>NC_134212.1:8870735-9500378 GCF_965140235.1 Caretta caretta | reverse complement strand
ATCCATCTTTTCTTCTGTCTACCTCTTCTTCTCTTCCCCTGTATTGTCCCTTGGAGGATGATCTTGGATAGGCCAGATGATCTTGTTACATGGTCACTTGTCACTTCAGCTTGCACTTCTTCACAGTCATCAGTGGGTCTTCATATGACCCAGCGCATTGGGTGAAGATGTTATGGACCTCTTCATTAGTGATGTGGTCGAAGTAGGAGGTGCCCAGGATTTTACGGAAGTATCTCAACTCTGCTACCTGTATTTTCCGTTCAAGTTCTGCCGTAAGGGTCCATGTCTCGCACACATACAAAAAAATGGAGATGACTAGTTCGTGCAGCAGTTTCCATTTGGATTCGAGGGAGATATTCTTCTTCTTCCAAATTGGCTTTAGCTTTGCCACTGTTGCTGTTGTTTGTGCAGTTCTTGCCAGAATTTCTGCCTTTGATCCTTCATCAGTGATGATTGCCCCCAAATAGTTGAACTGTTTCACTGTCTCCAACTCTTGTCCACTGACAGTGATATGTGAGCTGATCCCGTCATGTTTATTTGTCATCAGCTTGGTTTTCTCTGCACTTATTTCCAAGCCATATTTTGCAGATGTTTCATCCAGTCATTTCACAAGGTTGGCAAGTTCATCTTCGCTACCTGCCAGACCATCAATGTCATCAGCAAACTGAAGATTTGAGATTGTTCGCCCCCCCCAGTGCTGACTGTGCATATGTGGTGATCTAGGGCATTAGTCATTATTCACTCCAAGTAGATGTTGAACAGTGTGGGCAGAAGAAGGCAGCCTTGCTGGACTCCAACAGTGGTGCAAAACCATTCTCTTATTGTGACATTGACAAGAACTGCACTGCTGGTCTTCGTATACGGTTGTTCAATGGTAAGAATAAGTTTATGACCAACATTGTACTTCTTCATGGTTTCCCAGAGAGCTTCATGCCATACTCTGTCAAACACCTTCTTGAAGTCAACAAAGACGTGGTAGATGTCCTGCTGGTGTTATAAGTACTTCTCACATGGAACGCGAAGGTTGAAAATCTGTTCTGTGGTATTTTTTCCAGCACGAAAGCCAGCCTGTTCTTCAGTGATGATATTCTCTGCTTCTGGCTTCAGTCTGTTCAATATGACTTTCAATATCACTTTGCTGGAATGGCTAATTAAGCTTATGGTCCGATAATTTTGACACAATTCAGGTTGCCTTTCTTTGATGATTAGTGACTGTGTCCTCGTGGAGGGCCACTCACTGGTTTGCCAGATCTTGTTGCAGATCTTGGTGAGTACATTTATTACTGTTTCTCCTCCGAATTTAATCAGTTCAGCTGGGATGTTGTCAATACCTGTAGCCTTTCCGTTCTTGAGTGATTTCACAGCTGTCTCCACTTCTTCACACAGTATTGGAAAGTCATCCTCCTCTGTTGAATCTGGGCTGTCTAAGACACTAGACACTGTCTAGGACCTCCATTTGTCTGGTGGTTGTATAGATCCGAGCAGTAGTTTGTCCACCTGTTGATGATGTCCCTTTCTTCTGTAACACTGTTCCCTTCTTTGTCTTGAATTGCATTAGCTTTGGTCCGTCTTTCCTTCATCAGATCTTTTACAGTCTGGAAGGCTCATTTGCTATTTTTATTATTGATACATTTCAATTTTAGAGCATTGTTTTTGATCCATATCTCCTTGGCCACCTTCATTCCTTTCTTGATCTTTCTGCCAGTCACTCTGTATTTATCAGCTCCCTCAGTGCTGTTCTTGTCTCGCCTGAGTTCTCTTCGAATGTCACACATTTGTAGTATTTCATTTGTGACCCAAGGTTTTGTCTTCTTATGGTGTTTCCCAAGGATGTCCATTGCTGCCTCATTCATTACAGCGTTGAAATTGTTGGTTATTGTTGTTTCTCTGTCTTCCTCTAGAACAAGCAGCAGGGCAAATTTTCCACCGATCGTTGCTTGGAATGACTCTGCAATGCTTCGGTCTCTAAGTCTTTCTATGTCAAACTTGGTTCTCGTGAACTTTGGCCTGACGATTTTCCTTAGCCACGGCCAAAAGTTTAGCATCACAAGGTCATGATCACTTCCAATATCAGCACCTGGGAAGCTCCTTGTTTTAGCTCTATTGATCCCAGAACTAAATCAGTTTTGCACCATGATGTAGTCGATCTGACTGTGATGTAGACCATTAAGTGCATGCCACGTTGATTGTCTGGATGCTTTATGTGCTCCTAGTGTGTTTGCAATAACCAAATTGTTATAGCTGGCAAACTCAAAAAGTCTCAGTCCTCTCTCATTGGTTACCGCATTACAGAAAGGGCTACAATAATCTCACCAATCTGCCTGTGCATCAGTACCCACTTCAACATTCCAGTATCCCTGCACAATCAGGATATTTTTCTTGTGTCCCTTATCAATGTCGTCTTGGAGCTGATTATACAAATCTTCAATTTGCTCATCGTCGTAGTCTGTTTTAGGGGCGTAGACTTGTACCACTGTGATATTAAACGGTACTGCTTTTAGATGGATGGAAAGAAGCCTGCTGGATATTGGGCAGCATCCTAATACTAAATTCTTGATATCTTTATACAGAAGGAATCCTACGCTGTTGACATGTTTGACCTCTCCACTGTAATAGAGTACATGGCCTTCTTCCGTTAGTGCCTCTCCAAAGTTCTTCCATATGACTTCAGAGATTCCTAGGAGGTGCCAGGTGTATTGTTCCATTTCGTATGTGAGTTCTTTCAACCTCCCTATTTGTCTCACTGTCCTTACATTCCATGTAGCTATGGTGACGTTATCTCTTCCACAGATCTTCTTCGTTGGGGTTACACCAGTAGTATACTTGTCGCATCTGCCCCAGTGGGAGATGGATGGCGCGGTCATTATTAACCCGGGCTGCGACCAATCCGGTATAGACATGGTTGACTTGCTCATCATACGGTGGGTCTTGGGAAAATTTCTAACCTGGTGGAGCCCATCCATCTCCAGGCAGCCCCCTTTTAGTTGCCTCTTCTGATATGCAGGAGGAGCAGTGGGCCTATTCTGTCCCCGGACCCACAGGGGGGTCCTGCAATAGAAGGCATTCTATACATACAAGATGTTATTATTGGTCTCAGTTTTTTACAAGTGTTTGGGCCATGGACCTCTTTGATTCTGGGACTGACTGGGGTCCTGTTTAGCTCCTAGCGATTAGTTAGAGCAGCTTCAGGGCTGTTCTCAGTGATGCCCTGCAGTGGTCCCAATTAGCTATTCTGGCAGCTAGAAATAGCCAGAAAATGGAGACTCTGTGGCCACACGCCCTACACCAGGAGCTGCAAGGGGCATTGGCGTAGAAGACACTACATAGGCTCTGTGCCTACAATTTTCAAAACTTTTTCACTTAGAAGCCCAAGATCCCATTGATTTCCTATGTTCTTCTGAACACTTGACCTAAGGCAGTTAGAGATTCCCTTACACTGCTGACCAGTTCTACTGGGTTTGCAGCCCCTTTGAGATTGATGTTGTGGCCATAACAGCATGAAGAATCCACCCTTTTGCTCATTTAAGCCAATGAGAGTTTTGTCTGAGTGAGACCAAGTAAGGACTTCAGGACTAGGCCCTTAAGTATGATTATTGTTATTTATTTATGTATTTATTTTATTTTGCCTGAACCTATCCCTCAGTGGTGATTTAAACAGAAAAGGCACTTAATTAATGTATCATTTCAATTGATTGGAAGACTTTCCTGCTGGAAGCAATCCTATATTAGCGGGCTGGTGGCCTACATTGATTAACACTGGGATCCCTAATGGTGCTTTTGGCAAAAGAACACAAAAAATCCCAACAAATAAAACTGAACCTACTCTTGAACCACTTGCAATATTTACCACCTGAGTCACCCAGAGATTGACGGTTCGTTTTATCAACTGTTTCTAATTCACTGGTTCTCCATGGGACAAGAGGCTCCATACCAATGGATATGGTAGAGAAAAAATCATGACTCATCATAATGCCAGAGGAAGCGTATTCTTGTATTTTCGGGTGTACAAACAGGACGTTCTCCTCTGCCACTTATAATACATGGTTTCGATTTTACCTTCAAACGCGTGGCAATTTTTCATTGCACCTGGATAATCAGGAATCTTTGTGCTGTTTTGCTGAGTCACGTTCTCTTCGTATAGCAGATGTTATTTGTTTTATAGTTCCCTGGCAGTTAGCTTTTCAGGGGGAAGGCACCATGCTTCTACTGTGTCAGGGCGGGATAATTACACTTGAGCATACCACTGAACAAACAAGATTCCTGGAGGTGAATTATACTATGAAAACACTGCAGTTAGATCACCATAAAAGAGAATTATTTTTAACAATACGTAAATAGTAGGTGGCAATACAGATGTAAAGAATTCTCTATCCACATATTATTTGGATTTACTTATAACAATCTAATGCTTAGTGCTTATTAGCCATAGATCTCAAAATGTGTTATGAAGATAACTAAGAATTATTGCCCCCCACTGGACAGATAGAGGAACAAGGGGTATATTTGATTTGCCCAAGGTCAAGCAGTAAATCAGTGCCAGAGCTGGGAATAAAACACTGATCTCTTGATGCTTAATGCAGAGTTTGCACTATGGGCCGATCCTGTAAACACTTAAGCATGTGTGCCATTTTAATCGCATGAAGTCAATGGGCATGCTCCCAAATAACTAACATGCTTAACTGTTTGCAGGTTTGGGGTAAAGTATGTTACAAAGATTAATTCTCACAATGGTCTGTGAAGCAGTTTCCTGATGGGGAAACCGAGACAGAAGTGCATTGAATTGGCCAAAGCCATTAAAGGGAGCCAGTGTCACAGGCAGCATGAAGAACTGTGGCATTCCTAGCTCCTAGTTCAATGGTCAACCCACTAGACCATGTCATTCTCCAGTGGTGCAGGGAAGGTGGGGACGACTGCTGCATGAATAAATACAAGCATCTTCGAGTAGAGTGACCAGATGTCCTGATTTATAGGGACAGTCCTGATTTTGGGGGCTTTTTCTTATATAGGCACCTATTACCCCTCACCCCCGTCCCGATTTTTCACACTTACTATGTGGTCACCCTATCTTCAAGGCTGTTGTGGCATTAGACTATTATCTGAAATGCAGCAGTGCCTAAAACCCCAGTTTAGGGATCAGGACCCCATTGTGCTAGGTGCCCCCCCCGCCCCGCAAAGAAAGTCCCCGCCCCAAAGATCTTACTAATCTAACTATTAGACAAGAGGCAAGTGGAAAGAAACAGATGGATTGGGGAGCACAGAGGAATGATGAGACAACATTGCTCAGCATGATAGATAGTGGTATCAACACACCGTTGTCAAGTTTTTTGTAGGAATTATATTAATCCTGCATAATATACAGGGAATGTCATATGTGAAAATATAGATCTTCGCAGCTGCTCCTGCCACCATGTTGCACAAAAAGGCTATAGGCTAGCAGAAGCCAGGATTAATTCTTTATTTACTTATATATCCCCCTGAGCAGATTCATGCACAGGAGTGAGCAAATTGTTTGCTTTTGTACTGGCTGAGATCTGCCTCAGATACACTATTGATTTAAAACAAGTACTGTAGAACCTCGGAGTTATGAACACCTCAGGACTGGAGGTTGTTTATAACTCTGAAACGTTTGTAACTCTGAACAAAACATTATGGTGGTTCTTTCAAAAGAGTACAACTGAAGATTGTCTTCATAACAGCTTTGCAGCAAAAAAATGCTGCTTTTAACCATCTTAATTTAAATGAAACAAGCACAGAAATAGTTTCTTTACCTTGTCAAAAAAATTTAAAACTTTCCCCTATTTTTTGGTAGTTTACATTTAACACTGTACCATATTGTGTTTGCTTTATTTATTTGTCTCTGATGATGATGATTGCGTACTTCCAGTTCCAAATGAGGTGTGTAGTTGATTGTCAGCTCATAGCTCTGAGGTTCTACTGTAATAACCAGAGTAATATAAACAGCTATATTCTGACTATAACAAAAAAAAAAAGAGAGAGAGAGAGAGAAGCTTTAAGTTTGTTCCCTGCCCTTCCCATAAAGGAAGAGGATCCCAGCTAGATCCTGGTGAGGGTTTTGGGGACAGGGTCCCAGTATAAAAAGATGATCCCGATATGGAAAATATCAAGAGCCCCTGCCTGTAGGCCATTATCCGAGGAGAAGAGACTTCTGCAGGCTATAAAACACAGTTAGCCATACAACTCTGCCATAACAATTTTTATCCTATTCATTGCTCTCACTTGATTTCAAACCAGTCTAATTAAACTGGTGCAAATGTCTAGCGTAAAGCCTCTTAAACTAGTTTAACCCTTTCTTAAATTGGTTTATCTTAAATTGGTAAATTGCTGTGCCAGCTAGACCAAGTTAAGCAAGGGTTAAACAGGGTTAAGTGTATCTATACTATGTGTTTGCACCAGCTTATGTAGATTGAATTTAGATAAGAAAATAGCCACAATCTTGCCAATTTTAAATTCATTTTGTTAAACTGGTACAAGTAGTATAGGTGAGAGGCCTTCATAAGCTGTAAGAACTCCAAGTAACAAGCTCTAGGAGCAAAGTGCACAGAGGAATGAAGACTTGACTCAGTGTTTCCAATGACAGAGCTGATTGGCCTGCTGCTTTATAGCCACATGCCAACAGCAGCCAGCTGACTCAGGTGTAGCCCAATCACCCTTTGGAGTTCTTTTCTCGAACGATTTATTCTTAGCTTTCATGATAAACTGTGTCATTTTAACATCAACAACACTTAGGTCTAAATCTGTACCTGAAAATCTGTTTGCAGAAGGTGAGACCTGCTCCAGAACAGTTTTGGATGAAGAACCAAGGATGTTTTCAGTGAAATCTTTGAAAAGATTTCTACTTAGAAGCAGTTCTTTGGATAGATTGTATATGCCCTGTGCATCATCCCTTGTGTTTCATTACTGGTGATAGTCATAGAAAAACAGCATCTTTGTTTATTTAAGTGTTCAAAATAATAAACAATAATATTATTTGGATTGCAGCCCTACAGTGTTCAGTCAGGGATCAGGTCCCCACTGAGCATTGTGCAATGTCCTGTACATGCACAGATTAAAGATGGACCCTTCCCAAAACTCTAAAGCCCAGATCCGCAAAGGTATTTAGGCACCTACATCCCATTGAAATCAGTGGGAACTAGATGCCGAAATAGCTTTGAGGATCAAGATCCTCATTGCCCACCTGAAATCATAACCCTGTTTATTATTCCCTTTTCAGAGTCTCCACAGCAACTCATTGTGATGTCACAACCCAGGGAGTTGGCCTTGAGATGAGAGAGAAGCAGCCAGGGCAGCAGAAATCCTAACTAACACAATCCCTTTTTAATGTAACAATCTGTACGTTTGGGTATTTTTTTAAAGCAGCAAATGAGACCCAGAGAAAGAGGCTAGTCGCATTTTACATTCACGTTGCATGAGTGTAAATGAGTACACAATGGGCAAGGCCATGGCCCAAGATTTATAAGTGGAATCGACTATACAGAGAATTATTTTCAAAATTCTTCGCAAAGGGTCAGGGAGTGTTTTTACTCAGAATACATTTCTAGGTCAGGTGAATTTCCAGTTTTAACACATTTTTTATTCTTCTCTCAGTGGGCTGCTGTTTGATCTGACAAGAGGTGATTGAAGCCTGTGGTAATTCTCTCTATCTACCTGGAATGAAATATTTACAAGAATTTTGTTTCTAAGACAAGAGGATTTGACAGGAAGAAAAAAAAAAACCAATGAGAGTCGTATAGGCTACTTGAAATACCAGAGGTGGGTTTGTGTCAGCCCCACAGCAATTTGTAAAGGAGGGCACCAGTTTCACAAGCCAGAGATACATTTTAAGATCCAGCTGTGCGGTCCCGGTTAGGTCAGTTGGAATACAAGTGGGAGAATTCACACTGCCATGAATAATGAACACTCCTTTTCCCAGTCTAAACTCCAGTGATGGGTTTGAATGTTCAGTACAAAAATGTGCCTGCAAAACACCTGTCAACAGCTAGGCAGCTGGTGCACTTAGACCACAGCCTATCACTGGTATTGTCCCATTGTTTCCTTGAACTCCCCTGTCTGTCTGTATCCATCTGCTTTCTCTTGTCTTATACTTAGATTGTAAGCTCTTTGCGGCAGGGACTGTTTATGTTCTGTATTTGTACAGTGCCTAGTGCAACAGGGTCTTGGACCACGACTTGGGCTACCGCAAAACAAATAACAAATAAAAATAATAACAGTACTCAGTTGTGTCTTAGTTAGACATTGAACTGAACCAAAAGCCTGGACTTCAACAGACCTGAATGCTGGAGCTGTATTCAAAATCCAAGCCTGGGTTCAAATTTAATAAATGACCCGTCTGTCCTCAGAATTCTCTGAACCCAACTCCCTGGTCTGAATCCTCTGAGCTTTGAGCTGTATAAACTCTGAGTTTGAATTCTGTGGTTTGAACCCTAATTTTCACAGTATTTGCTACAGGGCCCTTGAGTGTGCTGAGAATAAGGCTGCTGCTTCCTATCCTGTCATCTTACTAACCACTACTATGTAAAGAGAAAAGGAGTACTTGTGGCACCTTAGAGACTAACCAATTTATTTGAGCATAAGCTTGCATCCGATGAAGTGAGCTGTAGCTCACGAAAGCTTATGCTCAAATAAATTGGTTAGTCTCTAAGGTGCCACAAGTACTCCTTTTCTTTTTGCGAATACAGACTAACACGGCTGTTACTCTGAAACCTGTACTATGTAAAGGTCTCTACAAACCTTTGAAGATTGTTAATATGAACTTGAAGTGTAACAGGTGGCCTGATGACCAGTTATTCTCAGGTCAGCAACTATCTACAGTACTGCGTGCTTAGGTTATTGGATTTTCTTTGGCAGTATTATAATAAGCTCTGATACGAAGGCTTCTTTTTGCATGCTAAAGAATAGCACATCACAGACAAGATTTTAAACTGCTGAATGAATACAGTAAATAAGTGCACATGTGACTTAACGTTCCACACCCCTTTTGATGAGACAGCATGTGAAAATGAGACAGTCAAAATGCTTGGAATGGCCTGGATTGTTTGATTTGGTAGCTTGTTTGGGTATGTTGGATAACATGAATTATCTTCCTCTTTGAGGAGCTACAGGAGTGAAGAAAGCAAGTTTTGGAGTTTATGCACCATTAACGTGGCAGGACAGGATAAAAGAGTAAACTGTGTATGAGTGCTAGAGACCACAGAAAATATACAACAGCCATTTCCATAATAAGACATTGAATCCAGATGCAACCTTTTTCCTCCTTCTTCCCACCCCTGTGTTTTCCTTTTACCAGCTGGTTACAGTGTGAAACAGGACTGCAAATTAATTGCCTAGGCTCCCCACCCCAACGTGCACACTGTGTGTAACAGACTTAGTGGTTACTCCTTTATGAGGCTGTTGGAGAGGTCCTGGAGAGATTATGTCAAACTTTAGACCAGTAGAAAATAAAATAAATTCTATGAACGATCCATACTTAGCAAAATCTGCTGTAGCTGGCTCTTCTTGGTATTCAGAAAACCATGTAGGTATCGCATCTGTGTTCTTAATATTGTCATTGACTTGTAGCAAAAACTCTTCATAAGACATGCAGCAAATAATCAGAACTTTTCACTCTATTCCTCCATGGGCCCTTCACAGAGGAAAAGTGTTGGCAACATCACTTTTCTCCCTGAAAATGATAAACACACACACACACAAACCCACAATGGTATTTTCCTTTAAAAATGTAGTTACAGTCAGAAAATTTAACTATGTAAAAATGGCACCTTTCTTAGTATAGTGGAGTATATATGCTTATTAGTTATTTCTATTACTGTAGCGCCTAGGGCCATTAATGATGAGTGAGCAGAATTATTTTCTGGCTCCTGCATCACCAACAAAAGTAATCAACAAAGCTGATTACGAATTTTTCATTAATAACCATGTCATAAGGAGGCACCGCATTGGTGGACTTCAGATCCTAGAACACCTTAGTGGAGCTGACAGAAAAAATAAATCTCTCAATACATGTGACATGGAAATCACTGAATGAAAACAATCACGGAAGCCCACAATATTATTCTTATCGGCCCCAAATGAGCAGCCCATCCCTACTCAGCCAAACATTTAAGCACGTGGTTAACTTTCAGCATGTGCTTATGTCCCATTGATTTCAGCAGTTTTAATGAACTTTACAGTTAAACACTTGCTCAAATGCTTTACTGAATGGGAGCCATAGGGCCGTCCTGCTCCCTTTTAAGTCAGTGAGGTTTTTGCCAGAATTACACTCATAGTCCTATGCTGACTATAAATTCACTTTAAACCCGACTAAAAAGCCCCTGGGAGATTCTTTCTGAGATCATTGCAAACTGCGAACACTGGAAAGCTTGTGCAGCACTTATTAAAGAAATAGTTTGTTCTTGAGTCTTAGTATCTGGGTTTTTTTAAAAGGCATTCGGGACACAACAAAACCACTGCATTTCCTCTTTATGCTGAATTTTTGATCAGGAGGCTTGCAGTCCTCATTGCCAGATATTGCCCTGTTTAAATACAATTCATGTGACATGAGTTGACGCCAGCAGCTTGTTCTGCAATGTCACTCTATAGGAAGGTGAACTTGAGTGATTCCATCTGCAGTTAATCAGGGCAAATCGCATAGGATCAAATACACCCCCTAGACCGGGGTAGTCAATAGGTGGACCACGATTCAAATCCAGAACACCAGACACTTTTGAATGGACCCCAAAATCTTTTTATTTCTGTATTATTTATTAATTATTATTATTATTATGTTATAATTGTTTGTTTTTTAATTATTTTCTCTGGAGTCTGGACCTTGACTGTACCATGACCAAGAAATTTGGACCTTGACAAAAAATAATTGACTACCCCTGCCCTAGAGTCTGAATTTTAGAGACGGTATTTCAACTTTATTTTTAAATGTCTTATAACTTGCATATCACTTTAAACTACCAAACATGAAGCTGTTTCAGCAGAACTATCACATCTCACTAAATATCACCCCTACCACCTCCACCACGTATCCCTTACATTGATGCACCATTCTTGCGATGGCATTATTTGGATAAATTAAAGTGCTTTTTAGTAATAACCAGATAGTAGAAAAAAGACAACTATAATTTTCTTCCCCTAAAATCTGGAGTGGATTTTTATAAGCAATTGCATTATAATAGTAAACAAGCACATGTTAAATGTAAGTGCTTGGATGTTTTATTTATATTCTATCCTACATGCAGTCATTTAAGACATATTAGTCTCTTCCACAGACAATAGTATACTGTACCCATTTCACTGTTCATTGACTTCCTCAAATCCCCATATAGCTGTGGTACAAGAACACAGAAGCGAGGAAATTCACAGTCAATTTTACTTGCTTGGACTTCAGCCCATATGGTATGTAAGATCACATGCTATTCAGAGACATCTCTGGACAAAGCACTGGGAGGGGAGGGAAGTGTGTTTTATGTTAGGTTGAACCTGTAATGCCTTGTCCATATTATAGAGTCCTGAAAACTATGCAGATATTGCTGTTCGTTTTCTTCTTGTCCTTTACTTTGTTATTTATGTAAAGATAACTTAAAATTCTACTTGAAAAATATTCAAACAAGTGTTTCCTGTTGGATCCAGTTGGATACTAGGTTTTGGAATGGGTCTATCAATCTACCAGTTCCAGGGGCTACTGTTTCTGAAGCCCACTATCTCTCCAATCCTACGCAACACAGAACAGACCAGGTGAAGAATTTTGATGGGGTCAATAGGAATTTCCACTAGGGAACCTAAAGAACATTCTGACATATGCTGTAAATGGGCCAAGCCTGCTAGCCCACCAATAGCTGTTCATGGTGCCTCGTTGAAGATCTGAGTGCATTCCTAAGTCAGGCAGGTAGATGAGGCCAATTCACCTCGGCTGGAAAAGGGAGGGTGAAATGTAAGACACAGGAGTGTTGTATGTAAGACACAGGAGAGAACTGTCCCACTCTACTCAGCACTGGTGAGGCCCCAGCTGGGGCACTGCGTCCAATTCTGAGCACCACAATTTAGGAAGGATATGGACAAATTGGAAGGAGTCCAGAGAAGAGCAACAAAAATGATCAAAGGTTTAGAAAACCTGATCTATGAGGAAAGGTTGAAAAATCTGGGCATGTTTAGGCTTGAGAAAAGAAGACTGAGGGGTGACCTGATAACACCCTTCCAATATGTTAAGGGCTGTTATGAAGAAGACTGTGATCAGTTGTTCTTCATGTCCACTAAAGGCAGGACAAGAAGTGATGGGCTTAATCTGCTGCAAGGGCAATTTAAGATAGACATTAGGAAAAACTTTCTATCAGGTTAGCTAAGCTCTGGAAGAGGCTTCCCAAGGTGGTCATGGTGTCGCCATCACTGGAAGCTTTTAAAAACAAGTTGGACAAACACCTGTCAGGGATGGTCTAGGTTTACTTAGTCCTGCCACAGCACAGGGGCCTGGACTTGATGGCTTTTCAAGGTCTCTTCTAGCCCTACATTTCTATGATTCTATAACACTTGTAGCTTCTGGTCCCTAAAAACTTGCATGAGACTGCTTTATATTCTTAGACAGTGGGGGAGATGTTTCTCTCTAGCATCAATGGACTTTCCATGAGTGGAGTCATAGCCAATCTCTGTATACCTGCAGCAGTGGGGCTCACAAGTGTGACTTCTTGGGGCTCACTGTAGAAGCTTCCACCAAGGACAGGATGAACAGTCAGTGAACGTGGGAAGAATTTTAAAATGGGACCCAAACTAAAGGTACTGGGACCTCACTGGTTCATACCACTATTTCAAGACCAGCAAAGGGAATTAAAACACTGTGTGTCTGAAAGGTTACTTACACCACCAAAATAAGGTCATTGAGGGTGGAGAGATGTCCCTCTGGATTTTAACACTGGAGAACCTCCAAACATGAGTAATGTGGGATTGGCAACCTCCAAGAACGCCACAATAATGCAGGGCACAACCTTCCCCACCTCCAGATGCTGCTGGACGACGGATAGAGAATAAGATTTCCTACCATCACAGCTTAAGCTTTCCTTTTCCCAAATTCCCAACTTGTTTCTGAGCTCTCAAGCTCTGCAAGGGCTTGTAATATTAGTTTCAGAGCTTTTAGTCCACCCTTTCCCCACAGCCGTAGAGCTGGTGTAATACCTACAGACTGCATGGCGTCAGGAGGGTGGGTGCGGCCGTATATGGAGAAGCCAAGAATCAAGACTTGCAGGGGCACTCCATTCAATACATGTCTATCTCTTGGCAACCCTACATCTCCCCACTGGAGCTTTTTTAAAAAACAGCTCTTTGCCTTCTGTGGCAAGCAGACTTTTCTACTGAATGGGGCCAGCCTATCATGAAGCTAGTATTCAGAACCTTCTGCCATTGTGTGTGGGTTGGAAAGCCATGAATGTACACATTGGAATGAGCCCGAAGGGGATGAAACTTGTTTTATTTGGACATTTCTCTGTTCGCTTTTTTTGTTTTTATGAGTTGTGTGTTGGCTTTCTTAGTGGCTTAGCTAATTTGACTTTCATTTTCTTCCATTTAATATACATTTTCTTTCACGGTAGTCTTAGTTCAATTTAATTGTCCATGTTCTGATTTGCATTGAAGTTCTATATTTCTGCTTGTTTCCCAGTGTTTTTAAGAGATTCATTTAGGGAATTTCCTTTCAGAGTCAAGTTTATTCTGGCTCCCTCTCGAGTCGTATTTTGGACTGAACTGCCCTAATTTTTCACTTTGAGACATCAGTGATGTGATACCTCATATCTAAGACTAAGATTTTGTCATGGTTCTTTTCAGTAAAAGTCACGGACAGGTCACGGGCAATGAACAAACATTCAAAGAAGCCATCTGTGAGTTTTGCTGCTGCGGCACTGTGGTTTCCCCCGCCACCGTGGTGGCTGGGAGCTGTGGGGTTCCCCCTCTGCCCTTGGCAGCCAGAAGCTGCAGGGGGGCCCCCTCTTCACCCACAGCAGATGAGAGCTTCAGGGTGACCATATATTCCAAAGAGAAATGGGACACCCCCAGCTGCTCACCTGAGGCATCTCTCTCCCACCCCGTGGGAGGCTGTCACCCATTGCTGGAACCCTGAGGAGGGCCCCCTCACGAATCTGTCACCTGTCACTGGAACCTGGCAGGGAGCGCCCTGTCACCTGTTGCTGGAACCCCCACAGCCTCTGGGGCTGAAGCAGAGAATGTCACAGATTCTGTGACTTCCATGACCTCCATAAACGTAGCTTTACTCATATCCTATCCATCCTGACGTTTCTAATGTGCCCCCTCCCTCTGGTACGGAGGCACCGTTGTTTATCACATCAATCCATAGTGCAGAGTCAGCATGTATAGGACGTTGTATATTATGAAACTGTGGCTTGTTTTCATAAGAACTTGGTTGCTATTGGTGCAAGAACATCAGAATAATTAGGAGTGATACATGATCTATGGGGAATTATTTGGAATTTTGTCCTAAAATAATCTGTCATTGGCAAATTCTGCCTTAGGGTTTTGTACCTAACTGCCTGTGGGCTGCCTCCTAGTAATAGATAGGCCATTGCAACTTTTGTAGTGGACTTCATAGAGTCTCTGACTCACATCTCTTCACTGGATGTAGAAAGTTCTGCTTGGGCTATTTTATTTGACTGGAGGAGGTTCTAAGCAGGTTCAGATATGGTTGTTGCTATAAACATCCTTCTGGGCTGTTGGCATGATCTTCTCTTATTTCGCACAATTTTCAGTACAAAACAACACCTTTCAGAATTTTCAGCCTGATCCTGTGAGCTGCTGATCTCCCTTGGATTCAGTGAAGCCAGTGTGATTACTAGTATGAGTAAGGATTACTCCTGGGGTCAGTGTTTTTCATGATCAGCCCCACAGCATAACAACTTTTCCAGTAAGCAGAAATGAAAGCTGGTAATGATTAGCATAGCAGAGAGGGGTTCACTTTAAGGAATCTGTTGAAGAAAGCACAAATGAAGATGGAAACCAAGTCTTGATTGTGTTCAAATTTTCAAAATCAGTCAGAGCAAAATCTCCTGTTTATGAGCTCACCATGACTTATTGAGAAAGTCACAGGAAAAAAAAAATCTCTCTTAACATTGTGACTTGAGAAAGGGAAGTTGTGTGGGCAGAAGCAATGAGGTAACACTACGCATCGAGACATCTCGTCTTATGATGTGCTCTTTTATTGGGATCATTTTGCTTTCCTCCAGCTGGTGAAACTTTAATGGCACAACATATTAAAGAAAATATTAAATACGTCCTGTTTTGGATGCACTTGTTTTTAAACCGGGTCCTGATTCCAACCAGAGAAATTTTATTGCCTTCTTCCTGAGCAGTTTATTTACCGTAACTTCCTTTTTTATTTTTAAGCAAACTTTGTTACATTTTTCACCAGATTACTAATAATCACATGCTTTGGGTGCTGAAGCTGAATAAGCTGATGTAACAGTAGGTCAAAACACTAGCTCCTCTTCCTTATAGTGCCCACAAAAGTAAACATTAGGATTGTGAACATTAGGAGCCTTTTGATAGCACTCCCAATGTGCTAAGAGCTTTCCAAATATGAAAGGCAGATAGGGTGACCAGATGTCCCGATTTTATAGGGTCAGTCACGATTTTGGGGGTCTTTTTCTTATATAGACACCTATTACCCCCCGCCCCTTTCCCGATTTTTTACACTTGCTATCTGGTCACCCTAAAGGCAGAGTACCCATGCTAGAGTGTCTAACCAGCCTGTTGGGACAGATCAATAAGGAGGTGGGGTGGGAACAGGATGAGCTAAAATTGTCCCCTGAAATCAGTGAGGTTGCATGAAGGGTAAGTTAGGGCAGAATTCTACACTTAATCTCAGCCATTCATTTCCTACATCTTTCTAAACGTTAAAAGAACAGCTCATTTAAAGACCCCTTTCTTGTTGTTGTCATTTTCCTTAGGGTGCAGACTGGGACTTTCCTTTTCTGGTACTTAGCAGGTTTTACCTACCCTGTCTTCTGGGATCTGATGAAGTCACACCCCACAATATCGTACATTCCCAGTATCCACTATATACAGTAACTAAAATTTCTGCCTAATAGTGGCGTCTGAAAAAAATCCTAGAATGAGAGTTATTGCAGAGAGATGAGGAAACAAGACCCAGGTATGGTTGAGTTTTCAGACTAGCCCCTCCTCTCATGGGGGAGACTCAATGGAAAGACTGTTCCTGGATAGTCCAAGGGGAAGAGCAACACCAAACAGTGACCAGGCTGACAGGTGTGTTTGCCGAGCAAGCTTTGGGAGAAAACACTTTTGTGGAGACTTTACCCATGTTCATCTGCACCACTGTCAATGTCAGGCAACATGCAAGATGGCTTTGGGCCAAGTGCATGTGAGTGCCTCCAGGTTTGGGGCTGCCAACCTGTCACATCAAGGGGGAGACAGTTTACTATAAGCACTTCATCTGTTCGGTAGCAGCAGAGTAACCCAAACACAGCATCCACTCTGCTCCCATAGAAAATAGCTGGGCTATTCACATCAAAGAGAATGTGTGCAAGAGAGCAGGAGAACCTATTCATATGCAATTCATCATCAGATATTCATCGCTGTTCATTCTTGGAGAGGTGGGGTGGACTTGGATCTCTGTCACATCCCATCCCCTTTTTAACATTTCTCCTTCTTGAGGTCTTTAGGGGGAAAGCTGTCTGCAGTTTTTAAGATTTGCCATGTGCCTGAAGCTCTCGTTCACGTAAATGGCCCTATTTCTTTCCCAAGGCATCACCTCCACATCACATTTGCTTTTGTTGGTATTAGACCCAGGCTCCGCTCCCAAATTGGCTGTGTATAGTTAGATGATTGGTATCTCAGTCCTGTGGCATCCCATTATCTTTACTGAAAGACGGGTTTGGGTACAGTCATTTCAAGTGCAGATTACTCTGGACAGGGTCTGAACCAAAGCCCAGTGAAGTCAAATCAGGCTTTTGAAGTCAAAGGGCTTTGGGTCTGGCCCTCATTGAAATGCTCAATTTTCTATTCTTTCTGAATGAAAACAGCCAGTTATAGGGCAGAGCAGGATTGTGCAGTAGCTTCAAAATGACTTTCAACTCAAATACAAAAGGGCCATTCTTCTAATTTAGAACCATTTCAAGAGCCGTTGGAGGCTTCAGTTGTAGTGGGCCTACAGCATAACAAATCCAGAGGTTCATGTCTGAACTTCCCTACTTTCTAGGATGCTCAGTGCTACGTTTTGAGTTCTCTCTTTAGATGTAGCATATGCCATTCCCCCACCACCACCACCACCCACACCCTAAAAGTGCCATAAAGAGTACATAAAGGGAGATAAGCCTCAATTCTGCAAGACACATCAAGTGCACATATGCTTTCAGCATGCAAATAAGCCTATTTCCATTCAACAAAGCACTATGCACACGCTTATCTTTAAGCAGGCAAGTAGTTCCACTGAGTTCAACGTGTCTAAGGCTACATCTATACAGCAAAACACCTAACCCGTGGTTGAGTCTCAGAGCCCAGGTCAACTGATTTGTGTTCACTTGCACTACAAGGCTAAAAATAGCCATGGAGATGTTCCCGCTGGGGCTGGATCCAGGGTTCTGAGACCTTCCCCCTCACCAGGTTTCAGAGCATGGGTTCCAGTCCACGCCAAAACTGCTACATGGCTATTTTTAGCCCCACAGTGCAAGCCCCACAAGCCTGACTCAGTTGACCCGATCTCTGAGACTCATGGCCGCGGGGGTCTTATGCAGTGATGAGCTGCCAAAATCTTAACAACCGGTTCCCTATAAAAAGTTCTGATTTAAGGGATGTGCCCCAGTATGTATTTTTTGTACCAGGAGGGTTGCCATACGGCCGTATTTTCCCAGGCAACCCTGGGAAACTTTTGGCAATTTAAGAACCAAAAAGTATGACATGTCTGGGAAAATACGGACGTATGTTAACCCTGCATAAAGTCCCTTTTTAAAAAAGATGGGCCTGAACTAGAAATGAGCTCCGGTTCACATGTGTGGGTTCCCACCACTCCCTGGGGGTGTGCTAGGGTGACCAGATGTCCTGGTTTTGGGGTCTTTTTCTTATATAGGCTTCTATTACCCCCTACCCCCTGTCCTGATTTTTCATACTTGCTGTCTGGTCACCCTAGGGTGTGCACATGTGTGGGTCCCAGCTGCTCCTTGCCCCTCTCATTGAAGCAGGTGTGCAGGGTTACTGCCTTGGGAACTGCAGGGCACCAGTGGATGTGGGGCCAGCTGCAGACAGGGGCGTGGGGCAGGGCTAGCTGGAGGCAGGGGGTGCGGGGATGGCTGCGGGCAGGGCAGGGGGTGCGCAGCTGGCTGGAGACAGGAGGATGCAGGGTTGGGTGGAGGCAAGGGCGTGCGGGGCTGGCTGCGGGCAGGACAGGGGGTGCGGAGCTGGCTGGAGACAGGAGGGTGCAGGGGTTGGCTGGAGGCAAGGGGTGTGGGGCTGGCTGGAGGCAGGGGGTGCGGGGCTGGCTGTGGGCAGGGCAGGGGGTGCGGAACTGGCTGGAGACAGGAGGGTGCAGGGTTGGGTGGAGGCAAGGGGGTGCGGGGCTGGCTGGGGGCAGGGCAGGGGGTGCGGAGCTGGCTGGAGACAGGAGGGTACAGGGTTGGCTGGAGGCAAGGGGTGTGGGGCTGGCTGGAGGCAGGGCAGGTGCTGACTGGAGGTAGGGGCTGGCTGCAGGCAGGGCATGAGGGTGTGGGGCTGGCTGGAGACAGGGGGTGTGGGGCTGGCTAGCTTCGGGCAGGGGGGTGCGTGCGGCAGGGGTTGGCTGGATACAGGACAGGGGGTGCGGCAGGGGCTGGCTGTGGCCAGGGGGTGCAGGGGTGGCTGGAGACAGGGGCTGGCTGTGGGCAGGGGGTGTGGGGCTGGCTGGAGACAGGGCAGGGGGTGCGGCAGGGGTTGGCTGGAGACAGGGCAGGGGGTGCGGCAGAGGTTGGCTGGATACAGGGCAGGACAGGGGGTGCAGCAGGGGCTGGCTGCGGCCGGGGAGATGCGGGGGTGGCTGGAGGCAGGGGCTGGTTGTGGGCAGGGCAGGGGGTGCGGCAGGGGCAGGCTGCAGGCAGGGGGTGTGGGGGTGGCTGGAGACGGGCTGGCTGAGGGCAGGGGGTGCAGGGGTGGCTGGAGACGGGCTGGCTGCGGGCAGGGGGTGCGGGGGTGGCTGGAGACGGGCTGGCTGCAGGCAGGGGGTGCGGGGGTGGCTGGAGGCAGGGGCTGGCTGCAGGCAGGGGATGCGGGGGTGGCTGGAGGCAGGGGCTGGCTGCGGGCAGGGCAGGAGGTGCAGGGGGTGGCTGGAGGCAGGGGCTGGCTGAGGGCAGGGGGTGCGGGGGTGGCTGGAGGCAGGGGCTGGCTGAGGGCAGGGGATGTGGGGGTGGCTGGAGGCAGGGGCTGGCTGCAGCCAGGGGGTGCGGGGGTGGCTGGAGGCAGGGGCTGGCTGCGGGCAGGGGGTGCGGGGGTGGCTGGAGGCAGGGGCTGGCTGCAGACAGGAGGTGCGGGGGTGGCTGGAGGCAGGGCAGGGCAGGGGGTGCAGGGATGGCTGGAGGCAAGGGCTGGCTGCAGCCAGGGGGTGCGGGGGTGGATGGAGGCAGGGGCTGGCTGCGGGCAGGGGGTGCGGGGGTGGCTGGAGACAGGGGCTGGCTGCAGCCAGGGGGTGCGGAGGTGGCTGGAGGCAGGGTCTGGCTGCGGGCAGGGGGTGCGGGGGTGGCTGGAGGCAGGGCAGGGGGTGCAGGGGGTGGCTGGAGGCAGGGGCTGGCTGCGGGAGGGTGGTGGGTGCTCGTGGGGAGAGCGGCTCGGAGCAGCAGGACGCAGCCCAGGCTGAGCAGAGCAGCCACGGACCCACCAAGCAGCCGCGGGAGCCCCAGGGCCAGGGGTCGGGGGAGCAGCAGCAGCCCCAGGGCTCGTGCCCAGGGCCAGGCGGCAGCCCACATGGCTCCCGCAGAGCAGCGCCCCCGGCGGCCGGAGGAGGAATTACATCACTTCCCGGCCGGAGCCCTTCAAAGCCTCAGCACCCCCTGCAGGGAAGTGCGTTAACAACCGGCTCTAAAACTGCTTCAAAATTTAACAACCAGTTAGTGCGAACCAGTGCGAACCGGCCGCAGCTCACCACTGGTTTTATGTGCTGTGCAGACATACCCTAAATGTTGCAGGATTTGGGACTTAGTTAAGTTTGCATATCAGGGTCCAAATCCTGCAGTCTTTAGTTAGTCCAGAGTCCCTCCCCAGCAGTTCAGAATGGGAAATGAAGGCCTTAAACTCCCAGCTTTGGCGTTTGACTCTAGCTTTCAATTACCTTAAAGCAGAGAAGACGGATCACCTAACTACTAACACCACATATGTTCCATGCCAGGGCTTCTAAGCTTCCAAGTTCAGTCACTTAAGAGAGTGATTGTTCTGTAGACACCTCTCCTTCCTCTCATTTGTGATTGCATGGACTACTTGGGTGATTGAATGACATCCATATGTCAGCTACAACCTTTCTTTACTTGGGAACGTATAGTAGGAGAGTATTCAATATAGTTTTAGCTGTCTTTTAATCCAAAAAAGGAGAAATAGCCAGCACAACATAGCCGGCCAGCACGGGTACCGCACCCCACAGTTTAGGAACCGCTGTTCTAAATATAAAGGTGAGAAACATTTCATCTTCTACATTACATACATGGAAATAATTGCCATTTAGTGATCTTAGCAGCAGAGGGCAGCACAGACTAAAGATTTGTTCAGTTTGGCTACCCTGCCAGCTTAGGATATAGCTCAAGAAAATCTATCAGCAATATCTAAAAGTGGTTTCATGTTAAAAAACAGAAAAACAAAACAAACAAACAAACAAAAAAGCCTGACAGATTTGCACCCTTCACTTTGTATTTAAATCACTTTCCAAATGATTTTCCAGCTCGAAGTAAATAGTTTTGCAAATATCAACCAAACTGTACAATAACCAGGAGAGTGTGATGATTAGAATGGAACATCAAATTAAATATTTTCAGACTAAGTAATTATAAATGTAATTAAGTATGACAGATCGTGGGCAGCACAACGTTGGATTTTCTTCCATATGACTGAATATTTTGGGAGCTATCCTAACAATCAGGGTTGGCTTGGTATTTTCCAAATCACAGGATATAATCTGAGATTTTACCATGTGTTCGCGTTCTCATTTAAATAGGTGATTATTTTGTCCTAAAAAAGCAAGGACTTAAACAGTCCAGAAATATAAGAGGAGCTCCCTCTCTCAAAGGAATTAACCTTTTTGTGCCTTGATCTCTTTGGTTGTGTCATTATCTTCATTTTAAGGCCTTGTTCTGAATCAAGCAGCTACCATGGTAAAGGCTGTACAGCTGATTTTTGGCTAATTTATCCAAGCTCAAATTGAAATAATTAAGATGTCCATGTGATTTACGCCAAGTCAATATCCTTCAGCATAAAATCCTCACCACACAAAACAACAGCTTAACTATGAATCATAGATGGGTCAGAAACACATATCTGTGTTAGAAAGACCAAAGAAGTAAAACCTTTGAACATCCACTGGGAATTAACAAGAGCAACTGAATTTGTAAAAGGAATCTTAGCTTTCAGTAAATAACGTCTCAGATTCTATAGGATAGTTCTGTATTTAATGGGGCTATCCAAAATTCTGCAAGGGACTTGCAGAACATTAGCTCTTTGGAAATATATTTTGAGACCCCTGACACATAATCACATTATGACGTGAGCTGGTGATACAGTGCATTTGTCCAGCAGGACAGCCCCTTCATCTCCCATTCTGAACTGCCTAGGGAGAAGGATGAGCTATGCAAAGTCCCTGAAAAGTCATCAGATTCAAGCTATTTTAGACCAAAAGGGTGCAGGATAGGGACTTTATTCCAATTCAGCAAGGCCCTAAAAAAAAAAATAAAAAAAAATACCACCCAGTAGCTCCTCTATTACTCTAATAGGGCTTCCGCTCAAGCACTTCTGCCAGTCTGAGCTGTGGGAGTTTCGCACGGGGTCTCAGGTAGTAAGGACCTAAGTCATTTAGGGCTTTAGCGGTCAAACCTAACACCTTAAACTGCACTTGGAAACTCAGCAGCAGCCAACACAGCTCATAGGGCACTGGTTTAATATACTCACAGCAAGAGACATACTCCACTTACCAAGCAGGTTGCCACTTTCATGTTACAGGGAAGAATGCCTGTGAGGGACAGGTATCTGACACTGTCCAGTCATCGTGTCTTCCGTTTCCGGGTAGTTCCAAAGGTGTCAGCTGCAGCCTACATAGTATTATCAGGTGCCTCTTCTCCCAGCACATACCCTGAAATTGACCAATTCCCATCCGTTACACAATGTTCACACTTTCTATACCAGGACAGCATTCACTTGGGGGTAAAGATGTGCTAAAGTAAGCCCCAATCCAGCAAGCTGATCTCTGTGTGTGTGAACTTCTGTGGCCTGTGTGGAACCCCAGTGAAACCAACGGAGGCCCTTTCCCCACGTGGAACAGCTGGCAATGTTAGGGCTTAGTTTTGAATGACCAAAGGAACAGGAAGTTGCTGGCCCACACTGGAACAGGGCAGTAATGTTTCCTGTGCGCACAGTGCCATCTCAATATATATTACTAAACCAAATTCACCTCTTATCTCTTCCAGTCAGATTATATATTGTATGCATATGCATAAAGATTTTTCAAAGAGCATCAGATAGCACTGTTGCTTATCTTTCCCATAGAACTAAACTCTTCTAGATTCATGGCTGTGCCCTATCCCTGCCTAAACAAGCAACAGAGAGAAGCCAATATTTTGTCAAAATAGGTCCATGCTATCCTGCCTCTTGTGTGATGCCTTCTGACACATCACTGTTTTGAATAAGGGGAAAATGTGCATTCTACAGCCAATTGATTGTCTCATCTTGCCCTGTCTTATTGATAGTTATTGTTATTTGTTCCATTCTTTATTTCAGGAATTTCTTTCCAAGAATATTTGTATACATCATGGGCAGGAGAAGCTGCCCAGATGCATGTTGCTGACTGCATAATTTGGATACATCTGTTTCAGGATGTAGAAGATCCACAGGGGGGAAATAAATAAATAAATATATCTCCACAAGTGTTATTTGAGAACCAGGGCTTTAAAATATTTAAAGCATCCCTTGTTGCAGGTGCAGTGCATTGAAGTTAACAACATTTTCTGTTGTACATAGTGAGCTAATGTAGGCCGCAGGCTTAATTTAGTAACAAGGTTACTCAGGGGCAAATAACCTACCGAAAACCTTTATGGGACAAGGAAACATGCCAGAAATAAACTTGGCCAGTACCCTTAATAGATAAAAAGCCATTTGTTTTTTCTTGAGAACTTAATTAAATTTCCCATGAATTTGTTTGTAGCAACAGTGACAAATACCATATATGGAAATAGTCAATGAGCTGTTAGCAAGGTAATTTCCTGAGTTTGGCCTATATCTTAACAGTCTAAATCCACATAGATTCTAAATACAGCTGGTATGTGTTATTCCATTCTGAGTCTCAGGAGGTAGGGGTGTGTTAGGGGGACCAGATAGTGACTGTGAAAAATTGGGACTGGGGGTGTAGATGGGAAAGACTAGAGTCCTGTATAAGACAAAATCCCTAATATTGGGATGGTCACGGTTCCAATAATATCAGGATGTCTGGTCATGTGTGTGTGTCTGTATATAATTGATGAGTTTTGTGATCTTGACACCATGTTTAAGTCCACAAAACTATTGTTTGTTAAATCGTACTGAACTATATTACTAAAAGAGGTAGAGAGAGTTAATGTTACATCTTATATTTAACAAAGATGCCTTTAGTACTTATGATGGAGAAAGGATTTCTGCTCTATCAGGGAGAAGAGCTCATCCACAGAGCTTTATTGCCAACAGTTCTCTTAGATCAACTGGAGAATTCTCTTAGTACATGGAAGATAAGGGGCTCAGCACTCTGCAAGATGAAGCCCCCTGGCAGTCAGCTGTGAGGAGCACAGTACAAACCTATTAATCATTACAACACCACTATGGATGCCACTTCTAAAGAGTCCTAACTCCCTGCCATTCTTGGAAAATATTAAATAACCAGAAGACAATGATTATTACTGAGAAAGATAAGACACAGTACACATGCAGACATCTGCAATTATCTTAGGAAGTGTCACTGAAATAAACTGACTGACACATATGAGAGAGACAAGGTAGGTAAAGAAATATATTTTAAAGGACCAACTTCTGTTGGTGGAAGGGACAAGCTTTTGAGCTTTACAGAGGTCTTCCTCAGTTCTGGAGAAGGTACCAGAGTGCCAAGCTAAATACAAGGCGGAACAGATGGTTAAGCACAAGAGGTTCACATATGCTGTAGGAGCTCAGTTAAAATGAAGTAGGCAATTAAGGGTTAGCAGACAGTATGATGTGTCACAAATTGTTGTAATGAACCATAAACCAGTGTCTCTGTTAAGTTCATGGTTTTTAGTATATAGTATAGTTGTGAATTTAAGTTTCCAGGATCATTTTTTGAAAGTGTTGTGCAGGTTTCCTTTGAGGATGAGAGGTCAGATATGGTGTGATCACTTTGTGAAAAGTGTTTGCCCATGGGTGATAGGTTGCCTTTTGTCATTTTTCTGTGTGAGTTCATTCAAGAGCAAAGTGACTGTCTGGTTTGATTCACACAGTTGTTGCTGTTCTCATAGTTGATGCACTGGATGAGGTATAGCACATGTTGTGATAGGCATGTGTAGGACCCAGGGATCTTGAGGGTTTGTTGCTGGGGGGTGTTGATTGTCACGGCAGTAGAGATATGTCTTCAGGATTTGCATCTGTTGTTCTGACAGGGCCTGATGTTGCTTTGAGTTGGTATGTCCTGATCTGTGTGAAGCTTACTTCTATTGATGAACTGGGCAAGGTTAGGGGGTTGTTTGAAAGCCAGAAGAGGTAGTTTCTTTCAGGATGTGGCCCCCCCCATCAAGTATGGGTTTTAATTATTTGAAGATACCCCTTGGGTGTTCTAGTGTGGGACAGAAGGTGACAACTAGGCATGTGAAGTCAGTGGATTTTTTTTTCTGTATTGAAGAAGATTCTCCCAGATTATTTGAGTGACCCATTCTATAAAACGATCCTACTTCTCTGGTGGAGTGTCCTTGTTTAGGGAAGGTGGTTTTAAGAGTGTTTGTGTGTGTATCCCAGACTTTCTCTTCATAGCAAATTCTGTGGTATCTGAGTGCCTAGCTGTAGATAACAGACTTCTTGGTGCATCTGGGTGGTTGCTGGATCTGTGGAGATGGCGATGTGACGGGGTTCGACTCACCACTGCAGTGTCTCCTGCTGGCTGTCCTGGGGAATAGCTCTGTATGCCAGTGTGCCCTCTTCTGGTGATGTCTCATCACCATCACTTCTGCTCCAGGGACCCATGTCACTCCCAGGACCGTGGCATCCTCTTCATGACACAGCCCTCCAGCTGCGCCACACTCCGTGTTTCCCCCTTCTGGAGGACAGTATCACAGTCCCTCAGTCCAGCCATTTCCTCAGTGTCAAGTGGGGGCAGGAGGGACCCAGGCCCACTCGCTACTCCAGGTCCCGGCCCAGGGACCCTGTAGATGGCCGCCACTTGCTGCATCTTCTCTGACTCCTCTGTAGACGTCCCTGGGCCACTTCCCCGTGGCCCCAGCACCCTCTTTGCCCTTGCCTCAGGGCCTCAGCCTGCAGATTCCTGCAGCCCACCAGGAGCTGCCTTTAGCTCCCTGGGTCTCTGTCTGCAGCACTGCTCTGTCCAGGGTGCTTGCTGCCTTCAGACTGCAAGGCAGCCAGTCCTCCCCCTCCTCAAGCTCCAGGGAGTGACTTCCCCTGCTCTGTACTGCAGCTCTTCTTATATGGGCCTGCCTGGCCCTGATTGGCTGCTCCTATAAGCCCTTCTGTGATTGGCTGCCTCCTGCGTAGCCTCCCTAGGGCTCTATTAACACCTGAGAACACAGTGTGGGGCAGACACCCCATCGCAGGCGATTTGTGGATTTCTTCATCTGCAGAGTTCCATTGTTGAACCTAATTGTGGTGTCTAAGAAGTTGATGGTTCTGTGGGAGTGTTCTAGAGAGAGTTTGATGGATGGGGGGTGGTTGTTGAAGTTGTGGTGGGAATCTATGAGAGAGTTTAGCTCATCTGTCCAAAGGATTGAAATATCATCGCTGTATCTCAGGTATATCATTGGTTTTGTGCTGCATTCTGCCAGAAATTCTTCCTTGAGGTGGCCAGGAAGAGGTTTGCATATTAGGGGGCCATCCTAGTGCCCTGGCTATTCCCATGGTTTGGCCAAAGTGTTTGTTGTTACATGTGAAGTTGTTTTGGGTGAGGAGAAAATGGATGACTTTAGGATGGATTTCCAAGCATCGTTCATTATCTTGTAGGTATCTGAGGCAGGCAGTGATGCTTTCATGGTGAGGGATGTTGGTGTATGGGAAGGTGACAGCCATGGAGACAAGGATGGTGTTCTGAGGGAAGATGTTAATGTTGTGGAGTTTCTAAATCTACCTGACATTTTTGATTGTTAAATATGTGATCATGAAGGTATTTATTTGGAAATGCCATGTGAAAACTTACAAAAACAGGGTCATGTCCAGCACTACACTGAGAAAGTGTGGCACTGACATAGGCTGTGCGGATTATTAATTATTTCCAGTAACACCCACCGTGAGTTGGATGCTTTCTAAAGAGAAGAAGGCACAATTCGTGGCTCAAGGGGATATCACAGACGAAGGACCTGATCCAAATCCCTTTGGAATCAGTGGAAAGGTTCTCATTGATTTCAACAGGCTTTGACCCAAGGGGAAGGGGATTGAGAAATAAATGGTTGTGTCAACAATAGGACAAGAAAATTATCCTCATGTCACGCCTCATGTTTGATGATGCCAGCTAGTAAGATTCTTGGGAATTCTTAGGATTTCTCAGAATTGAGGAAGCCGTAATATTTTAAATCCTCGTTATGATTTGGAAAAGTGTCCTTTGTCTCCCGGTGACATTTGTAAGGCTCGTGCGATGGCCAGGTCCCAAAGACTTAAAGAACTAGCATCTTAACCATATTGTTCACAATCTCCTCTTTATAGTTAAGTCAACGCTATTCATGTAGTAATGCCACTACCTTGGGGCTGGCTCAGCGCCATGAGTGCTGTGTTTGAGACACTTCTCCTCCCTGGAAACATGGATTAGGATACCAGCTGGATCTACTCAGCTCATCTTTTGTATTCACTTCATCCTTCCAAGACGCATTAGTGAGTTCCATGCAGTTTTGCTGGAATTTAAGAAAATCTGCTCTGTGCTATGGGTCTTCACCCAAAACACTTGACATATTGCTATGCAGCCTGCTGACTGTCTGCCTTGCTTCTCTCTGGGATATTTAATAAGCAACTGGGCATCAGTCTTATCAGGAGAGAAGGCCTGGCACTTTCTAATTAACTGTATGATCACACAGCTAGACAGAAGTCTCTCCAGGCCTCCAGAATCACTGATGGATAGATTATGCCACTTGCTTTGGCAGCTTATAGCAGCCGTTAGTACAGCACCCCTGGCCAGAGGAGAACTTCTCCTGTGCAGCCATAGCATGGAGCTCCTGTGAACAGCCCTATGCTGCCTCCCAGTGCAGGACCCCGTTTTGAGTGTATGAGAGGTGGAGTGGCTGCAGTGCTTGATATTATGGGGATTCTGGGCTGGGATGCAACAAGTTAGATCTCTTGTGCACGGTGAACACACTCAGAGGCACAAAACATGCATTAGCATAGTCATGCACAAACTGGCAACAGGTCCCCTATCCTTGCATTCTTCCTCTGTGGCTTCTTTATTTCTTGGTTATAAGTATGTGCTGTCTGAGAATTAACATCACAGGTACAATCACTAGCTTTGCAGGGAGCGCAGACCTTTTTGGATCCCAAAGATATTTTGTCCTCAGGTCCCAGTTTCTCTACTCAAAGGAAGCAATATCTCCATTGGACATTAGATGCTAGGTCCTTTTGCCTGTCCTTCCCATCCAAGACAGTGGTTGTGTTGTGGCTTCAGCAATCCATCAGGCTCCTCCGTTTGGGCGACCTGGATTTTACTGGTTCCGTACATCTATGCACATGGTGAGTGCTGGTCATCACTATTGCCTGTGACGATTCTTCTGGCACTGATCCCAAGGCTTTTGTTCCCTCGTCTGCTTCTTCATTAACGGAGTTTTCACCTTTCACACCTGTAGCAACAGGAATCTGGGATCCCTCCAGTGTTTCAATTAAATCTCAGTTATTTCTCTGGTATCTCTGACTATTTCACACTCTAAATCCAGGCTCTTCTGGGGTGGTAACAACTCTCGCTGGCTTCCAGCTGATTGTCTAGTCTCTGGGATTCTAGCTACCACACTGTAAGTGTGGATGTTAGTTTTATGTCTGTCTTAGTAATATTATTGTGATTTTGCCTTTCTGCCAGTGACATTTAAGTGTAGTATTTGCTTAGGTTAGAGCTTCTAAGGTGTTGGGAAAGAAAGTTCATGTCCGTTGGTCCATTAGCAATGCTTCTGTTAGTATATTTCTAATATCCAATAGGTCTGGATATGAATCTTTATCATGTTGTGCTGTCTTTAGGAGATCAGTCATT
Organism: Caretta caretta; assembly: GCF_965140235.1. Taxonomy (NCBI): domain Eukaryota; kingdom Metazoa; phylum Chordata; order Testudines; family Cheloniidae; genus Caretta; species Caretta caretta. Next base: position 9,471,772 of record NC_134212.1, on the reverse strand, counting down.
GTCTTACTAGCTCTTATTGCCATCCCATTAGTCTTTGGGTATTTTGGCAAGGCGATGATGTGTTCAAACTGGTAGGTCTTTGTGAGTTCTTGAAAAGCCTCACATGAGTTCAGGAGCCTTGTCAGTAATCATTCAAAACCTCTATGACTTCCCATGTCTTACATATTGTGATCTGATACAGGTAATCATCATTCCACTATTTGTTATGAAATATCCCTCTCAACAATCATGCTCTTAAAGGAAAGAGCAAAACGTTAGTGTCCTGATTCTGCTCTTTCTATTCAGGCAAATCCCCAGTGCTAAGCGTTCTACAGATGTCTGATCTATGATCTGTCCACAGGAAGAAAATTAGGTTAACCTAGGTACTTGTAAGGATCCCCAGTACTGCCAGATCTGAGCATCTCAAAATCATGTGTGAATATATCCCCACAATTCCGCAGTGAAGTAGGTAAATACTATCATCCCGATTTTACATATTAGAAATTGAAGTGCTTAGGCCACCCCAGAGCCTACACTCCCTCCCACACCCCAACCCCCTGCCCCAGCCCGGTAAAAGTGAGTGAGGGTAGGGGTGAGCGAGCGACGGAGGGAGGTGGAAGGGAGTGAGTAGGGCGGGGCCTTGGGGAAGGGGCGGGGTAGATCCTGAGTTGATCTTAAAATCAAAAAGTGATACTTGTGCTTAAAAAGATTGGAGACCACTGCTCTACAAGCCTTCCTCCAGCTTCCTCAATAGATAAAACCTCTCCAGGGTCTCAGCTGCCGCTCCTGCTCATCTCCTTCCTCAGACCGTGTGCTTGGAAACTAAGGCAAACCTCACACTCACTCAGAGTCTTTCTCTTAACTGAGCCACTGGCTCTCCTTATGTACTTTGGCTGGTTAAATGACTGTCACTCCCAGGACTCCCATTTCCCTTACTTCATGGCAATTTCTTTAAAGGGCTAGAGTTGGAACAGGCGCACTGGGCCACGCATGTGCTCAGGACCAGCGCACTGTTACACAGAGCATCCAGGCCCTAAAATGTAACTAATAGCTAGATGATTTCCTTTATCCTTAGGGCAACCAATAGCATAGGGCATTAATGACCAGAAAAATAATTAAAATGTGATTGACAATAGCACATTGCAAAAGTTCTGACCTCCTTTTTTAAATATTAATTTTATTAATATTAATGTTAGATAGCAACATAAGTAAGTGATAAACAAAGAAATGCACATGAGTTTAGCAAAGATTTTGTGCAGACGGGACCCTTTTTATCTGACGTGCATTGTCACATTGCATTTTAATTACATTTCTCCTTTGGTTTCCAGGCAAGAGTAGAATACTAATGACATTGCAGATGACCCAAAAGCTAAGAGGGTTGGCAGATTAGTAGTCTCTAATAAGGCTCTCTCACAGAGGGGAAGTTCAGCAACTTGACATCAGAAGGTAACTAACGAATATTTAGTTAAAATACAGATCTTACTGTCTCCCTCTTCTGTAGTGTTGTGTTATTGATTTTATTGAAATGTTTTTAAACACTCTCTACTCTCATGAGGAACAGCCCATATTTATGAGAAAGCCAAGTGGGGAAACGAGCATTTTTACAATCTTATTCCAATTTATGTCAATACATCACAGATCACTCTGCCTAAGGACAAAAGCATTGGAGTATGGCATATAAAAATGCCATTTCCTCAGTTTTGTAATCATGAGGACCCCATCCATCCACTTTTACATTAAAACATCATGATGGTCCTGTCTGAAATAGTTATTACTGTAAGTACTTGTAACAAGCTTATGTGACCCCACTTATGGACAGATTGTCCCAGTAATTCTGTCATCGGTAAAGTTGTGACAAAGGATAAATGTTACAGTGGTGCTGGTGGGATCCCCTAGACTAAGTGTAGGTAACACTGGGAATATCCCGGCTATGTTCATAGAATCATAGAAGATTAGGGTTGGAAGAGACCTCAGGAGGTCATCTAGTCCAACCCCCTGCTCAAAGCAGGACCAACCCCAACTAAATCAATGTTATCTACCTCCAAAGGCAAAATGATGATGAATTGACTGGTACAAAGATTTCACATGTGGCTACAGAAAAAAGCTCCATTGACTATATGGCAGCCAATGGTAATCATGAAACTAAAAGGCCCAGTATAATTTTCAAAAGTTCCTAACTGATTTAGGACCCTAAATCCCCTTTCCAAAAGTGATTTAGGCAATTAAAGTCTTCCAAAAAATTTACCCTAATCCATCTCCAACTGAAGTAAATTCGAGTGTTTCCACCAAATTCAAGGGAAGCTGGATCAGACTCCAAATTATGTATTTTGTGAACATGCTGCAAGTCTCTGTTTACTTTTCTAAAACAAAATAAGGTTTGTGTTCTTCAAAATGGTGAGAATCTTTTTTTAAAATTATGCATGTATTAAAATAACCAATATTGAACAGACATACAAACTCTGCTAAGTGTCTGATATATATATCTTGTGCAACAAAAAAAACCCTTGAGATCAAAATGAATGCTTTCAAAACACTTTGCATTGCAAGAGGCTGCGCTATTCCTAGGGGGAAATTCTGTGTTATATTGCTTTCTGCTTGCACAAAAGAAAGATGTTTACTTCCATTACAGGGGTTAGTAATGCAGTATTTGCCATTTCGTTACATTGTACTTCTGCCAGAAGAATTCTGATTACCTTGGGCAGAATTCATAAGAAAGAATAGCTGGAAAAAATATTTGATGCAGTAAGATAAATCAAGGAAGGCTTCAATAGAAATGAAAACAACATCTAAAGCTATTAATTAGCCTTTGCCATATGTTGCTGTTTATAGTATAATTTTGTCATCCATTTGGTCACTTGCTAGTTTTGTAGTTAATTTCCCCCCTTCTCCTTCTCTTCCTCCTTTTCCATTCTTGCCTGTTCTAGTAGCTTAGTAGCTGATTTAAAATTTCAAAATGGACAAGTTTTGCCATGTTAGGTTACTTGCCGGACTGATCTGATCGTATCTCCCTTTCTCGAGCAATATACCTTTTGATCTCCTGGGGCAGGTGGGGCTGCTCTGTAGTGACCCCCTGGGACTGATCTTGGTACTGCAGGCATTCCCTGCCTTAGTCTGTAGGTTTTGGGCTGCCTGCTTGAAATAGGGTGGGCTGAGTTGTAAGCTCAGAGTCAGTCTCTAAACAGAGAGATAACAAAATAACAAACTCAGAGTTTGGCTGTCTGCACCTTAACAAAAAATAAAAATAAACTACATATGCAGCTTAAAGGCAAGGCCTAACCAGGTTTTGGCCTAGCTCTGAGGCACTTGAGCTGGAGCTCCTGGTCCTCATCCATCCCAGTCTTCCCCAGCTCTGCCACTAAGAAGAAGCAGGCAAGCCTTTTTAACCAGCCTGCTGGCTCCTGATTGGTCAGTGTTTCCTCCTGGCCCATCTAGGGGTTTCTCTCTCAGACTCTCCTGCCACAGGCTCCTGGAGGCCTGGTGCCTGACTCTGTCCTTCTCAGCTAGAATAGATCTGGCAACTCCTACAGTTACCATGCACCTTTGCTTCCTCTAGCACAACTGTGACTGAATCTCTGCATGTCACCTCCCAATTATCACTCTGGTGAAGCTACTTTGTTAAGCCAATTTGGGCCCAAAGTTTAGCGGTCAGACTGAGCAACCATTACCTACGCTAGGACCTTGCTGTTATACAGCACTGTTCATCTGCAAAACTCAATGGGAGCTAGGCACATAAATACCCTTAAGGATCTGGGTCTTAGTTCTTTATGTATAAAACCATCTCAGCTCCTTGTGGTTACAAGGTCTTATACTTTCATTATATATACAAAGAGGTTTTTGATTAAGACAGGTGGACTGATAGAGTTCTTAAAGGATCTGACTGTTTTAATATGTCACGGAAAAGTAAAACTTCTCTCTCCTGTTTTAAACCATGAATCATTTGTTCACCCTTCCCTTTATACTTCTGTGGGTGATGCTATTTACTCTGGGTGACATTAATGTTGAAAAGCAATTTGGAAAAGCTCCAAGTGACTAGAGAGATGGGCAGACATAAAGTCCATCCAGGAATGTCTCTTGTTTTTGGAAAATGTTTAAAATTAATACATGAATGTGAAAGGCTCACATTATTGTAGATTTAATACCAGTAAAATGTTAACCAAATGGCAGAGGTGAAATCCTGACAGAATGTTTCATGCAGTGCTTGCCATCCAATAGTGCATAATTTAACAGTCTTTGAGCTTTCGCCACAAATTCTTCAGGAGGTAAAGGAGTGATCAGGGTGTAGCAAAGGAATTTAAAATTAAGGCACAAATGTTGCCTCCCCTTGCACATATATACATGCTCCTTTCCCTCCTCCTCCACAAAAATGTCTTGCATTTGTATGAAACAAGGTGGGTGAGGTAATATCTTTTATTGGACCAACTTCTGTTGGTGAGAGAGACAAGCTTTTGAGCCCACACAGAGCTCTTCTTCTGGTACTTGCACTTATATAGCACCTTCCACTCAAGGATCTCATAAACCCTGGTAACACGAATCAAGTCCTCCCTGAGCTAGGGAAGTATTAATATCCCCATTTTACAGAACGGGAAACAGGGGCACAGAGAGACATCTTGCCTAAGGTCACCCAGGAATTTAGTGGTAGGGCAAGCAATAGAACTCAAAAAGTCTGACTCCCAGGCCTGTGCTTCCATCGACACTTAGATGCATTTCTGCGGCATGTTCACTGAGAGAGCAAAGAGAGGCAATGCAGAGTGTGTGTGTGTGTGTTCCGTATCTCTGCATAGCATGGAGTGCTGCTCGGGGAGAGCTTTCTGCCATAGCGAGGGGGCGGTCCATAAACAACATGGCTCCACTGGCCAAACTGCCATGCCAGTAGTGTAGCAGACCATGGCCACTGCAGCCCAGAGGCTGCTGTGCACTATATCTCCAGACTGGGACAAGCGATTTCATCTCTACCAGCTTCTATGTAGATTGTAGCACTTTCCATGCTAAGCCTGTTGACTCAGCCTTTACACAGCGGGTGAAAGAATTCGGCCGTAACTGATTGGAGCAGTTCTCCAGCAAAAAGGTGCAGCAGGAAACATCTTAATCTAAGGCTCTGTATTTTGTGCTACTTCCCCTTCAAGTCCAGTATTTCACAGATTTAATGTTAATAGTTTAACTGACCAAGACAGACTCTGAGCATCCACAATCCATCAGTTCAACAGGAAAATTGAGTCTTTAAGTTACCACATATTCCCAGCAGACACAGCAGCAAGCCTTTAATTGTTGCCTAATTAATGCTGGCAGATGAAGCCAAATGAAAAATATGATGTGTTTCATCCAGAGTTGTAATAGGTCTTCACTAAATTAGAAAGAAAATGCTTGAATCTGCATCAGGAGATACTTTCAGCACAAATCTGTCTCTAAAAGGTCAAGTCCTCTATGCAGCTCTCATAAGAAAGGTGCCCTCAAGAAACCGAAAAGCACAGAAAGGAGACAACATTGAAAACTCCTATAGCAGAGCATGGCAAGTAAATCGCCATCACTTGATGAATTTTGGCTTTGTTTGTGAATTATTCACTAAGGGATGCAAACCTTAGCGAGAAGAAGGATGTTGTGGTTAAGGCACTGGAGTAGGACTCAGGAGTCCTGGGTTCAGTTCCCAACTGTACCACAGACTCCATGTGTGACCATGGGCAAGACTCTGGATCTCTGTGTGCCTCAGTCCCCTATCTGTAAAATAAGGCCAGTATTTCCTTTCTCCCATCTTTATCTGCCATTTCTATTTAGAACGCAAGCTCTGGAACAGAGACTCTTCTCTGTTGGCACAATGGGGCCACCAGGTGCTATCATAACACAAATAATACTAATAATATATTATCTGACGCATTAATTTCTTCAAAAAATATTTCTTGTCTGGCAAGTTGTTCACCAACAGTTTGTCATGAATATTTACCATCGGACTGCATGGTAGTAAACAACTGCACAGTATGAAAACTCCTGCATACTCAGGCCCTGATGTCAGGCTCTGGGATCTAGGTGGTCAGGCCTGATGGTTGGAGCGGTGGTCGAGAATAGGTACCAAAGGTTGAAGCTGGACATAGCTGTGGGACTGGGTCAAGGGCAGTGCTGAAATTGGGGTCAAAGGACAGGCTGTGGATCAGAACCAGAGTCAGAGTCTGTAGACAAGCCAAATCAGGGTCATACCTGGAGCCTAGGTGCAGGCTGAAGGTTGAAGTTGGTTTGCAGTCCATCCAAGGGTCTGAGGACAGGAGGCAAGTTCAAGGCTGGAGTGTGTAAGCAATAGGGCTGGAGTGAGCTCAGGACAGGGTTCAGACAAGGCTGAATCAGGCTGGAACAAGGTTCAGTAAAGACTGGGGCAGGAACAGGATCGAGGGCAGGAAGCCTAGGGAGTCTGTAACACCGGTAGGCTGAAGGAAAGTTCCTAGCCAAGTGGAGCTGTTGCACAGACTAACTTGTGGCTCTGGTGCTGAGAGTGAAATACCTGTGTCTGGGTCACCTGACCTGGGTCCTGCGCAGGGCTAGGCTGCTGCAGCATGCTTGAGGGATGAGTTACTGAAGGCTCTGCTTGAAGGGTGGGTCATTGTAGCTGAGTGAGCAGCCCTGGCTGGTCCGGCTTCGGATTTGCTTCACACCTGATCCTGCAGATGTGTGCAAGGCATGACACAGACCTTCAGTGATCAACGTGCCTTGAATATCGCCTTCAAGACAACAGTGGACCAATAGTCTGCCTCATGAAACTGAAGAATGCTATTAAATTTACTTTCATTGAGCCTTGCATTCATATCTTGTTGTTTGAAGTAGAAATCTAATATTAATTAGATTTTTTCTGGCATTTGTAGCTCATGTAAACATCTTTAACATTCCATCCATTGTTAGATTTCAGAGACAAAGAGCGAGACCATACTCATTGAGAAGGAGACACCAAGCTAAGTTATAAGATAATATTCCAAGGTACATTTTCACAACACTTTCACAGGAGACAGCATTTGCTAATGGTGTTTGTGTGCACGCATTTCCTGCACCAACCTAAGAACTTCTTTTTTTAAAACAGAAGCAACAGCCTCAGAGGAAAATGGGGCAGAATCAAGCGTAAAATCTGAAGACTCCTCCTTGCTCTAATATAACCAGTAACGTATCTCTTGAGTGCTGAGTTATACTATGAATCTTACAATTTAAGGGACAAATTCAGTCTTGGTCTAAGAGGATGACACTCCGATTGCCATCACCAAGCTTTTATTTGGTTATTTGTCAGTCCACATGCTAGCTTCTATACTTAGAAGTCAAAGCTCATTTGAACTCAGGTGTCCACCCAATACCATGGGTTGGCATATAAAAGCAGAAGGATTGGAATTTCTAAAGCACAAACTGTCCTCCCAGTTAAGTCAAGGGCAAAGCCCCCATTGACCTCAATGGGAGCAGATTTATGTCCTTGATGAGCTTTTGAAAATTCCCCCTGAAGTGTTTAAGGATCTGCTTTTGTCAATAACAAAAAAGATTATGGTCAAAGCAGAAAACCATTTTTCTAGGGTACCGAATTTTTTTATGATGCACATTACATTCTGCCTCTGGCAACTCCACAAACTGATGTTTGTATTGGAAGCTTACTCGACACCAAAAATAATGAGTTACCTCGGGTTCGATGCCCAAAGGGGAAAGAACCACACTAGCTGTGTAAAAACCATGTTCGTAGAAATTAGATGTAGAAGGCCATTGAAATCCCTGGCTTGGTTTACCCTCTAATACCACCAAAATATTCCCATCTAAGTGGGTAACTGTCAGTGTCAATGTCAAAACATCTTCTCATCAGAAGCAAGGGCAATTTACTTTAAAATTAGCTGCTCAGCTGGTTTTCATAGCAAAAAGCAAATGTGCTGAGTACGTCGTGACAAGCTTGCTCATTTTTCATCTTGGTTGTCTCATTACGCAAGAGCCCTTAAAACGATACAATTTTCTCTTCAAACATCAAAGCTTACAAAGTACAAGTGTAAAATATACCCTCCTGCGCCAGTGGTTTAAATATAAAATTTGCCCAAATGCCAGCAGGCTAAAATAATCTGGAAGTAATGAATAATATATAACCAAAATGGATAGGTCATAGACGATGGGATGGGTTGCAAATCTCAGCCTGACGACACGTCTCCACAATCCTTTACGTTTTGTTGGCTCCATTTGACAGGATTTAAAATAATGTAGTCAAACCAAAAGGCCTTTCACTGCCCATCAGTTACAACATTGATTTTAGTGGATGTTGCATGGTGCCACTGGCTTAAATTACAATTGCTGAGTTTACTGATTAACACATTTGAACCACTGACTGTTTCTCAAGCGAACGCAATAAGCTGACAACTTCAATTCAGTTAAAAGCGATGCTGGATGGAAGATTCACAGCCAGATTTCTTTTTTGATACAGAGCTGCCAGCACATCCTTTATAGAGGCATTTTGACCTGGTCCGTTCCTGCATTTTGCAGGGCTTTATGAATCAAACTGTGCAATCTGCTATGTACATGCTGCTACTTGAGAGGCCAATGGGAGCGGACTGTGCATATCAGAGTAGTTCTAAAGGAAGCTGAAGCAAGATGATGATATAACATATTAACAAGTGTAACAATGGCATCCCACTGTGAAGGGCAACTTTTTGTTGATGGTGAGAAGTTCAGAAGTTTTCAGCAGAACCAGATGGAAAAAATTCGTCCCCACCCATCCCCACCAGTGGAAAACATTGAGTTTTCTGCCAAAAATTGAAAACTGAAATATTTTGGCCCCAAACCAGAAATATTTTGATTCTGAAATGTGGTTGCGAGGAAGTCTGGTGTGGGAGCCTGGCCCGCAGAGGAAAATGTCATCCCCAAACTACAACCCACGAGGCATTGCAGGTGCATTTCAGAATCAAAATAGTTTAGTTTTCAGCTAAAATGTTTAGGGTTTTGGGTGTTCCTCTTTTCAAAGCAAAATTTAAATTCTCTGCAGAAAGGAGACACTTTATATATATATATATATATATATATATATATATATATATATATATATATATATATATATATAGTTTAGTTGAAAACTCCATTCTTTTATTGAATGGTAGTTTTGATGGCAAATATTTGACCAGCCCTAGCTCTGAGTATTGAACTTCCCCAAAACATTCTGAGAGACCAATCTTCTAAGACCAAAACATGATGTGCTTTTTTTCCACTATAAATGCAGTCTCAGTGCCATATGATGCTGCATGAATGATATTAATTTGCTGCAAAGACCCTAAGGCAGTAGGTTAATGTACTCCCCCTATGCAACAGAGATTTGTGTTTACTTGATAAGATGAGGAATAAGTGGCAGCAATTTCCTGTCAAAAATAAAATAACAACAACATACAAACAGAAGAAACACTGGAGCTGTGTAGTTTCCATAAAATGTTTTAAAATATAATAGTAATACCAGCATATTCTTGGAGATGCAGCACCTTGACAGACATCCTATATCAAAGCAGACAATGATGCTAATATAGTACATTCTATCAAAGCTGGAGGTTATATGTACATCACACCCTAGGAGTATTGCTAAACTTGCTTACAATGGATTATTTGATAAGTTAAAAACTCTCCACTACGTCTGAATTGTGACACTAGTACTGATAAAGAAAAGGAGGACTTGTGGCACCTTAGAGACTAACCAATTTATTTGAGCATAAGCTTTCGTGAGCTACAGCTCACTTCATCGGATGCATTCAGTGGATGAAGTGAGCTGTAGCTCACGAAAGCTTATGCTCAAATAAATTGGTTAGTCTCTAAGGTGCCACAAGTCCTCCTTTTCTTTTTGCAAATACAAAGTAACACGGCTGCTACTCTGAAACCTAGTACTGATAGTCTTTTCTATTGTTTTAATGCTGTACGAACATTATGGCCCTGCTTTTCCAAGCTGGATGTTTTGAAGTTAGATAGGAGTGTGGGGGTGAGATTCTGTGGCCTTGCATGTGCCGGAGGTCAAACTAGATGATCCCTTCTGGCCTTTAAGTCTCTGAGTTTATATTAGTGACCTGGTGTGACACCTTTCAGGGGGTTGGGGCTCAGTGGCATCCTGCTCCAGGGTTTGCTCAGCTCTGCAGATGGAGAGAATGAGTGCAAGGATCACATGATGGAGAGCATGTGATTAAAAACCCAGGCGTGCGTGGTCAAAGGGAGACTCCAGGGAGACCAGAACTAGTAGAGTGTACTCTATTAAGAGCAGGAGGCCTAGCCAGGAAAGAGACAGTGAGGAGGCCAGACTGGGGATGTATAAAGAGGCCCTGGGAAAGGAAGGGCTGGGAACCCTTATTAGGGAGTGGTTGTGGGGTCTCCCCGTACTGCCACCCTGCAAGGAGATGCAGTGACTCCTGTACACAAACTGAAGAAGGGGCTCATTAGAGCCCAGAAAGGAGATGAGCCCCTGTCATAAATATAAAGGGAAGGGTAACCACCTTTCTGTACACAGTGCTATTAAATCACTCCTGGCCAGAGGCAACATCCTGTTACCTGTAAAGGGTTAAGAAGCTCAGCTAACCTGGCTGGCACCTGACCCAAAGGACCAATAAGGGGACAAGATACTTTTAAATCTTGGGGGGGGCGGGGGGAAGGCTTTTGTTTGTGCTCTTTGTTTACGTCGTTGTTCTCTCTTGGGACTGAGAGAGGCCAGACAGAAATCCATCTTCTCCAACCCATCCTAATCCAAATCTCCAATATTGCAACCAGTAGAGGTAAGCTAGGCGAGGCGGATTAGTTTATCTTTTGTTTTATGTGAATTTTCCCTGGTTAAGAGGGAGGTTTATTCCTGTTTTCTGTAACTTTAAGGTCTTGCCCAGAGGGGGATCCTCTTTGTTTTGAATCTGAATACCCTGTAAAGTATTTTCCATCCTGATTTTACAGAGATGATTTTTACCTTTCTTTTTTTTTAACAAAATCCTTCTTTTAAGAACCTCACTGATTTTTCCATTGTTCCAAGATCCAGGGGTTTGGGTCTTTGATGATTTTGTAACAAATTGGTTAGGATATTATTCTCAAGCGTCCCCAGGAAAGGGGGTGTGTAGGGCTTGAGGGGATATTTTGGGGGAAGACGTCTCCAAGTGGTCTCTTTCCCTGTTTGTTTAAAACGCTTGGTGGTGGCAGCATACTGTTCAAGGACACGGCAAAGTTTGTACGTTGGGGAAGTTTTTAACCTAAGCTGGTAAGAATAAGCTTAGGGGATCTTTCATGCGGGGCCCCCCATCTGTACCCTAGAGTTCAGAGTGGGGAAGAAACCCTAAAAGGCCCAGAGGAAGGGCTGATAACAATGTGAAAAAGGACAGACCTTCAGAGGGAGGGCTGCATTCACTGGAAGGGTTTGGGGCAGAAGACTTGCAATGGACTTTGATTTAAATCCCAGAATGGCTGGAGTTTGGAACTTAGCTGGAGGGCCAGGTCACTGCAGTGATGTAATAGAGCTGGGAGCCAGTGAATGACTGATTCTAAGGGGAAACCAAGGCAGAGGCAGGATCTGACACTTGGTTAAGAGATACCTGCTACACCTGGCTGTCTAAAGTGCCTAGCACCCAAGTCAGTGGAAGCTATAGACCCATGTATCCATCCAGGTACTTTTATAACCCCCATCGCCACAGTGTCAGAGCAGCTCAAAAAGATGAATAAATGTATCCTTTCCGAAAACCGGTAAGTTGAGAAAGAATTATCACTGTTCTACAGATGGAGAAACTGAGGCACAGAGGGTATGTTTATGTGGCATTTTGGATCTAGGGGGAGCAAGCCTCTCGGACTGGGATGACGGACCGGAGCTGGCAAGGCTTGTGCCAGTGCTCCACAAAGAGTGACAGAGACAGCACTTTGACGTTGCAGCTCTGAAGCCCATCCTCCCGCAGAGCTGTGGAGCATGAGTTGTCCCATGCTGGGCTGTGTGGGCACACCCAGAGAGACTAAGTGAGTTGCCTAAGGCCGTGTAGGAAATCTGTAGCAGAACGAGGAACTGAACCCAGATCTCTCCAGCATCCTATCCGGTGTCTTAGCCTCAAGACCCTCTTTCCTCTTAAAGCCTAATTTAGGCACCCAAAGGAATGGCCTAAACTCCAGAAGTGCTAAGTAGCCACAAGTCCCACCCAAGTCATTGGGAGCTACAGGTGCTCAGCCCCACTGAAAAACAAGCCACTAGGTTAGCTGCCTATCTTTGGACGCCCAGGGTGAGATCATGCCTCTGAGATCCATGTGTGGCCCTTGAGGTGTGTATTCCACCCTTCGGGCAAGGAGGCTGCTGGCTCGGTGGCACTGTGGCCCCACGCACACATCTCCTGTGCTCTTGTCATGGTTGGGATCTGTGCTGCAGACGTGGGGAAGAGAGCAGGGCTATGCTTTGGGGAGGGATGCACCTCACCTTCCCACCACCCCATGGAATGTTCCTGGGAACACTGACCATTTCTGTGGTGCCCCTCAGCCTCTTCAAGTGGAGAACTGTGAAGATCACCAGGGCCACACCTCCAGTGGAATCACAGTGCCAGGAAGTGAAGGGAGGCACTGGAGTCTCAGGGTTGTCATGGAGTTACTAGGCCACCCACCACACAGTTCTCTATGATCTGCAAGGTTTGGGAACTGGGTGGACTCATTCTGTGGAGAGACAAACCTCATCCCTGATGACAGAATGATTCAAGAGGAATTCTATGGTGGGAGCCCTGGGACTTTCCTTCTGCTTTGTCCCCTTCCAGGGATTTTACTATGAGAGGGAATGATCTAACTCCCACTTCGGATTGAGATGCATATCTAAATCACCCATCAGCATAGTATGTGGGATCTCCTCACTGTAACTCGGTGAGGTAGACTAGACAAGAGTTAAACACCATCTATCCCTGCATTCACCAGAGTCCACTTCTGACAGATTTCTGGCACAGCGTAAGCTATGCATGTTTCTTTTCACGCTTTTCTTAATGAAAGGCCCAGTCCCAGAGTGAGTTTCATCCGAGTTCAGGATCGGGTCCAAAAAGAGGTGGGCAGGATATTGAGCATGTGAGTTCAGGCATTAATCCAATGCAGCAGTGGGTCTCCTGGGTTCTGAAGAGGGTCATATTGATTGCTGTTGATTAATCACTGTGAAGTCCCAGATGTTCCAGTGAGGAGTCTTTTATATAACCTTCCTACATAAATATTTATGTACAATGTTTGCTTGCTTTCTGCAGGTCACTACTGCTGCATGTTGGTTTTCCACATGATCATCAAAATCCAGTTCTGTTTAGGCAGCAGAAACCAATGCAGAGTAATGTTCATCTCTTTCTGTTCTTAATTAGTGGTCTGAAATACTTACTAGCATCCTCTACACAACTCCCCAGATTTTATCTGATGACAACGTTAAAAAAAAAATCACACTGGCATCCAAAGGTGAAATAAATACCCGCATGTGTAATAACTGAACTTAATCATTTGATAATGAGCATTTGTCAAGAGCTTATAAACTGTACCATTCAGCTTTGAATTTGTGTCTCAATGGTCCTAAGGCAAAGCTGTCTGTTTTCACAGATGTTAATTATTTGAGTCGACTGTTAATTAGTGGCCTGAGTTATTCAGACTGGAATAGTGTCAGAAAGACTGGGTGTATCTCCCCTAAGGGAATTTTAAGGTGCTTTGTTTATTGTCCCTCCCCCTCTCTGTTCTGTTTAATCCTGAACCAGAACATTTCATTTTCGTCATGCTGCCAGAGGCCAGACCCCTTGAGGACCTTTAAAATTAAACACTTACAACGTACAGAGGGAGTTTCAGTTCCAGGAGCATGCAAGCTAAAAGCTTAAGTGATGCCTCCCAATGAATTTGTTCAGCTCGCCACAAATCACATCCTCACGTTACCATCTTCTGTGCTCTCCATGAAATCCTGACTAGTTCTTCCCTTTGATGGAAATGTTCACTACTTCAGCCACTGGTGTTCTGCTCTTTGTTACGGTATTAAACAATTGCTGCCTTCTAAATAACCGGCGTTTTATGGAAAGAAAGGGTTTGGTGCAGATAAGAAAATCAATCACCAATTTGCTAACTTCACAAATATACCATTCAAGCCAAATTCTTTCCCAAGCTTCTTATAATTAGGAAACCACTGTTTATGTCCGTAGAGGGGTGCAGTAGGTTTAGATTGTAAGCAGCTCTGTCTAAAACCATGCACTGAAGGCAAGTCACAGCCTTTTCAGTAAAAGGGCAGATCATATAGCATACATCCTCGTTACATCAATGCTGACTCAGGTATTTTTGTGTGTGTATGTAGAATGTCAAAAATAAGGGGTTGGAGAATTCAGCTAAGGGCTTGTCTACACTGGCAATTTACAGCGCTGCAACTTTCTTGCTCGGGAGTGTGAAAAAAACCCAAAACCCTGAGCACAGCAAGTTGCAGAGCTGTAAAGCACCAGCGTAGACAGTGCACCAGTGCTGGGAGCTGCGCCTCTCGGGGAGGTGGTTTTTTTAGAGCGCTGGAAGAGCTCCAAAAAGCCACAGCAGCACTTTAGCGTTAGCAGTGTAGACTAGCCCTAAGTAGCTATCTACTAGGGCCAGGCAAATAATTCCAATGTGATTTGAGCCATCATGTGCCAGCAATGCCCCTCTGCCACGTACATTGGCCAAACCGGACCGTCTCTACACAAAAGAATAAATGGACACAAATCTGACATCAAGAATGATAACATTCAAAAACCAGTCAGCGAACACTTCAACCTCCCTGGACACTCAATAACAGACTTAAAAGAGGCAATTCTTCAACAAAAAAACTTCAGAAACAGACTTCAACAAGAAACTGCAGAACTGGAATTAATTTGCCAACTGGACACCATCAAATTAGGCCTGAATAAAGACTGGGAGTGGCTGGGTCACTACAAAAACTAATTTTCCCCCTGCTGATACTCACACCTTCTTGTCAACTGTTTGAAATGGGCCACTTTGATTAATTGAAAAGTGATTTTTTCCTCCCTTCTTGTCAACTGTTGTGAATAGCCCACTTCCACCTTAATTGAATTGGCTCGTTACCACTGACCCCCCACGTGGTAAGGCAACTCCCATCTTTCTATATGCTGTGTTTTTATACCTCCCTACTGTATTTTTCACTCCATCTGCATCTGATGAAGTGTGTTTTAGCACACGAAAGCTTATGCCCAAATAAATGTGTTAGTCTCTAAGGTGCCACAAGGACTCCTTGTTGAATTCACAATGAGTAATTTATTCACATTGTATCTTTCTGTTTGCAAATTGCCCAGGAATAGATTGATTTTTTTTACTCAAATGTGCAGTGTAGTTGTAGCTGTGTTTGTCCCAGGATATTAGAGACAAGGTGGGTGAGGTAATATCTTGTATTGGACCAACTTCTGTTGGTGAAAGAGACAAGCTTTCAAGTTTATACAGAGCTCTTCATCAGATCTCAAATTTACTGACCATTCATGCCAAAAAATGTGTGCAAATATTTCTTGTCTCCGGATTTCTTCTGAACAGTTGCAAGTATTTGATATTTGACATTCATATTATTTGCTGTTTTCATTGGACAGAGATCACGTTATGTTCTTGTTTCCAAATTGGATGAACATAACTCTTAGAATTGGGTTTCTGGTGCAAATGTTCAGTTATGAACCTGAAGTTCATTTTCTCTCAATATTCTGCAATAATATTCACTGTTAAAGAAAACATTCCTGCCAGGAAACTCATTTACTCGAGATTCACTCAAAAGCAAACCCAAAAGGGATGCAAACACAATCAAAGAAAAATGTTTTAAAAATTCAAATGAATATTCATGGCTGTCTCTCTCGCAGCATTCACCCAGCTCTCCTGTCATATATACAGTTTGCAAAACGCCAGTGAGCATAACACACATTGCCATTTAAGCATTCATCATCCCACCACCAGATGTTCAGATCGTTGTGCCTCACAAACTAGCAAACAGTTGTTGTTAATGCATTACTGAAAAGGAAAGCAGATTGGCATTATACAGAACTTCCATCAGAATTACTTCAGCTCTGTGTCCTACATCCACATAGCCTCCTAGCCTTACATCAGAGTGTTTTTGGCACTAGGGGGTTAAATTTGGAGGGGAAAAAATGTGAAATGACAAGTACAAAGTAAGATTTTGAACTTTGTTTTGAATGA
Source organism: Caretta caretta (assembly GCF_965140235.1). Classification (NCBI taxonomy): domain Eukaryota; kingdom Metazoa; phylum Chordata; order Testudines; family Cheloniidae; genus Caretta; species Caretta caretta. The sequence goes on along the minus strand of NC_134212.1, from coordinate 9,455,686 downwards.
AAAGCCCTAATGTTTGATGTGTGGCTATAGTCTGTGTCCTTGCAAAGACACTTTAATTTGTAAAATAATGGGACGTGCCGATCAGGGTTCTGTAGGAAATCTGGGTACGGCATCAGACTTACACGTTGCATCAGATCCCTACATTAAACAAGCCTGTTTTTAAAAGGTTTAAATTGTGTAATTTGCTGTTGGGCCTCAAAATTCCTCCTTTGCATCTTTTTTGACCCATTCTTGGAATTCTGTTTGCTAGTCCCTAAAAAAGCCTAGAAACAATTGCAGTATTTTTAGCAGCAAAACCCAGAATGGGATGAAACCTTGTAGCTGTTCTGCTGCTGAGCATGTTTACACTCTCAAGTGTTTGAGTTTCACCAAGGCATTCAGGCCACTTTTGATCCAAGCACTTAATCTGGAAAGTGCTGTAACTCACAACAAAGAGTCTTGCTTGGAAAGAAACTGGAGTGTTCGGTGCCTTCGTGAAGTGATTCAACTGCATTTAACAAAGGATGTTGTCGGGAGGGGGTGGGAAGAGAGAAATAAAGAAGGTATCAAATCGGACATGATGACAAGTCCTGGATAAAGTTGGGCAGTGAGGACGAATCGCGATTGCCTGGCACTACATGTGAAGGAACAAAAATATTGGTACTGTCTATGGAACAAACTGAGAATGGCAGTCACACTGAGGCTTTGAGCTAAATGAATTAGAGACGCTGAGAGCAAGGAAATAAGGGTGGAATTAAAAGGCTTTGGAGATAAGATGGAAGGCAGCAATTGAGGAAAGAAAACACGCTGGGGTGGAGGAGTGTTTAAATTATATTAACAAAAGCTTGAGGGACTGTGAGGGAAGTGAGACAGCTGGTGCTAGGGCAGATAAGACTGAATAAGAAAGCTAGAGCAAAGGAGATAACAGAGCTCCTAAATCACCTTGAAAAAAGTACTGTATGGATGAATGAGAAGAATGGAGGCATGACAGCTAGAGCCCTATCATGAATTCCTAGAGGGATATTTTACTAAGCGGATACTAGATAACACAGACATCCAGTGCACACATATGAGGCCAGATTCTCCACTGTTGTAAACCAGTGCCGCTCCATTGACTATTCCACTTTACACCGGTTGAGGATCCGGCCCATTGTCTCTAAACCCTTTGGGGCTAAGTGGTGTTGGAGCGATGGTTAGTAGTGGACAGATTCCATGGCGGAGATGTTTATCCCAGCAAAGCATTTATTAGAGTGGCAAGAAAGTAATGAACAGCCCCCAGTTCTTGAAAACCTTTCCCAAATGAAGAATCACTGAATTGTGGCATAGATCTTCTGGCACAGAGCAAGCTGGGGTGTTTTCAATGCATCTAATGATCACTGTTCATATAATTCAAGAGGAAAAACACTGAAAGGAAAGGCCTCAGTTTAAGCAGGTAGTGATTTGAACTAACATTCCCTTAGAAGTTCTAGAAATCCTGCTAAGTCTCAGTGATTAACAAACCATTTAGGAGTCTTGCTGTGGGTTTTATTGAGCCTATATTTATTGATCTCCATATTTGAGATCTATATTGCCTTTTTGGACGATTAACCATGGTCAACAGAGAAGTACTGTACTCAGACAGTGTATCCAGAGGCGCCGGCTTCCTCTGGGTCCTCAACCCCCCGCTCCGTCCCAGGCCTAGCCCCCACCCGACCCTTTCCTCCAAGCCCCCAACCATGCTCCACCTCTTCCCACCCCTGCTCTGCCCCAGGCCCCACCCCCACCCCTTCATCCAAGCCCCCACCCCTGCCCTGCCTCATCCGGCCCCTAACCCATCCCTCCTCCTTCCCCTCCCCACGGGTCCTCCTGCACATCATGGAAAAGCTGATCTGTGGTGGGTGACAGACTCTGAAAGGGAGGAGGAGTTGATCGGCGGGGCCGCCAGCAGGCAGGAGGCACTGGAGGGGTGGGGAGGAGCTGGCTGCTGGTGGATGCTAAGCACCCACTAACTTTTTTCTGTGGGTGCTCCAGGGTAGCCATGCACTCGGCGCGTATGGTTTGCTGTTGCAAATAAAACTGTCAGTAAAGTCAGCAACAGTGTGATGAAGCAGAGAAAGCACCCACTGGCATGGAAGGGGTTAAAGAGAGCCTTTGGGCCCAGCTAGCCCCACACTGTGCTACCTGCAGCCAAAGCCAGGCCTAGAGTGTGGGAGAAAAGGAGAGAAGAACCTCGCTCAGTTCAGTGCTGACTGGTGCTAACTGCTTCTGTACCTGAGGGGAAGGGTCACTAGCCTGCTAGCCAAGGCGGCCACCAGGAAATAAGCACCTGGCTAAAGGAGACTGAAGAAGAGAGTTACGAGCACCCAGCCTAAGAGATAACGAGGTGAATGAAGCATAGAGACCTTGTGGGGTTCTGACCCCACCAAACATATGGCTGCCCTGCCCAGGGGAACCTGGGATTGCAGCAGGATGCTGCCCAAGGCAGGCGTGGCGGAAGCACCCCAAAGTGGAGAGAGCCCCTGTCAAGGTTCTTTCCCCACTCTGAACTCTAGGGTACAGATGTGGGAACCTGCATGAAAAACCCCCTAAGCTTATTTTTACTGCTTAGGTTAAAACTTCCCCAAGGTACAAACTATTTTACCTTTTGCCCTTGGACTTTATTGCTGCCACCACCAAGCGTCTAACAAAATATAACAGGGAACGAGCCCGCTGGAAACGTCTTTCCTCCCAAAATCCTCCCAACCCTACTCCCCCTTTCCTAGGGAAGGCTTGATAAAAATCCTCACCAATTTGCATAGGTGAACACAGACCCAAACCCTTGGATCTTAAGAACAATGAAAAAGCAATCAGGTTCTTAAAAGAAGAATTTTAATTGAAGAAAAAAATAAAAGACTCTCCTCTGTAAAATCAGGATGGTAAATATCTTACAGGGTAATCAGATTCAAAACGTAGAGAATCCCTCTAGGCAAAACCTTAAGTTACAAAAAGACACAAAAACAGGAATATCCATTCCATTCAGCACAGCTTATTTTATCAGCCATTTAAACAAAACAGAATCTAACACCTATCTAGCTAGATTACTTACTAAGTTCTAAGACTCCATTCCTGTTCTGTTCCTGGCAAAACAACACACAGACCGAGAGAGCCTTTGTTTCTCCCCCCCTCCAGCTTTGAAAGTATCTTCTCTCCTCAAGATCATTGGTGATTTTGGTCAGGTGCCAACGAGGTTATCCTAGCTTCTTAACCCTTTGTAGGTGAAAGGGTTTTTCCTCTGGCCAGGAGGGATTTTAAAGGTGTTTACCCTTCCCTTTATATTTATGACAGCCCCACAGATGCCCAAAACATGGCCCTGTCCCCCCTGCGCCCACACTGCCCCTCCTGAGGTTCTGCCCCTGCTCGCTCCTCTTTGTCCCTCCCCCCATAGCTCGCCCTTATGGACAGTCAAAAGTGGGAGGGAGGCCATGGACCTCTGGCCTGCCTTGTTCCAGTGCCTCTGGCCCAAGGTTCACAAGGAGGTGCTACTAGAGACAAGCCACCCCAGCGACTTGGATGATAGGGGCCATGCCCCAAACTGAAGGGACAGCGCTAGGAAGTAGTCCAGGGCAGTGGATGTAGACTCCATGCTGGGAGGTCCCCTACGCAGGGGTTGACTTACACAGGGCCTGAGGGCTGAGGCTGGGACCCGGTGGAGTGAGAGGGCCTGGGTCCCCCCCCCACACCCGCCTTAAATACTGAGGCACTCCGACAAAGCAGAGGGCTGGAAGTCAAGTGCTCCAACCACTTGGCTGACCAGTCCGCCAAGCCCTCGGTTACAAACGGCAACAAAAATCAAGGGTCTCTTGTGAAATGATAAAATCTTGCTCCAGGAAACAGTCACAACAAAGGGCATAACCTTTACAAGGTTTATACCACAGGGTCAGTGCTTCTTAGTTTCCGGGGGGAAAAATGAGAATGTATACGGCATACGTTAAAGCCTTGGCAACTGGATGACCCAAAGCTATGCCTTTAAGGGGGGATATATTTTAGGAACAGTGCAGAGGGGAGGCTTGTATGAGCAGTACTTCGCTGAGTGATGACCGGGCATCCATTGGAACTCAAGGAGTTAAGCCAGAAAAGTGCAAATGGAGAGCTATGTTTGTGTGACAAGAGAACGCAAAGTGAAAAATTACCTGTTGGAGAATCTAGTATATGGCTGAGGGAAGCACAACCATGCAAGCCAATTTAAGTTCAATAAATCTGTGAGAATGGATAGATAAATCAAGCTCATAAAATACGATGTAGCTGGAATGGCCCTCACAGTTTTGTGCATGGAGCTCTGCTAGCCTCATAGAAGCAGCAGGAGGTGAAATTGCAGGTCCTGGAAGAGAATGGTTTCCTAATGATTAAAAATGGTGAATGAGACCCAGCTGGGATGAGGTTTACTTTACAGTATTCAGATTTCCCATAAAGAGCTAAAGGACACGATCCTCTCTCCTGTAGAATTATTCATAGATTCTGAAGGCCAAACCCCTTCATGTCATTTTTAAACGTCTTTTTTACTTACACCTTTTTCCTCTTAGCTTAGTGCAAAAGAATCATCAAAACTGCAGAAAAGTAGTGGATTTGCCTTCTGTTATATCGTGGTTCATAGCTTGATCTGTTTGAGTAATACATTGGCTAAAGGAATTCACTAGTCATTGTTAGAGTATGACATATCATGCATCACAGGAACAAATCTATCACAAAGTTTAGTCACTTCCTATTTGTTTAATGTCTGACTACATGAAGAGAGAGAGAGAGTCTGTTTATTTAAATAGGATCCCAACTACTAAACATTCATACTCAAACTAATCTTCTGGCAGGCCATTTTTTTTGGCCTCTCCTAAGTTCCTGCAGCCCATAGAATCACGTGAGAATATGGACATTCTGCATCCGTCCAGTTACGCCAGTGGATGACACTTCCACACAGATAATCATTGCTGTGTATAGTGACAGAGACATTAACACATACCCTTGCATAGACACTCTTGGATTATCTGCTCAGATGAATGGAGTCAATACCTTTATTAAACTGAATACTAATAATCTCACGGGTAAAATAAATAAATTTCTGCAGCAAGAAAGCTTCTGACTGAGGGCAGCTACTTGTTATTCCACTTTTCCTCTAACAGCCTGATAATGAGCTTATGAGGGTTATACGTGGAGAGTCAGAGACATGATAGCTCATTATCTAATGACACTTTGATAACTTGCTGCCACATGGAAACATGAGGCCCAATCCTGTGAGAGACCTCAGGGCTTTTGCAGAATCAGGCCTCAATGAAGAGTGGAGAATGATAATCCTTAGTATATGATTTGGGTGGAATTTTCAAAAGGAGCTATATGATTTAGAAGCACAAACCCCCTTGACTTTCCATGGGCCTCTTTGAATATCCCACCTTTGTTTAATCAGGATTCTGAAAAACTTGTTTGTGCACTTAGTATAAAGAGTTATAGTCAACACCCTTCCCCAAGCTGGGAATAGAACCCAGGGGTCCAGACTCCAAGCCCTTCTGCTCTGGGTGACTGGGAAACAAAATAGCAGATGAAATTTAATGTTGATAAATGCAAAGTAATGCACATTGGAAAACATAATCCTAACTATACATATAAAATGATGGGGTCTGAATTAGCTGTTACCACTCAAGAAAGAGATCCTGGAGTATTTGTGGATAGTGCTCTGAAAACATCCACTCAATGTGCAGCAGCAGTCAAAAAAGTGAACAGAATGTTAGGAATCATTAAGAAAGGGATATATAATAAGACAGAAAATATCATATTGCCTCTATATAAATCCATGGTACGCCCACATCTTGAATATTGTGTGCAGATGTGGTCACCCCATCTCAAAAAAGATATATTGGAATTGGAAAAGGTTCAGAAAATGGCAAAAAAATTATTAGTGGTATGGAACAGCTCCCGTATGAGGAGAGATCAATAAGACTGGGACTTTTCAGCTTGGAAAAGAGACGACTAAGGGCAGATATGACAGAGGTCCATAAAATCATGACTGGTGGGGAGAAAGTAAATAAGGAAGTGTTATTTACTCCTTCTCATAACACAAGAACTACTAGGGGGTCACCAAATGAAATGAATAGGCAGCAGCAAACAAAAGGAAATATTTCTTCATACAGCGCACAGTCAACCTGTGGAACTCTTTGCCAGAGGATGTTTTGAAGGCCAGGACTATAACAGCGTTCAAAAAAGAACTAGATAAGTTCATGGAGGATAGGTCCATCAATGGCTACTAGCCAGCATGGGCAGGGATGGTGTCCCTAGCCTCTGTTTGCCAGAAGCTGGGAATGGGTGACAGGAGATAGATCACTTGATGATTCACTGCTCTGTTCATTCCCTCTGGGGCACCTGGCATTGGCCACTATTGGAAGACAGGAGACTGGGCTAGATGGACCTTTCGTCTGACCCAGTATAGCCCTTCTTATTTTCTTATGTACTATTACGGGCTTGAATAGCCTCTCACTTAGCCTGTTTTTACAATACTGTAACTATTGGCTTCACTTGAATTTCACCTAATTACAAAAGTGTGAGAAAGTGGAGAATCAGATCTATTCAAATTAAAGCATTCTCATTTTAACACACTCACTTTTCATGGGCCAATTGAATTTTCCATAATATCTCTGTGACAGTTCTCAGAACACCCAGAACTGAGAGGTTTCAGAGGAACAGCCGTGTTAGTCTGTATTCGCAAAAAGAAAAGGAGTACTTGTGGCACCTTAGAGACTAACCAATTTATTTGAGCATGAGCTTTCGTGAGCTACAGCTCACGAAAGCTCATGCTCAAATAAATTGGTTAGTCTCTAAGGTGCCACAAGTACTCCTTTTCTTTTTCCAGAACTGAGAGTCATCTTATCCCCCCTGCCTCTAGTGAGAGAAAGTCTTGCCTGTGGTGGATGGGTGCTAGCTCCCTAACATTACCAGCTTTTCAGACACTCAAGCACTCTCCTGTGGGCTATGCTAGCCCTGGCTTTGTCTTGCGGGTTAACAAGAGGTGTGCCCCAGTTCCTTAATCTCCTTTAAGCTTTCCTCTGTGATATCCAGTCCCTGACGCTGCCTACTCACAGAAATCCCAGCTCCACTGCCCCCAAAGAAGCAGTGTGCCCCTGTTTACCAGTTTTACCTTAGATCACCACTCCTGTGTAAAGCATAGCGTTTATGAGCACTTATAACAAAACAAACAAAAGTTAATTTGGGAGGGTGTGGAGGTTCCATTAGAAATACAAGAGAGAAAGGGAAACAGATGGTTACAATATAAAACAAAATCATAAAATGCAAACTAGGGCCCACACTTATTAATAGTTACCTTTCTTATCTAATAAAATTGGTTTTCCCCACAGTTCAGTCAGTTTGCAGAGCTGGCTGGCTTCACAAGGACCAGGAGCCAAGCTCTCATGAAACACCCTCACTCCACAAGACGTTTTCTCAGTGAATTGATGCAGGGTGTGTTTCTCCACCCTGTGAAATATTGAATCAGTCTTTTGTCTTTCTCCACAGGCAGGGAAATCCCCAGTCTGCTATAATGTTCCTTTTTTACCTCCCAGTGGTTTTGACTGTTTGCAGTTGTCTTTGGTTTTCCATTGACTGTTTTGGGATGGAACAAGGGCAGACAATTGAACCTTGATCCTGGGGGTTCTCAAACTGGGGGTCAGGACCCCTCAGGGGGTCACAAGGTTATTACATGGGGGTTCACGAGCTGTCAGTCTCCACCTCAAACACCGCTTTGCCTCCAGCATTTATAATGGTGTTAAAATATATTTAAAAGTTTTTTTAATGTGTAAGGGGGGCACACTCAGAGGCTTGCTTTGTGAAAGAGGTCACCAGTACAAAAGTCTGAGAACCCCTGCATTACATCAATGGCTGATCAGGGAGGGGTGACAACTCCCTCCCACTGCAATGGCTCATCACCGAGACATACGATTCCCTGGTGACTAACTTTTACTCTACAAACATAAGGCATAATTTTCAATATAGTTGCGTTATTCCTTAAATACTACCCGTACACACATTACACAATGATTATCAACATTGATAAGTAACAAGTTTTCAGCAGAGAACTTACATGCTACCCTTTGTGGATGAATACTATGTAAGTGGTATATTAGGTGTAGTGAGTTTGATAGGTCTGAGACAGGAGTTGCTAGTGAAGAAAAGTGAACCCTTTGCCTGTTGGCACCAATCTCATCAATCAGATATTTATAAATTTTGGCAGAGGAGATCTTTTAAAATTAGCCCTATGTGCTTTATTTTCCTGCTGCCTGCATCACTCTACCTAGCACACACATGCAACAGCCTGAACATCAGCCACAGAGGATTGCTCTTAATCCAGCCATGGTGAGAGCTGGACGATGTACATCTGCATGTCATGCGGAGGAATTTGATGTGTCCATTCTGATTGCTGTTATATTATGGAAATAAGGAATCTGAGCATGTTTCAGTTTGATGCTGAGCATGATGTTTGAATGTGGAGGCTTGTGAATGGAGGTTGATAGCTTTAATGAGTTTTGCACTAAAGTATTTTTATTTAGGGGGCGTATTACGCACACAGGCTCAGAATTATAGGACAGAACTGAAATGCAGTTTAAAAGATTAAAGTTGTACTGTACATTTTCACTGGGTTTACGAAAGCATTATCATATAAAACTTGTTCTTTGAACCACAGATGACTCTGACTACGGATGCTTTTGTAGGTTCTGCTCCCTGATACACAGGCTAAGGCTCTCCATAAATGTAATTGTATAGTTCACTGAATCACCAGAACACATTACACATCAGGAGTATTCTGAAGGCTGAGAGCACTAATGTAGATTCAACAAGTTAATCTTAGACCTTTTAGGGCCACATTCTGTTCCAGGTTGCATCAGTGAAGATACAGAGTAACTCTGGTGAAAGTAAATGAGATTACTTCTGATTTACACCAGTGTAGCAAAATCAGAATTTGGCCCTTAGAGTAACGTCAGCTCTTGTGACCCAGCAAGCAGGAGCCATGTATCAAAAATAAGCTTGTTGACCCTGTTTTAGTATATTTAGCCAGCAAAATGTCTCACATTTCTTAATGTGTTTCCATAGCCTGGCCTCAGGCAAGGCTAAACAAAAGCCCTCACAGTGCTAACCCAGATGCAGGCACTGAGATATGTCTGACCTACATGCAGTGGAAAATACAATAGGAAGATATATATATACACAGAGAACAGGAAACAATGGGTGTTGCCATACCAACTATAATGAGAGTAATCAGTTAAGGTGAGCTATTATCAGCAGTATCTTCCTACTGTATTTTCCACTGAATGCATCCGATGAAGTGGGTTTTAGCCTAAGAAAGCTTATGCTCAAATAAATTTATTAGTCTCTAAGGTGCCACAAGTACTCCTCGTTCTTTTTGCTGATACTGATTATCACTACAAAAGGGTTTTTTTCTCCTGCTGATAATAGCTCACCTTAATTGATACTCTTGTGATAGTTGGTATGGCAACACCCATTTTTTCATGTTCTCTGTGTCTATATATATATATACATATATTCCTACTGTATTTTCCACTGCATGTATCCGATGAAGTGGGTTTTAGCCCACGAAAGCTTATGCTCAAATAAATTTGTTCATCTCTAAGGTGCCACAAGTCCTCCTCGTTCTTTTTGCTTAGGTAAGTCACTTCATCTCTCTGTGCCTCAGTTTCTCCATCAGTAAAAAAAATTATACTGACCTCTGTTGTAATGTAACTTGAGATCTACAAGTGAAAGTTGTAGGTATTACAATTACAACATGCTAAGGCCCTAATAGGTTTGGGAGGGAGGGAGGAGACATGGTGAAAAACGCCATGCAAACATCTCCGTTGAATCCCTAGGAACAAACAGGCCTTCAGAAACAAACAGGGGTAATGGATTAAATGGTTGTTTTCTAACTGCAAAAGATGTGAATGTTTCAAATAATTCCTACGATGCACAAACTAAATTTTCAAGATGACACAAGCTAACAAAAATAACCCTTGAAAATTTCCACATTTCAAAGCCCGTATATACATATTAGGAACAGTGGGGTTCCCTCCAAATCTCAACAGGAAAAAACTATTTTAAGACTTGGGGTCTTTCTAAAAGATGGGTCTTGCTGAACAATGTGGAAAATGTTTCAAATAATTCCTATGATGCACAAACTAAATTTTCAAGATGACACAAGCTAACAAAAATAACCCTGGAAAATTTCCACATTTCAGTATAAATGATCATAATGGCCCATTCTGAACTTACATTTCTCTGAATCTATAATTTTTCATTGGTTTTAAGCCTATGGGAATGAGAACACATTGAGCAAGAACATTAACTACAATGATGCACAGTATATTGTACTATCAACCCTTCGAATACCCTCCATTTCCAGGAGACTTCAGAGAGTTTTAAGACTCAAGAAATAAAGACTGTAGCTTCAGCTGGTTCCCTGTTGTTATTGGTGGACATCTACAAGGGGAATGTTCTCTGAGGATGCATTTAAGGCCTGGAGCTGCATTTCTTGTATGCCTATTAATTACCCTATAAAACTCTCACTGATTTTAGGGTGTACTAGGAATGCAGGATTGGGCCCTTAGTAAAGTCCTCCTGATCCCTTCTTCATCTCCTACTCAGTTTGGCCCCTGGGGTCGCTCAGCTCTCCCACCTGTTTGCCCAAGCTGTTGCAGTTAGTATTTATATCTAAGGTTGGGGCCTATTGTGCTAGGCACTGTCGGTACACATAGTAAGAGACAGTCCCATGCCCGGCAGCACTTACAATCTAAATGGGGAAAGGAAGGATTGTTAGTGACATTTTACAGATTTGGAAAGTGAGGGACTGAGCAACTTAATTTATAATGTAGAGCGGAAAGATGGCTCAGTGGCTGGGGCATTCGCCTGGGACTCAGGAGACCCGGGTTCAGTTCCCTGTTTGCCACATGCTTTCTGTACTACCTTGGGCACATTACTTCATCTTGTGTACCTCAGGTCCTCATCTATAAAATGGAGCCAATGCCATTTCTCTGCCTCATGGGGCACTTGTGACGATCAATACATTAAAGATTGTGAGTCGCTCAGAAGCTATGCTCCACCTAACGAAGAGAGGGAAGAGCATCTTCGCAAGCAGGCTGGCTAACCTAGTGAGGAGGGCTTTTAACTTGGTTCACCGGGGGAAGGAGACCAAAGCCCTGAGGTAAGTGGGGACGCAGGATACTGGGAGGAAGCAGGAGTGGGAGGGCTCCTGCCTCATACTAAGAAAGCAGGACAAACAGCGAGTTATCTCAAGTGCCTATACACAAATGCAAGAAGCCTGGGAAACAAGCAGGGAGAACTGGAAGTCCTGGCACAGTCAAGGAATTATGATGTGATTGGAATAACAGAGACTTGGTGGGATAACTCACATGACTGGAGTACTGTCATGGATGGATATAAACTGTTCAGGAAGGACAGGCAGGGCACAAAAGAGGGGGGAGTTGCATTGTATGTAAGAGAGCAGTATGACTGCTCAGAGCTCCGGTATGAAACTGCAGAAAAACCTGAGAGTCTCTGGATTAAGTTTAGAAGCATGAGCGACAAGGGTGGTGGGAGTCTGCTATAGACCACCGGACCGGGGGATGAGGTGGACGAGGTTTTCTTCCGGCAACTCACAGAAGTGACTAGATTGCAGGCCCTGGTTCTCATGGGAGACTTCAATCACCCTGATATCTACTGGGAGAGCAATACAGTGGTGCACAGACAATCCAGGAAGTTTTTGGAAAGTGTAGGGGACAATTTCCTGGTACAAGTGCTGGAGGAACCAACTAGGGGCAGAGCTCTTCGTGACCTGCTGCTCACAAACCGGGAAGAATTAGTAGGGGAAGCAAACGTGGATGGGAACCTGGGAGGCAGTGACCATGAGATGGTCGAGTTCAGGATCCTGCCACAAGGAAGAAAGGAGAGCAGCAGAATACGGACCCTGGACTTCAGAAAAGCAGACTTTGACAACCTCAGGGAACTGATGGGCAGGATCCCCTGGGAGAATAACATGAGAGGGAAAGGAGTCCAGGAGAGCTGGCTGTATTTTAAAGAATCCTTATTGAGGTTACAGGGACAAACCATCCCGATGTGTAGAAAGAATAGTAAATATGGCAGGCGACCAGTTTGGCTTAACTGTGAAATCCTTGCTGATCTTAAACACAAAAAAGAAGCTTACAAGAAGCGGAAGATTGGACAAATGACCAGGGAAGAGTATAAAAATATTGCTCGGGCATGCAGGAATGAAATCAGGAAGGCCAAATCACACCTGGAGTTGCAGCTAGCAAGAGATGTTAAGAGTAACAAGAAGGGTTTCTTCAGGTATGTTAGCAACAAGAAGAAAGTCAAGGGAAGTGTGGACCCTTTACTGAATGAGGGAGGCAACCTAGTGACAGAGGATGTGGAAAAAGCTAATGTACTCAATGCTTTTTTTGCCTCTGCTTTCACGAACAAGGCCAGCTCCCAGACTACTGCACTGGGCAGCACAGCATGGGGAGGAGGTGACCACAGCCCTCTGTGGAGAAAGAAGTGGTTCGGGACTATTTAGAAAAGCTGGACGAGCACACATTCATGGGGCCGGATGTGCTGCATCCGAGAGTGCTAAAGGAGTTGGCGGATGTGATTGCAGAGCCATTGGCCATTATCTTTGAAAACTCGTGGCGATCAGGGGAGGTCCCAGATGACTGGAAAAAGGCTAATGTAGTGCCCATCTTTAAAAAGGGGAAGGAGGAGGATCCTGGGAACTACAGGCCAGTCAGCCTCACCTCAGTCCCTGGAAAAATCATGGAGCAGGTCCTCAAGGAATCAATTCTGAAGCACTTAGAGGAGAGGAAGGTGATCAGGAACAGTCAGCATGGATTCACCAAGAGCAAGTCATGCCTGACTAATCTAATTGCCTTCTATGACGAGATAACAGGCTCTGTGGATGAGGGGAAAGCAGTGGACATGTTGTTCCTTGACTTTAGCAAAGCTTTTGACACGGTCTCCCACAGTATTCTTGCCAGCAAGTTAAAGAAGTATGGGCTGGATGAATGGACTATAAGGTGGATAGAAAGCTGGCTAGATTGTCGGGCTCAACGGGTAGTGATCAATGGCTCCATGTCTAGCTGGCAGCTGGTATCAAGCGGAGTGCCCCAAGGGTAGGTCCTGGGGCCAGTTTTGTTCAATATCTTCATAAATGATCTGGAGGATGGCGTGGATTGCACCCTCAGCAAGTTTGCAGGTGACACTAAACTGGGAGGAGAGGTAGATACGCTGGAGAGGAGGGATAGGATACAGAGGGACCTAGACAAATTGGAGGATTGGGCCAAAAGAAATCTGATGAGGTTCAACAAGGACATGTGCAGAGTCCTGCACTTAGGACAGAAGAATCCCATATATCGCTGCGGACTAGGGACCAAATGGCTAGGCAGCAGTTCTGCAGAAAAGGACCTGGGGTTACAGTGGACGAGAAGCTGGATATGAGTCAGCAGTGTGCCCTTGTTGTCAAGAAGGCCAATAGCATTTTGGGATGTATAAGTAGGGGCACTGCCAGCAGAACGAAGGACGTGATCATTCCCCTCTATTCGACATTGGTGAGGCCTCATCTGGAGTACTGTGTCCAGTTTTGGGCCCCACACTACAAGAAGGATGTGAAAAAACTGGAAAGCGTCCAGCGGAGGGCAACAAAAATGATTAGGGGACTGGAACACATGACTTACGAGGAGAGGCTGAGGGAACTGGGATTGTTTAGTCTGTTGAAGAGAAGAATGAGGGGGGATTTGATAGCTGCTTTCAACTACCTGAAAGGGGGTTCCAAAGAGGATGGATCTAGACTGTTCTCAGTGGTAGCAGATGACAGAACGAGGAGTAATGGTCTCAAGTTGCAGTGGGGGAGGTTTAGGTTGGATATTAGGAAAAGCTTTTTCCCCAGGAGGGTGGTGAAGCACTGGAATGTGTTACCTAGGGAGGTGGTGGAATCTCCTTCCTTTGAAGTTTTTAAGGTCAGGCTTGACAAAGCCCTGGCTTGGATGATTTAGTTGGGGATTGGTAATGCTTTGAACAGGGGGTTGGACTAGATGACCTCCTGAGGTCCCTTCCAACCCTGATCTTCTATGATTCTATGGTAATGGTGGGGGGCATAGAGACATCACACAGGGAATCTGTAACAGAGCCGGAAACAGAAGCCAGTCTTGTCCCTTAATCAAAAGTCTTCTGAGGACGGGGGTATCTCTTGGGTGTGTGTCTAAAGCCTAGCATGGTGGGTCTCTGATCTGGGATGGGACCTTTTAGTGCTGCTTGCTCTGCCACTGCTGCTGTTCTGTGACTAAACAGAGGACCTCCGTGTCCAGAACTGACAATCTGGCACCTTTCATGAGCATGAAATTCACCCACACATAGGTGGGGGAAAAGGAAAGACTATCAACACTAATGGAGTTTACAATCATCATTAACCCCATTAGCATTAATATTCTTTTATGAGACTAGCAACTGACAAGGCCACATTTAAATGGAGAAAAAGGATCATTGTTCAGCAATGTTATCGAAGAGATTATTTTTGATGAGATACAATTAGTGAGGCTATTTCCCCCCACATTAGAGTGACATTGCACTTATTTAGCAATTAGCTTCGTGCAGTGGAATGACATTTTTGCTGGAGCAAAAAAAAAAATTTTTTTTTGGAAGCAAAGCTGTTTTGCCTTTAAAAAAAATTTCTGCATTTTCAGTCCATGAGATCATTGCTAAAGTACAAGTGCCGGCAAGCCAGTTTCCAAAGTCTATGTATGCCATGTCTTGCCATGGCAGTACACCTTTCAGATAACGTTTTTAATCTTCTAAACATTTCTTAGGCATACCTTCCAGCCAAAAGCAGTAACAACTGAATTACTGAAAATAATGAGGGGAACAAAGAATTGCATTGCTGCAAAAAAAGAATGTAACTGACTGGCAAAACAGCTTGCCACCTCAAAAAACCAACCAACCAACCACACTGGAGAATTGTCATGTCTCATGGGTCTTATATCATCTGGCAAGAAGATGGAAGAGATAACAATGCTTTCCAAAGGACACTAAGAGAAGCAGTGCTGATATTAGAAGATTTCTGTTTTTCTGTTACATGAAACCACAACTATTGAGTTCATTTCACACCCATTCTCTTCGCTTGAAGTTTCCTATCCTCTCTAGCCAGGCTGAAATGAGCTAATCAGAGAGGAAGTCATAGCTGATTATGTTGGAAGATACAAAATTCCAAAAACTGGAATACAAAATATAACAAATTTGTAATACAGATGTGGTAGAACAGAGAGAAGGGACTTCAGCAATGTATAACAGCATGACAAAGGCATTATACACATCAGGAGCTCACTGATGTCTCAACACTGCCTGATTATTCCCCCTGAAGCCAATGGGACTCCTCACATGAGTAAAGTTAAGCAGGTGCGAACATGTTTGCTGAATTAGTGCCTTCGACTTGAATTCTGACTTCCAGAAACTACCTCCCTGGCTTCTAGGGTTCAAGTCTGCCACTGAATTTCATGTCCATAGGCAGGGGCAGGGGATTTGATAGTATAAAATTCAGCAAATCATTTCATTTTCCCTCTTTTCCTAAATTTTATTTTATTTTCCTAATTCCTTTTCGACAAATTTACAAAAGGCGTTTATGTGGCACTTCACGCACCTCTGACAACAATTTAAAACTAAATAAATAAACCAAAACCAAAAAGGTGACCCTAACCACCAGCCACAGCACTCGCACGCCATCCTAACCGTACGCACAAAACCTCAACCCCATCAAACCCCTCCCATACTAACACCCAAATTAATAGAGAATCTTTGCCACAAGCTGTGAAAGTCAACAGTGTCACAGTTTCCGGGTAACTGCACCTGTACACGCCTCCCGCCCGGTGGTCCACTCCAGTAGTGCCCAGTTAGATCTCAGGACTCCTGACATTACCAATCTCTGGGCAGGAACCCTTGTCCCATTCCCTTCTGATCAGGGTGGGGTGGGGTTAAGGCTGCACAGCTCCCTGCCTTACACTGTGATGTCCCCAGCAAGCCAGTCTGCCTAAAGGTCAGTGTCTGAGCTTTCCTTTCTCTCCAAGGGCTATGAACAGTGTATTGCCAGCAATTACATGTTACCACACAGCTCTTTCTAAACAAGCCCCTTTATTCTTAAGGTAACAGCATTACAGAGAAAACAGAAAAACAGTGAAAGGTCCTATATGCATGCTAAAGCTTACCAGAAATCACCCATCAGACTTACGGGGCCCGGAAAGGGCAAAGTCTTTCTAACTCTTCCGCAAGGGTTCGGGCCCCCATGGACAGATGGCCCGGTCTGTTTGCTGGATCAGAATGAATGCCCTGTGTCAGTGTAAATGCAGCCTTTTAGAGTCAAAAGCCCTTTCTTTGTGTTCCCAGTCTCAGGAAACCTGGTGTGAACCAGTAGATGCAAACCTCCCTGAGGGACGGTACCTCTCTGGAGGTATTTACGATGTGAGTGACAGGTTTGAGAGTAGCAGCCGTGTTAGTCTGTATTTGCAAAAAGAACAGGAGGACTTGTGGCACCTTAGAGACTAACCAATTTATTTGAGCATAAGCTTTCGTGAGCTACAGCTCACTTCATTGGATGCATACCGTAAGTGAGTGATTCACCTAAACCACCTCCTCCCCTCCACTCACTGTTTTAGTTCCTGAAGGAGCTGTGGCAACCCTCCCTCAGTACGCAGAACACAATCAGACGTACAATCCTGACCTTCAGTGATACCTACACTTAAGACAATACGTTCCCCCAAAGATACTGCATGCAGTTGTAATATCTGTCCCAAACAGACCCAAGATATTTTGGAGAAGGGGGAGGAGTAGGAAGAGGGAAAGTAGGTTCCAAATTGGGTGGTCCTCAATCTTCCCTATGATAGAATAGACGACTGTGTACTAGACAATAACCAGATTATCTGCTGACAGGTTTCAGAGTAACAGCCGTGTTAGTCTGTCTTTGCAAAAAGAAAAGGAGTACTTGTGGCACCTTAGAGACTAACCAATTTATTTGAGCATGAGCTTTCGTGATAGTAGCTCACGAAAGCTCATGCTCAAATAAATTGGTTAGTCTCTAAGGTGCCACAAGTACTCCTTTTCTTTTTGCAGATTATCTGCATCAAGCACTGGTTTCTTGAGCAGTGATGGGCAGAACAACTTCCTGAAGAGCAAGAGGTTCCTTGCTGTCCCTAACAGAGGCGCCGACCTGCTCCACACTCAGAGTTTAGTGATCAGTAAGGAGTCAAGTGACAAGGGTGACCACATTTCCCTATGCTGCATACGGGACACCTGGTAAAGTTACCTGTATTCAAGTGAGTTCAACGGCAATCAACCAGAACTATGCAGTAAAAATGTTCAAATTAACATCAAGCTGACTGAGCCCCTGCTAAAAAGAAACACTGCGTAGTTGGATTCTTTTTATTGACCTTCTTATCTTTAAGGCTTCAGGGTTCACAAAGGGAGATGTGACACCCCCCCCCACACACACACACACGGGGAGAGGTGACACATACACCCGTACCCCGCTCTCACACCGGGGGAGTGACCAACAGACCCGCCCCTCCCCGTCTGGCGCTCTTCGCCCTCCATGCCTGTCTGGGCCCCTGGGACAGACTTGCTTCTCCCAATACCTGGCGCCACGTCTGCCCGAGGCAAGGTGTGGCAGGGGAGGGGAGGGGCATGTGGGGTCACATCCCGCCCATCCCAGCCCCAGATTTCTGCCAGAGTTCACACCAGAATGTGGCCAGCAGCAGCCTTTCTGCACCGTGCGGGAGGGAAGGGACGGGAGCTGCTTCCATCCGCCAGAGAGGAGGGGTGGGGAAGGGATGACCTGGCCCATGTCTTTGCAGAGCTCATCCTCCCCCACACCCTCTCCGTGGCTGGAAGCAGCTTCTCTGTTTCTGCCCGCACAGTGTCGAAAGGCAGTTAACACCTCCAGGCCGCTGCTGGCCACCGACATAACCCATCCACTTCCTGTCCCCTGGCTCCAGCGCGAGCAGGAAGGGGTTAAGCCTTAAGGATGCATTGTGCACCAGGGCCCAGGGAACCTGACTGCAGGGGCTTCAGTGGCTGTGGAGTCCAGCCAGAGAGACGGCTCAGGAGGGAAAGGTGCCTAGGAGATGGAAAAGCCTCCTGCTCCCTGGGGACAGGACCCGGGGCCGTGTGGGGAGGCAGGCAAAGAGGGTGCTAAGCTCCTGCCCAGGGGGTTGCTGTGGAGCCTGCAGGTTTGGGGTGGGAACAGGCTGGAAATTGCGCCCTCCCCCCCCAACTCCAGAGCTTAACCTGAGGGGTGCAGAGGCTTCCCCATGCCAGTGCTGTGCATGCAGGGCTCGGCTCCTCCTGGCCAGCGCCCCGGGCCAGAGGGCCTTGGGCTTTCCCAGGGCACCAGCCCAGCCAGAGGCAGAAGGGGAAGGAAGGGGCCTGCTGGCCAGGCTGTTGGTGAGCTCAGTGATCCGACCATGGGCTGGTTTTCTGCACAGCGCTGGGAGACGGAGGCACCCCGCTGCGGGGTGGGGATATGGAGGAGCAGCAGGGCTGGGGAGGGCAAAAGGGCAAAGCAGGGAGAGGACAGCGAGAGGGGAACTCATAAAAGGCTGATGGGTGGGAAGCAGAGGCAACATGTAACCGGCTGCCGCCTGGCGCCTCCCCGCACTCCCTGGCTCCTGCAGCTCGCAGCGCTGGCCAGAAACGGGACAGGGGTTGGGGCCCCGCTGGCCAAGAGCCAGCACACAGCGGGGGCTGCGCTGACGGACCGGCAGGGGAGTGGCCTGGCCCTGCAGCTTCGCCTCACCACCAGCCTGAGACACCCCCCATCATCGGCCACTGAACCCCCGTACCCACTTGCCACTGGTGGGAGGGCGGCTGGTGAGCAGGGATCCGGCCAGCAGCAGGACGTGCTGGTACTGATGGGGGCCAGGCAGAAAATACAGGACACCTGCAGGAGGGCTTAAATACGGGACTGTCCCCTTAAAAATGGGATGTCTGGTCACCCTATAAGGTGCCACAGGACTCTTTGCCGCTTTTACAGATCCAGACTAACACGGCTACCCCTTCTGATACCTACACATGACCACACTTAAAAGCCAGGTTCTTTATTTATCCACCAAAAAGGGATGTCATGAGTAGCTGTGGTGAAAACTTCCCTACGCAGCTCAACCTGTGTACCTCAACTCTGTCCTGGAGAGGACAAGGTTAGTGGGAAGAGGATATCTATGTCAGTCTCTAGGACTCAGATCATCAAAGGTCTTTAGGTGCTTAAATCCCATGGGAATTAGGCACCTAGATACCTTTGAGGAGCTGGGCATAGGTCCATTTAGTCCTTTGAATGTTACATCCTGAATTTCCAGAAATTAAACATCACCTACCCCGACAATCTACATAAATTAACACCTGTGACGGAGCTCTCAGCAGAGAGACAAAGCATATTTTTTATCATTACTCTTCCTCCTTTGCAATTAAAGGAGTTTGCACAGAGATTTGGTCAGCGTTAGAATCCAACTTTCATTCGGGGGAAAACAGAACTAATTAACACAATGGTTCCCAAGAGATTTTTACCCTCATCTCACTTGAATGTCTGTGGTCTTCAGTTCCTTTACTTAGCTAGAAATGATGCATAAAAAAATACAAAAAAACTTATTCAGGGAACAGATGGCTAGGTCTTTCAGCAGCATTTTGGGTGTCTCCACACCTTCGGGAAAGGGGAGTTTCTGTTCAGTGTGGGCACAGTGCTTTGTGTACACTGTTCTTAGGAGCTGTGACTCATTTTAGTTAACTGAGACCTTGTTGAGCGCGAGAGAGGAAAACTGAGAGCTATACTGTATTGATAAAGGTTATGGTCAACTTAAGATATGTCACAGACAAGGTAGACAATTGAAATATTTACACAAGGAAGACTGAAACCATCATAATCCAACCTCACCCTCTGTAACCAGAAGATGCTGCTTCTAGAGGTGATATTGCAGCACTGGAAATAATCAAATAGAAATGGAGCAACCAAGGAGTAAAGAAGAAACTCTAGTCAGTGTGATTCAGCTCTACTAATCAGCACATGGGATGAGCTTAAGTAGGTGAGAGCAGGGACTTGACAGGGAAAGGCTGTCTATAGTGCTTGTGTGATCACAAACGCCATCCGGACAGCTCACCGATTTCTTGTCTTCCCAGTGGTATGTCAAGCACAAGAAGAGGAATTACTTATGGATGGTTATGGTAGATGTGCCATGAACCAAACAAAGTTCTGAAATGGTGCCTCTCAAAGAGGCTGCTTTGGGCCAACCTGGTATAGAAGTGAAGGATAAGCCTGGCAGAGAAGCTGAGTATTAGGCCACATAAAATAAGACGCAGAAAGATTTGAATGCTGACGTGAAATGGTATGAGCTCTTCAGGCCATTGTAATTTAGAGAAGGGTCTGAACCATTCCCCTGGTTCAGAACACCACTGAAACTAGGGAGACGTTATACCAGATCCAAAGGTTGTGACTCAGACCTGTCTCTAACTTAGTTTAATTTGTTTATAGTGATTGTTTTGTAATTCAGCACAGAGACAGCATGACCCAGTGGACAGGGCACTGGACTGGAAGGAAGGAGACCTGGCTTCTTATTACTGGATTTGTCATTGGCTTGCTATGGGACACTGGGCAAGTCACCTTTTGGGAGCCCTGTTTCCCTTCCAATCCTTTGTCTAGTTTGTCTCTTTAGCCTGTAAGTTCTTCAGAGCAGAGCCTGTTTGTAGAGCACCTAGCACAATGAGGTCCTGCTCATGGTTGGGGCCTGTAGGCGCTATTGTCATATAAATAATTGTGTGTCCTTACATATATGCTTTCTCTATGGATTAAATCATAGTCACCTTGCTCATGTGAAGCCAATGGTCCAGATCTGCAAAGGAAGTGCCTAACTCCTTTTGAAATCAATGGAAATTAGGCTCCTAAATACCTTGGAGGATCTGGGCCCCTAACACTATTTGGGTGAGTAGGATTTGGTTCTGTGTGTCTTGTAAAAAGTGCCTTTTATGAGGCACTGCACTGCAATCACGTTTATTTTCCATATACGGCTTTTACAAAGACACATTTTCCCCCACAACCTTTTTTATTTGATAATGCTACAGTTATAAAACAGATAAAGAGCATTTATTCAACTGCTGTACTGTTTGGCTGACATTTAAAATTTAGTCTCTTCTCTGTCTCTAGACTTTGATTTGAGATGATTTGTGAAAAGCAAATGGATGCATCTGTAACATCGAAATACCTGTCAATGTAATTTCCCCTAATGAAGCAATACAACGGAGACAGTGCACAAGGTGTGTTTTTGCAGAGCAGGTAATAAGCCGTGTTTGAAATTGCTGGGTGTATTGGATGAACATTTCTATGGGTAATCATGCTAGGCAATGGCAATGAAGTGTGTGTTGGAGTGGGATACAAGTGAGGTCCTGGGGGGAAAGGAGAGAGATTTGGGAGGTGTCAGATGGTGAGTAGAGGCCGATGACATAGTGTTGTGACATTGCATCACCCTGGGACTTGTGGCAGCTTGATTCGAATATGGAAACATCACCATCTTGCACTAGAACCTGCTGGGCATTTTGGGGCACCCCCAAATCTCAAAGCTGGAGCCCTAGAAGAATAGCAAGAAGGAGGGGAAAAAACCAAGGCACCCTGAAGACAGCAAAAATAAGGCCAGAGAGCCCTGATGTGTGTGGGGTCGCTGTGGGAGGAGAGGAAAGAAAATGGGAGTTGTATGAAGAGCATTAGCTCAGATTGTGCAATGAGCTTAAGGGAACTTTAATACACTGAATCATTGGCAAGATGGAAACTGCACTTTGGCCGGGAGCAAGCCTGCACATTAATAACTATAATATGCAGAATGCTTAGGCAGGTCTGGCTATATTTATACTTCTGCCTAAAGGAAAGACACTACATAGTTTATATACAATATAAAGTAGTATATCTGTACTGTAACCTACAGCCATAGGAAATATGGAGACAGACTTAGCAATTGTGGGGCTAGCAGCTATTGTCTCTAAAAAAGACAGTATTTTGAAGAAAAACCCCATAATTAACCAGGATGGTACACTGGAATATTTTTTAGCTATATCGACAGGATATACTAAATTTCTGGAGAAATGGAGACACATTCTTAATTCTTTCACAACTGAATGTCACTATGACTTTCCACACAGCCTGCTTACCCACAATCCTTTTTCTGAGAATCTACAGGCCTTACCATTTTGCTGCTTAGTGTGAATGACAAGTCAGATTTCTAAGATCATCTGCTCCAGCCTACAGTTTACCTGACAACCACCAAACCACAGCCAAAGACTATGTTGTCGACCCATTACTGTACAGTAGACAGATATTACCCTATGAGAGTAAGAAGCCTGTATTTGTAAACAGTACGCATGTGTATTCTTGTGCATGTCTTATGGTCCTGGCATTTCACATCACAGTATGAAATTCAGCCTTTCTATACTATAGATCATTTTTGATTAAAACCTGTTGTCCAATATAAATCTCCACCATAATGTAATGAAAGAAGACAGAAACTGTCTATGTTAAAAGTCACAGTTAACAATAACTCTCAAGTGGAGGGACACTATATTAAATTGCTGTAGGCATACTGAACCGGAGGACTTACATTCTTCCTGGCACATATTTGTTTAATTGCACGCAGCAGATCTCAGACCAGGAGTGGGCAGATGGCGAGGGCAGAGCTCCCGTACTGCTCCCACTCACTGCATTGACGGCAGCGGGAGAGGGATTCCCTTGTCCTGCAGCCAGCTGGCAGGCACGAGGCACAACTTCCGTGGTAGGTGTCTCCAGAGCAAATCATTCACAACATAACTAAGCGTTTCGACCAACTGCAGAAAAATCCCCCTTCTCCAGCAGGAGCCTGCTCTGATGTGGCTGGCGTGCCATGCCGCAGCCTGCTGCACCCCAGCCTCAAGTGCAGCTGTGAGCCAGGCTGGTTAAACTCCGTTATCGTTGCACTCATGGATTGCACAGGCTCTCTCTCGAGCTGGCTGCATGCAGCTCAATACAACGGGGGCGGGGGGGGGGGGTGAGTTTGCCCGCTGGGCACTCGGGCTTTCCGTGCAATGCCCAGGCGGGACCCGTGCATGGCAGCTGCAAGGGCGGGGTGGGCAGTAACACCCTGCTCTGGGGCTGGGCTGGATGAAAGGGCCGAGCCTGGAGAGCAGCCGGCGCCGCCGGAGGCGTGATGCCCGCTGAGCCCCGGTTCTGCAAGGCGCCGCCTGACACGGCGCTGCACCGGCCGCTCTCCGGGGCGTGCTGCACAGGACCGGGGGGAGGAGGAGGAGGAGGAGAGGAGGAGGCGGCGTGGCGGGGGGGCGGAGAAGCAGCAGCCGGAGCAGCGGAGGGGAGCCCCGAGCTGGCTGGCCCTGGGCAGAGCCCAGCAGAGGCAGAAGGCGAAGGTAGGTGGCCGCATTGTTGTCCGAGCGGGCGCAGGGAGGCTCGCCCCTCTCCGCAGCGGAGCGCGCAACGAGCCATTGTCAGCTTCCCCCGCAGCCAGGCGTCCCCTCGGCTCGCGCCCAGCCCCAGCCGCCCCCTCCCGGGGGTGGGGGGGGGAGGCCATGGAAATCCGCCCTCCCCCGCCTGGGTGTTGCCAGGAACAATGGCAGGGCGGGGGCGTCCCTGGCTTCGGCCACCCTAGGGCGGCGCCGGCGGCACGGGAAGTTTTGCGGGTTGCAAGGCGTTGCGGGGCTGGGTTTGTTGTTTGTTTGCCTGCCATGCACAGCCAGGGGGCATGTGCTTTGTTGTCAGGGGGGTGTGTGTGGAAGGAGCTGGTGCATTTGCAAGGAGCAGGGAGGGGGGGGAAGGAAGGAAGTTACAATGCAAGAGAATCGGGCCCCTAAGGTTTGGCTGGACAGGCACTTGAAGAGGTGGGGGCTTGCTCCAAAGTCTTTTTTATTTTTTTCTGAAAGGAGAAGGCGTTGCAGGGTTGATCCCCGAGCTTTCCCCTAGCAGCGTGCTGTGTCTCTCTTTTAAAGAGCTGCAGTTTCTCTCCCCCCGCCCCTGCAAGGGGGTGTCCTGCTACTACAGGATTAGACAGTCAGTTCTGACAATGCTGCTGCTTTAATACGACCCGCTCTGTCTGGTCATGTCCCCAGCTTCCAGGAGAACCAGACTCCTTCTCCGGCTGCAGAAGCGGAATACCAGGAGATTTCTTTTGTCTTGCTCCGGCCCGGGTGTCAGATTTATTCCTGGGTGGGGTGATGCCAAACATTCCTCTGATCTGTTAGCACTTGTAGAGAAAAATCATTTTCAACTCTAAGGGTCCTCTCATTATAGATGAAGAATCACCATATCAGGTGCACTGAAGTTTTCCATCAGTGGAAAGTACCCAGACAGCTGTTGGCGGTATCTGTACTGAGAGGAAGCTGATGCTTTAGGAGCCTTCATACTAGCATTATCCCTTACTGGTTACTTTTCTTAGTAATATTCAAGGCAATAGAATAATCTGTAACCTACAGCCCCTCTTTCCCCAGGGGATTAATGTCTGCTGGGACAGAGTGCTTCCACATGGAGGGGAACAATGCAGTGAGCAAATGGTACTTAAAAAATAAAATACAGTTGTACCATTTATACAAAATACTTATGTCTTAATAGGAGTATAAAAGAATTCAAGCAGTGTTTTGAATTCCCTGGTCAGAAGAGGCTGATTACTTATTCATGGTATTTGTTTGTATGTACTTATCTATTTGTTTAAATTCATTATTATTTGCAGCATAGCATTTATATCTGGGTGTGTTGTAAAAGCAAGTAAAACCTGAAAGGACATAAAGGAGTTTAAATGTTACCTCCAGCAATATGAATGTTTTACATTATTTTACTTTTACATTGTAGTCAACGATAAATGTTCATTTCCTATACATAGAAAGTCCCAGGGCTCAGAAAATTTACCAGACACAACCTAAAGAGTAAGTCTGCTATGCTAACCAGCATGAGATGTGCCCAGGCTGTCCCCACAATACCTTAAGGCCACGTTTCCCGTCACTTTAAAGAAATAGTTTTTTGCACTGTATTCATTTGCAGCATAAACCATCTGCTTTCTGTGTACATCCCTACAAACACTTACACATGTGCATACCTACCCTTATCTTTGCACACAAGAGTACATGTTTGTAGGATCAAGGCCTCCTTTAGTTAAAGTGTAACTTAGTGTATATATATTTCCCTTGCTTTTGTTACACTAGCTTTTCCTTGCTGGCCTCATCCCACTTCCTCTTTTCTTTCCTAGAATAATCTCTTTCCCAGTATTGTTTTCAGTGTTTGTTTCCTCTTGTCCTTTTCTTTCTCTCCACCCATTATATCTCTTCCTTTTTTTCCCTACATTAGGTTCTTCATTACATGTTTTCTTCCACTTCTGCCAAGATTGGTCATTCTCCCTTCTACTTCTTTTCTAACTCAGGCTTCCCTGTGCAAGAAAGTTGCCCCAGTTTAGCTAAAAGTGTGATTTTAAACCATTTGAGTCAAACTGCCAAAGGCTCTGTGGACACTCATATTTCAGGGTAGGTTAACTAGATTAGGAACAGGCTTAAACTAAAGCAAAATAAGCTATTCTTAAACTAGAAAAGAATATCTACACCAAAGTTTTCAGCAATTTAACTAAATCTGTTTAAAAACAATATTTAAGTTTAAACCAGTGCAGCTTATGTACCTAGACAAGGCCTCATCTAAATTAGAAACTCAATAGGACATATATCTGTTTTGCATGTTTAGTATATAAAATAAATAGTCACTTTTTCTTTGGGCTCACCCACTTCTTTATATACAAGGTACCAGCTCCTCAGCTGCTGTAAATCAACATGTCTCCATTCAATTCACTAAAGCTATGTCAATTTACAACACCTGAGGAACTGCCCCAAGGTGTGGACAGTGTTATTAGACACCTGGGCTCAGAAAGTATGTAGGCTCCTAACTGCTACTACCTTTGTGGAGCTGGGTCTTTGTAGGTAGAGGATTTAAGTAAAATGATAGGTCCTAGTGAAAACCCAGGCTTCATCTGCTGGGATACCTACCAGAATATTGTCCCTGTAACTTGTTCAGCGTTTCTATCTTTTATATCCTCTCACTAGTAGGAATATGATCAACTTGAAGCTCCTCTTGTCCTGCTGGATTGCGGCAGGAGCTTTCACTCTCTGATTCTCTTTTTCACCCCCTTTCCATTTTTTCTTCAGTCAAGAGCTGCTGTATGGGGGATGGTGGGCTCTGCCTTTTGGTGTTCTTTGTTGAGCCCCGGGCTCTACTTAGAGCTCTTACAGGAGGTAGCCAAGTAAAGTTGACCTGAGTCTTGTCTATTTCACTGCTGGTTGCTTGGTTCCCAATAACAGCAGTGCAAGCCTGTTAAGTTTTTAATCAGTCTTCACTCAGTGGTGGCTTGGGAAAGCTCTGAGCACCTGCTTTATCTGCAGACTGAGGAAGATGATAATAGTATGGTTTTATCCTTGATTTGCATGTGGCTAGGATTTTTCATACCCAGAAGATCAAGAACCCAGAGCTAGCCAGAAAACTTTGAAAATCTTAAAATCAAGTTCTTTTGTGAAACTTTTCTGATTTTTTATTTTATTTTATTTTCTGATGTACTTGATGCTTGGGGTTTTGTTTGTTTTTTAAAGTGAGCTTATTCTGCAGAAGTCAGCAATACATGCCTCAGAAAGATCTGTTTTCCTTTGAGGTGAGTGGATTTTCAAGGTTTCATCTATGCTCTATAGAAATTCACCTTGCTGGTTTCATTGGGCTTCTATGGATGCAGCTGATGCTAGATTGGTCTTTAGTCTTCAGTCTTCTGTTTAATTTTGAGGCATTGAAATCTCCAAAAATGAAATGTTCAATCTCAGGAGCATGCAGTTAGTTAAAAATATACGTTATCTTAATCAAAAGGCAACAACTGTCTAGATATTTTCCTTTCCTTAAACAAGCCCCAGAATCCTTTAATTTGGAAACTTTAGTGGAGCAAATGAATTCCTGACGTCTAACTTGCAGGTGTCTCTCTTTTTCTGTGGCTTTCTGCTACTAGGCTCCTTTTACTTTCATGAAAGCTGGAATGTTTTATGGCCAGTAAAACTACTGATTCCCTAGAACGTGTCTTAGCAGTGGAAGTCGGGGACAGTGGTGTTGCTGGTTGTTGTTTTGTTAGAATTTAAAAAAAAAAAAAAACTTTTAAAGCTCCTTTTGAAAAAAAGTTGGGCTTTTTTTTTTTGTTTTTTTGTAGATGCATAAGAGTTATGAGATTTGTCAATTGTGAACTTTGCTAATGCAAGTCATATAGGTGAACACCATCATAATTATCAGCCTTTCTAGCAGTCTTAACAATGAAGCTATGGACTGGAAAGGGGACATGGAGAATGAATTGTGGCATCCACCTCTACAGCATATAGGAGTTTGGTAATATCCCTTTAAATAGTTTGTGGGTAAAACCCACCCAGATATCATTGGGTACCAAACAACTGTGTTTGCTAACTATATACAAACATACAACTACAAGGCATAGTTACACCTATACACTGCTGCTGGGTTGGGTTAAAGTGGCTTCTGCAGTAGAGGATAGGGAGTCATCCTAGCTGGCTCACAAACTATTTAAGGGAATGCCACCCAGTTCCTGTACACTGCACACACATCTATCTCAAAAGATGGTCCTTTGAGGGACAGTGGGTGGGTGGACTAAGACAGGAATGGGGGAGGGAACAAGGGGTGGGGTGACCTAGGGAATCCGGCAGTACCCTTGGATAAAAGAAGACTTCAGGGGCCAAATTCATCCATGCATACACAGATGCCACTCCCCTAGATGAGTTGGGAAAATCCACTAAATGGTTGTGTAAGTTCAAGTGGGGTATAAATGAATTAGAGGGTGGGACAAGTTATGCCATCTTACCATTTACAACCATTTTCAGACCCTTTCTATCAGCCATGTGTCACTGATGCTGTAAATCAAAGATGAACAGGGTCCCCCGGAGCTCTTACTAGCTTAAAATCCTCCATCAAAAGGTGTGAGGATGGGAAAATCAAAGGTGTGTTTTTAAGTTTACAGCTATAGTTTTATGGCAAACAGTTAGGTTAATTTATCTCTGGATGTTTCAGCTGTACTCAGAACCTGGGGAAAAAACAAGTTGGAGGCTGGATTCCGCTTCAGAAAACTTGGACCCATATTATAGTGGAGTGATAGTTGCACTCCATTTATAATCACAATTTGTTAGCATTTGTTGTTGGGTGCACATGGCTTAGAAAAGTTGTGATCTTGGTTCTTAGGGTGGGGTGATCAGAAATGGGGCCCTTTGTCCTTTAAGCCTTCTGGATCACAATTGTATATGTTATAACCCATTTAGTGAGTTACGAAATGCAGCTATGTGTAATGACTAGCATTTAGGGTCCTATTCCACTAACCATTCAAAGCGGTAAACAATGCATATTAATTGTAACTCTGTGTGGAGATAAGATGTGGTGGTATATGCTAGGTAGGAAGGCCCATAACTGAAGAAATATTAACATTTCCATTTTGATATCAAGTAGCAAAGCCTACAGGCCTCAAAGTGGTGTGGTATCATTTGTAAAGGTGTCATATAGGTTTTAACTTTAAATGGTTAAATTTAAGGTCAGAGGAGGTTTAACTTGGATTGCCCTGATTTACACTGGCGTGATGCTGTTGATTTAAATGAGTTACACCTGATTTACAGCACTGAGTGAGAAGAGAATAAAGCCATACATTCTTTGTACTGTACCTCTTAGCTAAAGAACTCCACCTTGTTCTAGACGGCATTCTTTGAAAGGATAATAGATACATTTGAACCTAGCATCCAGCTGTGCATGAGAGGCAGTGGAATGTCCATAATTGGAGATAGTCAAGGCTAGACTAGACACTCCTATTGGGAATTCATTAGAAATAATTATGCCAGACATCACAGTGCACGGGAAGGAGGAAATGACCTACCAGAGAGCCCTTCCAACTCCAACGACGCTTTGAAAATGCCAATGTCTTTCATTGCTTCTTCCGCTCCATGCTGATTTCAGCTGACAGCTTCAGCATAGGCCCAGACAAGGGGTTGACCAGTGATGTCAGCTGCTGTCTCTTTGTTGCACCTGACTGAACCAATCAGATAAACTCGGTCAGTGCAAAGAATCTGCGTGAACCAGATATGTGTGGATGGGAGAGTTCTGAGAGCTGAAGCTTGCAAAATGAAAACCTTGCTTGCCAGAGCTATGGAATAGCTCTGTGTCCATCACTCTGTCTGTGTGCTTTCAATTAATATAAACAGGGTTACCGGCTATATATATTTTTTGGGGGGTTATAACCCAAAATCTAAAAATTAGCAAATGCATGGAAATGTATTTCTGAAATAGGTAATGTTTGTATTTTATTGCAATATCACTGTAAAACGGGCTTCTTCGTATAGAAATTCCTATTACAATATTGAATGTAAAGATTTGCCTGTTGCACAGCAAATTTAATGAAACACCCACATTTTGCTTAAGGATTTTGGGATCCTGATCAGCTAGGGAGAACTGTAGAACGTCCATAGTCACATGACCTCTCAAGAGCTTTGTAGATGGCCAGGCCACTAGAGAATGGGCTGATTGAAGAGAGGTGGAGGTGGAACACCTTTTGGTTTTCTAATCAGAGGTTCAGATAAACCAGTACAAGCCATATGGATATCCAGACATATGATTAAATCAAGCACAGCGTATGGTAACTAGGTCAGTGGGTATTACAAAGAGATATTCATGCAGCTCAACTAACATTCCAAAAACACATCAACATTTCATAAAGACATTGCTTATCTACAATAGCAGCGTCCAAGCCAGCTTAGAATATGTACAGCTGGGTGGTGTGTGTGGGTTTTTGTTTTTTTTTTTAAAAGGGGTCAACACTTTGCTTCCAATACAATGCTTACGTGCAGCGGAGAGGCTCTTAATGTTGGATCCAGCCAATTCAAAACATTAACCTTCTGCAGCCCCTTCCCCAAACATGTTGCATCAGTGCTTTCAGCAACGGTTAACAATGCCGTGGTTAAATGGGATGGGTTATAAAGAGCAGATGAAAAAAGCTTTCAGCACTGTCAAATGCACTACCTTGAAACTACAGGAATTTCTGGAAAATGTGTAATGGACATTGAATGTTTACACACTCCTGCTTCAATCAGCCTTTCATGTGATTTTTAATTTATAGCTTAGTCAACCCTTCTTGATTTCTCAGAGTAGGATTGTGTATGTGAGTTAATATTAATGTGTGAGAGCTTCTGCTGGGAGACTATATCCTGTTCTTTGATGGTTGGATGGTATCTAGAACAGCTAAAAAAAGTTCCAGATCTTGATTTGCTGTCAAAACTTCAATGCAAAGAAAGGAAATAAATTTTGAATTATCTTTCACCACCTCTAACTATATCCAACTGCTAGAAATAGATAAGGAACATATGGCTTGTTGTCTTAGAAGTGGGCTCCTGGTCCATGATGATGGCTCCTATGGTGCTAAAATAATTTAAGGGTTACTGTGCAAATTGTTGGGCCGAAAAAAGGTACATAGCGCTATCCTAGAAACATAAAATGTAGAGATGATAGACATTTTAAATCATCTTCTTCTATCTCCCTACCAATGCAGGAATAATTAGGATTGTCAAAGGAGCTACTTAGCGCTTACAAGGGAAGTTAGGTGCCTAAATCCTTTGGGATTCTTTTGACTGTTCAGCCCTAGAGTTTTGTCCAAACTAACTTTAAACTGCACTCAATTCCTTTGAGACAGAATTCCACAGGCGGAATTAATCTTTCCTACATAATGAATCCATTCCCTTTTTAGTTCAGTATGTAGCAGAGATTGTTTACAGATTGTGTTTAATAATTGTATGGCCTTCTTAACAAACAAACAAAAAGCTGCATGTTAACTTCTAGGCTAGCACTCCTGCAGTCAGTTTTTTGTTTGTAGTTGGAGAGCAGCAAAATAAAAGATTTTTAGGTGATTCTCTCCCCTCCCCCACCAAATCAATATCTTAACCGTGTGGATCTTTTTGATGTGTCTCCCTCCCCCCCTTTAGGATTTAATGCCCTGAAAATACATTTTATTGCCAAGCCATTGACAAAAAGATACTAGACCAACGGTGAAATCCTGGTTCCACTGAAATTCAATGGAAGTCTTGCCATTTGACACTACAGCCAGTATTTCACTGTACATTTATTTTGCTTTATTGTTAGAATTGTATTGGGTTTTATTAAAATGATATACTAATCATACAGTAATATTTTACTAGTGATAGAGTGAGGATTACTGTTGACTTAGGCAAGCAGTATTGGAGGGAGAATTTAAAGTACTTTATGCCACCCTGGATATTTCTCTGAGCTGGGCACTAACCTTTCGCAGGTATATCTGGAAATTCAGAAGCCTGCTTTGTAGTATATGCTAACCTCAGTTGACATTGTAATGCCCTCTGCAGCTATTATGTCAGAAGCGTACAAGAGCACCATTCTACTATGATTCTCCTGCTGTGGTTGGACTAGTTATGGCATGGGAGCTTTAATGATGTCATTTCAAGTGCATCTCAATTATCCTTGGTTTCTGATGGCAAAATTGGAGTCCTACCACTGCTTTCCTTCTCCTGTATTCCTGGCTCTTCCCACTATTGTTTAAATAATCAGTTTGTCTGGACCTGGCTTTTCTTTTATTCCAAAACATGCTGACATTTCTCTGCTGCTACTTTTTTCCACATTCTCCTTCCACGTTCTCCATGTCTTGAACCGTCAAAGAAACAATCCAATTGAGCATTGCCAAATGAAGCTACTCCGCTAGATCTGACTGTATAGCAAAGGTTTCTCTCCACTCTGACCATTGCAGAAGATGAGGTGTGACTAGATGAGAACAGGCTGGACAGAGGTGAAAATGTTTTTCCAAACCTTCAGCATGATCTTTGATGCTTGTACAATACAACAATACGACTGGAGCTGCACAAGTCAAAAATGAAAATGGTTCCCATCCCAAAGAATTTCTAAACTTCAAGACAGATGTAGGCAAGACATGCCTCACTGGGAAACCAAAGGAAGGAGGTCACTTGAAAATGTTTGCTTCTCTAATGTAAATTTGTCTTTTAACTTAAAAAAATTCATCAAACAGGATTGCGTTTCCCAGTCTGCTAACGTTCCACTTGTGCATTGTCACAAGAAGAACCCCAAGCAGGGAAACAGTTACTTCAGTTTATTAGTGAAGCAGATGCGAACTGGGTCTCTAATTATACAGCAGTGTGGGAATCCAATCCTAAAAAGACTTAATGTTACACATCTGAACAATCCCATTGACTTCCATGGCTCTATTCCTGTGCATAAAATTAAGCACATATATATATATATATACTTATTTTCAGGATCAACGCCTAAGAGCAGATTCAGGTCCCAAGGCAAATTTAAATGAACTAAAATGTTGTTGACGCTTTTTCAGTAAAACCAATTTACTGCATCTATGTTTCACATTGAGCAGAGATATGAAAATTGGAGCTTCAAATGGAAATGCTGCATCACAGATTGTTTATAATTTACACAATCAAGTATTTAAATAAAGTAAAATAAAACCATTTTAAAGAACTTGCCCCAGAAAAGGAAATGTGGTGGAAAATTAATGGAGTCTAAGGTGCTTTGATTGCCAAAACCTAATTGGAGTTTTATCAGAAACATCTTTGCTATTAGAGGTAACTTAGTGAAAAGAGAGGCTTTTAACACAGCAAATATGTGAGAACTTCTAGAAAGCAGGGACTCAAATTTCCCCCTCCCCCTGCTGCAAAAAAACAAAAAGATTGAGCCGGGTAACTAATGGAAACTTGCCTAGCTTCTCTATTGCCTCATTCTTCTTGAAAGTAGGATGTATTTCTTACTAGCATAATGAAGTGCTCAGTTATCAAGCAGGGGAAAGCTGCCTTTGCCAAGGAATGTTTGGACCAGGTTACTTTTCCTGATCATTACAGCATCAAAACCATATTCTGAAGCTATTCATTTGTATCTGTTTGACAGCCCTGGAGAATGAAGTCTTGTTTGTCAACGGAGCATGGATTAAACTATGGCCGCCTGTCAATATGCCTTCTCACTAACCATGTGAGACTACTTCTCTGGGTAAAAGGATAATTCACTTACCACATCTATTAGTCCTTGCCTTCTCTGCAGAGACAGCCAATTGGGGTGGTTGTGGGTATCCCTTCCTCATAGAAACTGATTGAGACAAGTTGTCATCTAGTAGCAATTTTCAGTCACTGATT
The DNA here is from genome assembly GCF_965140235.1 of Caretta caretta. Taxonomy (NCBI): domain Eukaryota; kingdom Metazoa; phylum Chordata; order Testudines; family Cheloniidae; genus Caretta; species Caretta caretta. Next base: position 9,422,473 of record NC_134212.1, on the reverse strand, counting down.
TGAGGTGGTTTTGAACCAGGGACTTCGCAGGCGGTAAATGGGTCCCAGTTCTCTGAGCCACTCAGATCTCTGGCAACTGTAGTATGTGGTAAGTGCTTACCAGAGTTTTAGTGTAAACTATCTGGTGTTCTTGTCAGGTTCACACTAACTGCTCTTCTGGCTGCCGAACATTCAAAGTGCCCTCACTTCATATCTGCAACGAGGAGGGTTTGTCATGGTGTATATCAACACCGGTCGACAAATCTTTGAATACATCTGGGGAGAGGAGATCTACTGAACTGTTCACCTCATTGGCAAAGGGGCAGGTTGCGAGTGAAGTGGAGGCTGAAGTGTCTGGTTTGGAAGAGAAGAACAGCATCTCTTCGTGTAAAAAAGCCTGAATCAAAGCAGCACATTCAGGCTAAAGTAGGACCAGGCTTTAATCCCGTTGTGGAGTCCAGCCTCATCGGAACTCTTAATTACCTATTTCACTTCGCTAACCCCATTCCCTCCCCTTAGTACATTAGGGACTGGCTTTTAATAGAGTTGTTTAAACCAGGGACCCTCAGCCTGAATCTTTGTATTCTTTAACCTAATCCCTTCCCCCTCTTTATACAGGCAAAGTCTGTCTTTAGTAAGGCATTAACTCCTCGTCTCCCAGGAGTTACACCTTGTCACAGTGCCCGTTGGGATAAGTTACACCTGTTTGCCCATTCCAGTGAAAGAAATCCCTTTGCTTGCATTTTACATACCCCAGTATAATTCAAATGGAGCCTGAGCTGCTCGGGAACTTTCAGACGAGAGGCATGTTTTGCATCAGGCACGCTTAACAGGCATTTATTTGCTTGAGTAGTGCCCTAAATAGAGTTGTGTGGGATTTGAGTGACAAGTGAATAGGGCCTTTTTGTTACGTTTAATTTTGACACCTAGTGCTTTTCTTTTTATCTAACTACATTCTAGTATTGGGCTAGGTGTCTAGCTTCACTTGGCGTTTCTTCTAACGTGTAATTTTCTGTGTGTTTCGTGGTGCCAGAGTCCTGCACTCCCATCATCTTATAATGAACATGACTTAGAATTATCTTATAAGAATCGCTAGACACTGGTGGAGGAAGCACCGAATAATACTCCAAGGATGCCAAATTAGAAGGAAAATGGCAGATCAGCAGGATGCTGCAAGGCAGTCTTGTGCACTGGGTGGATGATAAATACTGAAATCCCGGGGGGACTGAATTGACTGTGGGGTGTGGGGGCACTTCGTAAGGGGATACAGAGCCTTTCGCTTCTAGGTTTGTGGTCTGAGGCCAGGGCTAGAAGAGGATCTTGATAAATGGAGAGATTTGGAGAGACATGGGCTCAAAATAAGCAGGGGCAAAACAGAGTATATGGCTGGGGTTCTCAAACTTCATTGCACCGCGACCACCTTCTGACAACAAAAATTACTTCATGACTGTAGGAGGGGGGACCGAAGCCTGAGACAGCCCGAGCCCCACTGCCCCAGGCAGTGGTCCTGCAGCCTGAGCCCTGCCACCCAGGGCTGAGGCCCTTGGGCTTTGGCTTCAGCCCTGGGCAGTGGGGCTTGGGGACTGGAGCGCTTGGGGAAAATCTCTACTTGGTTACCACAAGTGTGCATTGCTCTCTTCACATTAAGGGAGAGGTGGACTGAGTGTTAAACCCGTATACTGGCCAGATTTGACCAGGGCAGGAAGATACTGCTCTAGGGTCCTAGGCTGAGTAGCTGGTGGTCAGAGAGCCTGTGTGTAATCTGCAACTGTGTCTCTACCTGTAAGAATGCTGCTGAAAGTGCAGGCTGGAGGGCTTTGCAGCTTGTCACAGCAGTTCAGTGTGAGAGGGAGTCCAGGCTGGTGAGTTAGAGGGCTCAGTAGTACCCCAGTTCCAGGTGGAACCCCAGGGTGAACCCATCACACTACATGTATGCGTAATTCAAATATCCGTTTTTTTCAGAGTTTGCATGTGACTGGAGGTGGGGCAGTTTCCCGCTTAAAGTGCGTTTTAAGATGATCCATGGAGCGCTATTGAGCAGCCTTCTTCATGATATAAACTAGAACACCAAGAATCCTGTTGTTTCACCAGGGTCTGGAGCACACTAGACCTCTGTTTGGGGTGGGTAGGTATGATATCTCAGGATTATTTCATCCCCTGCCCCAGGGGTAGGTCGGTCGTACATGCGCTATTTAAGTAGGGAGGTGTTTGAGGTGGTGATAGAAGTATTGTTCTACTCAGAATACAACTGAATCTTAATACTCCTGAAGAAAAGATATGTAGATATAGAGAGAGATAGATACAGATATATATAATGTCAGATTTTCTTTGGTTATGAGCTGAGGAGGAGGACAGTGTGTGCGTGTGAGAGACGGGGAGTGTTTGTGTAACTCTCTGGCAAGTGGGTAGTGAGCTGCAACACACTCAGAACTATGGATGGTTTGAGAGTAGCAGCCGTGTTAGTCTGTATTCCCAAAAAGAAAAGGAGTACTTGTGGCACCTTAGAGACTAACCAATTTATTTGAGCATAAGCTTTCGTGAGCTACAGCTCACTTCATCGGATGCAACTAACCAAGTCATTTATTTTAGGAGTTCATGGGCTACCAAAATGCCATTAAACAGGAAAATGCTTAGAGCAGTCTCGTCGTCTCTATGAAGCTTGTTTAACTCCGTAAGGTATTCTCTTCCCATCATGTGATGGTGACCATCTTAACCCACATAGGGGATTGAACAGGGATCTCTGGAGCTAAAGGTATAAGCCTCTGGAGCCAAACTCTGTAACAGACTCATATCTTCTGTGGCTTGGGTGCAGACAAGGGCACATTACACTCTCTGACCAGTGGGTTATATACTTACTCTGGACAGAAAAAGCTTGTCCCAAAGGCCTGAGGCACACAACAGTTTGAATTCCAGGTGAGCCCACCTATCTGATGGCTGCTATCTTGGACTGAATCAGGAATCTTCAGCATTAAAGGTGTGTATCTCTATGACTTGAGCTAGAGAAGCAGGCCCACAACTTACATGATGGGACACTAGATGGGGAGGTCTCTGAGTTACTACAGAGAATTCTTTCCCAGGTGGCTGGCTGGTGAGTCTCATCCACATGCTCAAGGTCAAACTGATTGCCATATTTGGGGTAGGGAAGGAATTTTCCCCCCAGGTCAGATTGGCAGAGACCCTACGGTTTTCTGCCTTCCTCTGCAGCATGGGGCAGGGGCCACTTGCAAGTTTAAAACTAGTGTAAGTGGTGAATTGTCATTTGAAGTCTTTAAACCATGATTTGAGGACTTCAATAACTCAGCCAGAGGTTGGGGTCTATTCCAGGAGTGGGCGGGTGAGATTTTGTGGCCTGCAAGAGGTCAGACTAGATGATCATGATGGTCCCTTCTAGACTTAAAGTCTCTGACAGCCACCATCTTGGCTGGCACCAAGACCTGAACTGGAGACCTTTAAGGATAAAAAAGGATTCACTGCTTGAGCTAAGGAGCCAGCCTCCATAGTTCGATGAAGTTTGCTGTAGCTCACGAAAGCTTATGCTCAAATAAATTGGTTAGTCTCTAAGGTGCCACAAGTCCTCCTTTTCTTTTTGCAAATACAGACTAACATGGCTGTTACTCTGAAACTGGTTAGTAAACTGTAATTCTGACTGATGAATGGTGGTTCTCTACAGAACAGGCGAAGTCTGCAAATAAACTTCAGGGTAGCAGAAAGAAGTATAACAAGAAATATTTGAAGGGTGCAAACATCAATGCAGACAAAACTATTCAGGATAGTTTTTAAGGAAGTGTAACTGCAATGGCATGAAGTTTAAGAGAAGCAGAAAATACAGGTCCACTAGTACATAACTTGGAACTGTGTTAGGAAGGTCTTCAGAATGGCTACCTCTTTGAGGAATAGATATGTTGTTTTTTTTAAAGTGTGAGTTAGAGCTGTGGCTTTAAAATAAACTAGTGTAGTAGAACGCTTTTGGGTCCTGACCTTGTAAGCTGATCCATTTGGGTGGACCCCTGCACCTGTAGAGAGCCGTCTTCAGTAATTCTAAGGAGCAAATCTAGTTACTGTTTTTTAAAGTGGTTTTGTGCATGTAAGTTTGGCTTTCAGTAGGTTTCCGCTTTGGTATTTCCGTTGATAAACGGAGCCATATGTAATTATCGCTGCTAAGCCCTTCTATTGAGGCACTGCACGTAGCAAAGGCATATAAATGAAATGTAGCCTTCTCGGTTACATAATTTGTAAAAGGGAGAGTGGGGAAATAAAGGCATCTGCTAGTATTTCTTTGTATCTTCTGTGCCCAGTTAGTTCTCCCCTTCCCCCACACAAGAAGGAATTTTTTTCAAAAGATGCTTACTGGGGAGAGTGGGGGTGGCAAGTTAGGAGGAAAGGGTCCGTTATTTAAACCTGCCCAGCCCATTCGTTGTTAGTTCTTCCTATAGAAATTACCTATAGAATTTCCTGTAACATGGCAACACCAACACAGTTGAAGTATGTCTGCTTTGAGTTAGGCACAAATATAAGAAATGAAATCCTCGTTAACTGGGTGGTACCTATACCCAGGAGAGTAAGCGGTATTCTATCCGGTCCCCTCTGTCTGTTCCTAACATAGACCAAAATAAGCCTGGTTTGAGCCAGAATAAGGGTCCATACAGCATTTGCACCTGATTACTACATTAATTTAAAATAACACCTTTCTTCAAACTGGTCTAACTCTGCCTGCAGATAAGCCCTGAGTCACTTAACCTCTCTGTGCATCAGTTTATTCCTCTTAAAACAAGCAGTCCGGTGGCACCTTAAAGACTAACTGATTTATTTGGGTATAAGCTTTCGTGGGTAAAAAACCCACCTCTTCAGATGCATAGTTTATTCCTCTGTAAACTAGGAACTAATAATATCATCTACTCAGGGGTCTTCATTATGGTTTGTAATGCTCTTGTAGACCACCGGATATATGCTCTGTAAGTGTGAAGTCCTCTAGTACCGCGCTGACAATGGGGTTTCAAATGCCTCTAACAGCTTTTTAAAATCAAACACTGAACCTTGTACTACAAGGGAATTGTTGGGCCCCAAGTCTGCAGATGGCTCTGAGTGCAGGGTTCCGTTGACTTTGATGTGGTTCTGTGTAGGAGCAGGAATCCTCCTGCCCTGAGTCCCTACTTCACAGGGATGTTGTAAGGATACTTCCCTCCCCCCCCCCCCCCGTGTTTTTTTTTTTTTTAGTGGTATAGTTCTACTGGCACAATCCCTAGTGTGAGAGTTGTACCAATATAAAGATGTCTTTATACCAGTATAGCTTTCCCCCCTTCTGATACAGGACTAAACTACACCAGTACAAAGTTGCTTTATACCAATGTAAAGCCCACGCTAAGGGGGTTGTATCACTTTAACTGTATTGGTATAGTTAAAAGGGGCACAACTTTCTTATGCAGACAGCCTAAGATATGCAGCGTTGTTGCAACTGCATTGGTCCCAGGATATTAGAGAAACAAGGTGGGTGAGGTAATATCTTCTGTTCGGTGAGAGGGGCGAGGTTACCCGGACCACCTCTTCACGTCAAGAGCTCTGTGGGAGCTCGAAAACTTGTCTTCCTCATCCACAGAAGTTGGCTCTATAAAAGAGAACCAGTTTGGGGATTGGTGCAGAAGTGAATAGGAGGCCACTGAGCAATAGGTTCAGCTAGCTTCCATGTAACTAATTTGTGGAGTAGAATCCTAATTACGCTCCTGCTTGGTCACACAAGTTTTTTAGTATTTGCCTGAATTCTGGAGAACTTTGTATGCAACGTGCAATTAGAAAACCGTGCATACGAAGGAAACTTTGTGTGGAGTTCTGTGGACTCTGAGTAGCTTTATGACCATGAACATCCGGAACATTTTAGGAAGAGCAGCAATTGGTTCTGCTTTTATTCATTCAAATCTTGGCCTTGTGCATGCTGTGGCTCCCATCCCAATCCAACAAGTTGAAAGTAAATATCACACTTCAACATGTGTCTGGGGGTGGGGGGGAGATTTGTATAAGAGGACTAGGAGAGAGAAGTAGCTGCTGAAATCAGTGGTGCCAGCAGGCAGGCCTGTTTGATGGGATTTCTTTTTTATGACAGCAGGTGTCTCCTCCTTTCTTGGCGGGGGAGGGGAATACATGGAGTTTGCTTTTCTAAGGGAAAAGCAAATCAGACAAACCAATAACAAGAAAATGTTGGTGCATTTCTTGTGTGTGTGTGTCATTATTTAGAGTGCAGTGTCTCATTTTTCTGTTGTTTGTAGTTGTTAAACCTACTATAAAATCCTCACACCTTCCATACTGTATCTATGTAATTTATGTGCAACTATCCTGTGTACTAATGAAACTCAACTAAATAAAGGTTCCAGGCCGGTTATTCCCTCGGTATTTTCTGTACTAGTATAAAATAAAACTTAACGTATTGGCATTAGCGGAGGGGGAAATATTATGGCACAAATATGAAGCATTGATGCTCTCTGTTTACCACTTCCAAGAAGCTGGAGCCCAATCTGCTCTCATTTAAGTCAGTGGATATACACTTAAAGAGCCCTATATTAAAGTTCACACTCAACAAAGAAAACATCAGTGGAAAATGACTCAGGTGAAATTCAATGAGCAAGGATTTCACCCATTATCAAGACAGCTGAGTTGCTATATTAGGTCCCAATCCTGCAGTGAGCTCTATGTTGGCAGACCCCATTGCAGGATCAGAGCCACAGAAACATTTACCTTAGCCACGTTTTATTTCATGACTTCATGGTTGCCTTAGTATTGATTCCTGCGTTTATGCTGGTGTATCCGAGACTGGAATTGGGCCTATGCAATGCCTTCTTCCCCATGCCACTACGTTCCTTGTGGCATCGTATGCTCATTTCTTCTTCATGAGAACACCTAGTAAGCAGAAATAGCCTTTCCTGTACACATGGCTTTTTAGGTTCTGGCTTTCAAAGAACAGTTGAAGGAAGCAGCGTGTTAAGATCATAATCATATTTGTGTGGCATTGTGGATACAATGCAAAAAGTTTTCTTCCTAACCTCTACTGCAGCATGACATGTTTCTTCTGGAAATAGTGCTTGGCCAAACAGTTGGTAAACTAGACTTGCAACTTAAGGTATCTTAAGATTCCTTATTAAGAAATAGAGGCAGGAGATAGAAAATAGAATATTATGAAATGGCTGGTAGTCCTGACCTCAGTTTTTAACTAAGTTTGTTGTTTCCAAAAAGAATGGTCTCTTCCGACCATCCTAAGAGTTGATGGAGTAATAGGAGAGAGGGAGACTATTTCCTGTGAATGATTGCATTGTGCTTCACCTAGGGATCAAGCATTGGTTTAGCTTCATCTCTCTTTAGTCTTCTCAAACAATCGAAGTTAAAGGAAAAAAATAAATGACAGCATGTTCTCTATACAGGATGGAGGTAATCAGTCAGTTATGGAGAACAAAGGAAGATTTCCACATCAAGGCAATATAAATCCAGTGCCGGTTTAGCATGCTGGTCTTTATGATTGTGATTCTAATGCTGAGATATGAAAAAAGGGACTGGAGACTTGATATTTTAAAACATGGTGCCTGGATAGGTTGTAAAAGTAGGAGAGACCTGTAGTAGGAGGATTGAGGTGATTATACCTCTAGGATAGAACTACACAGAGTTTCCGAAGAAATGATTATCCAAAAGCAGTGTAATCCCATTTCCTAATTAATAAAAATTGCAGCGGATCATTAAAATGTATGGCAACAAATACATTACCTTTGTACTTACTGCCTGGGAGCCCTAATGAACAGGCAAACCTTACGGGTTTTATTCAGTACCTTGAAAAATTTCAGTATGCCTTAAATATTAAATAAAACCCATTTGTCTTCACAACAGTGTATGTGATCAAACGCTCTTCAAAGCTAAAGTCCAGTGACGACTGTAGGACTTGCCATGCTGGATCGGATCAGTAGTCCATTTAGTTTAGTAATCTGTCCCTGACAATAGCCTGAAGCAGAGCTCTGTGTAAGATCAAAAGTTTGTCTCTCTCACCAGCAGAAGGTGGTCCAATAAAAGGTATCATCACCTTACCCATCTTGTCTCTTGAATATCTTGCGACCAGTACAGCTACAACACTGCTAATAATGATAGCCACTAAAGGCTGCTTCAGAAAAAGGTTCAAGCAATCCTGAATTAGGATTTCATTTACCCCCAGGGAAAGTTCCTTTCTAACCTCCATTAGTGAGAAGCTGACTCCTGCCCCAGAAGTGTGAAGGCTTAGATCCTTTCTAAAACTCTTGGCTTTACTTTAATCCTTGTTCTTACTCTGGCCTTTTTTGAGTACCCCAGGGGCATGAAAACTCCGGGATTTGGTTTGAGTTTGGTAGGCCACACACAGATACCTAGCTTCAAACAGCTGATAACAATAAGAAACATGTTGTTTCTTAAAATATACGTAAAAGAATAAATGGACACAAATCAGATGTCAAGAATTATAACATTCATAAACCAGTCATAATTCATAATTATAACATTCATAAACCAGTCGGAGAACACTTCAATCTCTCTGGTCACGCAATCACAGACATGAAGGTCGCTATCTTAAAACAAAAAAACTTCAAATCCAGACTCCAGCGAGAAACTGCTGAATTGGAATTCATTTGCAAATTGGATACTATTAATTTAGGCTTAAATAGAGACTGGGAGTGGCTAAGTCATTATGCAAGGTAGCCTATTTCCTCTTGTTTTTTCCTACCCCCCCCCCCCCCCCAGATGTTCTGGTTTAACTTGGATTTAAACTTGGAGAGTGGTCAGTTTAGATGAGCTATTACCAGCAGGAGAGTGAGTTTGTGTGTGTATGGGGGTGGGGGGGATGTGAGAGAACCTGGATTTGTGCAGGAAATGGCCCACCTTGATTATCATACACATTGTGTAAAGAGTTGTCACTTTGGATGGGCTATCACCAGCAGGAGAGTGAATTTGTGTGTGGGGGGGGTGGAGGGTGAGAAAACCTGGATTTGTGCTGGAAATGGCCCAACCTGATGATCACTTTAGATAAGCTATTACCAGCAGGACAGTGGGGTGGGAGGAGGTATTGTTTCATATTCTCTGTGTATATATAAAGTCTGCTGCAGTTTCCACGGTATGCATCCGATGAAGTGAGCTGTAGCTCACGAAAGCTCATGCTCAAATAAATTGGTTAGTCTCTAAGGTGCCACAAGTACTCCTTTTCATGTTGTAAATTACTCTTTCTGATCAGCCATCATTCAAATGCTTTATGTCCTCACCGCCCATTCATGGGCCTTGTATGACTCGTACAAACATTGAAGACCTGAATCTTGCAAAGTCGCTGTTAGGGAAGTCTTGATCCCATTTTAGAGATGACTAAGCTAAGTCGTGGAGCCCTGAAGTGACTTACTCACATCACACAGGCAATCTTTTGCCTTTTGCTTTAGTCACAAACCTCCTTCTCTTTCCAGACCAGTGTTTTCCCGAGCAGCGGATTCCAGCTGGTGCACAGGGTGGTGGGCCATCATTGAGTGAGTGGCACTATCAGCCCTGCTGAGGGCAGGGCTTCCTTTTCACCCCCCTCCCCTCCACCCTGGACTGGTGTGCCAAGGCAGAGGGTGGTCGGGGTGAGGAGGTGGTGAGCAGGAAAAGGATACTGGCCTATGATTTTTGCTCCCTTCCCTCCACCAATGGATTTGGACTTTTGGTGGGTTGCCAAAAAAATCCCCCAAATGCAGTTGGTGAGTCACCCAAGTAAAAAGTTTGGGAATCACTTTTCTAGACACTCTGTAGTGTGCATGAAAATGTATCCAGTGGTCACCGTTGGCTGCTGCATACCACTCAAAGGACCACAGCTAATTTGTATTCTGTGTATGGCATAGAAGAAAACCACTGTATTGCAGATGATGATGTGGTAAGTGTTGTCTAATGTTGGTGAACAAGGTACGTTTACACAGTGGAAATGTCAGTTGCGGCAACTGGTTAGGAAGAGCTCATCTCTCTTTACAGCAGGGGTTCAGGATGTCACTCCAGAAAATTCGGCTCTGCAGGGGTTTTGCAGAGTGCTATTGGAAAAGCTGTAATTCTGGGAATGTCATTGAAATTGAGGCACCTGAGGCAGTCAGATATTTGTAATTTGGCGGGATCAGATTTAAATTACTTTATGGTCATTTTAAAAGCCGATGCATCAATACCTGGTAAAGCAGAAATGCCTGTCAAGATTCATTTAAAGAAGAAAATATAATCGGCTTTAGCTAGTCAATGGATTTCTCTCTCACCCCCACACACACCAAAAACGCTCCTCTTCCCCACTCCTTTTGTGACAGCTCTTCCTCTGAGAGCAGATTCAGCTGATAACAGGCGTGATTTTAGAAGTACATTGTGTTTGAGCTCTCGCTTTGTGCGGTGCTCTTTTGCTTGCAGCAGATTAAACGAGCGGTTTTATAAATCCTGGAGGAAAGGTGTTTACAGGAGGGGCAGCAAATGACCCTTAACTCTAATCGCCCTGAGGGGAAATAACTGTGGCAGAGAAGCAATGACTTGCTTTCACTAGCAGATGTTAATGCTCTTGTCCCCAGTAGTTTAGCTGGTAACACTCAGTTACCTGACCATAGGCAGAATGGCAGTTCCCTTCGTCAGATGTAGCTTTGTGAATCTGAAGGCAGTGAGACAGAAAGTTTGTATTATCACTGCTGCTCCTTCTGAATACAGATTGCAGAGGAGGAAAAGAAGGCGGAATTCCCCCTTTGATGTTCAATCTACATGTAAGTACTTATGCTGTAATCTCTGTAGTCGTATTATTTCTTAGGATGTGTAGGCGGAGAAATGAAGAGCCAAAATCACTTGCTACACTCATAGTCCCATTGTATATGGAAGGCAAAATAAACTGTCTGAAATGACAGATCTTACAGCCCAGGCTTTCAAATATGCGCATACACATACACTTGCATTTTTTAAGGAACTCCATCGTAGGTCATCAGCCAGGATTGAACCCCAGACCACCTGTACTAAAAACACTGTCCGCTGCTTGAGCTAAAGGAAGAACATACCCTAGCTGGTAGCAGGTGTAGTGTGTGTCTTCCTAGATGGGGACATGTAATATGCACACTCAGCAGTGGATTGTACATTTACATGTCAACTGCATGCCTAATTTGTATGCAGAACTACATGGTTGCCTTTGCAAACACCTGAATTTGCCCATATGTGTATCCAGAAATGTGTCTAACTGCCTGTTTGCGTGCAAATACTAGATTTGCCCGTACAGTTATGGTAATTGCACATGCCAAGTGTGCATTTGGGGATACATGTTTGCATGTGCTATTGCCCACAGTTCTGAAAATCCGGTTTTAAATGCCCAGTTGTGTTAACCTTAAAGATTTATGCTATGTCTTTTTTTCAGGAATAATAGCATGGTTACAGGAGGATAAACTTCAAGATGGTCTCACCAGAGCTAGGTAGTGAAATCTGAAACCAATTCAAAGCTATCATGCTTTGGAAGTTCAGAGCAAACTTGAAACTTAGCCCATTTATGGTTTTACATCCAAACAGTGTGAATGTTGGGGACGGGGGGGTGTCAGTGTAAATCTAAGGCTCTCATTAACAGAGATGGGTCAGAGCCACAGATTTTTCCCTCTGAATTCAGAGCCAAACTTCAGAGATGCTTAGATCCCGGGTTTGGCCCTTTGTAGACTAGATGTGAACGTCCTCAAAATTCAGAGCCCTTTGACACCTGGATTTTGGTTCAGACCCATTTCTTTTTGTTGCTGCTTCCTCACCTCTTTTTCTTAGTTGTATATTAAAATGTGAAAATATAATCATTTTTGTTACTTCAAAAGGACTATAAAAGGAATATTTTAAAAATTATTGCAAATGCTATAATCAGTTGTACTGGGGAGCTGGAGGGGAAAGCCTTGTATGTATTTCCTGTGAAATCTGTTCCTCCAGGGCTAGCTTACAAATTCTTTTGATGCTGCTTTGCTTGATCTCTCTAGTGGATGCTCTGCATGGTAGAATAATCATACCAAAAATCACGGTGTTGCTTTTGGTGGAGGGAAGAATACACTGATTAGCCTCCGCGTCACTGATAAATTATACTAGAAGCTATCACAGCGAGTGAGGAGTACGTCTTCCTCTCCTCATGGTGTTCCTCTGAGCTGTGATTGCAGTGTCCTGGTGGGTGCCTTCTGCTAGTGGTGGTGGATGTGGAAAGCTACTACCAGATTAAGGCTTATTCATTTGCTTTGTGCACTTAGCTCTGCTAATTGAAATCCTCCTTGCATGTTTCTTTCATCGTGCTAGGTATTGAGCACTGATGCTGCTGAAGAGGTACATCTCCAAAACTGGCTTCCTATATTCCCAAACCAACCTCCCCTCCCTCTTTTCCGGATTTCATACAAAACCGTTTTGCTTCAAATGTTGGTGACCCAAAAAGAAACCACCTCTCTTATGTAGGGCTGAACTCAACCGAGTGGGTAGAACAGCTTCTGTGTTCAAGGGGTCCCCACAGCTGTCTTTAAAAAACGGAAAACCAAATCTCAAATGCTGCTGCCCTGGAACCAATGCCCGGGAAGGAAGGAGCAAATATGCATGCAGGTGTCTGTCTCACTGCATTAGCATAGTGCTAGCATTTATAGCCGCGTAATCAGAATGCAGCATGCACTGATAGAAACACATTCCCAATGAGGTTTCTGTTAGCAGGAACAGCTACAGTAACTTCCACTCAAACTCTTGGCAGAGGAAACCAACAAGATCACTGCTCTTCCAAAAAGGCTTAATTGCAAAGGGTAAGAAATCATCTATGGTGTTTGGTTCCCTATAATCAGCCTGGTATAAAGAGGGGCTCAGTTTGTCAGTGCTTGTGTATCTCTCTCTGGACTTGGAGTAACAGTCCTCTACCAGGTTTCAGAGGAACAGCCGTGTTAGTCTGTATTCGCAAAAAGAAAAGGAGTACTTGTGGCACCTTAGAGACTAACCAATTTATTTGAGCATGAGCTTTCGTGAGCTACAGCTCACTTCATCAGATGTATACCGTGGAAACTGCAGCAGACTTTATATATACACAGAGAATATGAAACAATACCTCCTCCCACCCCACTGTCCTGCTGGTAATAGCTTATCTAAAGTGATCATCAGGTGGGCCATTTCCAGCACAAATCCAGGTTTTCTCACCCTCCACCCCCACACACAAATTCACTCTCCTGCTGGTGCTAGCCCATCCAAAGTGACAACTCTTTACATAATCAAGTCGGGCTATTTCCTGCATAAATCCAGGTTTTCTCACATCCCCCCCACCCCCATACACACACAAACTCACTCTCCTGCTGGTAATAGCTCATCTAAACTGACCACTCTCCAAGTTTAAATCCAAGTTAAACCAGAACATCTGGGGGGGGGGGTAGGAAAAAACAAGAGGAAACAGGCTACCTTGCATAATGACTTAGCCACTCCCAGTCTCTATTTAAGCCTAAATTAATAGTATCCAATTTGCAAATGAATTCCAATTCAGCAGTTTCTCGCTGGAGTCTGGATTTGAAGTTTTTTTGTTTTAAGATAGCGACCTTCATGTCTGTGATTGCGTGACCAGAGAGATTGAAGTGTGGATCAGTGCAGGCACCAGCAAGGAATCCATTTAGGGGGCCTTGGGGTTGGGAGGGCATAGCCAAAAAGAGCTTTTCAAAGCCTCTTCCTTCTGTTAGGACAGACCAGGGAATACATATAACAGAAGGAGACTGGAGCTGGATTTGTAAATAGGCTGGATAATTTTTATGAGCAAAATTCACTCTCGCTGCCCTTGCCTGGTAAGGTAAAGGTAATGAAATCTTGTGTTCCTAGGAGCTAGCTGGTCTCTGCAGAAGTAGAGATGGCATTTACATTTCCTTCCCCCTCAGCCCACTTCATGGACCGCATGGCAGCTCTGGCTGTGTGCATCATGGGTTTGGTCTTGCACATGTATGAAGTATCTAATACTGTCATCTGCTGGAGAAAGGCTACTGGACTTGACAGATGAATGGTCTGAAATTGAATAATCTGTTCCTACTGTAGTGCAGACTGTTAGAGTAACTGGCATCTGCCTTGCTTTGTTGGATATGCAGTGACTCTTTTACCCACTGCTTTAAATTGCCCGAGGGCCCCTTTGCATGTCAGTTGCACATATCCCCTTTCAGCCCCACTGTTTAACAACAGATATATTCTGCCTTATGCTCCAATGGGGGTGTGGAGGGGCCATGCTTCACCTAGACTCCTAGGAGGAATTCTGGTTGACTTGAATAGAATTTATTAAAAGGATCTCCTGGCAGTACACGCGGCTGTGCTTACTAAACCATCTTGTTCAAGAGGGACTTTTTGCAGATGAAGGACAGTCATGCCCAGACCCCTTCTCTGGTCACTTCTTGGCACCTTGTTCCCAGAGGAAACCGGGACGATGGTCTCAGTCAGGCTCTAGCTGGCTCCTGTGCAAAGATGCAAGGAGGAGAAACTCCTTGTGCACTCTACCATGCTTTGTGTGCCATCCAGGGGGCTGGGCCAAAGGAAATAGTGTTTAAAACTTTCTCCTCCCTGAGATGGAATTTTGCAGAATGTTGATTTCTTGGTATGTTGTCCAAAAAAACCCTGGCACCATCATCACTCCCGCTGTTGTGGTGTTTGGCATGTGTGTTTGTCCCAGCCGAGATCTCAGCCACTGCCACCAGCCAGAGTAAACATAACTTAATATCAAACATGGGGCCAGATTCATGACTAGTGTTAGTTGCCAGAGCACCATTGACTAAGCTAACTAATGCCAGCTGATCTGGCCTATGCAATCTGAGGATCAAAGCTGAATTCTCCACTTTCTGGTAATGGTGAGAGCAAATGTACAACACCTTACAGCAGGGCTCGCGCAAGCTAATGCCTGGCACTGTGTCCTCAAGAGGAGCTACAATGGCTCTTTGTCTCAGAGGACCCATCAAGCTGAGATCGTTGTGGCGGCGTTATTTGCAACTTCTAATCTCCACGGTGATTCCAGGAGCCGATTGATCCAAATAAAAATGTTTTGGTGCCATTGTGTCCCAGAAACCGGTATTGCCGTAGCCACTCTGTCAGCATGTGTCTTGACAGAGAGAGGATAATGCTGTGACAGCTCAGAATGGACCTTGAGCTGTCCTGACCGTAGTGTTAGAATTTATACTCTTGTTTATTCATTTGTTCCATTTAATAGATGCTAGGGGGCATCTAATAATCAAACCAAAAGGTAACGAGGTGGAATACGGTGGTAGAACACAATTGGAGAGGTGTGCTCTTCCCTCTGTGTGTGAGGGGGACACACCTCCAGGGAGGTACCTGCGTAAATACCATACATGTTAATGGCACAACAGAGACCTAATTACAGGTCAATTCTCCTCCTCTGTCACAGCTGTACCATCCATTCGTATATGGCCAAGCTGAAAATTTGGATTCCCAGGGGAGCCACTGTATGCAATTATATTTTAATGATGTTATCCAGCTAAAGTGGAGGAGAATTTCCCGTGTTCTCCTGCCCTTTGCCATGTATGCTTCCCTCCCTCAGAGGAGGAATCCGTTGTGGGTTTTCAGATTGTGCTTTTAAAACTTTTTTTCATGTCCTCTGTTTGTTTGAAAAACTTCAGAGACTCTGCTTCATTGGGTCAAACCCCAAGATGTCAGATGGATTTATACTGGATATTCATTGTGTTTGAGCATCTCAGAAGTCAGCCAGTCTCTTTGGTCCTTTTTGGGGGGTCTTTCTATTATTTCTTTCTTTTTTCAAACATATTTTTAAAAAAGTAATTTGTAACCTGTTCTCAAAATTCCACACACAAAGGAAGGCTTTAAATAGAAGGACCTCTGGGGAGTTGTGGAAGCACTAAAGCTTAATGCCAGCGAAGATTGTGAAATAAGGGGAAAAAAATCTACATGTTAAATCTGTTAAAGCAGGGGCCCTGGAGTTGTTCTAATACCATATGATGGATGAGAACCTAGCAAAAGAGACATTTGGATTCTTAAATAAGTAAGTACTTTCCTTCCCCAAGCATTTGCTGACACTAATCCGAAAAACAATATTGTGAATGTGGCCTATTTTTTCATCTCTCTTCTCCTCCTAGCCCCGCTTTCCACCCATTAAAGGGCAGAATAAAAAATATCTACAGTAACACATACGATAGCTAAAAGAAATGGAACTCTATTTTAATTTGCATCAAAAAATGGCGGGCCACATTCTAACAACAGTTACGTCGTTGTCTATGTCTGGAGTAACCCCCTTGACCTCTGTGGAGTAATTCCAGATGTAAACTGGAGTAACTGAGATCAGAATTTGCCCTTTGGAATTAATTTGTTCAGTAATAAAATACAGTAATACATGGTAAGTTTGTGATGAACTAGTTTTGATTATGTGGTGACCAGGTTAAAATCAGATTTTAAAAAAAATCTTCTGTGCTGTCTGACATTTTCATGTTTCTGCCCCTTTATTCACACTTCTCCTTCAAGATCTTCATGGAGAGAGATCTGTTAGGCAGTATAGCAACACCAGATGAAGCATCCCAAGAGAACGTTCTTTTAACTCTTGGTTACACCATTGGTGTGGTACTCTAAGCCAGTGGACTGTTAAGACTTGAAATTTAGGTCTTGCCTACACTAAAAAGGGTCGTAGCCGGGCAAGCAAACCTAGTATATGAAAGAGTTCTTTTGCTAGTATAGCTCATATCAGTTCTCCTAAATAAACTGTACCATGGAAAGGACTCTTGCTGGATATAACCATATTCACGCTATGTCTTCTGCTGACATAGCTATGTCGGTGATTGATTTTTTCACATATCTGTACTGTCAAAACTTTCAAGGGTAGACCAGCCCTTATTGCTTTAGGTTTAAGAGATTCCTCCTGCTGTAGAATGAAGAACTCAGCAGGAAGGGAGAGGTGCAGCGATTTTTGAGCCAGAGGCACAAAGGCTTATAAAGTTTAAACCCCTGAGGGCCAGAACCTCAGTGGATGTGAATTGGCATGACTCCATTGTTTTCAGTTCAGTTATACCATCTGAGGATCTAAGCGATGGTTCTTCCTGAAATCAGGCTAATGTATCTTAAACTTCATTCCAGTTAAACACGAGGTGAACTTCTTTTTTTGTTGGTTTCAGAGGAACAGCCGTGTTAGTCTGTATTCGCAAAAAGAAAAGGAGTACTTGTGGCACCTTAGAGACTAACCAATTTATTTGAGCATGAGCTTTCGTGAGCTACAGCATACATCTGATGAAGTGAGCTGTAGCTCACGAAAGCTCATGCTCAAATAAATTGGTTAGTCTCTAAGGTGCCACAAGTACTCCTTTTCTTCTTTTTTTGTTAGCAATCTAGCTATACTTCAAAAAAGGTTCACGTATAGGCTGGCTCACTTGCTACCTGTGTGTGAGCCTGTAAGAGCTCTAGAAATCACAGTAATGTACGTTTTTGTTGACCAAAGGTGTCAGAACTCTCTTAAATTGTCTCTCTAAGAGCTAGTTCAAGATGGAAATCGCAGGCAGGTGAAGCAGAGGTGGACACATGCCAGGCAAACTGGAGACAAGAGTGAGAAATTGGAACAAGTGATGGTGGGGTACAGAGAAGATTCCTGTCAAATTACCATTTACTTGGTCAAATGATTCTTTTTGTTGCCGTAGGAAGTCAGAAAACCCCATGAACATGGTCCCAGATGCTTGGCCGTTGCTTCTGCTTGACCTATAGATACAATAATTCCACAAGAACCAAACCAAGTTACTTAAATGTAAGCCAATGTGATCAGAGCTTTAAATTACTGACTTTATCTCTTCTGGGACCAACCTGGATATGTCTGTAATTACTAATTTAATCTGGGCTATTTGAGTTTTAAATGTAATGCCATTATTTTATGCCAAGTCACGTTAACGTCTCACTGTTTTTATTTTCATAGGCGATTAACATTTTTCCATGGGGGGGGGGGGGAAACTGGAAAGGGTTGTATGCAGATTTGGTTTTGGAACAGACCGGCTACAAATGGAATGGCATTTTATATTCTTGAGGGTTATTTTTTTCAGATAGTCTCAGTGGGATTTGTAGCTGTTATGAGATGCACTGCTAAGAAAAGCCTCTTGGAGTCCCAGGACGTTCTGAAGGAAGAAATCACTTGTAGAACAACTGCTTTCATGATGACAGCAGAGTATTTATTGAGGACCTGCTGTTAAAGCAAACATGTACTTCTTAAGGAGTGACACTGGAGAGACTGTTTGTTTGTATTTTACAAACTGGTGGGAAGATGTAAAGTTTCCCAGTAGATGTTAAGAATTCCCACAGCTATGCCACCAATGAAACACAGCTGTATTATGTAAACTACCACAGCTTGTTGTCTACCTTTTTATTTCATCGTCACACTAGACTTTCCCCCCCACCTTGTCTACCTGTATAGATTAACTGAGCAGAAGATCTGTGATTTGAACCCTCTTGGAAAAGTCCTGTAGTGTTTAATATGAAATGGTCTTCCTGTTTTGGAGCCATTCAGTAAAATGTTATGGAGAACTATATCCTTTCTGTAAACAAAATTCCACAGGGTGTTTGAAAACACCCCTAGAAAAATATTAAATTGTATTAGAGCAGAGCAATTTTTATAGAACCCTACTGGTTTCATCCCTAATTATGGGGGGGGGGGAATACTATACAATATGAGAGTAGGGTTTATTTATACATAATGTTCAGGGAGAAACTGTGACTGGAATGCCTGGGGAGTGCAAGGCGATCGGAAGGGGATTGGCAAGAAGCGGTAGGAGGGGAAGGAAGCTGCTTTCAGCACCGGAGTGTTAATGTAGAGAGACATAACTCCTTTCTGAGGTGCCTACGCCACCTGGATATTAGGCAAGGCTCTATGGGAAGGGTGTGGAGAAGGGGTTCCCTATATTCTCCCTTTGTATCTGTTCTTTAAAACACACACACCCCACCAGCCATAATGTAGCCACTAGTACAGTATTTATATAACTCTTTGAAAATTCAAAGTGCCTCAGAAATGTTGGGCCAGATGCTCTCTAACGATCTGGCCCCTTAATGCTGTTCAGGGAGGGCAGAGGGACCAGATCCTGTTTGCAAAGACCTGCAGCGAATTCCCTGGCAGAGGAGAATACTCTGTGCATGTAAACCCAGCTCCTGTCAGCTGCTGCTTATCCTCGCCCTACACCCCTGCAGAATGTGTGAACTCAGCTACGTTCTTCTTCCACCGATGTAGGGACACTGGGCCAGTGGTGTGAGTTAGGGCAGCCTCTCCTCTCACTCATGCGGATGATACTAAACTGGGAGGAGTGGTAGATACGCTGGAGGGGAGGGATAGGATACAGAAAGACCTAGACAAATTGGAGGATTGGGCCAAAAGAAATCTGATGAGGTTCAATAAGGATAAGTGCAGGGTCCTGCACTTAGGACGGAAGAACCCAATGCACAGCTACAGACTAGGGACCGAATGGCTAGGCAGCAGTTCTGCGGAAAAGGACCTAGGGGTGACAGTGGACGAGAAGCTGGATATGAGTCAGCAGTGTGCCCTTGTTGCCAAAAAGGCCAATGGCATTTTGGGATGTATAAGTAGGGGCATAGCGAGCAGATCGAGGGACGTGATCGTTCCCCCTCTATTCGACATTGGTGAGGCCTCATCTGGAGTACTGTGTCCAGTTTTGGGCCCCACACTTCAAGAAGGATGTGGATAAATTGGAGAGAGTCCAGCGAAGGGCAACAAAAATGATTAGGGGTCTGGAACACATGAGTTATGAAGAGAGGCTGAGGGAGCTGGGATTGTTTAGCCTGCAGAAGAGAAGAATGAGGGGGGATTTGATAGCTGCTTTCAACTACCTGAAAGGGGGTTCCAAAGAGGATGGCTCTAGACTGTTCTCAATGGTAGCAGATGACAGAACGAGGAGCAATGGTCTCAAGTTGCAGTGGGGGAGGTTTAGATTGGATATTAGGAAAAACTTTTTCACTAAGAGGGTGGTGAAACACTGGAATGCGTTACCTAGGGAGGTGGTAGAATCTCCTTCCTTAAAGGTTTTTAAGGTCAGGCTTGACAAAGCCCTGGCTGGGATGATTTAACTGGGAATTGGTCCTGCTTTGAGCAGGGGGTTGGACTAGATGACCTTCTGGGGTCCCTTCCAACCCTGATATTCTATGATTCTATGATTTCTATGATTCTATGATTCATGCAAGAGCTGACACAGACCGGCCTCTGGATGCCTCATTCCTCTATGTGGAACTTGGAGGCAGGGTTGAATTTAGCCCATTAACTAATCCTTGTCATGCAGCTGTTAGGTTGGTCAGCATGTATTGACATCTCTTCTTATAGATGGGGAAACATAAGGCAGAGAAGCTGAGTAATTTCCCAAAGGACACCGAGAGAGCCAGTGGTAGGAGTAGGATATTGGATCCTGGTCTTGTATTTGGACCACTAGTCTATACCGTTGCATACACCTGGAATAAATAACACAATTGCTGTGTTTAAGATGCAGGTGGTTGTGTTCTAAACTATGTTAGTGGCAATGGAATCGGTCAAACAATGCTATCTCCTATCCGGCAATCTTTGTACAAAATCAACTGGGCAACCCTCATGGGGCCAAATTTCCAAAAGCTTGTATGTTTGGACACCAAGAACTCTGACTCTGATGTCTAAATGGAATTTGTGTGCAGGAACTTCTGAGCAGCTAGATATCCAGAGGCTCAATTTGTGGGTGCAAATGGCTGTCCCAAAACAAGTGCTTCAATCTAGGTACCCAGAACCTTATTTGTTGCTTAATTATGGGTCCCAGGTTTGGTGACCGTGTTGTGGCAACTGAAAATTTGCCCTGTAAAGCTTTAGCTTCAAGCATAACAGAAACAATTGACTGTATTACCGTATAAGCTTACAGTGAATTTCAAGCCAGGGGCCTGATCCTTCTGTTCAGATCAATAGTAAAACTCATTTTCATGACCAATACGTTTTGAAAGAAAGTGTTTCTATCTTAGCACAGTATTAGCATACAGTATGAATGGAGATATCATTTACCTAGTGAGCTATATCAAGATATCTACTTGTTTTAACCAGAAGTGGCTTTCTCAACTGCACTGAACAATCTTGTTTTCTGCCAGAAAATAATAAACTATTTTCCCCCTGCAAAAATAGTCTCTTTGGGGAGTGCTGCTTGAGAATATTCCCAGAGTCTTGAAGCCTTGAATGTATTTTGCAGCTGTGTGTCTCTGAGTATATTTCAACAGGGCTTCAAACCACAGCTTGCAGTTCAGCTCCACTGAAAGGTATGTTGTAATGCTATTAATTTGAAACAATCTGCTGCAACACAGTCACTTTGTAAAGCCCTAACGAAACTGGTAAGTATTTCATCTCTAAGGGGCTAAGTCAGATGGAAATCTGTGTGACGCTTCCCACCCATCACTTTGAACATTTCTCTCTCAAATGTGTTGGGGAAGTACACCGTACATCTTAAAAAGATGACCTTGTACAACTACATGGATGAACTTTACCCTTCTCCCTGCCTATATTTCACTGAAAAAAACTCAACTCCTGAAAACGGGCGGTATTATTCAGTGGTTAAAGCATAGGGCTGAAAGTCAGGAGTTCTGGATTTTATTCCTAATTCTGCCACTGACTCATGCTATTTGATTTTGGACTAGTTAGTTAATCTCTGCATCAGTTTCTCTGTTTTGTAAAATGACGAGAATAATGCCTACCTCATAGAGCTGTGCTGAGGATTAATTAAATTTGTAAAGTCCTTTGTAATCCACAGATGGAGAGGGCAATTGTGTCATTATTATGAGGGCATAACTGGCGTAAATGTTACATACGGTAAGACTCCTTATGCAGTGGGTTCTTGTGACTCTCTGATCTGATGAATTATTTTTCCTGGCATCCCATCTCGTGTGTGTGTGTGTGTGTGAGAGAGAGAGAGAGAGATGAGATGCTTTTGGTTACTGATTCGTGTTATATTAGTTTTTGAGGAAATATTCTGTAGTGCTGAAATATAAATCTGGGTTTGCTAAGAGGGAAGATAACTTGCTTTAAACCAGCTCCTCCTTGCAGAGAGACCGATTGTATTCTCTCTGATTTCACACCATCACAAGGATTGTGTGTTGGATCTACTCACTGGATGTTAGCAAAAGGGTGACAAGAATTCAGGCTGCTGTGGCTAAGATAATAGCTTTGGTTCAAGTTTGCAGACCAAGAGCTTTAAAAATGGAAATGGTTATTGATAAACAGTCCTATTTTCCTTGCGAGTGCTGGAAACCTGGAACCCTAAGAAATTAAAGCAGTGTACTGAAAATCTAGCTCAGATTATCAAATGTCAGGTTAGCAATGGTTTGAAGGGCTGGGGGGATGATGATATTGCATTCTGGATTAAAAACTGGACTCTGTCTGAAAGTGAGCTAAATAATTTTAGAGCAGTTGGGCAAATCTTGCCCAATAGAAACCTTGATGTACTTTTCATGCTTTCCCACCTTTCTCATTTAAATTTACTTTCAGTGGACCAAATTCACTGAGTTACCCTAGGGATGAATGTGACCTATTATGTTTTGCAAAAAATCTGGTTTATTTAGCATCATAGGTATGACTTCTGCTTCTTGCTTTATGGGCATTTCTTGACTATAGAATCAGGGAAGCTTTCCTGCTTCCTTGCGAACACCTACGAGAGTGGGTTTTCAGCAATACTTTGACATCCATTAAATAGAAGCACTTCTGTTCTCTGCCTTGGCTGTCAGTTCTTGCTGTAGTGTGAAATTCCTTTTGAGCAGTATAAAACGAAGGGTCAGGAATCAAATGAATACAGGGATTAAAAAAACAAAAAAAAAGTATCCAGAGACGCAAGTGAAGCTCATGAAAATTTGTCTGAAAGCCTTTTACTTCAGCTTGTAATAGCTGGCTTGAGCTAAACATGACAAGCTTCATTTCGCGCTCACCGTTTTTAATTACAACCTGGTAATTAAAATCTTAGGATAAATTTTAGCCCCTGGAATAATTAGGTGCAACGTCCACTGAAGTCCGTGGTAACTGTGTCTGCTTATGTCTGAGGCTGAATTTGGTCCCTAGAATCTAGATGTGGAAAAGATGGCCTACATAATCAAGCCCATGTTCCTGCCATTGCAGGATTGAGAATGGAGGGTCAGTTGGGGTTAGAGACTCAATTGGGAAAATCGGAATGCTCCGTTGATTTTATATGGCACTCTGCTGATTTACCCCTGCTGAGGAGCTAGCCAGTTATCTTTTTAGTAATGCAAGATAATCAAGAACATAAGAGTTCCCGTTCCAGACCAGATGACTACTTTATCTGGTCAGCAACTTGATTTTAGTCCAGGTGCTTAAGTGAGAGGTTAAACTACCCGGATTATATATATCGAGTTGGACAATTCTGTATGCAAGGTAAAATTCCTTCCTGACCACCCCTACAGTGGTATCCTCTTTTGCCCTGAAGGGTGAATTTTAATGATCTGTATTATTACAGCCCATTTCTGCAGTTTGCTGAGCAGGCTGACTTTCAAGAAGCCCTCCACATTGCAACAAGCCACCTGTCTCTCATTACCAGAAGCCAGAAAGGGACAAGCCTGCCTGATAAATATGGTTCAGCTGCTATGAAATTGCTGTGAGCTAGAAGAGCATTCTGGGTATTGACATGCAAATGAGATGGCAAACCTCCCACTTTGCTCCACAATTACTGTGGGGAAACTATAGACACAAATCTATAAATTGCTCCCTCACATGCACACAACAGATGTATTGTACAGTGCAGGCATATAGTGCATATATATATGGACAATCGAGTATGTTAAGCTGGTGTGTGCATCCCGTGCTCTTATGCCAGATGCCTGTTTACAGTGGGTAGGAATGATACTGTCTCCAGCATAGCATGTTAGCTGCTAACGTTAATGAGTTGCAGCATCCGTTATTAGCCTTTTCACAAGAATATCCTGACCATGCTGTATTAATTCCATGCCATGTGGTGAGACAATTGGCAAGCAGATCTTACTTTTTGAATTCTGTTTACCCGAGGGGCATAAATGCTGCACAGATCAATAACCAGCTGCTCAGTTGTTCAGATCTGAGAGTCCCATCAACTCCCTGGGTTGATTATTTTAACTATTATTGTTATTTTCTACCTAATGGCCAGCTCTGGTTTTTAGCTACCCAGGATTCAGATGGACTGGGTATTAATTTGAAATAAACATCACTGCAATCCTGACTGCGATGAGCAGAATTTTCCAGACCCCAACCATAGCTAAGTGGGTTTATAAAATAAGGGTGAGGGGAGTAAAAGTGGAACTGGTTTGTGCAAAAATGTTAAAGCTGTTCACTTCCATATAAGCTATAAATCTGTTTATCAAATTCATAAGTGCTTTGATCCAATGGAAGCTGCGTAAGATAAAGAAAATTAGATTTCCTGTTACAGACGTGAAATAAAAGTGAAGCCAGAAGCATAGCACCAGATTAATCGTCTTCTAGTTAAATCTTGCAAGTAATACTGTATAAACACTTCAGATCCAAAGGGGATTATGTCCAAACACTGAGCTGATGGAGGAATTTAGAGCTGTTCTGAATTGCATAACAGTCATTTAGACATCCAGTGTCAAGGGAGAGCATATATTGGGCAGAGTGGGGGTGGGGGATGAGATGGTGCTTAGGGTAAGCAGCTAAGAGGGAAGGGAAAGACAGATGAGGAAGCCTGGAGAGGGAATGCTATGGAGGGAGGCCTAACATAAGTGAAATAAAAGGAGACGAATATGACCTCTCCAGGCTACTGAGCATGTAATGTTTGTCAGTGTATGGGCTGTCAGGCACCCTTCCTGGTATGCATCCCTATTCCCCCTTTCCTTGCCCTGTCCTACCAGTGAGGGATTAGAAATAAAATCCTGCTCTTTGCAGTGCCTAGGGGCCACTTCTGCCATCTGCAATGTAACCAGTCTGGGAATGCTGTGGGAACTTGCCCTCTGTCTGTCCAATCCTCAGTTGTCCCCTCTCCGTCAAACATACGGACACAGCAGGAACCCATCAGGACAGGGCTTTTGTTTAAACACCTGCACACATGTAGATCCCAGTTCAGCGAGGGGCTTAAGCACATCTAACTTTAATCACGAGTGGTTCCGCTGATCCAATGGGACTTCTCAGATGTTTAAGGTTAGGCATGTGCTTCTGTGGAATAGGGGCCACCAATGGGATGAGAAGCTTCTCTGAGCCTCTTGAGACTGATCATTTGAGCTGGAAATCTTGAGGGGTGAGCTGCAGTGCAAGGTTCTGACACTGCGCTGTCTGCTGGAAATGCCGCACGAGGAGCTTCTCTCCTGATATTTTGTCTCTGCTCATACTGGTCATGCACAGGCATGCCATAATGAGGAATGCTTCAGAACTCTCCATGTTTTGCTGCTTGGTCAGATTCTGAAATGAATCAAAGTCTGGAACAAGCAGAACATAATGTGTCTTCCTACAATATTCGTTCTCTCAGTTAAAACTGCACCTTTAGTTGTTTCGGTAGCATTATCTAGTGGTTAGAGCCCCACACTGAGAGTCAGGAGACTAAAGCGTGGAGCCACTGATTCGCTGCATGGTCTTGGGCAAGCCCCGTAATCTTTTTGTGACTCCATTTACCCATCTGTAGAATGGGGATGATCATCCTTGCTGTGCCTATTGTGAAGCATAATCAGTTGATGTTTGTGAAGCAGTTGAGATGCTCTTTAATTTCAGAACAGTTTAGGGCTCAGATTTTCCTAGATGCAATAGCTGATGGATTCCTTCATCAAGTAGTTGCTGAACCGACTAGAGGGGATGCCGTTTTAGATTTGGTTTTGGTGAGTAGTGAGGACCTCATGGAAGAAATGGTTGTAGGGGATAATCTTGGCTCAAGTGATCATGAGCTAATTCAGTTCAAACTGAATGGAAGGATTAACAAAAAACTGCAACTAGGGTTTTTGATTTCAAAAGGGCTGACTTTCAAAAATTAAGGAAATTAGTTAGGGAAGTGGATTGGACTGAAGAATTTATGGATCTAAAGGTAGAGGAGGCCTGGGATTATTTTAAATCAAAGCTGCAGAAGCTATTGGAAGCCTGCATCCCAAGAAAGGGGAAAAAATTCATAGACAGGAGTTGTAGACCAAGCTGGATGAGCAAGCATCTCAGAGAGGTGATTAAGAAAAAGCAGAAAGCATCCAGGGAGTGGAAGAAGGGAGGGATCAGCAAGGAAAGCTACCTTATTGAGGTCAGAACATGTAGGGATAAAGTGAGACAGGCTAAAAGTCAAGTAGAGTTGGACCTTGCAAAGGGAATTAAAACCAATAGTAAAAGGTTCTGTAGTCATATAAATAAGAAGAAAACAAAGAAAGAAGAAGTGGGACCGCTAAACACTGAGGATGGAGTGCTGGTCAAGGATAATCTAGGCATGGCCCAATATCTAAACAAATACTTTGCCTCAGTCTTTAATAAGACTAAAGAGGATCTTAGGGATAATGGTAGCATGATGAATGGGAATGAGGATATGGAGGTAGATATTACCATATCTGAGGTAGAAGCGAAACTCAAACAGCTTAATGGGACTAAATCGAGGGGCCCAGATAATCTTCATCCAAGAATAGTAAAGGAATTGGCACATGAAATTGCAAGCCCATTAGCAAGAATTTTTAATGAATCTGTAAACTCAGGGGTTGTACTGTATGATTGGAGAATTGCTAACATAGTTCCTGCTTTTAAGAAAGGGGGGAAAAAACGTGATCCGGGTAACTATAGGCCTGTTAGTTTGACATCTGTAGTATGCAAGGTCTTGGAAAAAATTTTGAAGGAGACGGTAGTTAAGGACATTGAAGTCAATGGTAAATGGGACAAAATACAACATGGTTTTACAAAAGCTAGATCGTGCCAAACCAACCTGATCTCCTTCTTTGAGAAAGTAACAGATTTTTTTTAGACAAGGAAACGCAGTGGATCTAATTTACCTAGATTTCAGTAAGGCGTTTGATACTGTGCCACATGGGGAATTATTAGTTAAATTGGATAAGATGGGGATCAATAGGAAAATTGAAAGGTGGATAAGGAATTGGTTAAAGGGGAGAGTACAGCAGGTCCTACTGAAAGGTGAACTGTCAGGCTGGAGGGAGGTTACCAGTGGAGTTCCTCAAGGATTGGTTTTGGGACCAATCTTATTTAATCTTTTTATTACTGACCTCGGCACAAAAAGTGGGAGTGTGCTAATAAAGTTTGCAGATGATATAAAGCTGGGAGGTATTGCCAATTTAGAGAAGGACAGGGATATCCTACAGGAGGATCTGGATGACCTTGTAAACTGGAGTAATAGTAATAGGATGAAATTTAATAGTGAGAAGTGTAAGGGCATGCATTTTGGGATTAATAACAAGAATTTTAGGTACAAACTGGGGACGCATCAATTAGAAGTAATGGAGGAGGAGAAGAACCTTGGAGTATTGGTTGATCACAGGATGACTA
The DNA here is from genome assembly GCF_965140235.1 of Caretta caretta. Classification (NCBI taxonomy): domain Eukaryota; kingdom Metazoa; phylum Chordata; order Testudines; family Cheloniidae; genus Caretta; species Caretta caretta. The sequence goes on along the minus strand of NC_134212.1, from coordinate 9,395,094 downwards.
TGAGCCGCCAATGTGATATTATCATGAAAAAAGCTAATGCGGTCTTGGGGTGCATCAGGAGAGGTATTTCCAGTAGGGATAAGGAGGTTTTAGTACCGTTATACAAGGCACTGGTGAGACCTCACCGGGAATACTGTGTGCCGTTCTGGTTTCCCATGTTTAAGAAGGATGAATTCAAACTGGAACAGGTACAGAGAGGGGCTACTAGGATGATCCGAGGAATGGAAAACGTGTCTTATGAAAGGAGACTCAAGGAGCTTGGCTTGTTTAGCCTAACTAAGAGAAGGTTGAGGGGAGATATAATTGCTCCCTAAAAATATATCAGAGGGATAAATACCGGAAAGGGAGAGGAATTATTTAAGCTCAGTACCAATGTGGACACAAGAACAAATGGATATAAACTGGCCACCAGGAAGTTTAGACTTGAAATTAGACGAAGGTTTCTAACCATCAGAGGAGTGAAGTTTTGGAATAGCCTTCCAAGGGAAGCAGTGGGGGCAAAAGATCTATCTGGCTTTAAGATTAAACTCAATAAGTTTATGGAGGAGATGGTATGATGGGATAACATGGTTTTGGTAGTTAAATATTCATGGTAAATAGGCCCAATGGCCTATGATGGGATATTAGATGGGGTGGGATCTGAGTTACCCAGAAAAGCATTCTTCTGTAGTATCTGGCTGGTGAATCTTGCCCATATGCTCAGGGTTTAGCTGATCGCCATATTTGGGGTCGGGAAGGAATTTTCCTCCAGGGCAGATTGGAAGAGGCCGTGGAGGTTTTTCGCCTTCCTCTGAAGCATGGGGCACGGGTCACTTGCTGGAGGATTCTCTGCTCCTTGACGTCTTTAAACCACGATTTGAGGACTTCAATAGCTCAGACATAGGTGAGAGGTTTTTCGAAGGAATGGGTGGGTGAAATTCTGTGGCCTGCGTTGTGCAGGAGGTCAGACTAGATGACCATAATGGTCCCTTCTGACCTAAATATCTGTGAATCTATGAACCATAGTGCAGTAGAATATTCCTTGTATTCAGAATGTGCAACAGGTGAGAGGCTAGTGGGTTTGAGGAAAAAAGAAAAGCTGTCAGTGCATAGTGTAGAGTTCTCTTCAACCAGTAAAGCTACATAGTGCATCACATGGCTTTTTATGCCAGGCAAGAGAGGCCATTTATGGATAGCTATGTATAGTGTACTTAGCAGTATACTTTCTTTTTCTCCTTTAGTATCTTAACTAAAATATGTCTGATTTAACAGATGGCTTTATTTTCCACAGCATGATGCATGTATCTTAATTCTCAATGATCCCCTTCACTGACCCACCTTCTGGATCTCCACCAGCTTTTGGTTACTACTTCATTCCAAAAACAACAAGGAGTCCTTGTGGCACCTTAGAGACTAACAAATTTATTTGGGCATAAGCTTTCATGGGCGAAAACCCACTTCATCAGATGCATAAACTGCAGAACTGGAATTAATTTGCAAACTGGATACCATCAAATTAGGCCTGAATAAAGACTGGGAGTGGATTACAAAAACTAATTTCCCGCTACTGTTACTCGCATCTTCTTGTCAACTGTTTGAAATGGGCCCTGATTACATTGGCCTCATTACCACTACAAAAGTGATTTTTTTCCTCCCTTGATATTCTACTGTTAATCGAATTGTCTCTCGTTGGCACTGACCCCCCACTTGGTAAGGCAACTCGCATCTTTTCATGTTCTGTGTACATATACCTGCTACTGTACTTTCCACTCCATGCATCTGATGAAGTGGGTTTTAGCCCACGAAAGCTTATGCCCAAATAAATGCTAGTCTCTAAGGTGCCACAAGGACTCCTCGTTGTTCTTGCTGATACAGACTAACACGGCTGCCCTGCTGAAATCTGTACTTCATTCCAGTGTTTGGAGATGATCCTCCATGCATCTGAAATGAGGAGATTTGACTGCAGCAGCTTCTTGTGCAGTTTACGGTGCACCAATTTCCTTGAGTTATTTATTTACTGGTGCCACAGTATTGCTGTCACAGGGCTGTCAGAATGTCAAAGGAAAGGAGTCTCTCATTTATCCTGTGCTGTGGCAATCCTCTCACTTTGTTTTTTTCACTGATCTTTAATGCTCCCTCTTGGTCGCTCTAATCCACTCTAGGAAAAAACCTCCCATGGAAATTGTCGTACAAAAAGCAACTGGGTGAGGGCAGGAGTTACTTTCCACAAGCGATAATACTGCCTCCACTTCTAGGGAGTTGCTTAACCAAAGAATGCTGTCATTCCCTAGGACAGTGGGTAGCAGTTTCCTTTCCTGGTTTAGTAGCACATGTTACTAGCTCTAATGTGGCTACCCAGGGCAGTAAGATCTCCCTGCCCGCATGCATGGCTGTATTCAGGCACAGGGGAAGAGAACATGCACTCAAAGCTCTTCCCTGTGAGCAAATTAGTGAAGAGTGTAGAGAGTGGGTGGAGCCAGTCTGCAGAGCTAGCCAGGCCCGAGTGGGAATCGAGTGGTGGCCTTGGAAAGGGAAAGACTTGTGACTCTGGGGCTATGTCTACACTTGAGCTAGGGGTGGGATTCCCAGTTTAAGACCTGTTCACAGTACCTCTCGTTGAGCTAGGGCATTGAAAATAGTAGTGTAGCCGGGGTATCGTGAGCAGCGGTTTGGGCTAGCTACCTTGAGTCGGTACCTCCGGGCTGTTTTGTACTCTGGGTGGCTAACGTCTCTGGCTACTGCCTGAGCTCGCGCTGCTACTGGACAGAGTGTGCACCACCAGTCTGGCTGCCCAGATTCCACCGCTCCCCATGCTCAGCGGGAGCCTCTTGCATGCAGCAGAAGGGGCAGGATTTACCCTACTTAAAGGTTTTTAGATACTGGGCCAGATTCTCAGCTGCACCCAACTGTCTGCTGGGTGATTCCCTGATCTTGGGATCAGTTCTGTACTGGCTCTCGTGCGCTAGAGCAGCCAAAGGAGCTGCTGTAGAGCGTGTTTGGCTGGTTTTCGCCCAGAGGGGCAGTTTGCTAGTTGAGAACAGCTGCAGCTGCTCTCTAGTCACAACCCTTCCTGCCCTAGCACCTACACTGGAGACTGCAGAAGTAGTGGCTTAGGAGCCAGCTACACCTGCTCTTAGCCAGCTGGGGAAATCCTGGAAGCTCTCCAGGTCCTTTCTGCCATGTGAATTGATGTGAAGGGGGCCAGAGTATAAAAGGAGGATCTGGCACTCTGTTTGCAAGGGGCTATGAACAGAAAAAGTGGAATAATAATGATCCGTAAAAGAGAAGGGCAGCTTAATGTGAGCACAAGCATAGGTGGGAAGAACTCCTGGGGTGAAAACCCTACCTCGACAAGGCTGGAATGGACTTGGGCAAGTCACTTAACGTTTCTGGAACACAGCGGTAATTATTGCTTTACCTTTCAGGAGGGTTGTGAGAAGCAGTTTAAAAAATGCTTTGAAAATTAAATGTGGTAAGTGCCATCATGTTGTTGAATCATCCATAAAACAAGTGTCGTCAAGCTCATTATTTTTTGTCTTTTAATTTTTGTTTGGAAAAATAATTCTGTGCAACTGTATGAAACATTTCCGCTTGGTGCCTGTGGTATGGAACATTGCATACAGGGGAAAGTTTGTCGTGAAGTGCTGACAAAATCTTACATCTAGTTCCCATAGACTAAACACTCAGGTGCTATAAATCTGGATCTCCAAGCATTGGATGAATACACACACACAGCTGGTTCTGAAAAATGAATAGCTTCCCTCCCCGACCCCCTTCCATGTGATAAAGATGCATCTGGCAGGGAGGAAGACGGGCTGGTTCTTTGCTAGCAGTCTCTTCATAAAGTGGAGTGAAAATTAGATTTAACAACAGAAAATAGAGGCGCTCCTTCATCCCATAGCGTAGCTTATCTCATTTTAGCGGGAAAAGAATTTCATTTCTAACTATGGATCTGTGCACTTCCAGCGTCCTGGAAACTCTTGTATTCTCCATTGGCCTAGATGGGATTGAACAACTGATCCCTTATAGACTGGACAGACAGACCGATAAACAAGACAGGCAGGTATTTTATCATGTTCTCCCTGCTGGTATCTGAGTGCTGAGCTGCTAGGCCGGTGACTTGTAGCTTTATCAGATATTTCAGCTTTAAGGTCAGTGGGACCTTTGATGTTTGTATCTTGAGAACAAATGCCAAAGGGGTTTGAATTTTGCAGCTGTGCCCACAGAGTGGAGCTAAATAATGGTAAAAGGAGTAGGTCTGCTTGGAAGAACAGAGGGTCTGGCAGGATGCAGCATTAATCTGCCAAATTGTCATGCCAGGTAAGGGCTGTATCGTGCTGTCATTTAATTTGATGGCAAAGCTCCCGTTGATCTCAATGGCATAGGATTAGATCCTAAGTGAGTATAACTTTTTGTTTACTCCTTTTTTAGCAAGTCCAAGTATAGTATAAATTATTCTGATGCCTGTCACGAATGAGCTCTCTAGTAGCAGGAGATAAAATTTTAAGTCAAATCACTAAAACTAGAGTAGAATAATTTATACGCTTAGAAAGAGGAGTTCTGAAGTCAAATGAGCCGGGTGATGCGAATGTATGTGGTTGCTTTGTCCCCTCCGATCCTTTTTGTTTCCAAATGTTTGTGAAATTATGAGCTGTTACAGCTGAAGCATGGCTCCATGCTAATCATCTGAAAGGTAAAAGCCAATAATTAGGCAGAAATTATTAAATGGGCTAGAGGAAAATTATTTACTAAAATATTTTGGTGCAATTAGTATGCAATGAGAATAACAAAATGAGTACTGAATACCGGATTACTACAGAAAATAAAATGAAATACATTCTTATGAATACCAAACTGTTCTACTTGTTGGGAAACAGCATGGCCTAGTAGGCACAGCACTGGCCTGGGATTTGGGAAACCTAGATTCTAATCCCAGCTCAGCCACTGGCCTGCTGGGAGAATATGGGCAAGACACTTCACCTCTTTATGCCTCAGTTAATGATACTTGCCTCTTTTGTAAAGCTCTTCGAGATCTGCTTATGAAAAACAAACTACCTAAGTATTGTTATATTATTTTGTAACCAGGATTTCTTTCTAGTTTAGCTTGGCACGTAAACTTTGTTTCCAAAATGCATTCGCATTTATCCAGAGGATAAACTCATTCCTATTCACACAAAGGATGATATCTGCCTTTGAGACTTAGCTCAAATATGAATCTGCTTCAAGAGGAACAGCAGGTGGGTGGTCTTCAAACCACTTTAAATGATGTGGTTTCTGAACGCTTGGATACCAAGAGCAGTTGCTTTTGAAACAGATCATGAGATGATGCTCTGTAATGCCAGTGTTTAAATGAATAGCCCAAGGTGCATCTGGTAAATGGGTTATGAAGTTGTCAAATATGACTTATTTCGGGGAAAAAAACAAACTGTTTTTAAAAGGAGTAGCTCTTGGATACATATACAGCTCCTATTGATTTCAGCAAGAATTTAGTTGGAACGTATCCAAAGAGCCCAAATTCTGATCTGTGCTACTCTGATGTAGGTGGTGGTGTTACTTTGATTTGTGCCAGCGTAACTGGGATATGAATTCAGCTCAGTATATTTAAGCATGTACAGTGGTGTTGGGCAGATTTCAGAATACTTGCCAGACTGGATCAAACCAGTGGTCCTTCTGTTTATCTGTTTCTGACAGTGGCCAGTACCAGATCCTTCAGATAGGAGATGTAATGGGGTATATTGGCCATTTAAGGCAGAATTCTCGCAGTATGTCTGTGCTGCAATTAAAAACCCACCATTGGCCCATGCCAATGCCTTGGGCTCATGGGGCTTGGGCTAAGGGGCTGTTTAATTGCAGTGTAGATGTTCAGGCTGGAGCCTGGGCTCTGGGACCTTCCCACCTTGCGAGCTCTTCTCCAGCTCATGCGCTAAAAGTAGCGTAGCCACACTACAGTGATGCAAATGGCAGAAAGTGCAAGCTGCCCTGAGTACACACCTAGCAAGACCGTGTAACAGATCAGAAGCTAACGGCACTAATATAATCCACGCTCATTCAGGGTGGTGATCTGTCCCCCATCTAGTGGTGGCTGGGCCACACTGAGAGGTTGACTCTGTTCTAGGGCTGGCTGATGGCTGGCTCTCCCAGCGCGGGCAGTAAGTAGATGCTCATACTTCGATCCAGATGTCTCAGGTTTGATCCCTGCTGCCAGGACCCAATCAGGGATATCGCATCACAGCAAACCAGGAGGGAGAGAATGAGTGGCCAGTTGTGTTCGATGTTGGCTAGAACAAGCCATTAAAGGGTTTTAAAAACCGGGCTGCTGCTTTTGAGCTGGATTCCAAATGAAAGAACTTATTTGAAGTCAAGGGGCTTGTAAACTGGTGGAATGACTCGGCGGTTTTCGTCATCAAGGTCTCTTCTTTCCGGGTGAGTGACTATTACTCAAAACCAAAACGATTTAGCAGAATCCAAAAGCAAACAGAAAAGTCTCCACCGGCTGGGGTTTAACCCAGTCCCCAGCTGGCTTGGCTTGTGAGTCGGACCTCCCGGAAGCTGTTCTCCCTACTTCTGTCTCCTGAGGAATCATTCTTGTTGCACTTCTGCCTAAGCCCCAGTGCAAGAAGAGGGGGAAGCTGAGCTAAGGTTAATCCTTTGCACACCAGTAGTGTCCTGCAGCCTATCACAAGGGTAGTGAGTCACCAGTCTTTTGAATTCACTGTACCAAATTAATTCCTTATGTAACTCCACCAGAGTCCATGGAATTACATCACGGCTGAATTTGGCATGGGGTGACATGGAGAAGTGAAACTGCAGCTGTTTGCTTGAGGGAAGAATGAGCAGATCTTTCAATATCTGAATATCAGGTTTTGTTCAATATTTTCATAAATGATCTGGAGGATGGTGTGGATTGCACTCTCAGCAAATTTGCGGATGATACTAAACTGGGAGGAGTGGTAGATACGCTGGAGGGGAGGGATAGGATACAGAAGGACCTAGACAAATTGGAGGATTGGGCCAAAAGAAATCTGATGAGGTTCAACAAGGACAAGTGCAGAGTCCTGCACTTAGGATGGAAGAACCCAATGCACAGCTACAGACTAGGGACCGAATGGCTAGGCAGCAGTTCTGCAGAAAAGGACCTAGGGGTGACAGTGGACGAGAAGCTGGATATGAGTCAGCAGTGTGCCCTTGTTGCCAAGAAGGCCAATGGCATTTTGGGATGTATAAGTAGGAGCATAGCGAGCAGATCGAGGGACGTGATCGTTCCCCTCTATTCGACATTGGTGAGGCCTCATCTGGAGTACTGTGTCCAGTTTTGGGCCCCACACTTCAAGAAGGATGTGGATAAATTGGAGAGAGTCCAGCGAAGGGCAACAAAAATGATTAGGGGTCTGGAACACATGAGTTATGAGGAGAGGCTGAGGGAGCTGGGATTGTTTAGCCTGCAGAAGAGAAGAATGAGGGGGGATTTGATAGCTGCTTTCAACTACCTGAAAGGGGGTTCCAAAGAGGATGGCTCTAGACTGTTCTCAATGGTAGCAGATGACAGAACGAGGAGTAATGGTCTCAAGCTGCAGTGGGGGAGGTTTAGATTGGATATTAGGAAAAACTTTTTCACTAAGAGGGTGGTGAAACACTGGAATGCGTTACCTAGGGAGGTGGTAGAATCTCCTTCCTTAGAGGTTTTTAAGGTCAGGCTTGACAAAGCCCTGGCTGGGATGATTTAACTGGGAATTGGTCCTGCTTTGAGCAGGGGGTTGGACTAGATGACCTTCAGGGGTCCCTTCCAACCCTGATATTCTATGATTCTATGATGATTCAAGGGTCTCATATTAATGTTTACATTAAGTGGACACTCAACCTGAATATCCCGCTTCTGCCTGAAACTACTTTGCTTACTGTTGTTCTAAGTGAGAAGGTTCATACGCCTGGAAGAGGTTCTAGAGAGGAGTGGGGAAATTCTGAGGCTGTTTTTAAAATCTTTGTTTCTGTGTGCATTTGAGGGGACTCTGTTTGACACTCAGCTGCCTTCCCCAGACCTGAAGAAGAGCTCTGTGTAGCTTGAGAGTTTCTCCCTTCCACCAACAGAAGTTGATCCAATAGAAGATATTGCCTAGTCTCTCTCAGCACTCTGTAAAATAATTTTCACTGTGTTTCCCTTGCAGACCGTTAGGCCTGGATCCCCAGGCAGACCCCTGCACCAACACAGAGCTCATTGCAGGATTATACATGTCAAGACCAGAAAGGACCATCATGGTAATCTAGTCTGACCTCCTGAGTAACACAGAACATAGCATTTCACTCAGTAATTCCTGCATCAAGTTGGGTGGCCAGGTGGCTGGTTTTTGACTGGAAAGTCCAGTCAAAAAGGGGACCTAACAGTGTCAGGTCAGATCTACTGACCGGTCACCCGAAGTCTGGTTACCGGAGGCAGTGAGGCACCGAGTCCTCACCCGCGCCAGCCCCTACTCAGTCGGGGCTGCTTCCGGTCTGCATTGTGTGGCTGCAGCTCCCAGCCCCTGCTCTGTAGACGAGTCCTTCCCAACCTACACGGAGGGAAGGGAAGAGCAGCGAGTCATGGGGGAAAGAGGAGTGAACGGGGGGGGGTGGGACCTCAGGAGGAAGGGGTGGGCAGAGGTGGGGCCTCCGGGGAAGAGGCAGGGCAGCGGTGAGGCCTGGGAGAAGGGGTGGGGCAGGGGTGTGGTCAGGGGGACAAGGCGGGGCAGGGCTGCAGGAGGAAGGGCAGGGCAGGAGTATCCAGTTTTTATATATTACTAAATTGGCAACCCTAACCAAGATGCTATCAACAAGGCTGAACGCTATTGTGTATTCGTTTTGCTTAATTTGTTCGTGACCAAAGTGCCATGCCTCAGTTGTAACTGCCATGGTAGCACACCGAGCCCTGTCAGTTGACAGATGGTACTGCAGTCGATGCTTGAGGCCTAATGCTGTTCTGCCTTGCATCCTGGGTCATGGGAACTGAGCCAGTTGGGTTGCACCAAGCCTATAAGCCCACAGAGAACTTGACCCATAAAATGTACTGTGTACAAATTCTTAATAACTCTGTGTGTGTGAGAGAGAGAGAGAGAAACAGCCGGTTGAACTGGCTGAACGTTACAGAGCAATAAACTAACTGAAATGAATGACAAAAGCTGGGTGCCTGGTTAAATAGACTGGGCCCCATGTTTCCTTCCCACATGAAAAAACACTGAAAGAGAACCAGGCCACTGAAAAGCCTCATGGTGCAAAGAGAGTACCACTGCTGGGCTGTATTCCTCCCATTACGCAGCAGGGCCATGGCTGTGCCCTGGAAAGAAGAGGGGAGCCGGGCGTCTTTGGAGAAATGCACAGAGGGCATCTTTCCTTGTGCTGTGCGCCTCCTCAGAGATCGCTGCATGCCCAGCTCTGGGGCTAGCTCTGTTGCCATGTTGCCGCTGACTCCAGGGCGGTGACTGTGCTCGGTGACCCCTGCATATGGGAGGGGTAACGAACGCAGCATCAACTCATCGTGCGCCTTCAGAGCCCACATTGAGAAAACTAAAGCCAAGGTTGGCAGACGAAACAACCTTCTTGGCAAGTTGTCTATATCAAAGTGGGGTGTGCAGATCCTTTCACTCCATGAGCAGCAGCATTTTGCTGCTTCTCTGCTGAATACGCTTGTACAGTGGGGACACGATCCCCTTGCATGCTAGACCCTCTACTGAAGACCTCCTGCTGCTATGTTACAGGATGCCTTAAGCCTACCCACATCAACAGCCTTTGCACCTTCGCAGGTGTTGCTCTTCCTGATGTACACTGGAAAGTTGCTAGCAGAGTCAGGCAATGCACAGATGCAAGACCTCCGCTGTATGGTCTAACACCAGTGCTGAGTTGACTGAAGTCACAACAAAGTTTTCTTTCCACCATTAAACCCCCCACACTGCCGCAACTGAACCCTTGTCAGTTTGGGTGGCAAGCAAGGATAGAGAATGACCCTATAGCCTGTGCTCTCCGGCTCCCCCGAGTCAAGCACCTACCACCTGGTGATCAGCCCTGGCCTATATGGTTTAGCCTTAATCAACTCGGCAAGTCTATGCACAAGTTCAGTGCAACCAAGATAAAGTGGGGCTACAAAACCTGAAGCATCCCCTCCAATGCCAGCTGTTTGCGCGCAAGTTATCTTCCGTTGAGCTGGAAAATTGGAGTCATCTCGCTGAAACTGCCTGAGGAGAGCCCATGTGGGGAGTTCAGTATTGTTTTAAGAAGCTAGAAGTGAAACTTGGAGCTAGCAGACAAGTTAGTGTCCCAAATCTTTCTATTTATTAGGTTAATTTAGTGCCAGATTTATAGCCTCAGAGACTGAAATCATCAGTTTGGGCTTGATCCTACCCCCCACTAAAGTTGATCACAAAACTCCTGTTGTCTTCAGTGGTATGGAATTGGGTATTTTGTCCTGGAGTATCTTGTGCTGGGGATGAGTTGTGTCTGCATCCATTCAAACCTTGAGTCTTCTGAGAGGATACCGCGTGTGTCTGTTAGTACCAGTGCCCTGACTTCTGTGTCTGTGTACTAGGACCTGGACTCAGACCAAGACATTTCTTTATCACCGTTGAACTGTCCTCTGATGGTAATACATTAGGTAGCTGCTGTCCAGGACAGGCTTTGCACTGTTGATATAGAGGAGCGATGCTCTGTATCCTATTATGGGGCTGATAACAAGAGCCATACAATCAACATAACATAAGAACAGGCATAGGTCAGACCAAAGGTCCATCTAGCCGAGTATCCTGTCTCCTGACAGTGGCCAATGCCAGGTGCCCCAGAGAGAATGAACAGGACAGGTAATCATCAAGTGATCCATTCCCTGTTGCCCATTCCCAGCTTCTGGCAAACAGGCAGGGATGGTGTCTCTTGCGTATCTTGGCTAATAGCCATTGATGGACCTATCCTCCATGAACTGATCTAGTTCTTTTTTGAACCCTGTTATAGTCTTGCCCTTCATAGCAAAGAGTTTCACAGGTTGACTGTGTTGTGTGAAGAAATACTTCCCTTTTGTCTGCGTGCATGCAAAGTCATGAAAGTTTTGGTTAATCTAACTCTCAGAGTTTTTTTTTTTCTCTCTCTCTCTCTCTGTATGTAAGTATATTTCCGCATCTCCTCCTTATTGGGGGTTGCAGAGGTTATAACTGAGGGCAGACTTCAGCTTTTAGGTGCTGATCTTGAAAACTCTTACTTGTGTGATTAGTTGTCACTCCGACAGTCCCATTAAATTCAGTGGGACTACTTATGTGAAGAAGGATTATGCACATGAGAAAGAGTTAGCAGGAACAACCCCTTTGTGACTACCGTTGTATGCTAAGCATCTTACATGACACTGCAGACCCAAGGCAGTCATTGTGAGCAATGACCATCTTTTCCACTTCTGTTAGACGTCCAATTTCTATACCTCTGAATATGTGTCCACATATGACAGAACAAGAGCTTTTTCTTTGACTTCACTACTAGTGTATTACTGTACATCTGTGGTGTGCCTGGTTAGCAAAACACCATTTGGCAAGTGTATAACACTGTTTTATGGAGACAATATGGTTATAACTCAGTAGGAATAGTTTTCTCCTGCTGAGTTAATGTGTCCGGCAGGCTAACGACCAAATCCTATCATATATATTGTGACAGGGTCGGGCCAGATGGCTCCAGGGAGTGATAGAAGGCAGATATATTAGTCCCAAGTTAAGTAGGTCCCTTTTCCCTGGGTAAGGTAACAGGGAAGGTTCCAGAACAATCAGGAACCTTCTGGAAACAAGACAGACAGGCTGATTGGCTGCAGGTGTTCTAATCAAGAAGCTGCTAGAATCAATTAAGGCAGGCTAATCAGGGCACCTGGGTTTAAAAAGGAGATCACTTCAGTTTGTGGTGCGCGTGTGAGGAGCTGGGAGCGAGAACGCGTACTGTTGGAGGCCTGAGGAGTACAAGCATTATCAGACACCAGGAGGAAGGTCCTATGGTGAGGATAAGGAAGGGGTTGGGAGGAGGCCATGGGGAAGTAGCCCAGGGAGTTGTAGCTGTCACACAGCTGTTCCAGGAGGCACTCTAGACAGCTGCAGTCCACAGAGCCCTGGGCTGGAACCCGGAGTAGAGGGCGGGCCCGGGTTCCCCCCAAACCTTCCAACTTCTGGACAGACACAGGAGGAGCTGACCTAGACTGTGGATTCACGAAAACGGCCAAACTGAGGGCTGCCGTGAAGCTCCAAGGTGAGCAAATCCACCAATAAGTGCAAGATCCACCAAGGTAGAGGAGGAACTTTGTCACAATATATATTTTAGAAAACAAACAAACTTTCAGAAATTGTGTTTGGTCATTTGATCAGATCCTCATTGACTTCAATGGGGCTATGCAGATTTACACCAGCTTTGGATTTAGCCCTTTACTGCAACATGGAACAGTATATTGTATTGTCAACTCTTGTAATTAAACAAATATGAGATAGAAATGGAAAATTGGCTAAAAATAACAGCTCTTGGAAGCCCAGCTAGCAGGTCTATTTAGAAATTTCTTCACCTTCTTTGCTCTTCTGGTGAGAATAAGGGAATTCTTCCCATGGGGTAGATTTAAGAACCTGGAAAGTTATTAGTACACTTGTGAATCTTGCACTAATGAATTATCTTGTAATTCTTATGCAATGTATAGCATGCTAGTTTTTTCTGTACCCTACTAGAGGTCTTTGTATATTAGGATGTACAGAGTTCATCCAAGAAAGATCAGAATTTTTTTTTTTAAATAAAGGGAAAATTGTATCTCACTCTTGTATTTTAAAACGGCTTGAAGAGGTTTTGCTCAGATGTCCCAGAACAGTTCACCTTCAAGCAGAGGGGAGGCCTGGAAAGCCCCATCCCCCGTAGGTGAAACTTTAGAGAAATTGTGGATAGTCAGAAGTAGGGCCTTATCGCTGCATTAGTCCAGTTTTACACTGCTGTAACTTCACTGAAATCAATGGAGATGCAGAAAGGTAAAGTTGGACTGACTAGGAATGAATCCGGCCCAACAGTGATTACCAAAGCATTTCTGTTATAATCTATCTGTGACTAATATTTCTTCTCTCGCCTGTCTCCATGAGAATTTTGCTATTGATTTTGGCGGGAGAAGGATTGGACTTTATCCTTGTAACATTCCACTGTTGTCGTTTCTAAGAGTACCCTTTCCCCTTGTCCAGCTTTTATCCATGACCAGCAGCGCTCATTGCTTGCATATTTTTGTGGTATTCTTTTAAAACTCAATACACATTTTAAAATTCTATACTGGCTAATTGCAACCCCAATGACTGAAGTCAAAAATTAAGCTCCAAAATTTGTGCTGTCTATATTCTGACTGTTAAGTGTAATGATCTTTATTTAGTTCAAAATGGCTTCCTTTTTCCAATATATTTTTATATAAATGAAAATCCGTAAGCAAGTAGAGCTAAAATAATAGGAAATCCTGATTTGTGGCTGAAAATTTTTCATTCACCCCATGCATATGAGAAGCTGCAGGGTCTCAAACAGTGACCTCATGTATTACTAAGCTTGATGAGTTCTTTAATGTAGTTTAATTGCTTGAGGCTAACCTTGTAACAGGGTAGAATGTGACGTTCAGTCTGCTTCTTTCTGCGATTTAAGGGGCATAGAGTTCAAATATTTGTGAAGTAAAAATAAGTTTATCAACATTGTAAATGTCAGTTTATTGTAAATATCAATTCAGTGTAAGTGCCTCAGTGTGCCAGCACACTTTTTAACAATAAAAAGCTGGAAAAAATCATTGTGATGCATGTTATCAGTTAAAATGACTGAGGAATGAAGCTCAGAATCCTAATAAGTTTCACATGGTTAGTAGATTGTATCTTTATAATGATATGAGTGTATAGAGGTGAATCAGACTTTAAACTTGAGGAAAATATTTTGAAAACAGCAAGGGTGGTAAATTACCCCTGGGGTCAAATTAAAATGAATAATTTTTAGACTTAAGATTTGTGATCTATTCAAGGGAAGAATACCTTGAGCACCCTGTATTTTCTTTTGTGGCCATGTCCTTCTTTACAAAATCAATTTAGACCCCAATCCTGAAATCAGACAGCAGTGTAAGCAAACCATTGAGGGCACACTGAGCCTGATTGCCTTCAGTGAGGCTGTGCATCGGTTTAGTGATCTGTCCATGTGAATCCAATTGCAGAATAGAGGACTTAGTGCATCTGGTACTGCAGGCATCCAGAACAGAGAATAGGCCATAAAATATGAAAAGCGAGACCTGTCTAATTTACAAAATAATGTATTTAAATATAGCACTACATCGGAATATTAGCTGTGCAGTCCCTTCTGGTCTGTGAGCCATTTTTTACTGCACCCCAGATTGAAATGACTATCAGTGTTGGGCTGTTTGATTGCAAAATGCTCTGAACAGTGAAAGCTGGCTTTTTGTACAGTCTGCCCTCTAGTGTACAGATGGCTGCCTTAAATAAAATAACATGGAGAAAAGGAAATGAGAATGTAGTGGTCTCAGATTACACTCTCTTGTAAAAAACATCTTGACCAATAGGTGTACTTCAATCCATTTTAAACTGCGTTATAATTAATACTACATAGTCTTCTCCAAGGACAGTGTAACTTGCTTACCATAAACTCTGTTATAATGAAATTTCATTTATAGTGAAGAAGCTTGAAAGTCTCCGTTGAATCAATTTGTACGTTGAAACATCTGGAATTTATTCTAGCACCCTTATACTGCTCTCATTAAAGGAGATGGCAAAACGCTCATTGACTTGACTTCACACCCTCCTGCTAAGGGCAAAATACTCCTCTAAGATCTTGACGGGGAATTGTAGCTTCAGTTTTTAAAAGTAAAATACTCTAGGAGTAGCAGGGGTGGACCTTGAGTCTGATATTCTGTTCCGAGATGTGCCACAGTGTGGTTTAGTGATAGCCCTCCACACACATCTTAGAGGACAGCTTTGCCCTGTAAAGTTCTCCTCCTGCAAAGTGATTTGCCATCATAGACACTTTTGATCACATGGAGCCCCAGGGAAGTCATTGAAGAATGAGATGTGACTGCTTGAGCTAAAGGATCGGATCCAGTAACTTGAACTCGATGGGATTTCACGTAAAAAGTCTTTTGTGGGTTTATGGTTGTAGTCTATATTTTTTTGGTGGGCCAGATGTTCTTGTCTCTGTAGAGTAGACCTGGCCTGAGAGCTTAACATGTGAGAGTCATGACAGCTCCTGGCCAAAAAACCCTACCCCAAGCAGAGATTTCTGTAACTGGAGAAGAGCCAGAGATGCTAAGATACCTTACTAGGAAACTTGCTATTGCTACTGTTTGAGTAGCTTTTGATTGTAAAGGAAAACAGGCATTACAAAAACCTGAGGTAGAGATACTTGAATGTGGGAAGGGGACACGAGCGATGTAGTGGCATTATGGAGAGTGGCAACTTGGAAAGTCTGATGCACGGGTGGGGATTTCAAGTGTCTGTTGGTGCTGTCGGCCTTTTGAAGAACAGTAGGTTAGAAATTGGGTAGTGTCCGGGTTTAAGGAACTGCTTGTCAAGTGCCTCTTTACCCATCCTGCTTCTGTTTTCATAACCAGTGTTACTAAATTTAGGCAGGACATGTTTCTTTAAGGGATCTGCTTAGTTTTGACTTCTGTAATTAGCTAACATGTACATTTCTGTTCCATTAGATTAATGCATGAAGTGGAGTAAAGAACTGTGCATAGATGAAGTTAAAAGACATTAAGCAAATCTGGCTTTGTATCTCCAATGAACTGAAACATACAGCCGGAGAAAATGCTGGACTGTAGACCACTCGGGGACGTTAACAGGGAACAATGGCACTGTTTCATTTGTGTAGAAATATCTTAGCAGTAACGCTCGTTTTATATACCACTCTAATCTGTAGTACGTAGCTGGTTATTGCCAGTATCAGATGGGGAGGGTTGTTCTGGAGAGTTTCAGGAATGAACTGAAAACCGCACATTGGGAGGGTGGATGAGGTTTTTGCCCCCTGAAGAAAAATTGAAATTTTGTCGTCTTTGCTGTAGCGCTTCATGAAGGATCTGGCTAGAGCAGAGGAAGGCATGAAAGACTTAGAAGGATGAAATCGGTGCATAGTAATGGAAAACTGAAGGATATTACAGAGAGGATTAAATAGAGACGGAAGGCTGTGCCCGAGCTAAAGGTAGGAACCAATACAAAACCTTCACCTTGTAAAGGCCTATGGTATCATGTCAGTGATGTGATCACCAATGAAAAATAAGGTTATTAAGCTAGAGATACAAGAAAAGTTCTGAAAATCTAATGGTCCAAGCCAGGCATTTCATATTAGTCCATCATTTGGGCGAGTCAGTGATACAGGATCCTTCTAGGAGCGCATGGTGAAGTGGGTGACCACGTTCCCTGGATTCCAGTAATGCTTGTCGTAATAAAGCAGCTGTCGGTGACATGCAGCAAAGCGCAAACGGGTGTAATGATGCTACCCACAACAAGGGTTGGTGTGATTCCTTGCTGTGTAAAGTGGCATGCGTGATATGCTTCTCTGTGCACTCAGAGGATTGTGGATTAATTCTCATCGGGGGGGAAATGTGGAAAATCGACCTAGTGAGTCTTTAAGTTTGCAAAAAATTACACTGTAGTCCCAGTGAAATCAAGTTTTGCCATTGCTCTCAGTGAGGCCAGGAACGGGGCCAGTGGCTGCTTCCTGTGTTCTGTGATGCAAAAAATATATTGAGTTTGTATTGAGACCAGCCTCTCCTTCAGTACAGTTATATAGTGTTGAAATCCTAGCGATCTGTTATCTTGTTCTGGGCTTATGTGCATTAAATCAGATATGCAACAAAGAGCATCAATTCACTTTGCCTCCCCCCAAATGCACATGGGAATTAATGTAGATTTTAAAGATGCAGAACAAAACATGGAAAATTATTCTCATAGATCAAAAGACAGCCTGTACAAAATGTGCTCATAAATGCTGGAAATTCTCTTTCCTCCTGTATGAAGACAGGAGACTGTAGTTAGTAATTTACTACAAAGTGATGCTGGTTTTCTTAGTTATTCTGTATTCTCTCCAGGTAGGTATATTGTGTTCATTATTGGAAGGCAGGCATGATATCAGATGAGGGTAGAGTATTTAGGTAGGGAAAGTGGGTGTCATTTGGGGGGGACCCCTGCCTACTGCCTTTGGACCTAGCTCCATAGCTGAAAGAGGAAGACGTACCCATATCTAAAACTCAAATAAAAGAGCCAGAAGAGAAAAATCAGAGTTTAGAGAGGTTGGACTATCTGACTTCTGTGGGTCCTACAGGAATTACAAAATTCTAGTCTCTATTTGTTCTTGCACTTCTAATGAGCGAGTTCCCGTGCCCTTCGAAAACTTTGGGTGCCGTTCTTGGGTCCCACCAAGCTACATTTTCCACAGGGCTGAGGAGGGAGCAAAAACAGATGAAAAATGCCTGATCCAGAGGGTAACCAGGGGCTGAGCTGGCCCCAGCATAAATTAGAGGTAGCTTTCCTCTATTCTGGTTGCAAAAGTCCCCGGCGGCTGTCCTGCTGCCTTCAGGTCACTGAAGCATAAGGTGCTTTTCCGCTTCTCATGCTCCAGGAATTTCCCTACTTTAGGGGGGCCCCGCAATTGCTCACTTAGGTCAGCTTTCTGGCCCCTTTAGGTCATGTGAGTGATGAAGGGAGGCCGCACTGGGGGAAGACTGTCTCTCCCATTGTCTCCTCTTGCAAGCTTCTAGCCTGGATAGTTTTCCTCCCCAAGTGAAAAAAATCTTCTAAAACTTCAGAAGTTGCTGCAGACATTGAGAGGCAAGGCAAAGTGGAGGCCAGGAGTGCAGTGATTGTATACCCCATGTATGGACACAAGACGTCACTCTGTGAAGATAAAGTCAGACAGTTGTTTCCACGAAGGGTCACCTACATCTACACCAAATAATGTCTGCAGTGAGGATTCTCCTTTGTTTCCATGTGAGATGACCCATGTTCAACAAGGAACTGAAGTCTTGTGCAAAAGATAAGATAGCCACTGACCTCTTCACGATGCGCTGAATTCTGAGGTCCTTCGTCAGAGAACCCACTTTCCAGTCTAAAGGTGCCCAATGCCCTTGACAGTGTGATCCCAAGCAACTTGTCCAGGGTCACACAGGAAATCTGTAGTGGAGCCAGTAAATTGAAGCCAGGTCTCCCACGTTCCAGATTAGTACCCTCCCCGCTGGACCATCTGTCCATCTCTCTCCTGTATGCTAGGATAGCTGAGGGTAGAATTGACTCTAAAATCAGGCATGAGGATGGGTGTAAACGGCACCGGAGCAGATTAACCCTGGGTACGTCTACGCTGTGGTTTAAAACCTTCAGTAGAAAGTATCTGAGCCTGGGCACTCGCACTCTGGTGCTGAAACTGCAGTATAAATGTTCGGGCTGGGGCTGGAGCTCGGGCTCTGAAACCCACCCTCCTGCCTCGGCTTCAAAACCAGAGCCCAAACATGTGAGCTGCTGTTCTTGTGTCCTAGCATGAGCCCCTGAATCTGTCCACCTGGGCTCTGAGACTTGCTGCCACGGGTTTTGAAATGCACTGGAACTGTACCCTTGAAGGCTGAGTGGAAGCAGTGGGATTTGAAGAAGGGGCTGCCTGAGGAAAAGACACATTTAGAATTAGGCAGAGATACAAAGGCAGCATTAGAGAAGACTTTGTGGAAAGTAGCCAGCTTGCAGCTCTAAATGAAATGCAATGTCAGGTGGATATCTAACCTAGCATTAGTGAGAGTCAAGCCCAGGTAAGATTTGGGATTGGTATTGCCTTGAATTTTAATTGAAGTGTTTCTCTGGTGGTCACTGTCTTAGCTGAGACACCAGGTACTGAACCAGGAACCCCACAGCTAAAAGCAGGAGCTATTTAGGCTTGAGCTGAAGAGCCAGAGTGCACTCTCTGGGGCTGTTGCAGACTCACCTTTGCAGATCACCACAGCGGGGCACTTGTAACACACTCACCGGAGCGCTACACTCCCTTTATTCTCTCTCCTTTAGCAGGAACAGTTCACCATCTTAGTTCCAGACAGAGAAGTGGGGACTTGGGATGGGTCCAAGGTTTGGGTTTCTTTTACACACGATCCCTTAGAAGTATACTTTATCATTAGACCAGCAGAGGGAGCTGTATGAATAGCATAGTTACTAGCCAGCATCTTCCACTGTGGGAATAGGAAGAGTAACACATTCAGCCCTCCTTGCGGCAGAAGATATTTGGCCCATCTGCTGGCCCAGCTCACCTATGCAGTAGCGCTCCAGTCTGATTCCCTGCCAGCTGGCTAGTCCTATGGTGTTCACTTGAACAATAATTGAAAGGAGAGAAGCTAGGTGTTATATAGCAACCTCAGCCCCATCTCTTCTCACGCTGTCCTAGGTAGCTTAGTTACGAGCTGAGATCCTTCAGAATCCTGCGGACATGAAAGTTGAAAGCTAAAATTAATGGGTGTTTATCAGTACAAAAGGTTTTCTCTCCCCCCACCCCACTCTCCTGCTGGTTTATGGCTGACTTAGAACAACGCTTCCTCAGCTCTCGTCCCCTAAAGCCCCTACTCTGCTTGCGCTATATTGATGACACCTTCATCATCTGGACCCATGGAAAAGAAGCCCTTAAGGAATTCCACCATGATTTCAACAATTTCCATCCCACCATCAACCTCAGCCTGGATCAGTCCACACAAGAGATCCACTTCCTGGACACTACAGTGCTAATAAACAATGGTCACATAAACACCACCCTATACTGGAAACCTACTGACCGCTATTCCTACCTACATGCCTCCAGCTTTCACCCTGACCACACCACACGATCCACTGTCTACAGCCAAGCTCTGCGATACAACCGCATTTGCTCCAACCCCTCAGACAGAGACAAACACCTACAAGATCTCTATCAAGCGTTCTTACAACTACAGGTTTCAGAGGAACAGCCGTGTTAGTCTGTATTCGCAAAAAGAAAAGGAGTACTTGTGGCACCTTAGAGACTAACCAATTTATTTGAGCATGAGCTTTCGTGAGCCACAGCTCACTTCATCAGATGTGTACCGTGGAAACTGCAGCAGACTTTATATACACACAGAGAATATGAAACAATACCTCCTCCCACCCCACTGTCCTGCTGGTAATAGCTTATCTAAAGTGATCAGCAGGTGGGCCATTTCCAGCACAAATCCAGGTTTTCTCACCCTCCACCCCCCCACACAAATTCACTCTCCTGCTGGTGCTAGCCCATCCAAAGTGACAACTCTTTACATAATCAAGTCGGGCTATTTCCTGCATAGATCCAGGTTCTCTCACTTCCCCCCCACCCCCATACACACACAAACTCACTCTCCTGCTGGTCTAAACTGACCACTCTCCAAGTTTAAATCCAAGTTAAACCAGAATATCTGGGGGGGGGGGGGGGGGGGGGTAGGAAAAAACAAGAGGAAACAGGCTACCTTGCATAATGACTTAGCCACTCCCAGTCTCTATTTAAGCCTAAATTAATAGTATCCAATTTGCAAATGAATTCCAATTCAGCAGTTTCTCGCTGGAGTCTGGATTTGAAGTTTTTTTGTTTTAAGATAGCGACCTTCATGTCTGTGATTGCGTGACCAGAGAGATTGAAGTGTTCTCCGACTGGTTTATGAATGTTATAATTCTTGACATCTGATTTGTGTCCATTTATTCTTTTACGTAGAGACTGTCCAGTTTGACCAATGTACATGGCAGAGGGGCATTGCTGGCACATGATGGCATATATCACATTGGTGGATGTGCAGGTGAACGAGCCTCTGATAGTGTGGCTGATGTTATTAGGCCCTGTGATGGTGTCCCCTGAATAGATATGTGGGCACAATTGGCAACGGGCTTTGTTGCAAGGATAAGTTCCTGGGTTAGTGGTTCTGTTGTGTGGTATGTGGTTGTTGGTGAGTATTTGCTTCAGGTTGCGGGGCTGTCTGTAGGCAAGGACTGGCCTGTCTCCCAAGACTTGTGAGAGTGTTGGGTCATCCTTTAGGATAGGTTGTAGATCCTTAATAATGCGTTGGAGGGGTTTTAGTTGGGGGCTGAAGGTGACGGCTAGTGGCGTTCTGTTATTTTCTTTGTTAGGCCTGTCCTGTAGTAGGTAACTTCTGGGAACTCTTCTGGCTCTATCAATCTGTTTCTTTACTTCTGCAGGTGGGTATTGTAGTTGTAAGAAAGCTTGACAGAGATCTTGTAGGTGTTTGTCTCTGTCTGAGGGGTTGGAGCAAATGCGGTTGTATCGCAGAGCTTGGCTGTAGACGATGGATCGTGTGGTGTGGTCAGGGTGAAAGCTGGAGGCATGCAGGTAGGAATAGCGGTCAGTAGGTTTCCGGTATAGGGTGGTGTTTATGTGGCCATTGTTTATTAGCACTGTAGTGTCCAGGAAGTGGATCTCTTGTGTGGACTGGACCAGGCTGAGGTTGGTGGTGGGATGGAAATTGTTGAAATCATGGTGGAATTCCTCAAGGGCTTCTTTTCCATGGGTCCAGATGATGAAGATGTCATCAATATAGCGCAAGTAGAGTAGGGGCTTTAGGGGACGAGAGCTGAGGAAGCGTTGTTCTAAATCAGCCATAAAAATGTTGGCATACTGTGGGGCCATGCGGGTACCCATAGCAGTGCCGCTGATCTGAAGGTATACATTGTCCCCAAATGTGAAATAGTTATGGGTAAGGACAAAGTCACAAAGTTCAGCCACCAGGTTAGCCGTGACATTATCGGGGATAGTGTTCCTGACGGCCTGTAGTCCATCTTTGTGTGGAATGTTGGTGTAGAGGGCTTCTACATCCATAGTAGCCATGATGGTGTTATCAGGAAGATCACCGATGGATTGAAGTTTCCTCAGGAAGTCAGTGGTGTCTCGAAGGTAGCTGGGAGTGCTGGTAGCGTAGGGCCTGAGGAGGGAGTCTACATAGCCAGACAATCCTGCTGTCAGGGTGCCAATGCCTGAGATGATGGGGCGCCCAGGATTTCCAGGTTTATGGATCTTGGGTAGTAGATAGAATATCCCAGGTCGGGGTTCCAGGGGTGTGTCTGTGCGGATTTGATCTTGTGCTTTTTCAGGAAGTTTCTTGAGCAAATGCTGTAGTTGCTTTTGGTAACTCTCAGTGGGATCATAGGGTAATGGCTTGTAGAAACTCGTGTTGGAGAGCTGCCGAGCAGCCTCTTGTTCATATTCCGACCTATTCATGATGACAACAGCACCTCCTTTGTCAGCCTTTTTGATTATGATGTCAGAGTTGTTTCTGAGGCTGTGGATGGCATTGCGTTCCGCATGGCTGAGGTTATGGGGCAAGTGATGCTGCTTTTCCACAATTTCAGCCCGTGCACGTCGGCGGAAGCACTCTATGTAGAAGTCCAGTCTGCTGTTTCGACCTTCAGGAGGAGTCCATCTAGAATCCCTCTTTCTGTAGTGTTGGCAGGGAGACCTCTGTGGATTAGTATGTTGTTCAGAGGTATTTTGGAAATATTCCTTGAGACGGAGACGTCGAAAATAGGATTCTAGGTCACCACAGAACTGTATCATGTTCGTGGGGGTGGAGGGGCAGAAGGAGAGGCCCCGAGATAGAACAGCTGCTTCTGCTGGGCTGAGAGTATAGTTGGATAGGTTAACAATATTGCTAGGTGGGGTGAGGGAACCATTGCTGTGGCCCCTTGTAGCATGTAGTAGTTTAGAAAGTTTAGTGTCCTTTTTCTTTTGTAGAGAAGCAAAGTGTGCATTGTAAATGGCTTGTCTAGTTTTAGTAAAATCCAGGTGCCACAAGTACTCCTTTTCTTCTTACAACTACAATACCCACCTGCGGAAGTGAAGAAACAGATTGACAGAGCCAGAAGAGTTCCCAGAAGTCACCTACTACAGGACAGGCCTAACAAAGAAAATAACAGAACGCCACTAGCCGTCACCTTCAGCCCCCAACTAAAACCCCTCCAACGCATTATCAAGGATCTACAACCTATCCTAAAAGATGACCCAACACTCTCTCTCATCTTGGGAGACAGGCCAGTCCTTGCCTACAGACAACCCCCCAACCTGAAACAAATACTCACCAGCAACCACGTACCACACAACAGAACCACTAACCCAGGAACCTATCCTTGCAACAAAGTCCAACTGTGTCCACATATCTATTCAGGGGACACCATCATAGACCTAATCACATCAGCCACACTATCAGAGGCTCGTTCACCTGCACATCTACCAATGTGATATATGCCATCATGTGCCAGCAATGCCCCTCTGCCATGTACATTGGTCAAACTGGACAGTCTCTACGTAAAAGAATAAATGGACACAAATCAACCAGTCGGAGAACACTTTAATCTCTCTGGTCACGCGATTACAGACATGAAAGTTGCGATATTACAACAGAAAAGCTTCAAAACCAGACTCCAGCGAGAGACTGCTGAATTGGAATTCATTTGCAAATTGGATACAATTAACTTAGGTTACCTTGCATAATGACTTAGCCACTCCCAGTCTCTATTCAAGCCTATTTCCCCTTGTTTTTTCCTCCACCTCCTCTCCCCCCCACCCCTTCCTCAGACGTTAAACCCTGGATTTGTGCTGGAAATGGCCCACCTTGATAATGGCCACACACATTGTAAGGAGAGTGATCACTTTAGATAAGCTATTATCAGCAGGAGAGTGAGGTGTGGGGAGAGAGAACCTTTTGAAGTGATAAACACCCATTTTTTCATGATCTGTGCGTATAAAAACATCCTCACTGCATTTTCCACTTTTATGCATCCAATGAAGTGAGCTGTAGCTCACGAAAGCTTATGCTCAAATAAATTGGTTAGTCTCTCAGGTGCCACAAGTACTCCTTTTCTTTTTGTGAATACAGACTAACACGGCTGCTACTCTGAAACCTAAAATTAATGAATGTTTTCTCCTGTGCTGGATTTAGTCTTTAATTCACACAAGTCCCACCCAAATCTCAGTTTAAAAAATTAGAGACTGGAAACTTTGACTTGTTCAAGGTAGTTGTTGTTTGTTCTTTCTCCTATGATTATAATTGAGACAGTTTCTTAATGAAATACTGATGGAAATCCTTGGACTATTTAGAGATGAAACAGCTCATATAAATGTGCTCTGGCACGATGAGTAAACAGCTGGAAAATGTGCCTCTCCTGCAATATTCCAATGGTATGAAGCATCATCAAGAGCTATTCGTCAGGGTGGCATTACTACAGCTCTGTAGTATGCCGAAAGGAATAGGAAAGTAAATCCCCTCCATCATCACTGTGAGTTCCCATATTGGGAAACAGATGGTGCTCTTCTATGATTGTACCTGGTATGAGACTACTGCATAATTTATCAGTATAGAAACATGAATTGTATTACAGTGACTGCTGTGTTTGTTTTTGTTTTTGTTTTTTTTTTTTTTTTTACATTTGATATACCAATGGCCAATTTAGCTAATTCCCCTCCCTCCACATACACTGAGGTTTAGGTAGTACCAGCCATGATTTACTAGAAGAATGCCTGAGTATATGATGCCCTTACCATTCCTCCAGTGAAACCCTAAATCACATTCATGAGTTGTGCTCTGAGTCTCGTTCTGAAGGTGCTGGTTGCTCCCTGGAAGGTACTGAGTGCTCTTAACACCCCCTAGACTTCAGTGGACATTTAAGGGTACTCAGCCCCTTGCCAAAATGCAGTCTAAGAACTATGTAGGATCAGAAAGAGGGTCACAGCCACTGATATCCCGTACTATACTTCGTTCTTCCTGCGTCTCTATTCCTTTTGTGCCCATTGCAAGACTCGACATGAGGGTAAAACAGGACGGGAGGCCATGAATAAGGGTGATGTAAAGCCAGTGGTCTTCCATCTTCTCTCTAGCTGTAACTGGGAGTCCCCTCCCATGTATCCATATGGGTTGTGCAGGGTAGAGTAGTCTTGATCCCATTAGCAGCCCCTAAGATGAGGACAAGCCGCAGCAAGGCAACCTCTAACAATCTATTCAGACAGCTAATTGGTGAGTGGCAGTAGTTTTTATAGTGTCCAGTTCCCACCCTCTGAACACATGGAAGGCCTAATAAAAGCACTTAGTTTGTTCCCAGACATCCTCTTCCTCCTCCAGATGGCTTCCCGGAGCTGGCCAAGCTCACATAATGCTCTTTCCAAGGAGGATGGGGCGAACACGTTATTCTTATGCAGACTTGGCCAATGAAAATCGCACCTCTTAAAAACAAAACATTGATTAGAATAGCAGCTCGGGCGGCCCACACACCTGTTCTGCGTCCCATTGGGTACAAAGAAATAAGTGTTTTCTTTTTAAAAGCTCTTCAAACCCCCTCCCTTCCATCCTTTTAAAAAGTCAGTTGCCAGCAGGGAGCAGTCAGTTACCCGTGTTTTCCATTCTGTGTGTGAGGAGGGAAAGGTGTGGCTCGGTGATTACCGCTGTGTGGCGATTGTTAGCCAATGCAGAGCTTTTACTTGTATCCATTGTAACACTCATAAGAAGCCACTCGCTTGAATGTTTCTAGACTAGCTGCCTAGGCCGTGGGGAGGTTGCGATGTTACACAACGGTCCGCAGTGGAGCTGGAGTTGGAGCTGATGAAACTATGGGGAGCCTGAACAGAAAAATATTTCACGTTTAGAATCCTCTCTCTTCTCTGCTCTTCTGCCTGCCTCTGACAAGGCAGCTGCTTTTTGAGTCTACAACAAGAAAGTCTGAAATGCCAACCTAGCGCGAAGCAACGCCGTGTGCTCTTCTCCCTCAGACTGGTTCCATCAGTCCCTGCAGGTTCCCAGACGTTTGGCTTGCTCTTTCCTGTGTCCTGATGAATCATGCGCCACTTTCCCCCTGTAAAGAGAAGGGCGAGATTTTCTGTCAGTCAATTTCGAGTTTCTGGCACTGCGCTTCTCCTCCTGTGGTGAGTCTGCCACACCCGCTGTGGTGCTGTTATGACGATCTGGATCTCTACTACACACCCACACGTTGCCTCAGTTCAGGGATTTACAGTAAAGGCCTGATCCTCCCCCCCCCTCCCTTCAAATCAATGGGAGCCTTGCCTTGACTTCAGTGAGAGCAGAATTGGCCTCAAAGTGCTGCAGGAAGCCAGGCTTAGTGCAGCCTGGCAGCAGGGCAGATGGAGTAGCATCCAAAGGGACATCAGCAGAGGCTCAAGGACTTAAAAATAAATCAGCTTCTATCCCCCAGGCAGGACAGGTGGTAGCAGGTGGAGGTAACTGGGGCGGCCAATTGCTGACGTTCATTGGTGTTACTCCATGGCCTTCAGGGGGAGCAGACTGTCCCTCACCCTCCCAGTGTGCCCAATCTTGTATCCGGGTTGCGGTCTGTGCGTAGGACACCTGCCACTTGTTCTTGTTCTGTCACTCTCCCCTGGATCGTTGTTGTATGCTGTTTCAGAGGGGGGAGGCCTCTCTTTCCTCTCTCTCCTTTAGGGAGCTGACTCAGCTCATGTTGTCACAATGGCCAGGGGCAGTCAGGACGTCGCCCTCTCCAGTTTCCCTTTCTAACTTCCTTTCTCATTGTTTGTGTTTCAGACGCTTCCAAATGTCACTGTTCCCACTGGAGGTCGTGTCTTATTAAAAAAAACAAAACAAAAACAAAACCCACTGCGAGGGTCAGTCCTTTCCCTTGCTGCACTGATTTTTCTTTTTTTAAATTTTTTTGGAATGAGTGCTTTAGCTATTAAAGGATTCCTTTGAGCAGCCCTTTGAATAAAAAATATGTACCAGTTTCAGATGTGCACTATAATTGCACTTGTTCATATCAGTGTAGAAAGGGACCCATGATCTGATGTGGCCTAGCCAGGGATTTCTGGAAATTGAGGGGACAGGGAACTAGTCACAGAGTGGTCCCAGATGTCACATCTTAAACTCTAAGACTTAGGCTTAGAGTACTCTTACATTCTATTCCCAGGTATGCCACTTACTTGCTCTGTGACTTGGCAACTCCATAAACTTCTCTGTGTCTTAATGTGCCCCTCTATAAGATGGGCATAAAAATACTTCCCTATTTCCAAGCCCTACGAAATGGATGTGATCCCCCTGGAGTATGTGGTTGAAAACCTTGTGTTACTGGAGTTGTGTTTTCTTGCATGGTGAAGCTCCCCGGAGAACGCTGAGATTTGATTTTTTTTTTTAGATGCGTGCTGTACATCAAAGCACTGTTTGTGCCAAAGTGAATCTGCTGTAATAAACAAAGCCTATTGATTCACCACCTTTCTGAATCCTAGATTATCATTGACTTTTTATTCCCCAGATTGTTAAAAGTTCATTCATTTCTGTTAGCAAAGTGCTAACAGAAAGGAGTATTAATTGCCCTAGGAATAGGTAATACCATTTTTAATCACTCTTGCTTGCAATCTTATCATGCATGCCCACTGCGTACACAATGCACTCACAAAATGCATTGTTTGGTATCGCTCAGAATATTTTTGGTACTGGCAGCTTGCTAGAGTCTATGCCATAAACCTATATCTATCCCTCCGTTTCAACAGTGCTATGTTTGCCCCAATGTATGTCCCTCCTATTGCAAAAATCTTTCTTTTCTAAAAGTTATTTTTTTAAATCTTATATGGGCATGTTATAAGCACCACTGATGTAAGTGGAAAAACTCCCATTGACTTCAGTGGGCATTGGATGACAGCAATATTTGCACCTCTTTCATTCAAACGTGAAAACGTCTCTGAGCAGGGCTTTAAGTTACAGTTGACACTCAAGCAGAGGTGCTTAGGCCTGGTCTACCCAGGAGGGGCGAGCTAAGTCGGTCTAAATTACGCAACTTCAGCTACGAAAATAGCATACGAAAACTGCGGTAGGTTGACTGCTGCTCCTTCCCCGTCAACTCCACCTACGCTTCTTGCTCTGGTGGAGTACCGGAGTTGAGAGGAGAGCGCTCGGCGGTCAATTTATCACGTCTTCACTAGACGCGATAAATCGACCTCCGGTGGATCGATCGCTCCGCCGTACATGTAGACGTAGAGGGTGCATGCACAAGGCAAGTACAGTGGCCCAGGAGCAGCTGCTAAACCCTTTCCCAGGGTACATTTTGTCCCCCTTCCCTACCCCTTGAACAGACCCATCTCGCTGGCCATTGAGAAGGGAAACAGGGTCATGAACTTGTCTCCTCTTGTGGGGTATATAGTTAAGTATTTATATAATGGTAGCCTCCAAAGGGCACATTTGGGATTGGGACCCCATTGTGCTGGGTGTTGTACAAACACAGCAAGAAACCATCCCTGCCCAGAAGGGCTTGCAATCTGAAATTGCAGATGGAGGGTAGACAGTGGGGATACAACATACAAGCCAACGGATTTGGTGAAGACTTGGTTCAGTTTTGTTAGTCATGTGGATTTTGTTTTCTTTTAGTTGGTAATAGAGGAGGAGATGAAGGGAGAAGGGGAGAGGAAGAGGGGAAGATCAACAGATGCAGTTGTCACCTTCCTAGCCATGATTGTGTTTTGCAGGCACCCTGGTGGAAGTGAGTCTTCAGGAGGGATTTGAAGGAAGAGAAGCTAGCGGCAGTTTGGATTTTATCAGCGTGTTTTCTCCTTGTATAAGGGGTAGCATGGGAGAAAGCACAGAGGTGTTTAAGGTAGTCCCTTGATCATTATGTGGTGGCATGCTGGGGTCAGGATTGGGTCTGATTTTGGGCAGGGATTCCGAGGGAAGAAGAAAACAAAGGCCTTGCATCCTCCAGCTCTGCCGTGTGCTGCGCCGTAATGTCTCATCAAAGGCAGAACCTAGCTCTGAGTTACGCTCATTCTGAAAAGTTCAGCATCCCCAGTTCGTCATCCTGAGAGAATGAATACACCTAGGATATAATTAGAGGAGTGAGTCAGCGTTTATTGTCACTCTTAAAAGCCGTGGCAGGAGAGAGTGCTGTATTTTGGGGCTGTTATTTTGTTTTCGTGACTTTGTGTATCTCTCTCTCTCTCGCAATGTTGAATTTAACTGTCTCACTTTCACTTCCTGGTACGGTGTGGTGCTTTGCCCGGTATTTAGATTATGCACAAATTCTACCCCATTTGCCATAGAAACCCGGGAGGGAGACTGAAAATTGAATAAGAAGCCTTTATGCTCATGTGCGTTGGTCTGGATCGATGTGCAGTACCCAGCCAGTTCAACAGCAGAATCCCATGCTATGGCTAGATTATTTTGTTGATGGTGTTTACCCTTGGAAAATCAAATATTTACGCCTACACGCAATTGTCCAGTGGGACCCCAAAGCACATTGCACCCTTAGCTGCACCTACCCCTGCAATGCAACCAGCTCTGGAGGAAAACGTGGCAGCTGTTTAACAGCTCACAGTAATGCTGCACCGCAACTGAGGACCAGAAGTGATGGTTACCACCTTCTCCAATTGAAACTGAGGAGGAAGGCAGGTATTTAGGTCTGCCCAATGCCACTCTGCAGGTCGGAATTTGATGAGGATGCTGCACAGAGTCCCAGTGAAGTCTAGAACAGTATTACCAACCCCAAAAGATGAAAAGTCATGAGATTGGGCCCAAAATCATGAGACCTTTTAAAACAAAATGAGAGAGTTGTGTGTGGGCTGCTGTCTGATTTATGAGCTCCCGCTGCCCACTTTCAATAGGAACGTGAAAATTGGTGTTGTCAATTTATAGCGAGCCTTATATAAATTAATTTTGTGTCAACTCCCCACATCAACTCTGTACCTCAGTTCCAAAATCAGTTAATTTTGTGCCTCCCCGCAAGCCCTCACCTCTGCCCCCACCTCCACATCAACTCCACCTACCTAGCCCCATAGCCGTTCTGTGCACCAAAGCTGTTCTGCGCCCCACAGCTCTCCCTTCCCCCCCGTCGCAGGCCTCTGCTCCTCCTGCAGCTGTGGGGGTTCTTCATCCCTTCCCAGGCCTGGTGGTGGGGAGGGCTGCTCCAGGGGCAGTTCGTGTTTGTTCTCTCACACACTCACACTCACCTATTTCCCAGGCTTGGGGGGCATCTCCAAGGCATCTCCTTGGGAGGGGGAAGTAAGGAGCGGATCCCCCGCCCCGAAGCTGCATCTTCTTGTCCTTCCCCTCCAAAAATTTCTTCTGCAGAATCCTGAGGGGTTGGAGGAGAGCTCTGGTGTCTGCCTCCTGTAACACCTCTGACTGGCTGCTCTTCCCCAGAGGGCAGGGAAGTGAGGAAGGCAGCCACTTGGAGGGGTTTTCCCCAGGGCAGGTGACAATTGCATAGGGTCTGGAGCTTCTTGTGATCCTGGGACATGCTGCAGCAGGGGCTACGATTGCAATCCTGAGGGTTGGTGACACTGCTACGTAAGAGTTCTGGGGCTGGGCCTTAGGCATTGAACGGCTCCATAAAGAGCTTTGGGTGTAAACCGTACCGCCTTCTATCATCAGTTCCCGGGCTCACGATCGCCTGTCCTCCGTATCAGTACTTTCTAAGGAAGGGTAATTCCCATCATGTCAGACCTGCATTTAAACTGCACCCCAGCGAAGACAGTGGAGAGCCATTTGATGCAGGTAGCTAGCCAAATGTGAAAAGGCCAGGGTTGTACAATGGCTATATTCCATTTCTGGGAATAAACAAGGCAGAACATTTGTAATTCCTCTCTTGTGAGGATTTTGACTTGGCTGCAGTCTGGCCTGCTAGGAATCATTTCACGTGACACAGTCAGGCTGGGAAATGGCGTGAATGCCCCATTTGCAGCAGTAGCGTATGATTTTTGTAGCCATCCTTGGATTCTGTAATTAAAGAAGTGGAAGCTTCATCATTTTCTGGTGCCCCACCATAAACCCCTCTCCTGCTCCCGCCCCATCTCCCTGGCCTGGGTGCTCCAACTACCAAAGAGTTTCCGATTTTCCACTCTGCCAAGTCTGACTTTTTTTTTCTTATTTCCTCCAGATGTTAGGGGGAGTGGTGTTAAGTGCAAAATGATTTCCTGTGCCTCTTGAGCTGCCCTGGCAAGTCCAGCTGGGCAACGTGCTGCCTCAAAGCTGCAAGCGTTGGGTGTGTTTTGCTGGCTCTGCTCCTCTAAGGGGTTTATGAAAGAGGAAGCGGGCAGGGCAGAATGTGTCTCCCTTGCCGTGCCCTTCTCTAGTGCGGAAACGGATCCTGCCAGAGTGCAGTTAGGCCTATAGGTGCATCTAAGCAGAGTCTCTGCCGATTTCAGGATTGCTCCCTGCCACACTCTAGGACAGGTTTAAAGAAATTAGACAGGGTAAAGGCTCCGTTTCTTTTTCAGACTTGAAGCAGGCAGACTTGCTGAACTGACTGCTGTTTCAAAGTTGACTTGAGGGATTCTCTTCCTAGTGGTGGTGGGTGGGAGGGGATTAGCCTTTGCTAATGAAGGGCAGTGTATTCGGTAGCCTTCTCCCAAGCCGTACAAAGATCAGTAAAGACCTTTTCGCGTGGAACACCTGTTAGGAGAGAGTTCATCTGCTACCAGAGTTTTATTTAGACTAATCAAGCTTAGGACCTGGACAGGCTGGCAGATTTTCAGAACACTTGCTGTGATGAAGTAAGGAGCTGCAGAGGATTCAGTAGAGAAGAAAAGAGAATTCTCTCCGCACTTGTAGCCTCTGTGTCTTTTTGTTAGTTTTATTAATTCATGCATGCTGTCCTTCTACCCTGCTCTGTGATCACATCAGTTAAGCAGTCCTCTGCACCCAAGGTACTGCAGACAGTGACTCGTATGACTCGGTAGGTGGCAGTCTGCCCTGTGAGTTGGTTCTGAGCCAAGCCCGTGAGTGGTGTAGGGCTCATTTTTATATAGAGGGCCTCGTTCTGCATTGACTGCAAGGAAACTCATTGGGTCAGAGCCTCAGATGATGAAAATCAGTGGAGCTCCAAGGCTGTTCGGAAAATGGCAAGGCGCTCCCATGAAAATGTATACAAGTGAAAAATATTTGTTAGAAAATGTTCAGTGTGTTTGGGGTTTTTTTGTTTTGTTTTGTTTTTGTTTTAAACAAAACAAAAAAAATTCATTTTAGTTTGAAACAAACCAATTCAGATTTTGGTTTTTCAAAAACAAGAAAGAGCTTTAGGGGTGCCCCACCCCCATCTCTGTCTTTCCCTCTTTCCCCCTAGCCCCCCACTCTCCCACTGCAAAGAAAGAAAAACAAACAAAAGGTTTTGAGGTAACATTTTTGACCAGTTCCATTGACATCACTGGAGCTAGGCCAGTTTACTTCAGCCAAGGATTTGGCAGATTGTTTTGAATAGGGTTATGTGGGGTATAAGTCTGGACAGAAATTAGCACATAAAGTTCCAATTCTGCTCTCTGTTACCTCTTACTAAATTTGGACTACCTCCATTAACAGAGCATTACTGGCCCTTTGTGTATGTATTGCACTGAAGCTGCAGGGTGGAATGAGGCATAGCTTTAAACCTGTTGGTATGGGACTGGAAAAGTGACTGACAGGGAGTTAGACTGGCCATCAGGAAGTTTAGACTTGAAATTAGACGAAGGTTTCTAACCATCAGAAGAGTGACATTCTGGAACAGCCTTCCAAGGGAAGCAGTGGGAGTAAAAGACATATCTGGCTTCAAGACTTAGCTTGATAAGTTTATGGAAGGGATGATATGATGGGATAGCCTAATTTTGGCAATTTAATTGATCTTCAACTATAAGTGGTAGATATGCCCAATGGCCTGTGATGGGACGTTAGATGGGGTGGTATCTGAGTTACTACAGAGAATTCTTTCCTGGGTGGGTGGCTGGCTGGTGAGTCTTTCCCACATGCTCAGGGTTTAGCTGATCGCCATATTTGGGGTTGGAAAGGAATTTTCCTCCAGGGCAGATTGGCAGAGGCCCTGGGGGGGGGTTGCCTTCCTCTGCAGCATGGGTCACGGGTCACTTGCTGGAGGATTCTCTGCTCCTCAAAGTCTTTAAATCTCGATTTGAGGACTTCAGTAGCTCAGACATAGGTTAGAGGTTTTTTACAGGTGTGGGTGCTTGAGATTCCGTGGCCTGCGTTGTGCAGGAGGTCAGACTAGACGATCATAATGGTCCCTTCTGACCTTAAAGTCTACGCTTCTATGAGAATGTCTGCAGATCATTGCCACGCACTGCAGATCATGTAATAAATGTGAGGGGGTTTTTTTTCTAAATGTTTAGAGGCAAATACATGCACAGAAATGAGGTATATGTGTGCACAAATGACCAGTTAGATCCCCAAGTTAGGTATGCTAATGAGCATACAATTTTGTGCATAAATTTGTAGAAAATCAGTCCCTCTCAGTCTTGTATAATATGAGCCTACTTTACAGGAGTGGTGTTTAAACAGGGCCTGTTTGGGACATTTGGAGGTGTAAATCAACAGGTAGGCAAGTGGCTACAAATTTTCAAAAGCACCTAAATGACTTTTGAAAATGCAGTGTAGGATCCTAAGTCACATAGGCACTTTTGAAAATTCTACTCTGTGTGTACATGTAATCTACCAACACATACATCATAACAGGACACTCACTCAATAGTACTAAATAGTACTAAATTGCACACAAACTTTCTGGAACAGATCCTCAGCTGATATATATTCATGTAGCTCCATGGACTTCAAATGGAGCTATGCCAAAATACTCCCACTAAGGATGGCCCTATGCTATTAGAAAGGCCAGTACCGTTTTATGTCAATTGAGTCAAGGTAACACAAGTTCTCACTTCTCCGACGTTGCAACATTTGAAAATGGGATTAATCCTAATTTGTGAAACTGGAATACACACTGCATCTGTAATTGTTTGAATTTGACCTGGGTTTGTATTCCTTGATATAGGAAGTGTAAAACAATTTCCCTTTCAAGAAATCTGACTTCAGCCTGTTTTACTTTATAAATGTTTAAATGGCAAGACCCTCTATTTCCAGTCAGGAACGTTTGATACCGATTGCAGGGAATTCACATCACTGCATTGTAGGCATATTGCAATAGTTAGGGTTGGTTTTTTTTAATATACCATGTTTAATTATCACTCTAGTAATATGATAAGCTTGTTATTGAAGTCTGGACTGGACCTACGTTGTTCTGTCTGATTAAGAAAAACGAGCAGGTCCATAATTGTGTGAGAGTGAGCAGACTGTTGTTAAACCAGCTAATCACATGTTATATGCCATTCAAAGGGGATAAGAGACCAAAGAAACATTAACAGTGTGTAGAGGAACATCACTGTCTAGAGACATCAATATCTTACATTTCACACAGCCCTGAGTGGTCCTCTGAAGTAAGGATTGATGGGTGAATCTCCCGGAAGGTTTTGTGGGTTCATTTCAGATATGCACCCCGAAGTTCAGATCCTTGTCCGGTCTGCACAAATCTCTTAGGTATGCAAATCTGGGATGGAAATCTTATAAGAATGTGTCATCTTATAAGGCTTCCAGTAATCCTTGCTTTCAGCTGGGTTAGAAATACCACTAGAGCCAGGCGGTGGGTGGAGGGTGGCTTGGGTTGTGGTGGGGGTGGCTGGCTGGCTGGGAGGGGGTGATATGTGAATACTTCCGCTTCCAGCCCTGGATGTTCTGGGGTAGAGGTTCAGGTAAGCTCTTATTTGACCTTGACCCATTCCTCTTCTCCCCCCCCCCCCGACTGTTTTGGATTTGGACTCTGAGAGCATGTGTGGGGTTAATACATGGGAGAGGTATTCTTGATTCTTCTCTCACCCACACTATGGAGCTACTCCTGCTTTCCACCAGTGTTACTGAGAG
The DNA here is from genome assembly GCF_965140235.1 of Caretta caretta. NCBI lineage: Eukaryota > Metazoa > Chordata > Testudines > Cheloniidae > Caretta > Caretta caretta. The sequence goes on along the minus strand of NC_134212.1, from coordinate 9,360,452 downwards.
TGGAATCAGGCCTAGTTTCTCTAGAGAATGTGGAGTAGGATACTTGAAGGACTGGTAGTAAAGATGTACCAAGTGTTCCCTCACAGCCCTCGCTGATGCACATGGAGGAGGGAAGTGGCCCCATCCCACCCAGGCATGTTCCCTCTGGGGCAGGATGTACTGCTGGCCATGGTAGTCATCCTCATTTGCTCCTCTGATGTCCAAAGTGTCTGCAGCACCATTGTCACTGCCTCCTGCATAGGGGCACGGTGTGGAAGAGTCTTCTGATGTCTTCTCTGGTGTCTAGTTCCAGGGCTGCGCTTTCCCTTAGTGCGGTTTGGGTTGCACCCTCCTATGCGTGCAGAACACGTCCCTCTTCCTGGAGCTGGTTATAGCAGGGGATTTAAACCCTGGTGCTGTTATCAGAGTCAGTCGTGGCTGGTTGCCCCTTTGTTTCACTCTGTCCCCTGTGGACTGGAGAGGTCTAGAGGGGTCTTATTTTGGGGGACGCTGTCCCCCTTTCCCAGGAATTCTTCTGCCAGATGCTGTTGGTTCCTAGGGCAGAGGTGACCATTATGAAGACGCAGCTCTTCTTCCACCCTATGCCCACAGTAGTGGTTCATCCACCTTCACAAATGTTGGGGGAAATTGACCCTAGTCTACTGGGTCCATTATGGCCCTTGGCTCGTTACCGTGAGCAGGGGCCTTTATCAGGTACTAGCAACCAGAGCACGGATGTCTTTGTGTTGAGACAAAGTTCAGGATCTATCTAACCTGTGTACTATCTGTATTGCTATATAGGTCAGAAACCTGGACCCATCTGAACAACAACTCTCATGAGGCACCAGGGTGCCAGTTTGAATCGAAATATTTCTGTTTTCAGCCAAAAGACTTCACTGATAACTCAGTCCAGTTTCAGGGTATGAGCTCTAAACAGAATCTCAAGGCATAGAGCCTGTTTATCCCCAGTTTAGGTTATACTTGACATAAGGAACATCCAATTCAAACTGTACACTGCTCGATTAACACACAGTAGTGTCAGCTCTCGCCATTATCACATTATTTTCTGATTAATATTCATTAATAGGTTCCAAGACCAAAGGGACCAGTGTGATTATATTATTATTTATTTAGATCATATTTATTGTTTGTATTGTGATAGCACCCAGCAGCTGCAGGCAAGAGCCATGACCCCATTTTGCTAGGCACTGAACCAACACAGGGAAAAAAAGATGCCCCAAAGAGCTTACACTGAAAGTGGATGAAAGTAGGTAGAACTTGGCGTGTAGGCTCCTGTTTCTCTTATAGGCTGTGTTTAAGAGGGGTTACATAATGAAAATGGAGGAAGCTGATAACTTTATTTCTCTTTATCTTTACTAAGCTAATGAGGGATCTGACTGCAGCAAAAGGATTTCTGAAAAAGTTTGTTTCACTTTTGTCTTTGGGTTAATTGCCTTAGTGCGCTCAGCCTGACAAGTGTGGGGGGTGGGGGGAGGAAGAGAGAGGACAGAAAAGGGTTAGAGAGATGTGACTTAACAGACTGCGGTTATCCTCATTCACAGGTAATCCTTCAGTTCTTCCTATGTTTGTCAAAAGTCATTTGAATCCATATTTTACAGGACAAATTCTAAATGAGGTGTCTTTTAAAGTTGTGGGGTGCTGGCTGGCAATGAGAGCTGGCTGGGTTAAAAATTCTGACTCTCCGTTGTTTTGTCGGCGTTCACCAGTTGAGTAAAATTGGAACGTTTAACAGAGACAGCCTGACTTTTTTTCCCGAAGTTCTGATGGAGCCCATCCCGCCTGCCTGGCTCCTTGGCAGCCCAAGCAACTCCAGACCAGCCAGCCATGTGGACTGCCTTAGGGCTGCGGATCCTCGGCTTCCAGATTCCGTGGCTTCAGGGCAGTTTGCCTCAGCACCAAGACTCCATCCCCTTTCGTAGAGAATTTTGGGGGTTTGTTCCTAATATGAATAAAACCAAATTTCAAAATATTGAAATTCTCCGTGAAATAGAATTGCCTATCTCTGCCAAGCTCTGCTCATAACCTCGCAAGGGACTTCGGTTTTTATACCATCTGCATGGTGCACTTGCATGGTTTTCATTACCGGTCTGTTTCTTTGTCTTTATTGAGCTATGGAGAGAATTATGCAGAGTGTTTTTTAAATATCAGGTCTACTTGGAAAGGGAACTATATGCTCCCGTTAAATTATAACAAGGTGTGGTTTAAAATATCTATATTAAACTATTTGCTATCCACTGATCTGATAGTTCAAATGATCAGGCCTATCTGATGGCTTAAATAATTTTTAAGAAGGTACAGAGGCCTAGGCTATGTCTACACTACCGCGGGACTGATGCTCCGGTGACGGATGCACCGGGGATCGATTTAGTGGGTCTAGTGAAGGCCTGCTAAATCGATGGCAGAGCGCTCTCTGGTTGACCCTGATACTCCACTGGGAACAAGAGGAGTAAGGTAAGTCCAGACACCGCAGTAAGTCGACCTAAGCTACGTCAACTCCAGCTATGTTATTCACGTAGCTGGAGTTGCGTAACTTAGATCGACTTACCGGGGTAGTGTAGACCTAGCCCTAGAGTGATCAGAACTCACATCCTTTATTCAGGGGCATGAATCAAGCAGGAAACTTCAGGATAAGATTTTTCCAATATGTTTAATCAGTGGATGATATGTAGGGGCACTCTTCATCCTCACAAGAGTGAGGGCAAATTGATAATCTTATTATTCAGGGTAGGTGGACTCTTTGTGTCCATTAATAAGAGGCCATATTTTGGACTTAAGAGCTACTTTGCAATGAGCACCTCTGATTTAACTTACCACTTAGGCTCTAAATATGGATACATCAGCATGGAAGAAAGCCGTGAAAACCCACTTAGGAGCCATCCCCTCCTATGAATTTAGCTGTTCTAACCCACAATATTTGTTCCTTTTTCATGTGTGTCTAACTACGTTCTTTAAACTATTGTTTCAATGTTCCTGTTGCATTTTATAACGCACATTAACTTTATTTAAGGACTTTTTCTTAAAATTCTTGTCATGCACCATTGTTCCTTTGCAGAAATTCATGACCCTTGTTCAAATGACATTAGATCAAATGTATGTGTAACATCTATCATCTCTGTTCCCTTCAAAATGCTGTGTTCCTCTACAAAGTCCCTTCTTGAGATCTTTTTTTCTGGTCAAATGTACTTCTGGTTACCCTCTTGGGTATCGTATTGGTTTCCTTCTGCTGTAATTTCTGTGATATCCATTTTACAATGTGGGGACCAGAATTTTACTGAGAAAAGTATTTTAAATGGACCCTGGCTAATCCCTTGGAGCCTTATCTAAAGCCAGTGGAAGTAAAGGGAAAGATTCCCATTGATTTCAGTGGATACTGGATCAGGCCCCCACAAAACAACAAAAAACCTTCCTTTGAATCAAATTGAACGATTCCCTTTGCATCTTAAACTTGGCTTAATCTTTTGATGTTAAGGGTGGTGTCCAAGGTTCAGAGGCTTTTTGCTTCTTATTCCCTAGTATTGTACTCATTTTTTTTATCCTTCTCTCATTCAGTAGTTTGTGAATATCTTCCTTGTTCATCCACACTCATGCTTGTTTCTTACCTTTTTAATGGTATTTAATTTGGGCAGAAGGACAGCTCTCTTGGTAAAGGCTCAGGAATGGAAATCAAGATCCCTAGATCCTACACCTAGTGCTGCAAGAGACTTCTTATGTGGCTTCGGGCCAGTCACTTTGCTTCTGCGCGCCCCATTCCCCCCCCCCCCACCCTTCTGCAAAGGTGAGAACAGTGCTTCCCTACTTCACAAAAGTATGGAGGATTAATTCATTGATTGCAAAGCATTTTGAGCAAGTGTTGTAGCGATGTGCAAAGTATTGTTGTTGATAAAATTCACCACATGAGGCTAGACTGTGCCTTCGGAAATAGCCGTGAGCAAGAAATGCACCCACCCCAGGAATAGCCTGGTATGCCTTGTAACTCAGGCACAGATGTTGAGTAACAATACCCTCCTTGCTTCCAGAGGTTAGTAACTTGCTGATAACCTATACCCGTATCTGATTATTGCTGCAACCCTATGCTGATTCAGCTATTGTGACCGACAAGTAGCAGTGTGGAGGCAAGACTCGACCTTTTCCCCCGCCCTCCCCAATCACGGCGTCAGGAGAGGAAGCAAGAAGGGGAGTGAGGCTTTTACTCCTTTGTGTCTGGACCCAAAGTCTAGGTACCCATTGTAAGGGTATGTGAGGGTTTCCGCTCCCCTGTATGGTTGTGTAGGCACAGTCAAACTCTAGCCCATGGCTTGGCATGATGTTTGAGGCCTGCTTGGGAGAGCACAAAGACTATTTAGGATAGCCGCAAGTGTTGATGTTTAACGCTGATGTATGATGGGCAGAGGTGGTGGCGGGGGGTGGGCTTTACAGTCTCAGACTCTAGTTCTTGTGATTGGGCCTCTACTTTCCTGAGCATTTACGAAATCCGTCCAAACAGTGTAAATAAAAACATGAGACCGCCAGATGTCGACGTACACAGTGATTGGGAAGCATCCCGAGTAACTATGCCAAGTATACTTCGATCCAATTTAAAAAAATGATACCACAGATGACGGATCAATTTAAAAAAACGTTTTCACTATCTCAAATGGGAGAATTCTTGAATTTACATTTCTGGCAGTCTGTAATTAAGTGATAATGAAAACCAAGAAGGCACTGAAGCCAACTTTTTAATTTTCAATAGACTGATTTTTCCCCCCCCTCCTCAAAACTACGTTATTCTTCCATCTCTCAATAAGCATTTTCTTAAACTACAAAGCCGTGTTAGTACTGGGACTTGAAAATGATGGAAACTGTGTTTTCGTATTTTCTCTGGTTTATATTTAAACTCTGAGATGTGTAGACCGTTATGCACAGATGCCATAAAAGATTTTTCTGGCTGGTTCCTTTGTGAGGCAGTGTTACCTGAGGGACTGATAATTATCTGGATGCAGATTTTCTCTCTCTGCTACTTACTCAGACTGGAAGCATCCCGCTGCAGATTTTTGCCAACACTAAGAAATGGAAACACGGCATTGCAAAGGATCTCTCTTGACTTTAAGGATATGTGTATGCGGATGGTCGTTTCACCCTTTAAACACAAAACACGTTTGAGAAGGGGGATCCCCTAGAGCCTTGTGACCTGAGGTAGCAAACTCTTGAAAGCTGAACCTTCCCCCACCACCCCGCAGGAAGATGAAACCAGTATTGCCTCTGCCACGTACACCTCTTAATCTATACATCTTCTGCGCTTCTCCAGTGCACCATCTTCCTCATTTGATCCTTCCGCCCTCTTCTTTCTTATATGATTTGCAGGTGTATTAAATAAAGAAAAGCCCCTACCGAAACAGGACAGCCACTGCACGTGCTTCTTCCCCTGGGAGCAATATGAGAGAACAAACCTGTGATGTGTAGTCACATTGCTTAATGTGCTACTGGAAGGCACTCGGATACTGTGTTGATGAGCACCATTTAGGACTATATAGTATAGACAAGACTTGAATAGAGTGGGGAAGTTCACACTTAGAGAGATTGTTTTAGGCTCCCTGCAAGCTCAGGGATAGTTTCTGTACTCCCATTGTGAAGACTTTTTTTTCACAGCCATGAATGATAAAGTGGCTTTTTCTTTTTTTAATGAAAGCTGAGACTGTGAAGAACTATTGAAAATATTCTGCTCTTCCTCTCGCACTGTTCTTTCACAGCCCACCCCATATGTTGAAATGCTGAGAGGAAAGGGCACAGGGCTGTAAGCCCAGACTTGGGGCCCATGTTAGACCTAGGCAGCAACCTATGGCATATTAAAGGGGTTCCGCCAGCCCATCTCCCTTCTCTGTCTCCAGCTGGGAGCTGAGCCAGTGCGGGTACAGTCCCTTTAAAGGTGCACCAATGACAGTGGCCAACTGATAGCAGCTGCTCCAGCATGTCCCCACACAATAGAAGGTGGCAGGGGGGGTGTCTGCTATTGGGTGCCTCCCCATTGAATAGCATAGTGTGGGAACCAGTGCTACCCCAGAGCTGCTGCCTTCTTTCCAATGCCTCTTGGGGAGGAGGTGGGGATTGGATGGCCAGGACAGCAAAATCTCTAGCGTCAGCCTTGCTTGGCCCAGAACTCCACCTGCCTGTGCCTGGCCTGAGCAATACTTCACATTTGCATTGCACCTCACAAACATCTCAAAGTCAGTACATACTAGAGCTGGCCTGAGATAGGGTTTCTAGGCTTTGTGTTCCACAGCAATGGACAGCCCAGACTCTGCAGGCTTCCCCTGACTCTGGAGCACAAGTGTATATTTTCCCCACCCAACTATATAAATAAAGTAGGAACAATAGCACTTGGAGCCAATCACACCTTAAATCCTGTCTAGTTTTAGATTTTGCCTCTAATAACATCATTTTGGCATAGCCTCTGCGTCCTTTTAGTGGCATTTAGCAGATCTCCACTGTGCTTTGCCAATTATTTATTTATGGCATTTAACGGACCTCTGCTGTGCTTTGCCAAGCATTTTCCCCCTCCTCTAATACCACTCTCTGGAGTTTTTATGCTCAGGTCCCATCTCCCCCTAATATTTCTCTGGGGAGTCCATAGGCTCCGCCCTTAGATTTAACTGATTTCGCCAGCATGGTACTAACCTCTTCAGATTTAGGCCTTAAACCCTTCCAATGCTATTTCCCACAATGCTAGGCTGCAACCCCCACACTAAGAAGTCTATACTCTATCTGCTCCAGATGAGTGGATCCAACTCATGGCATCAAGATGTTGGGGTAGCTTCTGGGACCTTATCCATTCAGTAGCATCCAAGACCTTATCCACTCCATTCCCAAGTACTCGGCTTACCTCTGAACCTGCCACTGAGGTTTTGTTATTGGCATGCAATTAAACTACACTTGAGTTGATCAGGCTTTAAGCATAGGGAGTGTGTACAGGGCATACCGCACATCCAAGTTACACAGAAACCCCTTTGCTTTATATCCGTTGACACCTCACATTACGTTTACTACACATTGGATCCCATGTTTTGGGATTGGCTTCGTTACTTTGCAGGAACCAGTTCCTGTACAGCACGCTCTGTCCATGTTCGACTTTACTCATTACCTCATCTTTACCCTCCCAACTTCTCTTGTCCATTGTTCTCTTGTTCTTAGTAAATGGCTTCCTGGGTGTTCCCACTTGTATCTTAGCTAGTCCAGACATTCTGTCTTTTAGCTTACTGACCCATTTACTTCTCTTAGCACAAACGGTCCATTTTTAGCCTGCCTAGCCAGTTACCTCCCTAATCCTGTCTTCCAAGAAATTAAGCCACCTCCATGTTGAATTACTCAGGTCAAACCAGGCCTCTTTGCTCCCGTTTTCAGATGGCAAGGGCAGAACATAGGCCAGGAAACATCTAGGGTCTGATTTTTCAGAAGTGCTGCACTCCCGCTGTTCCACTTGGAGTCTAGGGGAACTGGAGTACTTGAACATGTCCAAAAATTGGGTCCTTAGTGACTTCCTCAAGAGATACTGTGATCTGCTGGTTCCGATACTGAGCCTTGGTTTGCCCATCCATAACAAAGGGATCATTACTTTACAGGGTCCTTGTTATTTTTATGCAAGGAGGCCATGTGACTGGTCCTAAGGCTACCCCTCCTTTGGTTCCAAACACTTTAAAAAGCCATTGCATGACTCCAACTGGTAGAAACTTTGCACAAAAAGGGCTATATGTGTGTTCGTGTGCTTAGTTACCAAAAATGTTTAGTCCTTCAAATTTTGCAATAAATCAACGTTTTTATCTCAGATCCTAGTGTGGACCCCTGATGTGAGGGGAATACAAGCCTCTGTGCTCTGGATCCCTGGTGTGTTTCAGGGTCTTGGAGCCTGAACCAAGTGTGGTCACTGCCCCAATCTCAAGGTCGCTAGACACACTCTCCAGGCACAGACCTTCCCTCTAGCGCTCCCCACCCCCTGTTTTGGAACCTGCTGTCCTGCCATCTAGCCCCACTTTGTTCAATTCACACCCCATTTCAAAAGCACTTAGAGACACATCTATGTCATCCCCTTCCCTAAAGCGAGGGAACAATTTGGAGTCTCTGTCACCCACCAGCACGGGCACCTGGGGTCTGACTCATCTACCAGATGAGGATTTTCCTGACACAGCCTCTCTGTCTCTAGGTGATGCTGATGAGCCTTGTCTTTATCTTCTCTTTGTCGGCGATCTCTCACTGCCGCTCTTCAAGTAGCTGAGTTTCCAGATGAAGTCTGTCCCTATCCAGCTGTACCTTCTCTTGGCCTACCTGTAGATCTGTCCCCAATTCCTGTTGCAGTAATACATTTGGTCTTGATGGAGCCCCTATGTTACCTCTGTCAGCCTCTTCCCTGTTTCTCTCTGGGGAGTTGACTCCAAGATTTCCCCTGCCTGCTGGACCTTCTGCCAATGGGCTGGATGTTCTCTGTGAACCTGGACCACCATTCCTCTTCTTGTTGTCAGAATCCAGCAAGCCGACTAGCTGTGCCTTTGTCCACTCCTCTGTGTTGAGCTGCTCTTCTCTGAATAGCTCAACTGTCTTCTTTTTAGCTGTTCTTAACTCTTTAACAAATGAGGGGGGATTTGATAGCTGCTTTCAACTACCTGAAAGGGGGTTCCAAAGAGGATGGCTCTAGACTGTTCTCAATGGTAGCAGATGACAGAACGAGGAGTAATGGTCTCAAGCTGCAGTGGGGGAGGTTTAGATTGGATATTAGGAAAAACTTTTTCACTAAGAGGGTGGTGAAACACTGGAATGCGTTACCTAGGGAGGTGGTAGAATCTCCTTCCTTAGAGGTTTTTAAGGTCAGGCTTGACAAAGCCCTGGCTGGGATGATTTAACTGGGAATTGGTCCTGCTTCGAGCAGGGGGTTGGACTAGATGACCTTCTGAGGTCCCTTCCAACCCTTATATCCTATGATTCTATGATTCTTTCTTCTGTCTCTCTCCTTTGGTTATTCCTTTCCCAAAAAGACTGGGACTTTCCTCTGTGCTTTTTCTTTCTGTGGTACTTGATTTCAGTGCTGTTGGCACATATGGCAACTCGCACTGTCATATATCCACCATATATCACAATTTCTATATGAAATGAATCAGTGAAAATTTTCAGTGGGGTCTTACAACTATCCAGTGCCAAACTATTGCCAAAGTACAGACATGACAGCTCTTCTATGCACACCTTGGTTTGTTGATTCAGCAGCGCCCTACTCTGTCACTTCCCGTTCATTGTGTGGTCGAAGAAAAGCGACCTTTCCAGACTACTTGTGTTTTTAGGGGTCACCTCCAAAACCTACCCACTGACGGCTTTCTTCAAAACCCATTAGCTTCTTAATAAGAAATAGCCTGCAAACAAAAGGTGTAGTTCTCTGGCATTAACAATTAAAGCCTCAGAGCTGATGCCTAATTTTATACTGACTATTGAGGCAAGCCTGGGATTCTCTTGTGGGCTCTTATTTCAGAGTGTTTATGTACTGTGGTCTGTTTGCGAAGGTGCTCAGCTTGCAGGAGGCTGTTTGCTTTTCTAATGCAGCAAGTGCTGCATTAATAAGATTATGTTAATTTAACAGTAGCTCAAAAGTATTTCTCTTTAGCAGGCTGATGGCCTATTCAGCGTTGTAAGGTGCAGTTACTAAGCAGGAGGCATATGGTAACGTGAAATGTGTCATCCAGGGGGATGCTCTCCTCACATTGTTTGCAGGTTCCGATAGCCAAGCTAAAAGAGACATTAATATATTTATTGCCGTGAGAGCTCTTCTGAAGTGTTTTCCCGTGTGTTACTCCTGAAGATGTTTGAAGCAGGATTTCTAACGTATTATTTGATCAGCAGCTCAGCCAGAAGGAACAGATGACAGCGCTGTTCCCTTTCAGGCAGATAATGAGGTGATGGAAACGGGGGAGGGGGGGTGTGTGTGTGTGTACACACTGTGCCGTAGGTATGTGTGTAGTGCCTGCTGAATATCAAAATGTGGAGAGTATTACTCAGGACTACTTCCCTCAGTTCTTTTCCTGTAGTATATACACGGGGTTGTTGTCAGGGCACATGGAAAAGGGGTTAACATTTAATTAGAATACATAGTGGTGGCTACTGAAGCTTAACAGAGATTTATATAAGCTGTTAAGAAGTACAAGGCTGCTGTGTGAGCTTCTGGTTGGGCTGAGCTACTGCAGCCATTGGCTGGACTTCAAGCAACACCCAGGGCATGCCTCCGTGTCTGCCCAGGAAGCACAGTGAAAGAGGAGTTTGTTTTAAGATTTGACCCTGGCTTCTCGCAACACCCCTACCCTTTGCACTCCATATAAAATGAAGCTGCTCTAACGGCAGGCATTTAAGTGAGTACACAGAGTGAGTCAGGAAGAGAGAATTTTGAAAGAGTAGATCATGGCTTCGGTATTCATGTGCGGAGTAGAAGACTTGCTTTTCAGTGGGAGCCGGTTTGTTTGGAACTTGACAGTAACAACTTTGAGAAGGTGGTACACACAGAGAATGAGAGCTTGCCATCAAGTGATGAGAACATGGTGCGGTCTCAGAGAAGTTTATCAGGTAAACCTATGGCAATCTTTGTTTGCTTCTAAAAATACCAGAGTATTGTCCAGGAGAAATTTACTAATTCCTAGTAGTGGCATGTGTGTATTAATAACGTGATTAAAGAGTCATTTAATAAGACAGCACGTTTGTAGTAATTAACAGCTTCGTGCTAAAGTTACGCTTCCAGCCTCCCTTGTGTTAAGATAACTAGTCAGATTTGAAATCTACAAGTCTGAGGTGTCGTTAAATATTTCTGTTCAAATGATTGAATCAGCTCTGTGCGTCTGTGTTGTAAAATCACTGTTTGAGAGGTTGGTGCTGTGTAAAATGCATCTTGCAGGCTGATGTGTTGAAAATTGTTTTTTGAAACTGACTGTCCTTTCTATCATAGCCTTTCAAGAGACTGGTTACTTGCTCTCACAGGCACTTGTACTTTGAATCCGATAGGTTAAAGTCAATACATAGCCTGCATTTGCATCAGACTGTCCGAGATAAAAATGCTGTGGCAGGAGAAACTGTCTGTAGCTTTTTTTTTTTCCAGTTTATTTGCATTTCCCGAATAGCTATTAAGGAAAGTTCCATCATAATATAATATATAATATAATACTTTGCATCATGAAATGGTTGTTATCCAAGGAAAGGATGATCAAAATTAGTCCTGAGATAACTGTGCTTTGAAGTATGCTTTAGCAGATGCTCTCTTTACTACTTCTTTTGCACCTGCTTTGCAGACAAAAAATGCAGAAACATATTTGCAAGTATTGTGTTATCCAATCACAGGTGGAGCCAGTTCTTGCTTGCAGTTGGTTTTGTTTTTGTTTTTCCTGACTGTAAGACAGTGATTTTGTTTGATCACACCATAGGGGTAAAAATTTATTACAATGAGGCTGATTTTCCCCTCTATACATTGTGTCAGACTAGATGATCATAATGGTCCCTTCTGACCTTAATATCTATGAATCTATGAATCTATTCTAGCAAATGACGGAGTGTGTAGGAATCCTCTTCTCCAAAACCATCGCTATGTAACTTCCATCTGAAAGCCACGTAAAGTGGAAATCTGTCCCTACATATGAAATCTTATTTAAATCTCTGTTATGTCCACAAATGGGAGTGCTGCTCTAAAATGAAGGCAAGGTCTTCTGAATGTTGGAACATCAGCTGGCCCGGTTGCATAGAACCTCGTTTTATGATGTATGCCCAGCAAAATGGTACTTGTATGGCCAATATGGATGTACCTCATGTCATTGAATTCCATTCCAATGAAGGCTGGCAATTGAACTACCTGAACTCCTAAGGGTACATTAAATGGTATATGGTACAAAACGAAAGTACGTTCTTAGTTTTCACTCCATCTTTCTGAAGACAAAATCCTAGTCCTTAAGAAAGGCAAAATTGTTGTAGGTTGGAATTTTGCCAGAGTTGGGTCTACACTTAAGTTATGTCAGCACAGCTATCTCAGTCAGAGGTGTGAGGAAAAACCACGCTGCTCACTGACATCGATATGCCAGCAAAACCTGCAGTGTTGACCCAGCTATATCGACAGAAGCATGCTTCTCGCAACCTAGCTAACATCATTCAGGGAGGTGGGGTTTCTACATCAATAGAAATACTCCTTCTGTGACAGCATAGCTATGCCAGTATAGGCTCTGTAATATAGACATACCCTGACCCTGAGCAAGGACTTAATTAGTGTATTTTACTAAAGGGGCTTTAAAAGTTTTCTGAAAACTTTTAGAAGCAAGGATCATGTAAATTTTTGTTTGTCCAAAGCCACTGAGTGTAACGGTTGATGCTGAGGGTTTAATCTGCTTATATCTTTAATATTTTTTAGTCTTGTGCTCTGATCCTACCATCACATGATTCTCCTTCTACAAAGAAGGCATTTGACATCCTTTTTAAAGAAACCTTCACCAACACATCCTTAACACTTACGGGCATTTTACAGTGAAAATGTGCACTCTGCATCTACTTGTATCGTACTCCTGTACTGCCAAACTCTGCATTTGGCCCACCCTGGAGTGCTAGTGAAAGATGTGTTCCTAGTGGTGGTAGAGCGAGCAGAATGCCTCAGAAGGGCACGTGAGCAGCATGATCAGTAGCTGGACTTGTGCATGCTTTGGAAAAATATAACATTTGTTCACTGTGCCAGTGTTCAGCAGCTGTGGGAGGGGCCTGGCCACACCTCCAGTGTGGATAGCCCCACCCCCTTTGGTGAAAGGACAGCTGCTACATGCATTGGCGGGCCAAACAGCCTAGCGCTTCCAGGAATGCTTGCTCTGTATGCTGGGCTTTGGGGTGTACCCAGCCACCCTCTAACTATGCAGATCAGGTTTCAACCCTCACATTTTTAAATTGGGTTGTGTAATAATCATTCAGGCTTTATTTATTCATGTGAGAAATGGTTGAGTGACTACACTGAATATTCCTTCCTTGGGGGTTGTATAAATGATGCATCACAATCTCTTGCTTTAGGTCCTGGTTCTTCTCCCGTTGAAGTGAATGGCAATCCTCCCATTCATTCCAGTGGGAGCAGGACTGAGCCTATAATTGTTGCAATGAAATGCCACGAGTATATTTGAACATCCGAGGGTCTAGTTAAAAACATCGTTTGATGGAGGGGGTTGGGTTGGTTGGGTTTTGGGGTTTTTTTGAACTGTGGAAGCATGGAATGATTAATTTGGGTACCTAGGCTCCCAAGGACTTTGCCAGCATGACACTGCATTTTAGTTGCAGGGCCCAATTAACCACTGTATTATTCCGAGTTTACCCTGATGTAACTCTCTTGCCAGCGTAACTCCACCCCATTCAATAAGCTTGGGAATCTCAGACCTCAATGTAGTACTGAATCTTAGCCTATATATGAGCAGGTCTCTCAGAGACTAAAGGATGGTCCAGTGGTCAGGGTACTAGTCTAGGATTTGGGAGACCTGGGTTCCTGTCCCTGTGCTGCCACAGACTGTCTGACAGTGACAAGTCACTTAGCCTCTCTATGCCTCAGTTTTCCTGTATGTAAAATGGGGATAACATCACCTCCCGCTCTGGGAGGATAAATATGTTAAAGATTGTGAAGTGCTCTGATACCCCAGTAAGGGGGGCCGCATAAGTACCTCAGAAATGCACCTTTATGTCATTCTCATCCTTTTACTAGTGAGTAGAACTGAACAGACACTTAATACAATAAAAAAGGATTTAATTGAATGAAAATAATCACAGCCTTCTGGATTTCATTTGTGTCCCTATTCCAGAGGTGAAATAAGACTGTATATAAAAGATTTGGCAATAGTTACTTCTTAGTAAAAACATTGAAGGGTAATTTGTTCATTGGCTTCAAATATTTCATCCTATATCTTGATTTCCAGGACATGCATGGTTTAACTAGCTAACAGCTGTGAACAATTAAGAAACCTAGCTAGGGTGGTATTCTTAGAGTAGATATGGTTTAAGACGAGGTGGATGGTATTAGAACTGCGATTAACTATGAAGAGTTTAGAGATGATTAGATTTGTGTCTCGACTACTAACCTGGTGCCAGTAACTTCTCTTTTTTTCAAGTGGTTAAAACACCATTTGCTTTCTCATCACTATAAATCATCGTCGTAAAGAGAGGGCCAGTAGGTTTTTGTTTCCTGGGCTGGTAAATTTTCATGACTTTTCCTTGCGAGGCTGAGTTTAAAGGGTGAATGAGGTGCCATTAGTATTCAGCCATGAGCCCAACAACAATGCTTAACCTAAAAAGAGAGCTGACTTTATCTGTCAGATGGGGAAATAAATACCCTAGAACTTCTGCACTTGCCTACACTTTTCAACTTGATTCATGTGAGGGGATTGTCATGTGGACAGATACCTGGAGGCCTCTGTTCTTGGTAGTGGCACCACAGAGATCTGCCTTGGAGACCTGACTGACCACTCAGTGGCACCCACCCTCTGGGGCACTTGTGCACAGGGACTTGCTCAGTTTGGACTCTGGTGCAGAATTGGCAGCCTGTCTTTCACGCAAAGAATCCCCAGTGGAGGAACTTGAAACGGTCTCCTCCTCAGGAGGCCTGTAAGTTACCTGAGCTGACGCAGTTGCCAACTGAGCTGGGATGTTTATTTGCTCAGCCCTATTTATTTGGAGGAATTCCTGTGATGTAGGCAGGGGGACATGGTGTCCTTCTCTCTTAAATAACCTCTGAACCCTGGATAAAAGAACAAAAGGTACTGTACATGAATTTCTCCTGTCACAGAGAGCTGAATCTGTATGCCAAGGAATCTTGTCTCTTACATACAGCATAGAGCATCCAGGAGTCTACCCTAGAAACGACATTGAAAGGTGCAAAGTTCTGGTGGAGTGGTGGCATGGACATTCTTTGCAACTTTGGCAAGTCAATAAGAGCGAATACCATTAGGGCTTGGACAAAATCCCAAATAAAAAATGCAGCTTAGACGTCTCCAAGCATGATACCCATTTGGTTGGGGGAGGGAGGAAAGAGGGCGTGACATCTTTGCAATAATATCTGTAGCTCTCTGGGGCCACTGGGAAATGTTACTGGAGACCCTCTGGGGTGCGCAAGCTCACTTAAGCATCTATGAGTGTCGGGGACATTTCTTCCAATATAAAAGTGACCTCGTTTGCCTCAAATAAACAGAGTTCTCTCTTCTGAAGTTAAAGACCATCTGTGTTTTACCTAATTTCAGTGCAGGTAAAGAGAAAAGAGAACTGGGCTAGAACATATTATGTAGGATCCTCTCTCTCTCTCTCTCTTTGAGACTAATGAGCAATGTTGGGTACACGAACCTGCTGTACCAACGCTTTTCCCACCTCGTAGCTATTTGTCATACTACTGGCCTGATTATCGCTGAGACTCCGAAGTACCGTGCATGTTACTTTGCGTGCATGTACCCCAGAGCATTCTCTTCCATCGTTCGCACCTGCCCTTCAGGCGACAGAATTTTCATGCTCTGTGCCCACTGGAGCAAACTGAGGACATGTGGACAAGTGAGTTTTGCAAGTTAAAACACAACTGACTCCAGGCTCAACTGTTAGTGTTGGCATGTGCGGGTGTGTACCACGCATACCTAAGAGGAGAAACCATTCTGATACCCAAGGAAAATCGTGCAATAGAAATCCAAGGCACCATTATAAGCATATGTCTGACATAAAAACAGAGTGGGGAAGAGGCACCTCTGAAACTAGGTGTATAACTGAACAACTTACATCTGTCAGAATCTGATCTGCAGGTATGTACACTGAACTTGTGATTTATAGACAACGCTCATTTTAACCTCAGGAAGGTTGTTTCCTCCAGGTCAGGTGAAGAAATTGCTGATGAAGCAACAGTGCAGAAGCTTGGCACTCCATATGTTTGCTTCACACCTAATTTGGGGTGGAGGAATGAGAGAGGAAATGGAGAATTTCTGCTTCCCTATGGTGCAAATGCAGTTAGTTTGGACAGCTATATCTACTCATTTCCTGTACTACCACACCCTACCATTTATTTTTCTTACAGATATTGACCAAAAACGTGAGACTTTCTAGTTTTTCCTTTTCAAGGAAAGAAAGAAAAGAAAAGTCAATCCTGTTCCATAGGCCTGATCCTGAGGAGTGTGGAATACTCAAGGGAGTGGGGGTTTAAGCGTGTTCAGCACCTCACAGGATCCAGCCCAATGGCCAGTGCTTTTGCTCTTGCGAGTTTTCAGAACACCGAGTTCCCCCTTGATGGGCCGAGGCTTTTAAAAGTGACCACTGAGTTGAGTGTCCCCATGTCTGGCCAACATGAGACACTTCTTTTAAAGGGGCCTGGTTTTTAGAAAGTGCTGAGCACCTGCCCCTTTTAAGTGTCTCAAACTGAGCACCCAGGATCATGAGTCCCTTTTGAGAACCTTTGCTGTGGTTATACGTCAGTTTTGCAAAGGGATTTGAATCAATGCAGTTACGCCTTTCGGAAATACTTTTTCTGTATTTTTATCTTGGACTTTACTACTGATTATTTAAAAGATCCTTTTTTTTTTTTTCCAAATACCCCTCGCAAGCAGAGAACATTCAGACACAGTGCAATGGCTTTCTTTTTAATCAGCAGCTGAAAGCAAGTTTTAAACTTTTTTAATACCTTCTGAAGTCTTGAGAACAGAGCTTTGCTCAGGGCACACCCCACCCTGCCAGTTCAGAATTAAGTTTAATTTTACACATTCGACTTTCCAAAAACAACTTTCCAAATATCTCTGCCAGACATATTTCCATTTGAGCTCATGATATAACCGTTTGTTTGAAAGAGTTGGTTCAAATGAAATAATTTTTTTGTGCTGCCCCTTCCCTCCCATTTTAGCAGACAAACTTCATAAGCAGACTCTGAGCTTCATCTCATTTCCTTCTAGATGTCGCAGTGTCAGTTTCAAAACAGAGACCTCTATTCACTAACCATTTATATTAGCTGTGATTTTTTTTTCAGTCTGATGTGGTTCACTAATACGTTAACATTTCAAATGTAGCTGGTGTTAGTTTTCAAAAACAAACTCTTATAGAGGTGTCGAATGGGGAATATCCTTGTATTTCATTTTCACAGATGTTTCAAACTTCTCCAGAAAGTCTGGTTAATTCCCTTTCGCTGGATGATGGGTTAGCATAAATGGAATTTAGGGCAAATTTTAACTCACTGTGTTTCTTCATTTCTGTTTGTCCTTTTTGGTTTCTATTATTGTCTTTCCATTTGCCTGTGTTCAGTAAAGATCAAGTGGACAGTGAGTGCTTAAAATAATACTGCAATATCTTTGTCTTCTAGTTTTACTGTCCCTAAAAATCAGGGCATCGCTCTTAAGACATCGGAGTCATAATTAGTCATTAGTAATTCTACAGATCTTCTGTACAGATGGAGACAAGCACATTCTCAGTGACTGCAAAGAGGATAATGTTATCAGCATTGGGATAGATTAGCTTAAGTTGTCCTTCCACACATGCACATTCATTCTTTCTCTCTCTGTAAATTACCATTTCTTTAGATTTGTACAAATGCTTAAAAATAACTAACATAAAAATACAAGGCAAGTAATATCCTGAATGTGAGGCAGTGTAATCAATTCTGAGCCTCCCTCCGCAAGCCGTGCAATGTAAAAACTCAAATTGCTGCCCTCTGCCATCATCCTTATAATTCTCCCCCTCCCTATTTTCAAATGCCCAGGAAAAATATATATACTTTGCTATGTGCCTTGAAGGTCATTAGTCTAGGCTATTTCAGAGCAAAGGGGGAGCAAATTCCAAAGCAGTTAGGGTTCTTGCAGAGAAGAGAGGCAACTTTTCCAATTGGAAGGTTCTAAACCATTTTTAGGTCAATTCCTTAAACTTCACCTAGAAATCCTGAATAAGAGTACAAATGGGGACATGCTTATTTTCAGCTTTTTTGTTTTGTTTTTTAAGTGTGCTAATTTCTTGTCATGCAAACATTGTCTGCCTCTCTAGCTCTGTCTCTAATCACTTGTAGGGTCCAAGAACCATTCATTATCTGACATTGTTGAAATTCACCTGGATTAAAGATGACCTGTTTGCGTCCCTCCATCCAAGGGTCTGTGATGTTTGTTTGGTTCGTTATGTATCATGAATTAATTCACAACATTGGAATTTCTATTACAGTAGCCCCATAAGGATCAGGGCCCTATTCTGTTGTGTTTTACTTCGTACAAACACAAAGTAAACTAAGTCCTGGCCCCAAACAGCTTAGGTCGGGGAAATAAAGGCACAGAGATGAAGTGACATGTCTCAATTTGCAGGTTAGGGTCAAGCCAGGATTAGAACTCAGGTCTTCTGCTTCCCATTTCTAATCACAAATGTTGAACTGCCACAAACTTAGAAACAGAAGTTAATATTAAAATGGATGACAGCTAATTGTATGGCCTGGCATAAAAAAAAAAACCTCTTACTGTCAAAGTGGCACACCAATGCTTTAGATTTTTACAAACAGGAGTAAAGGGCAAAGAATGGGAGTCAGGAGACCTGAGTTTTAATGCTGACTTGACCCTAACCTGCAAACTCGGACAAGTCAATAAATTAGACAACTATTGGTCATACTTTAAACGTTGATGTCATTAACAATCCCAAGATTAACCATTTTCCTATACAGGTATACGGATACACTACTCTGTCTTTTATTGTTGTCTTACATGTGGTTTGTGGAGATGAAGACTGTCTAGGATGCTTGGTTTCTCTCTTCTCTGTCTGCTCTCTTGTTTGTTTATTGGGCTATTTTGCCGCTTCGTTTTTTGCTTGTTAGCTATCCAGAGGCCTCTGCACATGCAGTACCAGTATATATAAATAAAGCTGTCACGTTATTTATTGTTCTCTTGTATGACTTCTGGTCCCCCCAAAAAGGGCTCATCTAGGAGCTGACATAGAATAGATAAATGATAATTTCACGGTGTGGTGTCTCCATTCCCAGGGCTCCAGTGCCCACTCCTCTTCGTTGTTCAAGTTAAGACAGATCCTTACAATGCCAGTGAAAGCTGCAGGCCTTGCAGAAGTGCATTGCTCCCAGTGGCATTCTCTGTTTGCAGAACTATAGTTCGCGACTAGACACCTACTACTTTTGCTCTTGTAACCAGTCAAAAGACTGCATGTCCCTATATCTCCCTGCCTGGGCCAGATTAACCATATGTGGGCCCGGTGCCAAACATATTTGTGGGCCCCCATGAGGTGGGGGGATTGTCCTCAGTGCGAGGCAGGGGTCCAGGGGCAAGAGCATAGTGGGGGGGGGGTCGGTTCCCGGAGTGAGGCAGGAGTGGTGGACAAGCACAGTGCGGGGTGGTGGGGAGGTCAGTCTCTGGCCAGAGTGAGGCAGGGGCTGGGGACAAACGGGGCGGGGCAGGCAGGATCCCCTCTGGGGCAGCATGGAGCCAGTAACTACCTCTCTCCTCCAGAGCCGGGTTCTTGGGAGTCAGTTCTCTCTCTCCAGCTGAGCTGCAGCTCCTCCAGGCAGCAGTAGCTGTTCTTCCCACCCTCCTCCTATTGGGATCCAGGAAGTGGGTGGGCTTAAGGATCCCTACCCCCCACCCCAGCCGAAGGGAGGTGTCTACAGGACCTAGAAAACCAAATAATTACGGGGGACAACTAAAGAACAACAGGGACAGGAGTGCGGTCAAAGGGTCAAACGAAGGGAACTGGACGGGGACACCGAGCAGAGAACCCTGGACAGCGCCCACTGCTCCTCAAAGGCATCAAGGGAGTCAGTGGACGCCACCCAGAGAAACTCTGCCCGGAGGCGTGAACGGACGGAGGATCGGAAATAGGCCCCACAGTCACAGGAGACTCCATTGGCCAACCTCCTCACCCTGGTTTTATAGATGGCCACTTTAGCCAGGGCCAGGAGGAGGTTGACAAGGAGGTCCCGTGCATTAGTGGGGCCACGGACAGGGAGTGCATAGATAAGGAGGTGAGGGGAAAAGTGCAACCAAAATCTTAACAAAATATTCGTAAGGAGCCGGAATAGGGGCTGCAGCCTGGCAGGTAGACATGCGCCAGGGTTTCCCTCACGCCGCAAAAGGGGCAGGTGTCCGCGATTGGGGTGAACCGCGCCAAGTACACGCCCGTGCTCATGGCCCCGTGAAGGAGCCACCAACTGATATCCCCGGCGGGCCTCGGGACCAAGGTGGAGTATAGACCGGCCCACTGGGGCTCCTCATCCTATAGAGGTGGCAGGAGGTCCCGCCACTTTGTGTCAGGGCGGGACGCGAGGGTGAGGACGTGAAGGGTGTGGAGCACAAGCGTGTATAGATGTTTCCTTGGCGCGGTCTGGAAACGGACCGGCTGCAGCTCGTGTAGCTGGCTCACGGTGGAGGGGGCGGGGAGTGGGTCAGTCGGGTCCACGGGGCAGAAGCCTGATGAAAAGGTCCAGAGGGCCTGGCATGGAGGGTGGGCGGGACCCTTAGGACCTGGTCAAGGTAAACCTGAGCAGCGGGCAGCAAAGCTGCCCTCGCCTCCTGAAGTACGCACAGGGGAGTACGAGGTCTGGAGAGCCCCATGCGCTGAGCGAGCATCAGGGGATCCAGCTAGTCTCCCTGGTTGTAGTCCAGGAGGTCTCTGACTCTGGTGTTCCCACCCTCCCGGCGGGGAGTCATTGCAGTTACTCCTGTAACTGGACTTTGTGTCCAGTCAGCAGTGTTGATTGGACACTATCAGGTCCACTTTTCGAGTGGACTTTCTGGTCGAAAACCGGACAACTGGCAACAAGGGCACCGGGACAGCGGGCCATGGCCCTGTCACTTATTTTTCCTGCCTTAAGGGTGAGTCAGGGGGTGTGGGTGGGGGTGATGGCAGAGATGAGCGAGTGGCAGGGCCTCAGGGGAAGAGGTGGAGTGAGGGTGGGGCCTCGGGGAAGAGGTGGAATGGGGGTGGGAAGAGATGGGGCAAGGGTGGGGCCTTGGGGCAGAGTGGGGATGGGGCTTCGGGGGTGGGGGGGCAGGGCCACACTTTGGGTGTTAGTAGCCCACCCACTTCTCGGGAGCTTCCGGCACTTCTGTCTGGGAACCATAATGGGCCCCTTCTGATTGTGGGCCTGGTATGACGGTGCCATTGTAAACCTGGTAGTCCTCCCTGCACCCAGAGGCACACTGTGTATATATTTTTCAGATTCTGATCTTCTTTTCGCCTCGCAGAAAAGCTGCATATGCCCGAAAGGTACAACCGAATTATGCAGTGCCTATGCTGGGAACCTCCCAAGGGCTTTGCAGCCTTCTCTCTTTCTTGCCACATGTCCCTGTTATTCCTGACCCAGGTGGTTGTTCCACTCAGGGCAGAAGTTGGCATCACACCGGTAACAGTCACATTTTCTGTTACTGCTAAAAGGAAAAATGACTCACTGTCTAGTTTCCATCTTGGTTCTTGGGTTTTTTAATGACATGAACTCAATTTTTTACTAAAACCGTGTCAGCTGTTACCCATTCATTTAACTGCTGCAACCCTGATTTGTAACTGATTGAATCTGTGTGGACACCAGAGCCTTACTTCTGCAATGTTGCCAACTCTAATGATTGTATTATGTGTCTCATGATCCTGGGTACTATTCTTAAAGCATCAGCTCCTGGAGTCATGTGATCAGGTGGGACTCTCAGCTTGCATTAAAAAAAAAAAAAGTGTGAAAACATGAACAGAGTGCACCCAAAAGGCCAGAAGGCAAACATAGGGAACCAAAAAGATATATTAGAAATCTTGTGATTTTTAAACCAATCTCATGGTTTTGGGGGCCTGACTCTCAGTGTATGAATGTGTGGGTTTGGCGATAGTGTTTCTGCTTCCACTGTAGTCAATAAAACCCATGCTTTTAAATCTGCTCTGTAATTTGGATGCCCCAGTCGTTAGAAGTCCAATTTTAGATATGTAAGGCTGCATTTTCAGAAGTGTTGAGCATTTGCACTTCCCATTGATCTCAGCTGGAGTTGCAAGTGCCCAGCTGCTCTGAAAATCAGACCGTAGGTATCTCGATTTGGGGACTTGTGTTAGGGTGCACAAACCCCACCCTAGGCCCAAAGGTGTTAAAGGACAATACTGGGCCCAGATAACTCCATCCTTCCAGGTTGGCAGAGCATGCTGTGGCTAGAGGAGCAGGTTAAAAGGAGATCAGAAGCCCAGGGGAAAGGGGATGGGAAGGTGAACTGGCTGGAGGGAAGATAAAGCCTTCTCCTGGAAGCCGGATGGAAGTTTGACCCTGAGACAGATCACAGCTCTGATAAGGACCCCAGATAATCTTCTCCAGCCCTGCTTCGAGAAACAGTATGCCCTGCCGGGCTCTGCTCATTCCAGACTCTGTTAAATTCTGGATTATTGGGACTGTAGGGGACTATGCCCCAAGCAAAGGAGGGTATAGGTAGGAAGTGGCCCAGGACAGCACACTAGGCATTTCAGCTTGGAGGATGTTGCTGGTGCAGCTCCTCAAAAGGGCTGGAACCCGGTGGAGAGGGAGGACTCAGGTCCCTCTACCAGGCCCGGTGGAGAGCATGGCCCCAAAGCAGACTGAGACTGTGACATCTTTGGCCAAAGGGTAGGATCCAGATATCTCTGCCCTCCTTTTGCCTGGGAGATGAGAGACTGGAAACTCTAATCAGAGACCAAGGCAGAGGGTGAATTCTCCTGCTACTAGCTCAGCAATGCTTCCAGAAGGTGCCTTTTGACAAACCTTGCCAATCCAAAAATTAACAATGCAGCATGTCCTTTACAAGAGTCAGATCTTGTTCTTAGCATGTGAGCTTGGAAGATTATATGTAATAGCATCCCTCAGGGATGCCTGCCATAACAATACCTGCAGCTTCTCCTGCCTCACTGGCATTGAATTGGAATGAATACTAGTTCCTTTAATGCCCAGGTCTGAGCAAAGTTCACATTTTGGGTTGGGGCTAGAAAGCAACTTCCATACCAAGCAATGAAGTTCTAAACTCTAGTAGTATACGATGCAGTCTTCTTTATATGCAGGCAGTTTCTGACCATCGCAGCATTGTTTACTTGGACTGCAGAAATAAGATACAGCAAGGCCTAGAGACCGGGGTAGTCAATAGGTGGACCATGTGCCAAATCCAGACCACCAGACCCTTTTGAACAGACCCCAAAATCTTTGTATTTACTTATTATCATCACTATTGTTGTTATATTTGTTATTTTCTGGAGTCTGGACCTTGTCTATACTTTGACCAAGAAATTTGGACCTTGACAAAAAATAATGGATTAGCCCTGCTTTAGACCCAACGTTCAGTCAGGCCATCAAGGACTGGGAGGGTTGGAGGGGGTGGGGTTTAGTACCAATTCTAACGTATCCCAACCATTGCCCCATGCACAAATTTCTGACTGAAGTTAAGAGGCGTCTCTGTGCCATATGACGGACAGCCTTTCCTATTTAGCAGGGGCAGCCCCAATTTTGAGCCAAATATTTTTTCCCTTCTCTCCCTCTGAAAAGTTCTCCTGGTTTAATGTACAACTGTGCAGTTAAAAGCAGACATGCCAAACCTGCAAAAAAACAGCAGAAATTGGGCTTGTTTTTGGCTTAATTGGTTTGAGAGTTGCTTGTTGGCTAGTTTTTTGGCTTGTTGTTTGTCTTGTAGCTTGTTGCTTCTTTTTTTTGATCGGCTCCTGGCAAGGGGGGCAAGCAGGGGCAAGGTGGGGGGAGAGAATCTGGGGTGCACAGCAGGCCCACCACAGTCCCAGACTGCACGCCGGGGGGATCTAGTCACATAGAGTGTTGGGGTTCTTAAGGATTGGCTTGTTTTGAAATGGGATTAGCTTGATTTTTGGCTTTTTGTGAAAGTCGGGGTGCTCATTTATCACGTGAAAGTTGGCAACTGTGGTTAAAAGGTGTTCCTGGTTTTCCTCCCAAATGTTCCTACAGATAAATCAAGGGTTAACAGGTGTGCATGTCAGAGGCCAGGTATATATATTTGGCTCTCAGTTGGCCACTGAGATCAGTTTGTCCCCAGGCCCGCTCATAGATGCAAAGAAGCATCCAGGCTTCAGAAATGGCTGGAGCAAGAACTAAACCCAGATCTCCTCATTCAGCGCAGTGCTTTAGACCTCGGGTTTGCACTAGTTTCCATTGCCCCTTTCTACCCCGGCACTGTGGGCATGGTGTAGAGCTGAGTATGCTGACTCCAATACTCAGCTGCCCTTTTAAGGGGAATCTGCAGCAGGGCAATGGGTCTGGGTGATATCTAGTATCTGACCCCTAGTGAGAGGGCTTGTTGCCACTGGGCTGGCTCATTCTAAGATAACTTTGATAGATGCTGGGTTTTATTTTTCGTTGGTTAATTTGATCGCAAAAAGGGGTATTGTTTAAAAAAAATCAAAAACTTATTTTTTCTCCCTTTCAAATATCAGACTTCAACATCTTGCATTCCCTGACTAATGCTGGAAGGGCTTTTGTTTCTGAATCTGTAATCAAAGCAACAAACAGTAAGGTCATTTCCTTGAGATTATACAGCAACGGAAGAAGTCAGGGATTGTGTGTCCCCACTTCCACTGGCTCAGATTGAGAGAAAAATACAAATGTTTAGTACATGCACTCTTTGATGTGTAACTTTTTGGGTTTCTCCAGTCCTTTTAAACTACCAGAGTTTGTGGCTTGGAGGTAAGAGAATACATTTATTTCTAATGCTTACCAGCTGCAGATAATGTTGTTTATTGCCGTTGCACTGTGTCCTGACTTAAACAGAATAGAGCTCTGCAGAGGTAAGAGTTACCGGCAGCCGGGGAGCGTGAGGACAACAGAAAACAAGTGAGCTTGCTCTTGGATCCTTTCATGGCACAGACTTAAACATTTGTGTTAGCTCTTTTTCTAAAGATTAGCTCTCCTAACTTTATTTGTGAGGAGTGTTTATTTGTTTACTCTCAGCATTTACAGCTGCTTTCCCTGCCATTGTTCTAATCACTGCTTTGGCTTTTTTTTTTTTTTTAAATGAAAATGCTAAATCTAAACCAGCAACTTTGCTGCTGGACATCAGGTCCATCCTTTTCGGTTTCACAGATAATGCATTTTCAGCTTTTACCGTGATACACTGCTTAAAAATATTTCAAAACCACGTTACTCAACACGGAGTGAGTCCTGAGGAAAGGCAGTCAGTAACTGGCACAGTAGCCCCTTTCAATTTGTAAATGTTCAAAGTCTCATCAGTAAGATCTCTGCTCCTCCATCCTTGCTGCATCTTATGAAAGGGTTGGCACCAAAGATATGGCAGGGCATATGGAACTCATTAACAGCCTTTCGGAAAGGCCCCTTTGATCAGACACCCTTGTTCTCCTTTAAGAAAGAAGCCTGGAAAGTCCAATTCTGTCAAAACCATTTAAATGGCTAACAATACGTGTGTCACTGGGCAAGCTAGCGCATCAAGACGTAGCTACCCTCAGAAATTCTGTTTGATGATGAAGACGCTCATTAATGGATCATGAGGCTAAATCTTTGCCTTATTCCAGAAGGGTGGTTTTTTCCTGTACTTTTAAAGCCAATTCAGGTGGCCTTCTATGTCATAGCCCTTTTTTATTTTTCCCCCTGGCTTACCTAATGTCTGTTCAGGACTGGCGACTAGTTCTCCTGAGGGACAGCGGCCAAGAAAAAGAGGAAGGCTGCCAAGTGTGGGTGGCACTGAGGCCGGGACAGAAGGTGCAGACGGAGTAGGCAGGGTGAGAAGGGAAGCAGGATTTTGCAGGGGGGAGCCATAGAGGAAGAGAAGGATCCTGCAGAAGGAGTTGGCGAGGCACTGGGGAAGGAAAGGGAGGTGGGGGGAAGGAAGTGAAAGAACGGAGAGGGTGTGAGCAGCCTTCTAGGGAGGAAAGGCTGTTGTGGAGAGAGCAAGGAAGGGAGTCTGGGAAAGGTGAAAAACTGCAGCGAGAGGGAGGCAGTGACTGCAAAGAAAGGGAAGATGCTACAGGGAGCCTGCTGGGAAAGCAGGAATGGGATGGGCCTTGAGGAACCACTGTAGTGCCTCAAGCCCTCCCTCTGCCATGGGCTTTTGAGGCGAGGACAAAAGCAGTGAAGAATCACTGAGGGAGCAAGAGATGCCTCTGAGGAAGTGCAGTGAGCAAGCATGGGAGGTGAAGGGGGAGGCAGGCAGGCAGACAACATATGTGAAGCCATCAGAGAAGAAAGGAAATCTGGGAGGGGGGAAGCAGCATGCCGTGGGGGGAGAGCAGATTTAGTCTTTATTTTGTAAGTGCTCACGTATCCCAGCAGGCCGGCAGTTTCCATTTCAAGTGGGTCAAGGATGGTGTCTTGGATGCCGACAATGTTCTCAAAAGTTGAAAAGCCTGGCGAAGTATCCCAACACAAGAGGGGAGGCTGGGCCAGCCTCACTGCTGAGCTCCCACCCGCGGATTAGTTCCGTGAGGTAAGCGCACAGACTTCCAATGAGGCTGCGTTCAGGCAGGGGCAGTGCAATGAGGAAACCTGCCCAAAATGCAGAAAAAACACTCACAGGCCATAGAAACAGCAAGACAGGAAGTCGCCCGTGCTATCAACCACCATAAAATGGGACGTGCCCAACAAAGATCAGGGGTGCATCTCTAAGGGGTACCGCACAGCACTCACAGCCCCAGGACTGCAGGGAGGGGCAGTTGTAACTTTTAAGCCACCTTTGCACCCTCCTAGTCTTGGGCTGCTCTGGGAACTATCGTTGTCCCCTGCATAACTTAGGCCCCCAGAGCTGTCCGTCTTAAGTTATGACGGTCTCCCCAGGGTGCCCTATGGGTAGCAACGCTGCCCAGAATCTGCATAGTGCTGTGGCCCAGCCCCTAGCCTGCCCCCGCCCGAACTTGTGAGGGGGTACTCAAAAGATAGGTTGGTGGCTGTGTTCCTCTGTGCCTGCACCAGAGGAATCGTTCTCCAGCTGATATGGAAATTTAAGGCCCACGTTACGCCATGTGAGAGGGCTGGAGCAGTGACAAGGGGCCAGGGTGGGGGTGAGGATCTTCCCCCCCACACACCCCCTGCCCCGATGCCTCAGAATGAAAGTATTTTGCCAGCCCAGCCTTGGAAGAACTAGATGCAGAGATATTTTTCTGTCATTCATTCTTTCCTGCTTGTTTTTGTTTTTAACAAAAACCGGGAGGCCATGCAGTTGGCAGGAATGAGCACAAGGCTGGGAGTTGGGTTATCCTGAGTCCCTAGCATGAATTTTACTGTGTAGATTTCAGGAAGTCACTTCACTTTAGTGTCTCAGTATTCCCATTTGTAAAAGGGGGCTCACAATCTTTACCCAGGGTACCGTAAGAAGTTATGAGTTCAGGTCTGCACCGTGCTTTGAGGCTACACAATACTAAGTAAAACATTAGGGAAAAAGAGCCAGTTACTTTAAAAAAAAAAAACAGCAGAGAAATGAGGAATTGATAATCTCTCTAGTGAACACCATTTGGCCACCTAGGTTGCCTGGTATCCAGAGGGTAGAATGGACAGTATCAGTTAAGGGTTTGTCTTCATGGGGAAACTTTCCAGTAAAATTATACCACTCATTATAGAGCTATAACTCCATCTGTGGACACTCTTATTTCAAAGTTACCACACAGGGAGTTATTGTGGTATAGTTATTACAGTACATTTCCCTGTATAGACAAGCTCTGAGAGGAGACCGTCTCCAGTGCTGTTACCCTCTCCACGGTCCGAGCTACGTCGTGATAAACTGCAAACGACAACGCTGAGAGAAGCCAGATTTCCTTTTTGTGAAGGGAAGGTATGTAAGATAGGACTGAAAGATTCCAGCCACTAATGAGGAGAAGGGAGTGGATATGGGGGCTGAGGAGGAGAAGAATCAGTCACAGATACCCCAAAGAGTTGATCTAATAGGATGATGATGATAATTAATATTTAGTGAAGGACAGAGAACTTAAGTGATCAAAGCCAGGAATAGGTGACGGGTCTCTTGACTTCCCAGTCCTGTGCCATACTGTTGGTTCTGCCTCTGATGTATCGTATCTGTATCAGCTGCAACCGCTTTGGGTGCTCAAGGGAAGGGAGAAAGTTTTCCTTTTAGCAATGTGCCCTAAATTGGTGTCACTCGGCTATTGCTTAATTATCACAAGAGTTACCCAGTGTCATGAGCTTTTCCATTTGTTCCCAGGAGATTTTGTCATGACTCCTTGGAACAAAACATTACCATGGCCTCTTGCAGGGTAACGACACCATTACTGTGAGCGTCAGCATTGTGTGTGATAAGTATGCCACGAACAAGCACTGATTTATAAACTGTGTCACTGCCAAGAAAAGCAGATGTTCTGTGAAGTTTTGCATTGACTCAGTATTTATTGCAGATTTGCACTGAGTGCTTCCTATTAATTTTCCTGACTTTTAACTGTGGAGTTTTGAGGCCTACGTTTGTTCCATTTTGCTATTGGTTTTCCATGTAGATAGAGCCCTACCGAATTCATGGCAATGAAAAATGCGTCACAGACCTTGAAATCTGGTCTTTTGTGTACTTTTACCCAATACTGTGTAGATTTCACGGGGGAGACCAACATATCTCAAATTGGGGGTCCTGATCCAAAAAGGGACTGTGAAGGAGGAGGAAGTTGCAACATTATTGTAGGAGGGGGGGGTTGTAGTAAGGGTGGCAATACTTCTGCGCTGCCTTCAGAGCTGAGTGGCTGGAGAGCAGTGGCTGCTGGCCGAGGACTCAGCTCTGAAGGGAGCAGTGCAGAAGTGAAGGGTGACAGTACTGCGACCCCTCTACAATAACTTTGCAACCGCCGCCGCCCCAGCCTCCTTTTGGGTCAGGACCCCTACAGTTACAGCACCATGAAATCTCAGATTTAAATATCTGAAATCGTGAAATTTACAATTTTTAAATCCTGTAACCATGAAATTGACCACAGTAGACCCTGAATTTGGTAGGGCCATACATGTAGTGTAAAGACATAAGTATGGCAGAACAATAAAATCACTGCCAATGGCATGTATGTACTTACTGTGAAATGTTTCCATTTCCAAATTAAAAGGGGCCCTTTATTTAAAGAAAGACCCCCCACCACCACCACCCTTCAGAAATGGGCTGTTCCTCTAGGAAGAAAGCTAACCTTTCCCCCCGTCAATCAGATTTTGGAGGATTTCTCTCTCAGGAAGATAAGAATACCTCCAAACATTAGGGGAGCCTATGTACTGATTGGCTGGAGAGACAGGACTCTGATTGTCGGATACAAAGCGTGGGGTCTAAGGAGCAAGCAATGGGCATGCCGCATTCCCACAAACACACATATACACCGATTGTGCTTCAGAACCCTGCCTCAGCATCTTAGCTGTACTCTTTGCTTGGTTTGCCTGTGCAGATGCCGGCTTGCATGCACAAATGTGAAGGTTTGCAGGATGCATACAGACAGTCAACAACATTGGCATAACTGTATTGTGTACATTAAACTATGGTCTATAGCAACAGGAAATGCAGCCTTAGCTGTAGGATCACCTGACAGCATCTGCAGAAATCATTAGTCAGTTACCATTCTAATGGCCTCATATCGCATTAACGTTTCCCTTTTTTTGGCAATATGTGTGTTCCGTGTCCTTATTTTGGAATTCTGCACATTCGGTCACTTTGACGGCTCTGGGACTTTTGTTTGCTTGATTTTCATCACAATATGCTTGTCATTAAGGATTTTTTCAATGTCTCTCAAATTCAAGCATGACCTGACTTTCCATTGACTTCAATGGGCTTTGGATCAGGCCCTGTGTGAACCAACAAACAATGACCAAAATAGCGAGTGAGTGGAGAACTAGCTTACAACTGCTGTTTTCTGCACTGTTTTCTGTGTGTGTGTGAATGAGAGACCGAAAGAGTAAAAGGAGACTTGCACATAAAATGCATTGGCACTTGGCCCTGAAAAAATGTAGCTGCCCTGTAGTGAGGGAGACTGCTTGCTGGGAAGGGTTGCTACCTTGCCAGTTTGTTACTATCTCATCTGGTGGGGCTTACACGAAAGTCAGCTGAAGCTATGCAGGAGCCAAGCTTGCAAACGTTTTCAGTAGATGGAACTATTCTGTGAAGGTTTCGAACTATCCAGAGAGCGTTTAGTCCTGCTATTCCAGCCCAGTATCTTCATAGTCAGCCAAATGTAACGTAGCCAAGACTTCTATGCAAAGCATCAGCAGAGAGGCATCTGCACCCGTTAGCACTGAAATAATGATATCCTCTGCTGAAAACGGCCCTCTTGTTTATATTATTTTTTGAAGATGGCCTCAAAGAGTTGATGATCTCCTAGAAAGGCACAAACACAATAAGATGCCCTGGGAGACCAGTATCATTCAGTCTCGGTTTTGTATTATTTTTTCTGCCTTTCTTTTCATCTAAAATGTTGAGACACTGACTGTTATGAGCTGGGAACGAGGCACTACTCTTTATTTATAAAAAGGCACCATCCCATATACTTTAATAAAGGTGTATTTGATTCCTGTGCACCATTAGTCACTCATAGTGCAATTTCCTAAGGCATTCATGCTGTAAAATCACTCTTATTAATGTCAGTAAATACACTGTGTTCTTTGAGACAGAAAATTGACACGCACTGTACAGCACTTATAAAGAAATTGCAATGGACTCTTACAATCAAGCTGGTTTGGTGAATACAAGATAGCAAGTGCAGTGGAGCAAGAGGAATAACCGGTTGCTTTGCTGTACTGCCAACTGTTAATACTAAGCAGATATTGGCCTCCATTAAGGTAAATATCAAGATGTCAAAGGATAATTAAGGGGGGAAATCCTGGCCCCATTGAAGTAAATGGCAAAGCTCCCATTGACATCACTGGGACCAGGATTTCAGCCAAAGGCTCTTTCATGGCTCCAAAAGCTGGAGCCACATTTGGAAGGAGTTCAGGTTGCGGGGAGGGACGGTGGTGTCTGGAAGCAATGACTTGTTCTTGCTCCAATGAAGTCAATGGAAGTTTTGCCCTTGACTTCAATGGGAGCAGGATCGAGTCCCTGTGGTTAATGGAGACCATGCTCTGGGGTACTGTGGGGAACATTCGGACAGGCGAATTAAGGCCAGGATTGGAATATCCCCAGACACTGGGGAAATTTGCTTCTGGAACCTTGAGGATCAGGCCCATTTCTCATTGCTGTAAGTGTTGCAGTGAGCTCCCTTGCTGTGCCGGAGATACCTGTGGTTCCCAGAGAGTCACCAACTTAAATAACTCTGTGGTGAGTGGCACAAATAGCGAGGGGCATCCAGGAGGAGGCGGGATTGGAGATTCCTGGCTTAGTGCTCTGCACCAGAGGAGGATGACAAGTTGCTGGCTCTGCTGTGGCTGGGATAAAGGTTCTGTGGTTGCTAGGGAAAACTGACAAGGACAGCACCAGTCTACCCTTCAGGACATCATATGAAGCTTTAAGAAATACCAGTGAAGCAAACTGGATGAACTTAAAAACCAAGTACTTAATTTTAACCAGCAGTACTGCAGAAACACACACACACACACACTGAGCACATATCAGATAGCTAGCTAGACTCCCTATCTAGTTCACTTAAGGGTCCAATTGTGGAGGGTGTATGCACAAATATGTGCATGGGTGCAGATGTGCGGTGTGGGTTTGTGATGTGCATAAAATTGGCAGGTGGAGTTTTCGGGGCCAATTTGAAAATTTAACCCCTTAAAGCTTCATATGATGTCCCGAAGGGTAGAGCGGCGCTGCTAAGTTACATCCTTTTTATAAGATAAAATTAAAAATTCTGAGGTTATTTCAGGCAGAAGAACTTGTCCACTTTTCCTTTCCCCATCTAGCTGCACCCATGCCCCTTCTTCACTGGGGACCAGCCACTGCTTTTGTTTCCCCCTCTGTGTGCCTAGGTCGGCCAGCTCTGTACTTTGTGTTGCATCCTTGCATTTTTCCCACCAGCCAGTGCACTTCTGTAAGGCCAGGTGTCATCTGACAGCGTTCCATTAAAGTCAGTGGAGCTATGCCGATTTCTGCCAGCTGAGGATCTGACCCTAAATGTCTTCATGACTACAGAAAACAAAAGATCTTAACTGATACTGATTTCCAAAGCAGGCTTCTTGAAAACTTGATGTCTGTTCATAGGCTTTAATATTCAGCTTTGGAATCTTTAACTGCTTCCTGAGTTGCGGACCAGTTGCGAAATTTAAAAATCCCCTTTTAGGAAATTACCTGGGTTATTTCTAGCTATTTAACTCCAGCTCAGAAAGGAACTGTAAGATAAAATTTCGCATCTGTTGGAGTACAGCCCTAATGAACTTATCTTTCTCTTGGTTCCTGCGCATAGCTCCTACTAGAAGGATGGCCGTGGGATTAAAACACAGCACTGGGAGCTGAGAGAACTAGACTATCTTCTAGCTTTGCCACAGACTTCCTGTGTGACTGTGGCAAGTCACTCATCCTCTGTACCTCAGTTTCCCCACCTGCAAAATGGGACAACACTTACTAACTGGCCAACCTCTTCGCAGCTTGAGTGAATGTCCATACATGATTTCTTCATGAATCTGATTCCTTTAGCCTCTCTAGATTTTGTTGCTGGGAGCTGTGACTGTTGATTCAGAATAAATTGGACGGTTTTTACAATGCACCATAATAGCGTATTGCAGGCCATTTTTCCTGCATAATGTTACATGTTTTGCAGCTTGTATTAGCTATTTGTTTAGCAAAAAGGGCTCTCTCACACTCTGTGCTGTTTCAGAGTAACAGCCATATTAGTCTGTATTCGCAAAAAGAAAAGGAGTACTTGTGGCACCTTAGAGACTAACCAATTAGAGACTAACTAATTAGAGACTAACCTTAGAGACTAACTCTGTGCTGTGTGCATCTATCTAGTCTCCTTCCCAAGGGTGAAATATTCTCTAGGGCTCTTTGTTCTGCATAGTGTAGCTTAACCTTGTGCAACTAAACTAAGAGATGCTTATGGAAATAGGACTATCCAGTAAAAAAAGAAAGGAGTGAGTGAGTGAAGCACTCTGTGCAGTCAGAATCAAATCCTGCAGGCTTTACTCTGGCCTTCTCTAGGCAAAACTCCAATGAGAATTGTGCCTCACTGCAGGATTTGCCCTTAGAGAGGGGAGGGAGAAAGAGAGATGCAAACTGAGGAATCTTGTCTTGAGTATCAAACTTGTGCCCCGACCCACAAACATTTTACCTAGGTGAGTAACTTGAGTAGCCCCACTGACATCAGCCACTTGAGCTGGAGAGGACCCCAGGGAGGAGTTCTTACAGATGGCTGTAAAGGGACTGTTCACCTGAGTAAAATCACTCCCATGTGTAAGTGCCGGTGGCTTGTGGCTCAAATTGCAGGTTATCGTTTTGGAATATTAAGGCGTTTGTGTCGGGCCTCATCTGCACTGTTTTGGGTTTGTATTATTTTGCTAACACTGGTATAGCCATGTGTGCAATAGCTTCATGTAGACATGCTGCACCAGTATAAATCACAGTTATTCATGAGAGCAACACATCTGTGCTAGGAATTGACACTAGGGCATCTCCATCAATGTAGCTTTACTGGCAGCTAAAACCCCAGAGTAGCAGAGTCCCAAGAGAAAGCAGCTATGACGTGTGTGAGTATTTTGATGGTAAATAAACCGTTCCAAATTTTGTCTCAAAATTGTACGCAGCTTCTTTTAAATCTTTTCCTCGTTGCTATTTTTTTAGTGTCTTTACGCACTTATAATTGTAAAAATCAAAGGTGGCTTCATAGTATTTTAACACACACACACACACACACACACACACACACGTTTAAAAATATGACTCTGATAGATCTGCCTGGCTTAACCACACCGTGGCTGTCTGTAATTTGTCGCTGGAGATGAAATCTCAGTTTTGTAGAGGGAGTGTAATGAGTTTTTGTTTTATTTTTGACTCAAACCCTCCTAAGACTCTCACTCAGCCATGTTATTTTGTCAGCTTTTTTCACTTCAATTTTTGAGAGGCTTCCTGTTTGCACAGCGTCTAAATATGATGGTTGGGTTTTTTTAGCGTGATGACACAATGATGTCTAAAAATATTGTGTGTAACTACTGGCTGCAAATAGGGAGGATGTTACTGCCAGGGGAGCGTAACATAAATATCCTGCAGGTTCTACTCTGCCCAAACATTAAGGAGCAGGATATCATGGGGAATTGGTCCACATGGCTAAGAAATGGACTGTTTGCCTTTTAGACTGTATTTTTAAGAACTCATAAAGTTGAGCAAAATATGCCTCAATAACTTGACATTGAGAATTCACCGACATATATGTTTTGCCTGCAAGTGATGTTTCATGAGTGAAATCAAAGATTATTAGTGTTTCCTCAATTTTCTGTTTGTCTTGGTGTAAAAGCTAGCCTAATGTTAAATGAGTGTAAATCCAAAGTGGCTTTCCGGAAGCAACTTGTGATTTACTCTGGCATAACCGAGAGAAGAATATGGCCATAGTCCTTTAATTTTGTATGCACAGGTCTGCCCCTTTACCCATACACTGCACAAGGCTATAGCATGTGTATGTCCCAGCTCTACTTAATGATAATCCAGTTTGCACCGACAAAATTAAATGCTGTGTTGAACCCCCACTGAACAGCATTTAATCCTAGTCTTCCCCTTTGCTTTACCTTGAAAGAGGTACCTGTTATTATCAGAAAGGGATACCTATGTTCTTTTAGAGTAACAGCCGTGTTAGTCTGTATTCGCAAAAAGAAAAGGAGTACTTGTGGCACCTTAGAGACTAACCAATTTATTTGAGCATAAGCTTTCGTGAGCATCCGATGAAGTGAGCTGTAGCTCACAAAAGCTCATGCTCAAATAAATTGGTTAGTCTCTAAGGTGCCACAAGTCCTCCTTTTCTTTATGTTCTTTTAGTACACTCCTTTTTCATTAAGCATCTGAGTATATCACCTGCTTGCATAAAACCTGCGGGAATTGCTTGTCTGTGAGCTACGACTGCTGCAGAGATGAGGTAATGTGTAAACATCCTGGACAATCGTTCTCCATTCCTTCCCCTCCCTCTGCTTTTGAGTTGCATAAACCTGCATTAGGTAAGAGCTGACCACTTCTGCAGAGAGAAAAAGGGTTTGCTGGTTTCTTTGGAAAACATGAGAATCCAATACCTCTGCAGTTTTCTGTTTGGTTTTGTTGTGAGCTGGGTTCCATGCTGCGCTTTGTTCCACTTGTTTCTTGATTTTATGCAGGAGGTAGGACTGGAAACAAGGGCTTGAGTCTATTTAAGTTTCTCCTTACTTAACTGTTTTCCTATCAATAAATAGACAACACCCCTATCATTAATATCAATGATTGGGTATATATAGTGACACGCTTTTGCAAAATATAACCGATATAAATGTGCAAAAAAAGCATTTTGATTAAGCTGAAATACATACAAATTCATATCTATCTCTGAACTGCTTGTAATATCGGTGACTTGTCTTTGCCAGGATTCATCTTGCAGTAGATTCTTTAATAAGAACTGCCAGTCATACTGTTCATATTAGCAAGGCACAGTGGATAGAAGATGAAAATGTAACTGCAGGAGATGGGACCTGGCAGCTATTAGAGCTGTTGGGTCAAATCCTGATTCCTGCACAGATCTTGAGTAAATCAGTTTAAATAACTGATGAGCTACCGGTAAATAAATTGCATGTATGTACCTGGGAAGCCAGGACTAGCTCCTTGTTAGAATCATAGAATATCAGGGTTGGAAGGGACCCCAGAAGGTCATCTAGTCCAACCCCCTGCTTGAAGCAGGACCAATTCCCAGTTAAATCATCCCAGCCAGGGCTTTGTCAAGCCTGACCTTAAAAACCTCTAAGGAAGGAGATTCTACCACCTCCCTAGGTAACGCATTCCAGTGTTTCACCACCCTCTTAGTGAAAAAGTTTTTCCTAATATCCAATCTAAACCTCCCCCACTGCAACTTGAGACCATTACTCCTCGTTCTGTCATCTGCTACCATTGAGAACAGTCTAGAGCCATCCTCTTTGGAACCCCCTTTCAGGTAGTTGAAAGCAGCTATCAAATCCCCCCTCATTCTTCTCTTCTGCAGGCTAAACAATCCCAGCTCCCTCAGCCTCTCCTCATAAGTCATGTGTTCCAGACCCCTAATCATTTTTGTTGCCCTTCGCTGGACTCTCTCCAATTTATCCACATCCTTCTTGTAGTGTGGGGCCCAAAACTGGACACAGTACTCCAGATGAGGCCTCACCAATGTCGAATAGAGGGGAACGATCACGTCCCTCAATCTGCTCGCTATGCCCCTACTTATACATCCCAAAATGCCATTGGCCTTCTTGGCAACAAGGGCACACTGCTAACTCATATCCAGCTTCTCGTCCACTGTCACCCGTAGGTCCTTTTCCGCAGAACTGCTGCCTAGCCATTCGGTCCCTAGTCTGTAGCGGTGCATTGGGTTCTTCCGTCCTAAGTGCAGGACCCTGCACTTATCCTTATTGAACCTCATCAGATTTCTTTTGGCCCAATCCTCCAATTTGTCTAGGTCCTTCTGTATCCTATCCCTCCCTTCCAGCGTATCTACCACTCCTCCCAGTTTAGTATCATCTGCAAATTTGCTGAGAGTGCAATCCACACCATCCTCCAGATCATTTATGAAGATATTGAACAAAACCGGCCCCAGGACCGACCCTTGGGGCACTCCACTTGATACCGGCTGCCAACTAGACATGGAGCCATTGATCACTACCCGTTGAGCCCGACAATCTAGCCAGCTTTCTACCCACCTTATAATGTATTCATCCAGCCCATACTTCCTTAACTTGCTGAGAAGAATACTGTGGGAGACCGTGTCAAAAGCTTTGCTAAAGTCAAGAAACAATACATCCACTGCTTTCCCTTCATCCACAGAACCAGTAATCTCATCATAAAAGGCGATTAGATTAGTCAGGCATGACCTTCCCTTGGTGAATCCTTGCTGGCTGTTCCTGATCACTTTCCTCTCATGCAAGTGCTTCAGGATTGATTCTTTGAGGACCTGCTCCATGATTTTTCCAGGGACTGAGGTGAGGCTGACTGGCCTGTAGTTCCCAGGATCCTCCTTCTTCCCTTTTTTAAAGATTGGCACTACATTAGCCTTTTTCCAGTCATCCGGGACTTCCCCGGTTCGCCACGAGTTTTCAAAGATAATGGCCAATGGCTCTGCAATCACAGCCGCCAATTCCTTCAGCACTCTCGGATGCAACTCGTCCGGCCCCATGGACTTGTGCACGTCCAGCTTTTCTAAATAGTCCCTAACCACCTCTATCTCCACAGAGGGCTGGCCATCTCTTCCCCATTTTGTGATGCCCAGCGCAGCAGTCTGGGAGCTGACCTTGTTAGTGAAAACAGAGGCAAAAAAAGCATTGAGTACATTAGCTTTTTCCACATCCTCTGTCACTAGGTTGCCTCCCTCATTCAGTAAGGGGCCCACACTTTCCTTGGCTTTCTTCTTGTTGCCAACATACCTGAAGAAACCCTTTTTGTTACTCTTAACATCTCTTGCTAGCTGCAGCTCCAGGTGCGATTTGGCCCTCCTGATATCATTCCTACATGCCTGAGCAATATTTTTATACTCTTCCCTGGTCATATGTCCAACCTTCCACTTCTTGTAAGCTTCTTTTTTATGTTTAAGATCCGCTAGGATTTCACCATTAAGCCAAGCTGGTCGCCTGCCATATTTACTATTCTTTCGACTCATTGGGATGGTTTGTCCCTGTCATAAATATAAAGGGAAGGGTAAACCCCTTTGAAATCCCTCCTGGCCAGGGGAAAGCTCCTCTCACCTGTAAAGGGTTAAGAAGCTAAAGGTAACCTCGCTGGCACCTGACCAAAATGACCAATGAGGAGACAAGATACTTTCAAAAGCTGGGAGGAGGGAGAGGAACAAAGGGTCTGTGTGCTGCTCTTGCCAGGGACAGAACAGGAATGGAGTCTTAGAACTTTTAGTAAGTAATCTAGCTAGGTATGTGTTAGATTATGATTTCTTTAAATGGCTGAGAAAAGAATTGTGCTGAATAGAATAACTATTTCTGTCTGTGTACTTTTTTTGTAACTTAAGGTTTTGCCTAGAGGGGTTCTCTATGTTTTTGAATCTAATTACCCTGTAAGATATCTACCATCCTGATTTTACAGGGGGGATTTCTTTATTTCTATTTACTTCTATTTTTTATTAAAAGTCTTCTTGTAAAAACTGAATGCTTTTTCATTGTTCTCAGATCCAAGGGTTTGGGTCTGTGGTCACCTATGCAAATTGGTGAGGCTTTTTATCCAACATTTCCCAGGAAAGGGGGGGTGCAAGTGTTGGGAGGATTGTTCATTGTTCTTAAGATCCAAGGGTCTGGGTCTGTAGTCACCTAGGCAAATTGGTGAGGCTTTTTACCAAACCTTGTCCAGGAAGTGGGGTGCAAGGTTTTGGGAAGTATTTTGGGGGGAAAGACGCGTCCAAACAGCTCTTCCCCAGTAACCAGTATTAGTTTGGTGGTGGTAGCGGCCATTCCAAGGATAACGGGTGTAATATTTTGTACCTTGGGGAAGTTTTGACCTAAGCTGGTAAAGATAAGCTTAGGGGGTTTTTTCATGCAGGTCCCCACATCTGTACCCTAGAGTTCAGAGTGGGGGAGGAACCTTGACATGGTGGCACAGTGGTGGGATTAACCTGAAATCATTTGAGATCCAGTTGAGATTTTTTGAACTAGAAATACAGATTTTAAAAAGGAAAATTTTTTTTTCTTTGGAAAGAAAGTCCAGAAAGCAGCTTTGAAACTGAAAGCAGCTTGGTTTCTCTCTGCTTTGTGGCCAAGCAGAGACAAAAGGGGATTATCTTGTGAATTGCAGGTTTTTTTTGCCTGGAGGCAGGGTACTTAACTCCTGCAGGGAAATCTTCCAATCCAGAGGTTTTTTTTTCTTTTCTTCCTAAAAGTAAATAGGGGGTGTGTGTTCTACCCATTTGCTTTTTCTTTGGGCTGGGTAAGCAGGTTTCCAAGTAGTTGGAGGTTTTTTGCTTTAATTTGGGCCCAGAGCAGAGACAAGGGAATTGTCTTTTTCTGTAGGCTGACAATCACTATCAGAGAATAGGTATT
Source organism: Caretta caretta (assembly GCF_965140235.1). NCBI lineage: Eukaryota > Metazoa > Chordata > Testudines > Cheloniidae > Caretta > Caretta caretta. The sequence goes on along the minus strand of NC_134212.1, from coordinate 9,321,448 downwards.
CTATTGCAGCACAGCAAAATTTTACAGCCAAGTTTTGTTTGTTTATTTCTAAACCTCAGGTGTAAAGTTAGTTAAAAACAGAGAGGTTAGAATGACCAAATCCTCAGCTCGACTACAGCTGGAATTAGCCAAATTTCAGGCTGAGGAAAGACAAAGGGAACATGAAAGACAGATAGAACTCATGCGGCTGGAGAAGGAGGTACAGGAGGCTGCCCACAAGAGGGAAATGGAGGCAAGGAAGCATGTGGAGGAGGAGAAGGAAAAAGAGAGGAAGCATGTGGAGGAGGAGAAGGAAAAAGAGAGGAAGCATGTGGAGGAGGAGAAGGAAAAAGAGAGGAAGCATGTGGAGGAGGTGGAGAGGATAAAGGCCCAGCAGAATATACCAACAAACCCTAGCAATCCTTCTCCAGGTACCACTTCCCATCCCAGAAAGTTCCCCACCTACAAGGCAGGTGATGATACTGAGGCCTTCTTAGAGAACTTCGAAAGGGCCTGCCTTGGGTACAACATCTCTACTGACCAATACATGGTAGAGCTGAGGCCGCAGCTCAGTGGACCCTTAGCTGAGGTGGCAGCTGAAATGCCTAAAGAACACATGAACAAGTATGAACTGTTTAAATCCAAGGCGAGAGTCAGAATGGGGATAACACCCGAGCAGTCTCGTCGGAGGTTCAGAGCCCTAAGGTGGAAACCAGACATGTCATTTACCCGACATGCCTACCACATTGTGAAACATTGGGATGCCTGGATATCAGGAGCAAGTGTTGAATCTCCAGTAAATTTGCCCTTCCTAATGCAAATGGAACAATTCTTAGAGGGTGTTCCTGAGGAAATAGAAAGATACATCCTAGATGGGAAGCCCAAAACTGTAATCGAGGCAGGAGAGATTGGAGCCAGATGGGTGGAGGTGGCAGAGAAGAAGAAAACTGGTCGCAGTTGGAGTGGAGACCAGAAGGGACCACCCCAGACCACACCCTATTACCGGGGGCCGCCCAAAGCCCCACCTACCTCCCAAAGAACCCTCCAGACCCCTTATCGTCCCACCACCCCGTTCTCCAGCAACCCTCCTCGCCCCAGTGACCCGTCAGCTGGACGATGTTTTAAGTGTAACGAGCTGGGGCATGTAAAGGCCAACTGCCCCAAGAACCCCAACAGATTACAGTTCATTGCACCGGAATCACACCAGAGGTCCTTAGGCCCAGATACCTCCCAGATACCCTTGGAGCGGAGGGAAACTGTGAGTGTGGGCGGGAAGAAGGTCACCGCGTGGAGGGACACCGGAGCACAAGTGTCAGCTATCCATGCTTCCTTAGTGGACCCCAATTTAATCAACCCAGAGATCCAAGTGACGATTCAACCCTTCAAGTCCAACTCTTTCAATTTGCCTACAGCCAAGTTGCCTGTCCAGTACAAGGGCTGGTCAGGAATGTGGACTTTTGCAGTCTATGATGATTATCCCATCCCCATGCTGTTGGGGGAAGACTTGGCCAATCATGTGAAACAGGCCAAGAGGGTGGGAACGGTCACCCGCAGCCAGGCTAAACAAGCCGTGAGGCCTAGCTCTGTTCCGGAAACTTCTATCAGGACCCGGTCAGAGGTGATGGACCTGGACCCCAGGCCAATGTCTGCAACAGCAGTAGTGGATCCAGTCCCAGAGACCCAGACGGAACCAGTCCTAGAACCGGAACCAGCCGAACAACCAACACCAGACCCCGTGTCAGCACTGAATCCAGTACTTGCAACCTCAACACCAGAGGGCCCCACCGAACCTGAACTGGCAGCAGCCGATAACCCTACACAAGAGGCTCAGCCGGAGCCTGAATCCCAACATAGTGCACCAGCGGAGAGCGGTTCACAGTCAACAGAAACAGCTCCATCCCCTATATCGCTTCCAGAGGGACCAAGCCTAGGTCCACAATCCCATGAGGAACTGATGTCTCCAGCATCAAGGAAACTGTTCCAGACCGAACAGGAAGCAGATGAAAGCCTCCAGAGAGCTTGGACGGCGGCACGGAGCAACCCACCGCCTCTCAGCTCTTCTAATCGATCCAGAGAATTAAAGGTTTGTCAGTTTACAGCCCAGGGAGGAGATGACGCTGAGTGGCCCAAAGGTGTCTACTATGAAGGGAAATGTGCTGGTGGTGTGGAAGAGGTGAACCTCTCCATGACCCTTGGGCGTATGCAGCGACAGCAGATCCAGGAGCTGTGCACTAGCTACGCGCCAACGTTCTCAGCCACCCCAGGACTGACTGAACGGGCATACCACTCCATTGACACAGGTAATGCTCACCCAATTAGGGTCCAACCTTACCGGGTGTCTCCTCAAGCTAAAACTGCTATAGAACGGGAGATCCAGGATATGTTACAGATGGGGGTAATCCGCCCCTCTGAAAGTGCATGGGCATCTCCAGTGGTTCTAGTTCCCAAACCAGATGGGGAAATACGTTTTTGCGTGGACTACCGTAAGCTAAATGCTGTAACTCGCCCAGACAACTATCCAATGCCACGCACAGATGAACTATTAGAGAAACTGGGACGGGCCATCTCTACCTTGGACTTAACCAAGGGGTACTGGCAGGTACCGCTAGATGAATCTGCCAAGGAAAGGTCAGCCTTCATCACACATCTCGGGCTGTATGAATTTAATGTACTCCCTTTCGGGCTGCGAAATGCACCCGCCACTTTCCAAAGACTTGTAGATGGTCTCCTAGCGGGATTAGGAGAATATGCAGTCGCCTACCTTGACGATGTGGCCATATTTTCGGATTCCTGGGCAGACCACCTGGAACATCTACAAAAAGTCCTTGAGCGCATAAGGGAGGCAGGACTAACTGTTAAGGCTAAGAAGTGTCAAATAGGCCTAAACAGAGTGACTTACCTTGGACACCAGGTGGGTCAAGGAACTATCAGCCCCCTACAGGCCAAAGTGGATGCTATCCAAAAGTGGCCTGTCCCAAAGTCAAAGAAACAGGTTCAATCCTTCTTAGGCTTGGCCGGTTATTACAGACGATTTGTACCGCACTACAGCCAAATCGCTGCCCCACTGACAGACCTAACCAAAAAGAAACAGCCAAATGCTGTTCAGTGGACCGGAAAGTGTCAGAAGGCCTTTAACAAGCTTAAAGCGACACTCATGTCTGACCCTGTACTAAGGGCCCCAGACTTTGACAAACCGTTCCTAGTAACCACAGATGCATCTGAGCGTGGTGTGGGAGCAGTTTTAATGCAGAAAGGACCTGATCAAGAATTCCACCCTGTAGTGTTTCTCAGCAAAAAACTGTCTGAGAGGGAAAGCAACTGGTCAGTCACTGAAAAGGAATGTTACGCCATTGTCTACGCTCTGGAAAAGCTACGCCCATATGTTTGGGGACGGCGTTTCCACCTGCAAACCGACCATGCTGCACTGAAGTGGCTTCACACCGTCAAGGAAACTAACAAAAAACTTCTTCGGTGGAGTTTAGCTCTCCAAGATTTTGATTTCGACGTCCAACACATCTCAGGAGCTTCTAACAAAGTGGCTGATGCACTCTCCCGTGAAAGTTTCCCAGAATCAACTGGTTAAAATCGTCCTTGAGATGTGGAAAATATTGTTAGTCTTTATGTACTTGGTAGTATGTTTAGAGATGCATGTGTCTTATTAACTCTGTTTTTCCTAGAGCTCCAGGAAGAAATCCCAGCCAGTGTTTCACCCTAGCTGAGATTTGGGGGGCGTGTCATAAATATAAAGGGAAGGGTAAACCCCTTTGAAATCCCTCCTGGCCAGGGGAAAGCTCCTCTCACCTGTAAAGGGTTAAGAAGCTAAAGGTAACCTCGCTGGCACCTGACCAAAATGACCAATGAGGAGACAAGATACTTTCAAAAGCTGGGAGGAGGGAGAGGAACAAAGGGTCTGTGTGCTGCTCTTGCCAGGGACAGAACAGGAATGGAGTCTTAGAACTTTTAGTAAGTAATCTAGCTAGGTATGTGTTAGATTATGATTTCTTTAAATGGCTGAGAAAAGAATTGTGCTGAATAGAATAACTATTTCTGTCTGTGTACTTTTTTTGTAACTTAAGGTTTTGCCTAGAGGGGTTCTCTATGTTTTTGAATCTAATTACCCTGTAAGATATCTACCATCCTGATTTTACAGGGGGGATTTCTTTATTTCTATTTACTTCTATTTTTTATTAAAAGTCTTCTTGTAAAAACTGAATGCTTTTTCATTGTTCTCAGATCCAAGGGTTTGGGTCTGTGGTCACCTATGCAAATTGGTGAGGCTTTTTATCCAACATTTCCCAGGAAAGGGGGGGTGCAAGTGTTGGGAGGATTGTTCATTGTTCTTAAGATCCAAGGGTCTGGGTCTGTAGTCACCTAGGCAAATTGGTGAGGCTTTTTACTAAACCTTGTCCAGGAAGTGGGGTGCAAGGTTTTGGGAAGTATTTTTGGGGGAAAGACGCGTCCAAACAGCTCTTCCCCAGTAACCAGTATTAGTTTGGTGGTGGTAGCGGCCATTCCAAGGATAACGGGTGTAATATTTTGTACCTTGGGGAAGTTTTGACCTAAGCTGGTAAAGATAAGCTTAGGGGGTTTTTTCATGCAGGTCCCCACATCTGTACCCTAGAGTTCAGAGTGGGGGAGGAACCTTGACAGTCCCTGTAACCTCAACAGGGATTCCTTGAAATACAGCCAGCTCTCCTGGACTCCTTTCCCCTTCAAGTTAGTCCCCCAGGGGATCCTGGCCATCCGTTCCCTGAGGGAGTCGAAGTCTGCTTTCCTGAAGTCCAGGGTCCGTATCCTGCTGCTTACCTTTCTTCCCTTTGTTACCTTTGTTCTTCAGTTCCAAAAGCCCAGGCCTCTACCTCTTGAGCTAAAGATGATCTCCCTTAGTAATGCCCCTTTTTATTTCCTATGACACTAGAGGGTGACATTTGTAAGCTCTAGGCCAGCAGTTCTCAACCATCAGTCCAAGGCCCCCTAGGGGGCCACGAGCAGATTTCAGGGGGTCCGCCAAGCAGGACCAGAATTAGACTCACTGGGTTCCAGGGCAGAAAACCAAAGCCCTGTGCCCAAAGCTGTGCCATCTGGGACTGAAAATGAAGCCTGAGCAACTTAGCTTCACTGGGCCCTGTGTGGAGTGCGTCCACAGGCAATTGCCCTGCTTGCTACCCCCTAATGCTGGCCCTGGCTTTTATATGCAGAAAAACAGTTGTTATAGCACAGGTGGGCCGTGGAGTTTTTATAGCATGTTGGCGGTGGGCTTAGAAAGAAAGAGGTTGAGAACCCCTGCTCTAGGGGACAAGGCCAGTCTTTTTTGTTATCTGTAAAAACAACGAGGAGTACTTGTGGCACCTTATAGACTAACAAATTTATTTGGGCATAAGCTTTCGTGGGCTAAAACCCACTTCATCAGATGCATGGAGTGGAAAATACAATAGGAAGATATATATATATAGCAGTACACGAAAAGATGGGAGTTGCCTTACCCAGTGGGGGGGTCGAGACAAATCAATTAAAGTGGGCTATTATCAACAGCTTGCAAAGGGCTTTGGGATCCTTCTGGAAGACTAATCATAAATTTGTCACTATCTCTGGCCTTCCGGGCTTTGCAAGCTACAGTGTAGAGCCCCCCCATGGAAACCATGAGGCTCACTGTGAATGCAAGGTCTCCCTGTACAGAGCAGCCTGTATGATTGAGGATGTGATAGAGATGCCACAACAATCGCAAGTCAATATACTCTATCACTGAATGCTCTTGTTCTGTTCTGTGCTAAATAGTCCAGATTTAACTTTCTAAAATTCTGCAAATTCGTCATTGCATTTTTGAGATAATATAAAATGCATGAAGTTCAGAGAATCTTAACAACCACAAGATGCCTGATTCAAAGGTTAATTGTATCAGTAGTTTAATTTTAATGCATTGGAAGAAGAGTCAAGGATGGATTTATACCTCTAACTATTTAATGATTTTTGAAAAATCTCTGTGGGTAGAAGAGAGGCCTGTCTTGTTGTTAGAGCAGGAATCTTGAGATTTGGGTCCTGTTTCTCCTATGTGGTCCCGAGTGTGTCATTTGTGGCTTGTTTTTCTAAGATGCTAAGCACCGACAGATGCTATTGACTTGAAATAGAGTTGTGAGTGCTCAGCACTTCTCTGAATTAGTCACTTAAGCTCTGTGTCTACATGTCTCCATCTATAAAATAGGGGATCTCACTTACTTACCTAACTCAGAGGCATGTCGTGAGAGTTAATTGCTTAACATTTTTAAAGTGCTTCGAGATTCGCTGTTGGATGGCGCAGAGTGCAAATGATTGTGATAGCTTTTACACTTGAATCTTTGAGGCAGCTTTCCATGGCACAATGTTTTTATATTAGAGAGAGAGAGAGAGAGAAGAAATGTTTTTAGTTACCAATAGATAAATGCGGCAATTACAGCTGTCAGAAATGATTAACGTGATTTCATTGGGTAAAAACGAGCAATTAGGCATTGCCATTATTTATGCTATCTCAGTGCAACAGATGGGGCTGTGACTTAAAAACACTAATGGATCAGACGCTTCACAACGGGAGCAATTGGCAGCAGTATGTCAGAGGCAGAAAAAGTGTAAGTTGATGAAATGACTAATCTATGGTAGCATGTGTGTTCATAAATAAATCACAATGGCTTAGTGACAAATGCAGCTGTGATCAGATTGTAATGGATTTAAGGGCTCCAGACAATGCAGATAAATCACATACAGAGCTCCTTAGGAGCAGGGAGTAGAACCCTGGATTTTTATCTCCTAAACCGAAGGTCTATAGCAATTGAGCTAAAGGAGATCCACCACGGCCAGCAATAGCTGTAAGCCACACATCCTCTTTGTGGGCCTCTCAGTAATGGATCTCTCTCTCTCTCTCTCTCTCTAGTTATTTCTTTAATTTAGGCCTGGTTTAAACCCAGTTTTTGTACTGTATGTTGTCTTATACCAGCATAGTGTATTCTCCGTCCTGTATGTCAACGAGCTATAGTGATATAAGCGCATTTTTACTGGTATTTGTGTGTCAATAAGGCCTTATATTTTTAAAAACTCTTTACATGTTCCACCGTCTCCCACATCCAGGCTTTCTCAGGCTTTGTCTATGGAGGGACTTGTCATGTCACCGTTTTCGGGTAGAATCCCAGCCCCGTCTCAGAGTGCAACGTATGGGCTGGATCCTCAGGTGGTGTAAATTGATAGCCCCACTGACATCAACAGAGCAATGCCGATTTCCACCAGCTGAGACTCGGGCCCTAACTCTGTTACTGTCCACAGAGAGATCAGTCATTTGTAGGGAAAGAACTATTGTGTTCACAATGTTTAATTCATTAGGAAATCCCTATCTTAGAAATCCACCCTCTGTCTATGTTTAGAGCTGCAGATTTATTGCCTGTGAGAAGCTCTGTGCCTTCAGGAGAATGAGTTATTCTGAGGGCATGATTAAAAAATATAAAAGCCAGGTTCCCTTTACCAGCTGTAATCTTCAGAGTACTTGAAAGCCAGGTCTTGCCCAGACTGTGAGGGACCCAGAATAGAACAGTTCTTAAATAATGTAAACGCTGTCATGGAAATGTAATAGATTTTAAAGGACAGGTGTTAAAGGAGCATAATGTACCTTTATTTTTTTTAACTGTTCCAAGAGAGACATGAGAATAGTTTTTGATGGATAAACATGACATAAACCTGAAACTAAGGTGACCAAAACAGTCCAGATCTAATAGCTATGGTGTGAGCCGGGTCTCATTGCATATCCCTGGATAAACCTCATGGTCCAAGCAGCTGTGCTGGTCTTGAAACTCAAATAAGGCAATGCCATCGTCTTCTTCAATGAGGCTGTCTCTCCTATGTCTGTCGCAACAAGGAATCCCAGCAGGAGCCTTTGTGTTCGAATGCATGGGCGGCATGTGAACCACCCATTCAGGGAGGCTAGCCCTTAGCCCCGCCCCTTCTGCCCGAGGCCCTTCCCCACTGGAGCCCTGAACCCTCACTGCGGCCACTGGTCCCCCCACCCCACCCCAGCCCCGGAGCACCGGACAGGCAGTCCCAGCATGCCAGACAGCCCGAGGCCCAGAGCGCTGGGCGGCTTGAGTGCTGAGCAGCCCAAGGCCCGGATCACTGAGCGGCCCGAGCGCTAGGCATCCCAAGGCCCAGATCACCAGGCGGCCCAAGTGCTGGGTGGCCCGAGCTGCAGAGCACTGGCCACAGTGGACAAGCGGGAAGCAGAAGGGGGCTTGGGGCGGAGTCTGGGCAGGACCACGCCTGGCTCTTTGAGGAGGCTCAGCCTCCCCTGGCCTGAAATACCCACCGCCCATGTTTGAATGTACGACTAATTCATTCCCTCTCCCAGGGGCTAGGACTGAGGATAACTTCCTTGTGACAAGGGAGAGAACTCAGGCCAGCTGGGGGCTTACTAATTTAGTTCCTAAACTTCCTAAATATGAACTAAATTAGCTGGGAGAAATAATTTAATCAGAAAAATGTGAATGACGATTGGGAATCATTTAAGAACATCTTGATAGATGCCTGAAAAGCCACAGTCCCACAGTTAGCCTGTTTCCTCTTGTTTTTTCCTACCCCCCCCCCCCCCCAGATGTTCTGGTTTAACTTGGATTTAAACTTGGAGAGTGGTCAGTTTAGATGAGCTATTACCAGCAGGAGAGTGAGTTTGTGTGTGTATGGGGGTGGGGGGGATGTGAGAAAACCTGGATTTATGCAGGAAATAGCCCGACTTGATTATATAAAGAGTTGTCACTTTGGATGGGCTAGCACCATCAGGAGAATGAATTTGTGTGGGGGGGTGGAGGGTGAGAAAACCTGGATTTGTGCTGGAAATGGCTCACCTGATGATCACTTTAGATAAGCTATTACCAGCAGGACAGTGGGGTGGGAGGAGGTATTGTTTTATATTCTCTGTGTATATATAAAGTCTGCTGCAGTTTCCACGGTATGCATCCGATGAAGTGAGCTGTAGCTCACGAAAGCTCATGCTCAAATAAATTGGTTAGTCTCTAAGGTGCTACAAGTACTCCTTTTCTTTTTGCGAATACAGACTAACACGGCTGTTACTCTGAGTCCCACAGTTGAGGAAGAAGATCGTGCTGATTAAAAATTGACCTGGTTTAGAGGGGAAGTGAAGACGTCTATAAAAAATTAATATATATAAGAAATGGAAGAAAGGGGAAGTTGATATTAATGAATATAAATCATAAGTTAGGAATTGTAGAAAATTGGTAAGGGAAGCAAAGGGACACTAGGATAAATCTATGGCTAGCAGAATTAAGGACAATAAGGGGCTTTATAAATATATTAGGAATAAAAGGAATCCTGACAATGGTATTGGTCCATTACTAGATGGAAAGGGTAAAATTATCAATAATGATGCAGAAAATGCAGAAGTATTCAATAAATATTTCTGTTCCATATTTGGGGGAAAAAAAGATGCTATTTTCATCATATGGTGCTGATAACATTCTTTCCATTCCACTGATATCTCTGGAGGATGTTAAACAGAAGTTATTAACCTTAGCCATTTTAAATTAGCAGATCCATATAACTTGCATTGAAGAGTTTAAAAAGAGCTGGCTGAGGAACTCACTTGACTCTTAATGTTTATTTTCAATAAGTCTTGGAGCACTGGGGAATTTCCAGAAGACTGGAAGAAAGCTAATGTGCCAATTTTTAAAGAGGGTGAATGGGATGACCGAGGTAATTATAGGCCCGTCAGCCTGACATTGATCCCAGGAAAGATAATGTCAAACTAAACTTGATATATATTTCTGATGAGATAAGCTTAAGTGATAAAGGTAATAGTGTTGACATAATATACTTAAACTTTTGGAAGGTATTTGACTTGGTACAGCATGATATTTTGATTAAAAAATTAGAACAGTATAAAATATGGCACACATTAAATGGATTAAAAACTGGCAAACTGATAGGTCTCAAAATGTAATTACAAACAGGGAATCATCATCAAGTGGGTATGTTTCCAGTGGGGTCCCGCAGGCATCAGTTCTTGGCCCTACGTTATTTAACATTTATATCAATGACCTTAAAAAAACTAAAATGATCACTGATAGGGTTTGCAGATGACACAAAAATGGGGGAATGTTAAATCATGAAGAGGAGAGGTCACTGGTGCAGAGCGATGTGGATTGTTTGGTACATTGTATGCAAGCAAACAACCTGAATTTACATATAGCCATATTAAAATGCATTAGAACCCCGTTTATCTGATCCTCCATTAACTGGCTCTCCATGTCAACCAGGCAACCAACGCACACAGGTCCAGAAGGGGGTGATCTCTGCAGTGCCCACTAGATGGCGCTGCAGCATTGCACTTTCCCATTCTCTGCTTTATCAGGATTGGTTTCAGAGTAACAGCCGTGTTAGTCTGTATTCGCAAAAAGAAAAGGAGTACTTGTGGCACCTTAGAGACTTATGCTCAAATAAATTGGTTAGTCTCTAAGGTGCCACAAGTACTCCTTTTCTTTTTATCAGGATTATTGATTATCTGTTCTGGCCCCTATACCAGTTAGATTGAATAAACGGGGTTCTGCTTTATATGCATCTAGGAACAAAGAATGTTGACCGTACTTACAGAGTGGGGGACTCTATCCAGGGGAGCAGTGACTTCTGAAAAAGTTTTGGGGGATAAACAGCTGAACATGAGCTCCCAGTGGGACACTGTGGCCGAAAGAGCTAATGCAATCCTGGGTTGCATAAACAGGGGAATTTCGAGTAGAAGTTAAGAGGTGATTTTACCTCTGTATTTAGCACTAGCGTGACCTCTGTTGCAATACTGTGTCCAGTTCTGGTGCCCACAAGTGAAGAAAGATGTAGATAAATTGGAGAGGGTTCAAAGAAGAGTCATGAGAATGATTAAAGGATTAGAAAACATGCCTTACAGTGGTAGACTCAAAGAGACTCAATCTATTTATCTTAAAAAAAAGAAGATTGAGTGACTTGATTACAGCTCATAAATATCTACATGGGGAATAAATATTTAATAATGGGCCTTCAATCTAGCAGAGAAAAGTATAACACAATCCAAGAGCTGGAAGTTAAAGCTAGACACTTCCAACTAGAAATAAAGCATACATTTTTGACAGTGGGAGTAATTAACCAATGGAACAGTTTACCAAGGGTGAGAGTGGGTTCTCCATCACTATTTTTAAGTCAAGTTGGGATCTTTTTTTCTAAATGATCTGCTCTAGGAATTATTTTGGGGGCAGTTCTCTGGCCTGTGTTATACAGGAGGTCAGACTAGATGATCACAATCGTCCTTTCTCACCTTGGAATCTCTGAATAAATGTCTTGTTTATACCCAGGGCTGGTTGCTCTGCTGGAGCATGTGAACGTAAGAACATTGCTAGCTCTGCGTGTAAAGGTATTAATAAGTCTGGATTATTTTCACTACGCAGGCCAAGTGCAATGAAATTACAACGGAACTGCAGCTCTGCTACAGCTTTTGGGTAATTTTCATCTGATCCTGAGAGGTGTTAAGTGCCCTTAGCTACTGTTTGAAGTCTATGGGAGTTGAGAGTGCTCAACAGCTGGGAGAAAGAACCTTAGCCTTCCTGTAGGGAGTAGATTCAGTTACCAAGACATCTTCCAATGTGGCTCAGTAGCAAGGACATCAAAGCCTACTGTTATAAGTACTGTAATTGCCTTCTGCAGCTTTTAAATGGAGTTTCCTCCATTCCCTCACCACTGACATGTTCCTTTCTTTCTAGATGACAGAAGGCAGGCACTGCCAGGTGCAGCTCCTTGATGACAGGAAGTTGGAACTGCTGGTTCAGGTAAACACCCTGTATGGGACATCAAAAGCATCACTTTGCCCAACACAGCCTGGTTTTATAGTGGCATCTATGCTTTTTAATGCAATCCACTGAATTGTATTTTACCAGCTTAAATGGACACAGTCAAACTTTTCTTAAATGTCCATGGGTAAAGTTTTCAAAATCGCCCAAGTTCTGTTTTCAGAAGCAATGGTGGACTTATGCTCCTAAATCTCATTGGCTTCTGAGTGCCTGCATCACTTTTGAAATGGGACTTAGACCCCAAAGTCAAAGAGGTGCATCTAAAAAATTTTAGCCCTAGTCTGTGTGACTAACAACCCCTCAGATTACTAACATGGAATGAATTTTAAAAATCTAAATCAGACTTCATCTTTTTGTTATTTGCTTGGACGATGACAAACAGACCCGTCTTGTGTCACTAGATTCATGTTCTAGCTCTTGGTGCTGTTACATTTAGACATTTTTCAATAAATAGCTTTTCTCACTACAATTTATAACACATTAAGTTCTTCTGAGTTTCAATTTTAAAATCTATTTGAAAATGGTCTGTGTTTTGGATTGTGTTTTGGGGTGGATGGTACCTTGTCATAAGGGGGGAAAAAAGGGTCCAGTTTTTCAGGGGTATAACAGATTCTATATTGAAAAGTCCCTCCTGCAATAAAGTCCACGAAAAGCCTGAATTCAGTCCAGTCTTTCTCCTAGACTAGCCACTCCTTTCCTCTACCTCTTTTTATACATTTCAACTGGTTTGCGGAGGCTAACAAACTTAGTTGCCTCTGCTCCCCAACCATGTAGTCATTTATGTCTGGTTCTAAATTTCTGCAGTTCTGAAAGGTAAACCGGGGTTTGGGGTCTTGACTGTACTTGGGAAGTCAACACCCAAGAGCACGAGGCTTCATGGCACCTAGCTGGGTAGTAGACTGCATCATGGTTCTTTAAACTATGTGGCAATGTCCCTTTAAGGTAACATACCCAGAGAAGACTAATTTAAAAATAAAATGGCTGAGCTGAATGTAATGATGTGCTGATGATTCTCTCAATAGCCCAAACTTTTGTCTCGGGAGTTACTGGATCTGGTGGCATCACATTTCAACCTCAAAGAAAAGGAGTATTTTGGAATAACATTTATAGATGATACGTAAGTATCTGTATTTCTTTTTTTAAACAATTGGTGAAATGATTGTTGCAAACCAATGTCTCAGTCCATCCCACAAAGCACAGAAATTGGACTCCAGGCCAAGCCACAATGATCTAAAGATGACTCCTGTTTTCAAAGATGGTTTTCTCCCCCTTAGAATGGTCCTCAGCTGAGTCAGGATGACACACCATGACAAAACAGAAGGGCAGTTCTATAAAATCCTGCTTGGGTTTATTTTGCCCTTTCTTATTTGTCTTACAAGTGAAAGGTGGAAAAGTTGATTGTGTTCTCTCCTTCACATGCTCATGCATGCCTTCTCTGTACAATTAAAAAAAAACTGGGGGAATATGCAAGCATTTTTAGTATTTTCTGGCCTCAAAGCCAGTATAAACAAATCTTTAATCCCGAACTGGCATAACGGCAGAGAAATCTGAAGTCAGATAACATAGTAATAAACTGTCCCTTTTTCTGTGCCTTTTGCTTATTTTTGTAGAAGTCTAAAACCACTTTGCAGTCTTCCAAAAACCGCTGCAAACACAGCATGCATTTTAACTCCTTAAATTCCTCTCTCATCCAGTTGTTAGTGAAACCTTCGAGCTGACTGACATTGGTGGGCATGTTGCCTAGTCTCAGTGTGCATTTTACTGCATGACATTGCACGAGTCACTTTATACTCCCTCATAATAAGCATTTCCAGTGCAACCACATCCCAGCTTCCAGAAATGGCAGAAGACCCGTGCCAAAAACAAGCCCAGCTCAGGAGGGGTGGAGGTTTGCAACAGTAGCCAGTGGAACTGGATCTTGGCCCTAGTTACATCTTGATTAACACCAGCCCTGTAATACCTGCCCTACCTAGGACATTTCTCGCCCTTTTCAGCACATCCCTTATCTCTGTAGGTCACACAGGAAGTCTGTGACAGTAAAGACACCCTTAATCACAAGACCAACTTTCTTCCCATTGTACAAAGCTGTGCGTCAACCCACAGCTGTAGAGGCAGTGCCCTCCCCAGGGGTTTTGGGGGTGGGGTAGGAGAGGAATAGTGGGGGGTGCTCTTTAGGATGTCGTCTTAGCTGGGTATCACCCCTGTGTGAGGAGGTGTCTACTTCTGAAGCCCTTCTTGGCACTATCATGGGTGTATTTTTTGAAGAGCTGCTTTCCTCCCAGGGACTCTTTTGGGAATGTTTTTGCAATGTCCTTGCCCTTTCCACTGTCAGAAAATGTTTTCTTCCAGCATTTCTTCTATAAATACCTCTGGGATGATGTTTGGACTCCTCCCAACCTCCCAGGAGAGCTTCCATGAGACTTTTTTTCCCTCGTTAATTGCTTAGTGGCGGTTTCACCTGCTGAGATTTTCCAAAGCACTCCCTGGGTATTTCATAAGGGCTGCTAGGATCCCAAAAAAGCAAGCGGAAATTTTGACAAATGCCAGAGAATTTATAGACATCTGCTAAAGATGCCACGTGCCTGTCAGTGTTTGGAGTGTGAGCCTGTCACCTCTGGGGGGCAGTCATGCTGTTCCAGCTTGGGGGCCTGTCCCCATGCCAGAACCTCTCAGATGGCAGCACTAGGCATCACTGAGTGCCTGTCTCTCCGAGCTAATCCATGGGGCAAAGCAAGGAGCAAACCATGTCACCCACTCTGTTCCCGCTTGTTATTAAAAATGGTGCTTGTGGAGGCATGTATTCTCTTCTCAGTCACTCCCTGTGGACACTGCCCTAAACTGATTCAGCCACTGCAGTGTTCAAGAACAGAGTCTGTATGGGCACCTGCCTGACTAGATAATAGTGCCTACACTGACAAGCCGTGCTATGAAATGTGGGTACCTCGCCCTTCTCTTTCGTTTGACTTGACAATTGTCAAGAACAGGCTCTTCATCTTGGGGGTCTGCATCAATAGACGCTGGGAAATGATAGCACAACGCTCTGCAATCTCATCGCGGACATAGTGATTATGGAACCAGCATCTTTTCACTCTAAAGGGCACCCATCCTTGGACTACTTGCCAGATTCTCAGCTGGTGTAAATTGGAATGGCTACTTTGAAATCGGTGGAACTGCTCCAATTTACAACAGCAGGGCAAGATCTTGCCTTAAGGTGGAGGGGAGACATATTAGTTCTTCTAATATGCAAAGTATATCAACGTCTGAAAGTGCTAGTAAGTAAACAGACATTTGGCCAAATCCTGCCTCGATTGAAGAGTTGAAAGTTTTGTCCCAGACTTCAGTGTGAACAGGATTTCTCAGTCCAGCTCTTTTAAAATGCTGGTTTGAGCAAATGCGAGCGCTGAAGGGAATCTGTTTCAGTATTATTAATGGAACCTGTTCCTCTCCCTCCATATCCCCCCACCCTCCACTCCCCATTTGTTCCTACAGAGGCCAGAATATATGGCTGCAGTTAGATCATAGAGTTCTGGATCATGACTTGCCCAAGAAACCAGGTCCAGCAACTTTGTACTTTGCAGTTAGGTAAGTAATTGTTTTCTATATGTTTCTATATATACCACACATTACAGGTTTGGTGTCTTTATTATTTGGTGTATTTATAGCTTTTTGTTTCAAAGGATTAATAATTAATTTGATAGAGGATAATTAATTGATGATTAATTCGACAGAGGAAATAAAAGTCAAAGCCATATGTGTTATTTTTAGAAAGCAATTAACTCCTGGATAAATGCTGGTTAGCTATGAGATACTTTGGAAATTTGGTTGTTCCCTTTTTAAATCAAAACAATTTTTTATTAAATTAAACAGACATTCGAGTTTTTTTTTAAAGAATCCTATACTTAAAGAGCTTCCTTACCTGAATTGCTACTAACAACTTTGATTAGTTAAACTATACTAATTCCTAACCATTAAATTTACTTTTCCCCAGTTATGCTGGCTGCTACTATTTTCCTTTTCAGTCAGTCTGAAAAATGAAATTAGGCTGATCTTTTCCACTCTCCAGTACTAATATGACACAACTTCTTGCTAGATTTTTGCTGAGTTTGTTAAAATTTTTTGTAAGGCACGCTGAGAGAACAGTGATTTGTGTAGCATAGGTAAGTAGGTACCACAAGACTGCGCTGTCTGTGTTTAGGACATAGTAGGGGATGGTTCAAACCTGGTACTCACTGAATATGCTTTCCTTCTTGTTAGATTTTGTAGCTTCCCACCTTCCCCCATTTTTTAAAAACAAAACCAAAACTAATTTGTTCCCTTTAAATGTATTTATTACAGGCCCTTTATCCCTCCTAAACATTCAGTGCCTCTGGCCAGGAATTGAGAAACTGAGTCTGTGTATTGAAGTTCAGTCACTTACATGGCAACAGGGCAGAAATACTGTCACTGACTTGCCCATCAAATTGGTCACGTGACTAATCTTCCCTATTCTTTCATGAAATGTAAAGAGCTCTATTCCATGTGGGCAGGACCCTGTGTCCTGGCAGAGATCCACTGACCTCGGCCTGCCCTGACTCGCATCAGAGGACTGGAATTGTGCATAGACAGTCGGGAGTGGCGGGGGGGGGCGCAAAGGTATCTTAAAGCCACCTTTACACACCTTGGTTGGGACGGAAGATCTAGGCCAGGACCTGTTAAGATAGAGAAGTGTTCCTTACAAGATGGGAGATTGGAAAGCACTGAAAGAGTTAATATGGAGAGAAAGAGCTGACTTGGGAGGAGAAGCTGCTGGAAGCTAATTTTAAGCCCAAGCACTTTGGGGTAGAGTTTGCATCTTAGGGGCATAAAAGCTTAAATAAACTATTTTAAAATGAGCAAGTAGGTAGTGCATGGAGAGGCCTTTAGAAAGGAAAAGAGGAGGATATAGGAATAGTTAACAATACACCAATTATTTAGCACGGCAGAAAATATATATTCTAATAGAAGTACCTTTAAGATCTGCATCTAGTTCTGACGTTTGAGCGACAGTGGGTTTTCACACCCTGGCACATGCCTTGGCTGGTTAGTGCCCGCATGCTTATCTCTCCCTAACACATGTGCCTTGTCATTGTCTATTCTTCAATTAAACCCAGATGTGAGCCGTCGAAAGGCTAGGGTCAGCGCTGTGTGCACACAGCTTCAGTGGAAAGGCAGAGGCAAGGCTAGAGCGCGGCGCTCATGCTTGGCACGACACAGGCCTGTGTGGGCCATGTGGCCTCCGAATGCTGACTCAGACCAGAACTGAGGTAGAAATGGTGCCGGTGCTTCATACTGCACATCTCCTGCCAGTTTAACGCCTCCTGGTTTGGGGTTTAAACAAGCCTTGTGCCTGCTCGGTATAAAAGGCATGGTTTTAAAACAGGAGCAAGGAAGAGCCATTTTGTAAACACAAAATAACTGATGGAAGGGGTCAAGGAGATTTGCCTGGGGGATAAAGAGCAAATGTGAACATTAGCCTTTTGCGGAATATGCCTTCTCTTCCCCCAGTGCTTTTTAATACCTTTGCCAGAAGAAATTAGCATCCTCCCTGTTCCCGGGCTTTTGTGTAGCCTCCTTTGTCGGTCAGCTTCTGCATTTACACTGCGAGCTCTTTGGGGCAAGGGCCTGTCGGGAGAGAGAGACTGAACTGGGCGTGGGGCCTGGAGGCCCAGTGTGTAAGGACTCAATAAATAGGGCCCCAGGAAGGGAATGTTTTGATTACCTGTGGACTGGGAGTTATGAAACGGCCCTGAAGAGGGGAGAAATTGGCAGCAGGGCATTGCAGGGTGACCTCTGGCTACAAGGAGGTGCTCAGGAATTAGCCACCTTGTGTTAGACCTGTGTTAGGGGACTGGACCATGTGGCCCCAAATATTCCCTCATTCTGCAAAGCCTATGCATTGATCATGAACTGTTCATACCTTGCAGCGATATAGCTAAAAAAGGCTTTACGGGACTGGGTTATCTTGCTTTACATAGATTTGAGAGATTAGTGCTTCCAGAATGATAGATGTTCATTGTCTAGGCACCGTTTCGTAAGTAATGTCCAGTCTTGGTGCTGTTTAGGGTAATAGCCCAAGTGAGTATCAGGCGAAAAGCACAAAGCAAAAGCAACTGACAGAACTTGTTGTTGTTTTTATTATTATTTAGTATTTCCAGAGAGTGACAGCAAGGTGCTTGGCTCTGTGTATGTGCATAAAGTATTATGTCCGGACGCTGGTCTCATTTACGCCAGTGTAATTCTGGAATAACTCCCATTGTATTTACTGGAATTATGACAGATGCCCAGGTAGCTGAGGTCAGTATCTGGGCTGTGATCCCTGCCCATCTTGCCATAGAAAATACTGTATGCTTAGATGGAGGGATTAGAAGATGGGGGGGGTCCCTTGGTAATCCAAGAGGCATGGGATTTAGTTTCAGGATATGGTTTTGAGGGCTGTTGTGAGATTTGCTATTGTTTTATTGGTTTTGTATTTTTAACTGATTAGAGCCTGAAACATGCATTCTTTTCTGGTAGTTTAAATCCAAGTAAATATGACACTGGAGCCAGCCCTGGCCATCTAAGAACGTGACCGTTATCGCCTCATGGCTGCCCGTGTCTGCACAGTGGCAGTGAGGCCAGAACTGAGATCCTCCCTAAAAAGCAGTATAGTCCCCTTCCACTTGAGCTGAAGGAGAATTTGTTTCCGACTCTGACATGTCAGCATCAGTACTGCTATACTGCCAGGAGAGGGCAGAGGCACGCAGTAATGGTACAAGCTCACAATGATGAGCATGTCCAGGAGAGGCCGGGGAGCAAGGCTTCAGAGAGGAAATGTGATTTCAGGAAGGCTTTGATAGTAGATGGAGAGGTTGTTTGGCACTGGAAGAGGAGGGAGGATGGTTCAAAGCAGAAGGGTCCGCATGGAAGAAAGGGCAGACGCTTCAGATAAAGCCTTTGGAATCACCATGTGTAAAGAATTCCCTTAGCAAATCAGCCAAGCGCTTCCTGGTTGTGAGCCTTTGCAAATAAGAAAACACTCGTCCTTTTGAGGACTCCACATTCCTAAGCATTCCTAAGAGCTGTCAAGAGCTCTGCCGCTTGGCCACACTGTAAACAGATGCCCTTGCACCTGCTATATTTAGTCAATCAAAAAGGGGCTTCTGACAGGCTGGTGAACAGAGGGAGCTGCCCCTTGGGGGAAGAAGATTCACTGGATCAGAAGGGCTCAGTGTTGGGTTTTTCATGTTTAGAGAGAGGTCAGATCACACGAGTGTGCCCCTACCCTCTGGTTCTGGCAGCTGAACTCCAGCCCCGTCGATAATAAAACCTTAAACTCCACATGCTGGCAACTGAACCTCAGGGCACCATGTGACAGCCCTGATCATCTCCATCGCAATCCCATGGAATGCCTACTTACAGACACTGATAAGTGTTTAGGGCCCTTTGCACCCCTCCAGCGCACAGTATGGAAGGCTGCTAACACACCTGAGTGCAAGCAAAATGCAGTCAGGGTGGCGCATGGAAGGAGAACTACCACTGTGCAAAATGCTTCCCCAGTCCTGGAGCTGACAGCACTTCCTCCACATAAGATCCCACCATACTGGTTCAGGGCCGGGGTGGCATGGCTGGCAGGTGGGGACAGAGCCAGGAAGCAGCATTCCAAGCTTGTATTATTTCCAGTGGACATTCCAGTTTGTTCTGAGCAATCTCACTGAGTCCTGTCTACGGCTTGTCCCCACAGTCCCCATGGGGGAAGACTGTGCGCACCTATGGACAGGGAGATCAGAGACAGCACACTCCTGAACTGGCCCTTGTTTCAGAGGGAAGGGAAAATCTAGAACAGTGCAGAGATTCCAGCTCTCTGTGCAAAGTATTGGAACTAGAGCTCTCATGAGTTCCTGGACACGATGTGATTCCAAGGTAATGCCTCCGCCAGCCTTCCACACTAGCACTAATCCCTCTGCCACGGTGGATTTTGCATTGGCTTTGTCGAGTTGTAACACAGAGTTTGTGTTACCCTTTTCCAATTCCAGGGTGTCTTTTCTCTGCTTAAGAGGATGTCTTGCCCCTTTGAAATCTGACAAGGCTTTCAAAAGAGATGAAAAGTCGTCAAATAGCTCCTATCTGTTTAACAGGGTGTTTGTCATTCCCTTTTCGCTATCTCTCCTACAGGTCCTTCTGCTTGTTCCCTACTAATAGGCAGGAAATTAAATGCAATAAGTCATAGTTCTTCTGAATCATCTGTACTGCAGGGGAACAAAAAAATGAGGAAATCGGAATGACTTGGGAGGGAATGGAACCTGGGTAAGAAAACAAAGTTGCTTTGTTCTTTTTTTCAGGTTTTACATTGAAAGCATCTCCTTTCTGAAGGACAGAAACACAGTAGAACTCTTTTTCCTGAATGCAAAATCTTGTGTGCACAAGGTAACGTGTGATGTCTTTTGAAACATTTACCCGATATTATGCATTTTCCAGTACTAGAGCCCATCACTAGACTGGCTGATAAATTAGGTATTAATGAAATCATATTTCTAGATTATACTGAAGGATTCAAATTTAAACACTCCTCCAACTTCAGGTACGTAGATGAATGGGACGGGGATGGTTTCAGGATGCGATTTTCACAGCCCTCTGGCTTTCAAAGGGGCTAAACCAAAATCCCAGATCCAAATATACCCAGACTTTGGAGTGTTTGAAATCTGGATCAGAATTTTGCAGCTAGCCCTCAGCTCTAATTGACATCATACATGTGCTTCCCGCATACATGTAATATTAAATGGCTAATGCAAGTGTCTACCTTAATTCTTCATTAATCTCAACCACCGCTCTGCATCAGTGCACAAGACATATTCATTTGAATGTGGTTACTTCTTTCCCTGAAAGTACCCCATAAAGTCAAGAACAAAGAGAACATACTTTTAATATATATATATATATTTATACACAAGTGTATGTACATGGGTACACACTCTCTCTCTCTCTCTCTTTTTCTGGTTAGGAAGTTAACGTTTTGTGTATAGAAAATGCAAAAATTCACACTTTTTTAAACTACTTTTTTTTTTTCATCAGGATGTCATGCTACCATGTTTTAAATAGTATAAATTAGCTCTCCAGAGGAAGGGGAATCTCCCTTATCCTAAGTGAGGATTGTATGGGCACATCAAATAAAACCACAGGTGCCAGTCTGCCAAACTTTTGCTGTAACAGGAACCATGTTTCAATAAACGCCAATGCAGCAGTGTCTAATGTTTCTGTGATTTTTCTGGTACTGTCAAGTCAAGCAGCTGGCACTTCCATTGTTGTTTTTCATGCAACCTGCCTAGTTGTGAAGCGCGGGAAGTGTGGAACTCGATTCTGACAGGTATTAGAGAGAAACGGAATAATCTGCTCATTCATTAACTGGTATAGTGATTCCATATATTAGTTCAAATTCATCCCTGTGCAACTCCATTGTTTGCTAACATTCACACACATCACATTTTAAAGGGTCGTAGATCAAAAACTGGTATTTCTGGCTGGGTGGAAACCTTACACAGAATATTTAATGGCAAGAATGTGGATCTCACTTGTATAGGAATTTTTCTGGGAGAGTGAGAAAAATGGAACCCCACTTCCCACCCCTCACACCCCCTCCCCCCAAAAATGTTTTTTTTAAAAAAGTAAACATTTGTTAAGATTCCTGGACCTCATTGGCCGAGCTTAATAGCCAACAAGTCTCAAGTTCAGTCTATTCGTCCTCTCAAGTAAGTGTCTTGGAAGTTGGTAGAAATTGTTTCAGGGAACACTGAAACACAGGCACAAAAGCACAAAAAATATAGAATTGGAAAATGTAACTGATTTAGTCATGGGATGTGAAGAATATTACCACTGTCCAGAACTAACTTGCTATTAAAATAAATGCTAGTCACATCAAAACATTGGGTTACCTGGTGTGTGTGTGTGTGTGTGTGTGTGTGTGTGTGTGTTTGTGTATGCAGTATAAAAGGCAAGGGGAAAAAACACTCCATATATAAACATATATGTTATCTAGCCAGCCAGGAAGACTCGCATCTGGCCCTGATAAATATTATTATTCACACAGCATAGTTATATAGTATTGAAATGAACTGATGATCATGCGCAAACTGCTGGAATAAACATTGTGTATCATGCAGTAATTTATTTCAGTACTTTGAGTTTCACTGTTTGAATGAGAGTCCTTTTTATTTCGTTAGGCCTGTGCTTTAATTGGTATTAGTGTACAAAGTGCCAGCTGCCTGATTTTGCACTGCACAACTGCCAGAAGATGAGAGAAATAGTTTTCCCTAGTGTACAGTTTCTATAGGAAGCATAAGGAGAGGGAGCTTGGCTTAAAATTCAGAAAGGAGGTTGGCTGTAAAGAAAAGTTTCAGATCAGCCTTGAGATACTAACAAAGTACAGGTTTCAGAGTAGCAGCCGTGTTAGTCTGTATTCGCAAAAAGAAAAGGAGTACTTGTGGCACCTTAGAGACTAACCAATTTATTTGATATTTATTTGAAATAAATTTGTTAACAAAGTACAGTAAAACCAGGCAGCCCTTCTCTTTGTATAACTTCTCATTCCAAGCTGGTGAAACGAAAATGAACCCTGAGCAAAGAAATTTCTCTGTTTATAGATCATTAAAAATCAAAGCAGACTTGTTGTCTCTTAGTCATGCTGGTTAAAACTGAGGCTGCACGGGCATGACAGCAGCAGTGCAGGGGAAGAGTTTTAACATTGCTAATAACATTGAGTGTACAGTCTGGCAAAGACTCAGAAGGAACAGAACCTATGTGAATGGGGGTTTGAAGACAATACTGTAGCACTGTGACCTAAGTCTTCCTTGGCTTCACGTTGGGGTACCATCCCAAAAGATCCTTACACTGCAGGATCCCGTGCCAAGAGAATAAGATTGGGGTCAAGCTTTTCTGAACTCGGCAGTGCAAGCCTGAATATCTGTGGGTTTAGCTATCTCTGCTTGTTGTGTTGGGAATATGTAACCATGTGCTACAATACCATCCCCCTAATTCACCTCAATAAATCCCTTCTTTTTGATTGCAAGCTCTTTGGGGCAGGGACTGTCACTGTTAGTACAGCATTAAGCACAGTAGGGCTCCACCTGGCTGCTGCATTATAAATGTTAACATCTTGGGCTTGATTATTAGTATTTATGCGTACACATCTCTGTTCATGGCAGTAATGCGATTCACAACCATTCTTGATGGTATATTGAATATTCCTAATGAGTTAGATAAAGCCACAAATATGTGGGATTTGCATGTGCAAAAGGACTGATTGTACTTATAAAAATGAGCAATTGGTTGTGTGTGGTTGGAAAATCTGAAGGGTGTCTGGAAATTTGAGTCAAATTAATCTTTGGCATAGCTCCATTAAGTCAGTGGATTTACCCTAGGGATAAATTTGTCCCATTGCCTTTTAACACTAAAATGAGTTACTTTCTGGTTATTTAATGCCATTTGGGGAACAGCTGATCACAGTTATGTGAGATTTCAGTTCATTAGAGAAAATCAAAAATGCAGTTTACATTTGTGTTGAATTAACACTCTCATTTAAGAACTGGAATGCAGATGAGATGATGGGCACCTCAAATGTATTCAAAAGCCACACTAACTCAATAAACATCGTAGTCACTTTCGTTTGTGCTTCAGGGCAAGGAGACGCAGTCAGAGTAAAGGGCAGTATCAGTTACAAAATATAACCAGATTCCCAACTTTAGTGAAGCAACCTACGGCTAGTCACTAATAATGACAGATCAGATGTTCTCTGGTATTTCTCAGTAGTTTCCCAGGTAGGGAAGCTTAGACTTGTGTGGATTTCTTTTTTGTTCTTGTTTTTGTTTCTGTTTTTTGCTCCACTCATATTGAATGCCATAAGGAACCCCAATGTCTTTAAAAGCAACAACCTATAATTGAAGCACATGATGCAGGGATCTCCGTAATGAACCTGTGCTCTCTGTTTACCTGAATGATGAGATATAAAAGGCCGTATCCTACCCTAGATCTTTACATGAAGCTCCCATTGTGGGACAGGAATGCAGTTCAAAACGTGGGTGATCAGATAGGAGGGTGTGAGGGAAGTATGGAAACCTGGATGGGTTGATAAAGACTGCTTAAAATAGCGTCTTAATTATTTTCACAGAACTGTTCTCAATGTTCTTTCACATTTCACTGTGTAAAAAAACAAAGAGAAACTTTAAAAAAAGCCCCAGTCGAGGAAAGCACTTGCGCCTGTATTTAGCTTAAAGTGTGTGCTTAACTTCCGGTGACTTTAATGGGATTTAGGCAAATGCTTAACTCTAAGCATACGTTCTTTCCTGGATACTGATGCTTTCCTGACTGAGAGCCTAGCTGGATGGGTATGTGCAGTTGTGGAGTGAGCCATGTGTTGGTGCTTTCATTTCAGTGGTACTCTATCAATATGGGGTGAAATTCACCCTTGTGCCAAGGACCAGTGCAAGGCTTAAGCGACAGCTAAGTCCTACTTCGAGGGACCAAGTCCTACTTAAATGTGATTTAGGCCTTGTGCCTGTCCGCTGCCTCCGAGGAATTTCCCCCCTAGCTTGTAAAGTACTGTAGAATCCTTCAGGCAGAAAGTGTGACCTAATTACGTAATTATTAAAAAATATGTATTGGCATCACTGTTTACATGGGAGAAGCGCTCCATAGAATGTAGTCTTCGTTTGTCTATGGGGCAGTTTCTCTGAAGCTTGTCTCTAGGTTAGGTCCTATGCTCCGGTTTAGTTTCCACGCTTTTCCTCCTCCAATACAAAGGGAATCCCTAATCTAGGGGAAGGGAGATCAATGCCTTAAATATCTCGGGGCCAGATTCTGATACTTATTCCCGTTCAGGAGCACTTTGCTCCACAAGGGGTCATTTGGATTTCAGTTGGCCGGCTCACAGCATAAAGTAGTACTCAATGTGAGTAAAAGTGGCAGAATCTAACTAGCCTACCAGGCCAGCATCTCCAGGTGCCTGCTGCGCTTTAAGGGAGCCCAGGGTCAGTGTGCACGGTGACCCTGCTGTCCCAGGGAAGTCTGGACAGTCCTTTTGCTGTAGGCTGAACATACTGGTGAACAACCGGCTCATATGGAGCAAAAAATGACCCTGCTCTATATAACTTCTCTCCCTTTTCCTCTCTCCTTGAGCTCTTCCTCCCTTTGGAGCACCAAGCCAGTGACCCCTTTCCATAGAGGAAGCTGGGCAGTCAGACATATGATCCCCATAGTAAGTGTATGATTCACTAGGGGCTCGTGCTCTTTGTATCTTCTGTCAGCCAAGTGCATTGCATGTACCAGGGGCTCCTTGCATCCCTCCATTTCCCCTGCCCCACCAGGTCTCCGTGTGCCACCCTCCCGTCCTCTCCTATTTCAAGGACTCCTTGTAACTCCTCCCACCTCCTCCCTTGTGCTCCCCTATGGTCTCCTTCCCCCATGCAGTTGTTTCCCATTCTCCCCACTTCCATGCCACAGGATCTGTGTGCATCCCATTTGTCTCTTCCCTCCCCAAGGCACAGCGGGGCTCTGTGGGCCCCCCATTCACTCCCTCTGCTACATGCCAGAATGCCTGTGTCACCCCCGCAACCTCCAAGTCTCCCATCCCCTATTCCAGGGTGCCTGTGTAGCCCCTCTATTCCCTACTCCCCGTCTCTCCCCTCCCCCCTTGTTGATCCCTGCTTTGCCCCTCACACACTGCTTCCCCCTTCTGGTCCCCACTTCCTCCACTTTTCACCCCATCCGTCTGGTTCCTGCTACATTTTCTCTGTCCCCACTCTTGCCTCTTCCCTGTCTGGGTCCCCATTTCCCCCTCACACTCTGCTCTTCCCCCTCCCTGCCAGTCCCCTCCCTACAAGCTCTCTTTCTACACCTCTCCTGTTGCAGTTAGAGCCCAGGCTACAGCCATTCTTCTCCCACAGCAGGTTAAGCTGCTGCCTCTGATACGTGTGGGCAGCAGAGTGAGTCTTCTGCCTGCAGCATCGGGGCCCTGATTTTCCTGTGAATCAAGCTTTTCTGGTGTTCGGATTTGCAGCCATAGCAATAGACTTGTGCCCATTGGTGACTAGCACGTTCCCTGAGATTCTGGAATTGACGGTACATTCCAAAGCTAATCTGCTACAGACAAACCGAGAAATGCCTTGAGTTGAGCGTTTACAACTGGCTTCGCTTGGCCAATTAACCATGTTTACTCTCACGCTCCTGCCGCCCCATCTTGACCACAGGTACTTCGGCAGCAAAGTCTTGCTTCTTAATTTCCTCACTGACCTGGCTTTTAGCACTGGCCGGTCTCTTGCAGTGCATGTTATGTAAGGTCCTTGCAGCAAGTAATACCAGGTTACACACCTAAAGAAAAAACTCCTACTACATACTAGCCGGCACAATTCATTCTGTGTTTACTATGCTGTCCACCTGACTTGGCTTTCCCCATTTACCGGGCAAGACAAACAATGCAAATAAAACCCCATTTAACGTGAACTCAGCTCCGCCACTCAGATGTTCCAAAGGAGTGTTCCCTTGTCACTGGCACATGCATGAGTACTGTACTTCAGGCTTTTATAACTCATACTCTGGGGTCCCTTTCCCCACCACTCCCTGATGAGGTGCTGTGTTTTTTTTTATTTTTTTTTTCTGGACATCACTGCAGCTCAAGTCCCACTCACTTCCGAGTGATCTAATAACCTGCCATGTAGCTAAACCTACACCAAGCCCGGTCTTGCAGTCTGCCTCCCTCCTTCATGTTTTGTTTGGAGTAGCCCAATGTCCATTGCCAGTTAGAGCATGAACAATTGAACGGTAGGCAGTGCTAAGTGTTATATGGGTGAATAACAAAGAAAAGAGTCCCTGTCCCCGGAGATCTGAATCTAGATGTCAGATTGGACACAACATGTGAACAGAACAGAGCGGATTGGGGCAGATGGAGGATGTAACAAAGTGAGTGGAGTTGAGAACAAAGTTCTGAAGTCTCAGCT
Organism: Caretta caretta; assembly: GCF_965140235.1. NCBI lineage: Eukaryota > Metazoa > Chordata > Testudines > Cheloniidae > Caretta > Caretta caretta. Next base: position 9,294,657 of record NC_134212.1, on the reverse strand, counting down.
CACCACTTGGCTAACCAAGGCCTGACAGTCATGAGTTTTAGGTATCTAAGCTGAGGTAGGCCTAAGCCACTGACATGGGCACCAGGGATCACTGCCAGGAAAGAGATCTGAGAGGTTGTCTATCCCCACTCCGGCTGTTGATCGACAGCACCTACCCAATCTGTGGCTGCTACTTCAGTCTCAGGGTTGCATTAGCTTCCGAGCCGCTATCTAACCCCTGCACTCAGCCATGAAGGAGCCTCCATGGAGCGTCACTCTGTGGTGCACTGGGGCTTTACGCCGTGCACTCTGCTTCCTACGGCTTTCCTGCCCCCTCAATCGAGTGGGACTCAGGGGTTCCGCTGCACCCCGGTACTCTGTACACCTATGCTCTGTACATTAATGAGAGAAACCTGTGCACCACACAGTGTAATTAAATAATTATGGGATCTCGAAAACAAACCAATCTGCGCTCCACCAGTTGGGTCGAGTGCAATACGTGTGGCTAGAGCTCTTGATAATGAAGGGACTTGCGGAGTCTCTGCCAGTGCCATTAGTAAGTTCCCACTGTGTTCTGGATTCTAATATCTCCTGACATTTTTGAGTGCTTGACTTTGCAACCTTAATGTTCTTTTAAAGTAGGTTTTATTAGTGGAACTTCCCCTGTTTTAAAACAAAACAAAACGCCAAAAATCCAGACCTCTTATCATGTGGAACCACACTGACCCCGCAAAAACAGGGTTCGGACCTTTAGATTCACTGCACGGATCACAACCACTTCAGTTATTGGAGAACTGGGGCCCGTCTCCCTCTGATCCTATTCTCCTCTTCCACCTCCCGCTCTCTCCTGCATTCAAATCAACGTGCTGTCACCACCACTGCCTCCTCATCCTCCATGCTGCCTGGGCACCAGAAGCAGGAGCACTGAATGCAAAGGAGGGAGTGTTCTTGCTCACAGCCCCTGGCTGGTGGGTTGAGAAGAGCAGTTGCAGAGAAGTCCTTCTTAGGCCTTGCAGTCCCAGGAGGAAGCATGATCCATGGGGATGGCACGTGCTCAGTCTGGTCAGCACATAGGAGCTGTGAGGGGATGGAGCATGCTCAGTGCAGACAGAGACTTTGGGGAATTTAGCTGCCAAACTCTAACAAGTCTCATCTGAGCATGTGTAAACTGAGTTGTTGATTTTTTTGAGGCCTATAAATTAGCCACATTTGGGCAAATTTTCAGGGAAATGGCAAAAGGGACATCCTTGGTCCTGGGGTGGTGCTTCTGACAAATTTCAAGTCCCTACTCTACAGCACAGAGGTGCCAAAGTGTCTCAACAAACCATGAGCAAAATAGTGTATTTTCCCTTATCTCACTCTGAGAAATAGCCTCAACTGTTTAATATAAAACTTTCCCCAAAAATATCAGTGGAGACAGATGCCTGGCGTGGAAAATTTCAGTCCAAATAATTTAACTTTGGCAAAGTTGTAAGCCACTGAAAACAGGGTCTGATAATCGGATGTGTGGGGCATTCTTACCTCTAGGTGACACTGTTAGCTCTGCCTATAATTAAGATGCACACATAAATGTCAGTGATCAAAATAGGGCCCCTAGGTATCTCTTTTCAATTACTGGGTATTCATCTCTTATTAGTGTTTGCTTCATTTGATCATGTTATCCAATGTAGCCTCCCTGGAAGAGTGAGTTGTTACATTTGCTTGGCCTACTTTAGTCCTCCATAGCTACCTTTGTCATATGATAACAGGTTGTTCCTACTCACCACACCTTCCATCGTTAGAGCCACTCCCTTGCTTGAGACTGTCACTCCCGAATGATTTTATCAAAAGGAGAGTTGTAGAGCTGTTTACAAGGTGAGGATCTGATTTTCATTGACTAATACTTTGCCATTGGGCTGTCAGACATCCCAGAGATAATTGCACTGATCTGCTTTGGGAACTGGTAGTGATGGCCAAGAAGGTAGAAAGGTGGGCCTTGTTCTGCATTCTTATTACTGCATTCACTTACACTGTGTCCACGTACAGCCAGTTGTCTCCCTTGAAACACTTTACAGCACGTGCTGTGGTCCTCTCTCTCTCTCTTTAGTGAGCCTGAAGTACATGCTTAAATTCTTTCTTTGATGATTTAGGGCCCAAATTCTGCCCTGAGAAGGCAGGACTTGGCCTTTACTACTCATTGTGAATATTGATGCTCTCCTGCTCGACAGTACTTACCACTCAGCTTGGACAGCTGCTAAGTCCTATTATTAGTCTAACATTATTCTGCCTCACGAGAGCCACCTGGATAAGTTGCGCCAGAGTCCGTCCTGCTGTAAACCCATGGACTTCTGGAAAGCTACACCGGCAGATGAATTTGGCTCTTCAGTTAAAACAATTGGTCCTTACTGCAAAGCTTAATTGAAAAATATCAATTCCATCCCCTTCCTGGAGCAGCTCGTTTGATTCTGGCTAGACTTATTTACATCTGAAATGTGTAAGAATCAGATGCCATGATCTGAATTACATCCATCTACTTAACCTCTTGCTGGTAACCTTTTTCCCGCTTGGGATAACTCTAGGAAAATATCCAATCTTCATGTTCGACAGGTGGTTCTCAGAGCATGCTGCAGACCTAGCTCCCAGCCCCTTGGCCTACTTGCCTAAACTTATGCTTAAATGGTCCAGCCATGCCAGGACATGCAAATTAATCTTTATCAGTGTGTCGTTCCCCTCTGGTTTTGAAAATTGCTATGATTGCTGGAGTAGTGCTGAACTGTCATCGCAGAACCTGGAACCACACGCAGCTCCGCCAGTTTGGGATTGTTACAAACTCAGAGTACTGCCTGGCTTTGTTGGAAAGGCTTCCCAGCCTTTTGAATGAACACATGTTGATGTACAGATTGGAGTCCACCCACAAACATGGGCTAGTGGTTCGGGCATGGAATGAGTGGTAGGAGACTTGGCTTTAAGCCCTGGCTCTGACCTGATGTGTGGCGTTGGGTAAGTCACTTCTTCTCTCTGTGCCTCTGTTTTCCCTCCAACTCTGTCTATTTAGATTTTACACTCTTCAGGGCATGTGCTCCCCCCCCCCTTTGCCCCCAGTTTGTACAGCACCTTGCACAGTGGGATTTCTAGGTGCGACTTTCATACAAATAATAAACAATAATCGAAAACAGTCCACTGTGTCCTAAAGATAAGGCCAGAGTACAGCTGGCCCTAGGGAAAGAAAGGGCTCCTAGAGCCTCTTCATCTACCAATGCACTCATGCAAGAGTCTGAAAAGACTGGGGAATGCAAGGCCATGAGACATGCTTGCAACAGTTGGGGGTAGTGAAGTCATCACCTTGTTTTAAAGGTATAGTAAGATCTGCAGCTCCCCTGAAAACACTGGGTCTGATTCTTCACTGCCTTGCATGGTGATTGAGGCCTGTGTAATGCTGAGTGCTTGGGCCAGATCCTCAGCTGATATAAATTGGTATCATTCCACAGAAGTTAGTGGAGCTAAGCTTGATTTACATGACCTTAGAATCTGACCTCATGTTGCACAGGAGTAAATGTCTACACAAGGTGCAAGGCTGTGGAGAAGCAGGCCTATTATGCCTTCTATGATAGTAATGCTCCCCAGCCCTGTGGTATGTCATCTGTGTCCCCCCTCACCCTCCCCAGCTATTATGGGTGCTAATTTGGCTTCCATCTAATAGACTCGGATTTTTATAACTATCCAGAATGCATTTTTTCCATGGCACTGTGGTGTGCAGAATTATCAAACTTAGAATTTCGGTGTTGAATGTGCAGTATGTTTCCATTCCACGAGCAATGCACCTTGCTGTAAAGGAATGAGGAAGACGGTGCTTGTAAAGTTAGTTGCAATGTTCTGTCCAAAATAGGTCAATATGGGGAGCAACACAATTAATAACATGTCCCGAATTATAATTCACAAGCAAAAGAATACACGGACGCAGGGACATGGATCAACAAAATCCTAGGATGGAGGCTGAAACGACACTCAAAGCAATCCCTGTTGCATGATTGAATGGATTTGAATGCCAGCCTCTTAATATCCTGGCTAAAGAGCTTTGTTCAGTCAATTGTCATGTTGTTGTTTGTTAATAGTAATTATCACAAAACATCATAACATGCATAGGAGAGCCCCAGCACCTCTTAAAATGTGTATTTACAGCCACGTAAATACATATTTAAGATTGGTATAATAATAATCATAATTGTTATTAATGATAAGTGTTTCACTTAGCTTTTCATCTTCAAAGAGTTTTGCAAACATTAAGCATCACACCATCCCTGCCAGGTAGCCAAGTATTAGCCCCATTTTATAGAAGGATAAACGGAGGCATAGAGGGTAAGTAACTTGCCCATGGTCCCATGGTGATTCACAGTGGCAGAATTGGGAATAAAACTCAGACATCCCGGATTCTAGTCCTGTGCTCCATCCATTAGCAACACTTATGCATGCTTTTAAGTATACCGTAGTGGTATGGTTACCGCTAAGTGGGTTCTGCCATGATTAACAGACATGTGTTGTAACACTGTGTTTAACGTTCCTTAGAGACCCACTGGATCTCATGTACCAGTAGGTGTGCCTACTTCTTTCTAAACAGCAGATTAATTCAACAGACTGTGCAGATTCTTCTGACAGTCACAACTGATCATAACAACAGGTTTCAGAGTAGCAGCCGTGTTAGTCTGTATTCACAAAAACAAAAGGAGGACTTGTGGCACCTTAGAGACTAACACATTTATTAGAGCATAAGCTTTTGTGAGCTACAGCTCACTTCATCGGTATGCATCCGATGAAGTGAGCTGTAGCTCACGAAAGCTTATGCTCAAATAAATTGGTTAGTCTCTAAGGTGCCACAAGTTCTCCTTTTCTTGTAACTGATCATAACCAGACACATTTCTTTAGCGGAGTTAGAGTAGACACCTATGAGCCAAACATCCTGCCAGAGCAGCCGGTCTCATTTGTATAAGGTATCTTAATGTAGACCTTCTGTAATAAGAGGATTTAGTTCCCCTGGGGGGGGTGGTTTGGGCTCTGCATGCCATTATAAAAGCCTCGTTATGGGTGCTCGTTGGAGAAGCATTCCCCACAGGCTTTTCCCCTTATCAGTGTGCTTGTCCCAGAAGCAGATGGTAAAGCAAGTTTTTCCTTGGGACTAGGTAGAAAGGGGTTAGGACCTTTGATGTAAGAATTGATTTAGGCTTTTGCTGGGTGCTTAGAGATGATGGACCATATGTTGGGCTATATTAGAGCAGTTTTGCACTGCTCACCTGGTGAAAAGTTACCATAGAGGCAGCATCACTGGCTAAAGGAGGTTTCCCCACCCAGTGCAGGTTATGCCTCCTGTGGGCACACCTACCACCGAGGCTTCTAGGGCCCCTGTCCTGGGGCTGCTGCAAAGGGCATGGCATAGGGAAAGAGGTTGTGGCCATTTGCAGTCCATGATCCCCTGCCGTATCTGCCCTTTTGAGGCCATTGGCAACTCTAAATTGCATTAGTGGATGAGTCTGATGTAGAGTCAGGGGAACACAAAGACTTTGAAACCACTTTTACATCCTCATCCTGAGCTGGGCTGAGCACCCATTGGTGGGTGGCAGCTCAGGGTCTGAGGCATTGCTTTTGACTTTGGAATCCACATTAAATGTGCCTGAAGTGAAGGAAAGTATTTACAGTGCAATGCTTTGTCTTGTTTTTCTTTTGTTATTCGCAAAAAGAAAAGGAGTACTTGTGGCACCTTAGAGACTAAAAAAATCTATTTGAGCATAAGCTTTCGTGAGCTACAGCTCACTTCATCGGCATCCGATGAAATGAGCTGTAGCTTACGAAAGCTTATGATCAAATAAATTTGTTAGTCTCTAAGGTGCCACAAGTCCTCCTTTTCTTTTTACGAATACAGACTAACACGGCTGCTACTTTGAAACCTTTTGTTATTTGTGACACTTATTTGGCATGAATAAAACACATCTGTACAGAATGCTCATAGTCTCAGGACGGCCTAGAGATCACTTCCCTGTCGTAGTAGCAACACCTGTTGGAAGGGGGACATTCCTTGTCATCTAACATTCTTGACAGGCTTGCTGGGAGTGGGGGAGGGAGAGAGAGAAATGTCTTGTACTGCTGGCAGCATCAGCAGAAAACGACCTTTCTGTGAAAACTGTGAATTATTTGCCAGCTCACTTTGAATTCAGCCTCTGTGGTCCTCAGCTGCTGTAAAGCAATGTGGCTCAAGATCTCTCTCTCTCTCTCTCTCTCTCTGAGGCCCGGTGGTTGAGTGGTTAAGGCATTGGATTACAATCCCAGAGGTTGTAGATTTAAGTCTTGCTCGATTTCATACTCCAGTTCATGGAGCTGCAAAATTGGGTATCTGATCTATAGGGTGAGGGAAGTCAAAGGCAGCCAGACATGATGCTAGTCACATCACTTCCTTGTGTATGGTTGGCTATGGAAACTAATGTGTTGGAAACTGCATTAACCTGGTGAGCCGTGTGAGGCAAACTTTGACTCTTGCTGTCTCTCTGTAATTCTCTGGAGCATCACATTACTGCATCTTACCTCGTCCATGCAGAACTCCTGAAATTCCCACGAGGCTCAGAGTGTGCTGAGGCTTGAGTTATGAGAGGCAGGTGTCACATGTTCAGTATTCTCCCCTGTAAAAATGAAAATATTTACTGTTTGAAAATTCATTGGCCCCACTCTGCCCTTTATGCAAGTGGCAAGGGGATATTTTCCCTAACCCAGAAGTCCAAATGTAAGCAACTAGATGCTGCCCCTAGCCTAGCTGCTGGTGGTGGAATGTGGTAGAAATCCCAGTTCCTGCAAACACTTATGCATCTGCCTGACAAAGGTGAGAATGGGCCCATTCACATGTGCCAAGGTGGGGTGTTTGCAAGATAAGGGTCTTGACTTGTAAATTCTTTGAGGAGATGTTTCAGAGTAGCAGCCCTTTTAGTCTGTATTCGCAAAAAGAAAAGGAGTACTTGTGGCACCTTACAGACTAACCAATTTATCTGAGCATAAGCTTTCGTGAGCTACAGCTCACTTCATCGGATGCGTAAAGTGGAAAGTACAGTGAGGAGATTTTATATGTACACACAGACCATGAAAACATATACATTGTAAGGAAAGTGATCACTTAAGATGAGCTATTACCAGCAGGAGAGTGGGGTGGGGGGAGAGAAAACCTTTTGAAGTGCTAATCAAGGTGGGCCATTTCCAGCACATTTCCAGGAGTTAACAAGAACCTCTGAAAGAAAAGGAGTACTTGTGGCACCTTAGAGACTAACCAATTTATTTGAGCATGAGCTTTCGTGAGCTACAGCTCACTTCATCGGATGCATACCGTGGAAACTGCAGCAGACTTTATATATACACACAGAGAATATGAAACAATACCTCCTCCCACCCCACTGTCCTGCTGGTAATAGCTTATCTAAAGTGATCATCAAGTTGGGCCATTTCCAGCACAAATCCAGGCTCGTTCACCTGCACATCCACCAATGTGATATATGCCATCATGTGCCAGCAATGCCCCTCTGCCATTTACATTGGTCAAACTGGACAGTCTGGACATAAAAGAATAAATGGACACAAATCAGATGTCAAGAATTATAACATTATAACATTCATAAACCAGTCATAATTCATAATTCATAATTATAACATTCATAAACCAGTCGGAGAACACTTCAATCTCTCTGGTCACGCAATCACAGACATGAAGGTCGCTATCTTAAAACAAAAAAACTTCAAATCCAGACTCCAGCGAGAAACTGCTGAATTGGAATTCATTTGCAAATTGGATACTATTAATTTAGGCTTAAATAGAGACTGGGAGTGGCTAAATCATTATGCAAGGTAGCCTATTTCCCCTTGTTTTTTCCTACCCCGCCCCCCCCCAGATGTTCTGGTTTAACTTGGATTTAAACTTGGAGAGTGGTCAGTTTGGATGAGCTATTACCAGCAGGAGAGTGAGTTTGTGTGTGTATGGGGGTGGGGGAGTGAGAGAACCTGGATTTGTGCAGGAAATGGCCCAACTTGATTATCATGCACATTGTGTAGAGAGTTGTCACTTTGGATGGGCTATCACCAGCAGGAGAGTGAATTTGTGTGGGGGGGGTGGAGGGTGAGAAAACCTGGATTTGTGCTGGAAATGGCCCAACTTGATGATCACTTTAGATAAGCTATTACAGCAGGACAGTGGGGTGGGAGGAGGTATTGTTTCATATTCTCTGTGTGTATATAAAGTCTGCTGCAGTTTCCACGGTATGCATCCGATGAAGTGAGCTGTAGCTCACGAAAGCTCATGCTCAAATAAATTGGTTAGTCTCTAAGGTGCCACAAGTACTCCTTTTCTTTTTGCGAATACAGACTAACACGGCTGTTACTCTGAAACCTGTCAAAAGAACCTCTGAGGAACAGTGGGGGGAGGGGGGGAGGAATAAACAAGGGGAAATAGTTTCACTTAGTATAATGACTCAACCACTCCCAGTCTCTGTTCAAGCCTAAATTAATTGTACCCAATTTGCAAATTAATTCCAATTCAGCTGTCTCTCCTTGGAGTCTGTTTTTGAAGTTTTTTTGTTGAAGAATTGCCACTTTGAGATCAGAAATCGAGTTACCAGAGAAATTGAAGTGTTCTCCGACTGGTTTATGAATGTTATAATTCTTGACATCTGATTTGTGTCCATTTATTCTTTTACATAGAGACTGTCCAGTTTGACCAATGTACATGGCAGAGGGGCATTGCTGGCACATGCCAGGGTGGTGTTTATGTGACAATCGCTTATTAGCACCGTAGTGTCCAGAAAGTGGATCTCTTGTGTGGACTGGTCCAGGTTGACAGTGGGATGGAAATAGTTGAAATCATGGTGGAATTCCTCAAGGGCTTTTTTCCATGGGTCCAGATGATGAAGATGTCATCAATGTAGCCCAAGTAGAGTAGGGGCATTAGGGGATGAGAGCTGAGGAAGCGTTGTTCTAAGTCAGCCATAAAAATGTTGGCATACTGTGGGGCCATGCGGGTAGCAGTGAAGGTATACATTGTCCCCAAATGTGAAATAGCTATGGGTGTGGACAAAGTCACAAAATTCAGCCACCGGGTTTTCAACAATTTCCATCCCACCATCAACCTCAGCCTGGACGAGTCCACACAAGAGATCCACTTCCTGGACACTACGGTGCTAATAAGCGATGGTCAGGTAAACGCCACCCTATACCGGAAACCTACTGACCGCTGTACTTACCTACATGCCTGCAGCTGTCACCCAGATCACACCACACGATCCCTGGTCTACAGCCAAGCTCTACGATACAACCGCATTTGCTCCAACCCCTCAGACAGAGACAAACACCTACAAGATCTCTAGCAAGCGTTCGTACAACTACAGTACCCACCTGCTGAAGTGAAGAAACAGATTGACAGAACCAGAAGAGTTCCCAGAAGTCACCTCCTACAGGACAGGCCCAACAAAGAAAATAACAGAACGCCACTAGCCGTCACCTTCAGCCCCCAACTAAAACCTCTCCAATGCATCACCAAGGATTTACAACCGATCCTGAAGGATGATCCATCACTCTCACAGATCTTGGGAGACAGGCCAGTCCTTGCTTACAGACAGCCCCCCAACCTGAAACAAATACTCACCAGCAACCACACACCACACAACAAAACCACTAACCCAGGAACCTATCCTTGCAACAAAGCCCGTTGCCAACTGTGTCCACATATCTATTCAGGGGACGCCATCATAGGGCCTAATCACATCAGCCACACTATCAGAGGCTCATTCACCTGCACATCAACCATCTACAATGTGATATATGCCATCATGTGCCAGCAATGCCCCTCTGCCATGTACATTGGTCAAACTGGACAGTCTCTACGTAAAAGAATAAATGGACACAAATCAGACGTCAAGAATTATAACATTCAAAAACCAGTTGGAGAACACTTCAAATCTCTCTGGTCACTCGATTACAGACCTAAAAGTGGCAATTCTTCAACAAAAAAACTTCAAAAACAGACTCCAAGGAGAGACTGCTGAATTGGAATTAATTTGCAAACTGGACACCATTAATTTAGGCTTGAGTAAAGACTGGGAGGGGATGTGTCATTACACAAAGTAAAACACTTTCCCCATGTTTATTTTCCCTCTGCTACTGTTCCTCACACGTTCTTGTCAACTACTGGAAATCGCCCACCTTGATTATCACTACAAAAGGTTTTTTTCTCTCCTGCTAGTAATAGCTCATCTTATGTGATCACTCTTGTTACAGTGTGTATGATAACACATATTGTTTCATGTTCTCTGTGTATATAAAATCTCCCCACTGTATTTTCCACTGCATGCATCCGATGAAGTGAGCTGTAGCTCACGAAAGCTTATGCTCAAATAAATTTGTTCGTCTCTAAGGTGCCACATGTACTCCTTTTCTTTTTGCGGATGCAGACTAACACAGCTGTTACTCTGAAAAATAACGAACTAGGTCCTTGCCCTGAGGAGTTGCCATGTTTTAAGATGTACTTATCTTTGGCTCAATCCCACGTCCGTTGTGCACTCAAATGTCTCATTACTTTTTAGGTGTGCAGGACTGGGCCCCTGTGCTTCGACAGGGTACGTCTAGCCAGTTGCAATCAATAAAGATTTATGCAGAAAATATGCAATTACAAGATAAACTGAATGGTGACTGGAAGAGAGAGAGAGAGGCAAAGACACACACCAAACAGCAAAATATCATATCTGTGACCTGAGTGCAGCCAACTGGTCTGGCGAAACTTGTAGGACCTGAATGTACTAAATTGCAGAGACAAAGAAGTGGTTCATTATACACCACCGATAGATTCAAATAGCAGCTCCCTCTCTTCTCTCCCTGAATCCTGTTTTCAGAATTTACTTTCTTGAATTAATCTAAAAAAATTAAACCCACAAATGGCAAAGTTACTAAAACTTTACTTGGCAATTCTTCCCTCCCCCTTCCCTCATTGCAGTGGTATGGTCTGCAATTGAGCGAGACCTAGAGGTACAGAGTAATGTGACAGCCTCCCAGATTCAGTAGTTCTGGGCTGTGTCCCTTCACTGCTGAGTCAGGATATGCACGTTAATGTTTTCCTCTTTATGTAAACAGGGGCAGATTGAGGTAGAAAGTGAGACAATCTTCAGATTAGCAGCCCTGATTTTACAGGTAAGACTATCCGTGTGTGTGTGTGTGTGTGTGTGTGTGTGTAGTTGCTTTTTAACATAACCCACAACTTTGAAACTTAGGCATGTTTGCAGCAATTTTTGGTTTATTTGTGCTAGATTTTGCATATCGTTTGTGAATGACTGGGGAGCTGCTATTTTATTCAGGCCCGTTATGGGATTTACTATTCAAACAATTCAGGTTGGAGAGTGGGAAATCAAGTGTAACCTTTTTCTGTAAGAAAGATCATTGAACAGAGTGATTCAATCAGGTCTGTAGATATTACAGCAGGTTTCTAACCTGTTTGTCACTTCCTCCTGTGCCACAAATAATTGACATGTGGCTGTTTTTATGGCACGATTTCAGAGTAGCAGCCGTGTTAGTCTGTATTCACAAAAAGAAAAGGAGTACTAGTGGCACCTTAGAGACTAACCAATTTATTTGAGCAATTAAATTGGTTAGTCTCTAAGGTGCCACTAGTACTCCTTTTCTTTTTATGGCACGATATGTTGGAGGGGAAAGAGAAATAGAGTACTGTAGCTAAAAGTTATTACACTTTTTATATGAATTTTCCTTTAAGAGGACTAAAAAAAAAAATCTAATTGTTTTTCTCTCTGTTTTGGTAAAAATAAATATTTTCCTCACCACTAATTCTATGTCAAATCATTAACCTTGTTCAAGTTATTTTTTGTCATTAGATTTACAATCTGTTTATGGTACAGTCTGTGATTGAACACAATCTCTTTCTTAAAAGTGGCTTAACTAAGTTTTCATTGACAAATGCAAGGTGAGGTGTGTTGGCTTGGTCTGAGTGAATGATTGTTTTCATCCTCAATGAACACGGATCCATCACAACCGCTGACCTTCTTGCAATGTTTGCTTTTCGCAGGATGTAGCTGATTAAAGGAGAGAGAATGGGTCTTTCTGTTTATATCTCTTAAAAGTGACATGGAGTTTGAATGTGAAATTATCAGTGTTTTGGGAGCAGCGTGAACACTGGTGCAGGTGGATAACCTACAACCGCAAACGCTAGGGGCCAAATTCTATTCTCTTACATATATGCATGCAACTCCAGTGATTTCCCTGGGGTAGCATGACTAGAACTGAAGTCAGGATTTAGCCAAAAAGCAAAAATTAACAATGCTGAGAATAGCAAAGTTAATACTCAAGACTTTTGAAGAGATTGTGTTTTAATTTTGTCACTATTTTTCAATTGTAGGAAGCTAAAGGTGACTATTCCAGGTAATAACATTTCTCTTTATAAAATGTATGTGCTTAATGGCTCTCTTTCTTAGGTTTGCTTTGTGTTTTAAGCAATCATTTTACTACCATCAGCAGCATAGAAAAAACCCCAGCCTCGTGCAGTAACTGAAGAAATAAAATCACTGCCATGCCAGACAAAAATCTTTTGAGTTCGTATGGTGAAGTGATTGTTTTGTGAATGGCTTCTGAATTCAAACATTCTGTTCCAAACCATTCTAGTCAAATCACACCATCTAATCTGCGGTTCCTGGAAGGTCGGACGAAATAAATGCTACCACCTTTTCACATTAGAGACCAGGACTGTCCTGTGTCTTGGATCCATGTTTGTGAAGCTCCTAACGACCCTGTCTGTGCATAGTGCTAATGCATGCACAGAAAGATGGAGTTTGTCAGCTGCCCGCTTTGGAGATCAATGCCTTGCTTTCTTTTGCAGCTGCCCTGCAGGGGCCTCACCCTTCATCCACTTGACCTGACAGTTGTATTGTAGCTGGTGTGAGACTCTGAGTGGCTTTTGTTTAGCTACCTAATGCCACATAATCAGACAGCGTTTACCCTTGAAATCACTTTCTACCTGTTAAACTCTGTTCCTTGGGTGCAATAACCGGCTTATGGGAAAAAAAGTAAAAGCTATAGGATCTGAGGGAAGAGACCTTCAATTAGAAACAGCTCACTGAACAAACAGAAATTCAGAAGGTCAGCTTTAGTCATGTTAATGTTTTACTATGGGCTGAATTTTCACATAGGAAGAATGGCTTGTTTACACTTCTGCTACAAGAGCTTTCAAGTGACGCTTTGTAAATGCAGGATACCTTGCCTGCTTGCCTGCAGTAACTAGCAGCTTGCTTCAGATTGCAAAAGCCAACAATAGTTTGCTTCAGCTTTTTGTAATAAAGGGATAGTTGTCAAGTAAGTTTGGGTTCTTTTAACCAGGAACCCTGCTTCTCAAGAGCCTGGTCTGTCTTCCACCAAAATCCGTCACAAAACTCCTATTGACTTTAATGGTTCAAGGTCAGGCCCTTGAGAGGAAAAGATGATCTTGTGGCTAAAATGCTGGACTGGGCCCAGGAGTTCTGTCCCCAGTTATGACCCTCACCAAGTCACTTAAACTCACTGTGCCTCCATTTGCCTATCTGAAAAATGGAGATAATGTATTTCCCTACCTCACCAAAATGCTGTGCAGCTCAACTCATTCCTGTTTGCAAAAATGTGTTGAGATCATCACAGAGAAGATGCTACTGAAATGCAAAATGAATTACTTCAGACCGTTCTTTTTACAGTGCTGCTCCCACCCTGAAAGTGCTTTTTTTGTGCAATGGTGCAGCTGCTATAATTGTTCCAGAATGGGTCATAAAATATGAATTAAAACCAAATGTGTGTGCAAGACTCCTCTAGATGAACACTATAGCCGAAAGAAGGAATTCGGTTCTGCATCTCAAGAGCGATTATTTGGGTCATCAGTGGTAAGGAAACTAGCTCATTTAACGGCATATCTTACAAAAATATTATGAAACAGGTCTTTTGTGCCAAACCCTCCTTTGATAGGAAGAATACATTCCAGACACAGTGTCGTCATTTATGCAAGTGTAGTATTTTAGCAATCTTCCCTGTTATCAGTATCTGGTTTCTGCTGTATTAGTTGTTCATCATCAGTTTGGAACTGGATTTTGAATCAGTTTGGACAGTGGCTGTCATGAGATTTTGTTTACTTGATATTGCGACAATTAACTTTTTAACGTGGGATTTTATTTTCAATGAACCTGCAGTAAATACAGGAATCACCTAGGGATTTGCTTGCAAAGAGCTGAAAATGGGCTACACTTCAGAGAGTTTTAAGTGATTCCTTCTGGGCCTGGTTGATTTTCACACGTCTGGTGGTAAAAGGAATTTTTTGGACCTGCAAATTGAAGCTGTGCATGGAAAAGGAGTTACTAGGTTTGAAGGTTTTTTTAAGTATGGTTCATACCCTGATGTTGATCTGTGCATTGAACCTCCCATTGAAGTCAGTGGGAGTCTTGAATGTGGGCTGACCGTTGGTGATGGCCAAAGGAAAGGGAACAGTCATGGTCCAAGAAATTGTAGCAGCTGCTGAGCAGGAGAGCACTTTTTTGAAAGCTCTTATTTTCAGAGAACATAGTGTTTGCTTACTTGAAAATCCTACTGTAAGGCAAAGCCCCGGACTTTGCAATAAGTCAGCAAAATGGCCTCTGGCATCTGGAAGATAAAGAGCCTCTGATTTTTGTCTTTCTCAGGTTAATTCTAATATGGGCAACAGAATCTTGGCCTGAGGAATTAGGACTAGGATAGGCCTTTATTTAGCTCAGAAAGAGGGATTTCCAGAGGAGGTAAAATTTTCAAAAATGCGTAAGTGACTAAGTCCCATTTTAAAAAGTGACTTAGGAGTCTAAGTCCTATTGACTTTTAAGATTTTCTAAAAATCGAAGTGCCTACGCCACTTTTGAAAACGGGACGTAGTCACTTAGACATTTTTGAAAATTGAACTTGCAGCCAGGTTCTAAAGGTGAGGATGGGAGACTAACTGGATTTTCAGATGTACCTATCTGCATTTTTAGGCACCTAAATACCCTTAAAAACCTGGTCCATAGGCATTTTTGAATAGCTATCCCATATTAATATCTCATATAAGAACAGAAGAACGGCCATACTGGGTCAGACCAAACGTCCATCTAGCCCAATATCCTGACTTCCAACAGTGGCCAGTGCCAGGTGCCCCAGAGGGAATGAGCAGAACAGGTAATCATCAAGTGATCCATCCCCTGTTGCCCATTCCCAGCTTCCAGCAAACAGAGGCTAGGGACACCATCCCTGCCCATCCTGGCTAATAGCTATTGATGGACCTATCCTCCATGAATGTATCTGGTTATTTTTTGAACCCTGTTATAGTCTTGGCCCTCACAACATCCTCTGGCAAGGAGTTCCACAGGTTGACTGTGCGTTGTGTGAAAAAATACTTCCTTTTGTTTGTTTTAAATCTGCTGCCTATTAATTTCATTTGGTGACCCCTAGTTCTTGTGTTATGAGAAGGAGTAAATAACATTTCCTTATTTACTTTCTCCACACCAGTCATGATTTTATAGACCTCTATCATATCCCCCTTTAGTCGTCTCTTTTCCAAGCTGAAAAGTCCCAGTCTGATTAATCTTTCCTAATATGGCAGCCGTTCCATACCCCTAATCTCTTTTGTTGCCCTTTTCTGAACCTTTTCCAAATCCAATATATCTTTTTTGAGATGGGGCGACCACATCTGCACACAGTATTCAAGATGTGGGCGTACCAGGGATTTATATAGAGGCAATATGATATTTTCTGTCTTATGATCTATCCCTTTCTAAATGATTCCCAACATTCTGTTTGCTTTTTTGACTGTCACTGCACATTGAGCAGATGTTTTCAGGGGGCTATCCACAGTGACTCCAAGATCTCTTTCTTGAGTGGTAACCACTAATTTAGACCCCATCATTTTATATGTAGAGTTGGGATTATGTTTTCCAACGTGCATTACTTTGCATTTATCAACATTACATTTCATCTGCCATTTTGTTGCCCAGTCACCCAGTTTTGAGAGATCCTTTTGTAGCTCTTTGCAGTCTGCCTGGGTCTGAACTATTTTGAGTAGTTTTGTATCATCTGCAAATTTTGCCACCTCACTGTTTACCCCTTTTTCCAGATCATTTATGAATATATTGAATGAGGCTGGTCCCAGTACAGACCTGTGGGGTACACCACTATTTACCTCTCTCCATTCTGAAAACTGACCATTTATTCCTACCCTTTGTTTCCTATCTTTTAACTAGTTACCGATCCATGAGAAGACCATCCCTCTTACCTCATGACAGCTTACTTTGCTTCAGAGCCTGTGGTTAGGGAACTTGTCAAAGGCTTTCTGAAAATCTCATTGGAAATCCATCTTTCTGAAGTAGATGAGGTCTGCCCCACTTCTAAGTCACTTTGAAAATTTCACCCATGATATGTTTATTGTACGGAGGATGTAGATGTCAGCACAGCTAGTCATGTGCTTTGGACAGCATCAGCCTCTAATGTGCAGTCTAAAGTTACTGCTGGTTCCAAGAGCAATTATTAGCAGAGGTGGCAACAAAGTGAAAATGATGCAGCTCGCCATTTTTTTTATCAATCGTGAGCAGTGTGGTTCCTTTTCCTGTTTACTAAATTTGTGATCCCGGCCAGGATAATTATACTGAATGTGTTTATCAGGAGATGTGTAAGAATGTGTCATAGCAGTGCGCACTGAACAGCCAATCTATGTATTTAATGGGACATTGTTACGCTTGATATGGCCAGACGCTTGACCTTTGATATAGCTTTACTGTTGTGCTGTTGAGTTACATCTGAGTTTGTTTTCGGTTGTTGCAGATCTTTGGCCCTTTGTTTTCCAGTAATGATAATGTGGTCAGTTTTGTTCAAGGAGAAAAGAAAGATTGTTTTGCTTGTATTCACTTTTCAGTAGTGCCCTGTGCATTGTGATCAATTGCATGCTTGAACTTAAATTGAAATTCCTATAACACATCAAATCTCCTCTCAATCCCTTCCCCCCAAAAAATCCCACCACCAACACATTAATTCTTTAATTCATGACCATGTGTTTGGTGAAACAGAAAAAGCTACAATCCTCAGTTGAGAATGACTTGAACTTGTAAATTCCAATAAGATCTTTTTGTATGTAGTCTATGTTAGATTCACGTTGCAGCTTCTGGCACGGTTAATGGTTAGAAAAATATTTGTGTTGTATTCATTTTTGGGACTCCACTTTTAACTTGATTTTTATAAAGTTAATGTCTCGAGGGGTAATGAAATTAATAGATTGGGTCTTCTGGTAATTATTCATAGTGTAAATATGCAATATATAGCATGATGCTGCTCTGAAAAATTAGCAAACTATCTTTCCCCAGGTTTCAGAGTAGCAGCCGTGTTAGTCTGTATTCGCAAAAAGAAAAGGAGTACTTGTGGCACCTTAGAGACTAACCAATTTATTTGAGCATAAGCTTTCTTGAGCTACAGCTCACTTCAATATAAGTATATTCACCAATCTGATATTGTACGACACTATGTTTTATGAATGCTGTATTAAAGTCTTTGTAATATAAAGAGAGATCTGATTATCCACCTCCTTATATACATAGTGTGGTACAATCCGACTATTTGTTTTCTTTAGTCTTTATAGCATAATCCTTTTTATTAAGAGAATATATTTTCTATCAGTGATAGTTGTGAGTTCCATTCTATTCAGATTTGTATAGCTTCTGGGGCATGACTGAAACAGACAGGGCACAACTGAAATGAAGATTGACAGTCCTAAATCTTGTGCTTCTAGCAGCAAGAAAAAGTTGATTAATATCAGATTAAGTACTGTGTGCAGTGTCAGGAAAGTTACCTTTTTAAAAGTTTACTTTCAGGCAGATAATCTCAGATCATATTTTCCACAGTAATTTCAGGCCAAACCCATGCTGTCTGAAAGTTAATTAAATTGCTGGAGGAGGGCTTCCATTTTCTTTAAATAGCTGACACATTGGATTTCCATTCTAGCCTGTGGGCTGCAAAGATAACTACCGACTGGCATAACATAACACAGACAATGTAATGAATTCCTGATAGCTGACATATATGAGAGACTGGGGTTTATCGTTACATGGGTGATAAACACAGTTTGTGAAAGGAAATAGTTTGTTTAAAAGATACCCTTGCAGACTGCAATTGTAGCGTAATTGTAACTTCGGGGGCACCCAAACCCAATTTCACAAAGGAATAAATTAAATACTTTCTTTGTTTTTAGCTATAATGAGCTAGTGTTAACAACGTGCTCCAAACTAAGAGTGAAAGAACAACAATATGAGACCTTTGGTCAACTTTTACTTGAAAATCTTATTATTTTATGGACAGACTGGAAGATTGTTTACAAGAAAGGAATGTTTTATCAAAAAGTTAGAACAAGTAGCTGCTTTACAGATGTTCAGAGTTGTTTGTCTTATAGAATAGCACCTGTTTGCCATATTTCTCATCCTATGACTGACATCACTTTAAAAATAGTACATCCTGAAGGATTGGTCATGGCATACAAAGCCTTTCCTGTCTAGCTTCCTAGCTGAAGTCCAACCCAGGTTGTAATGGCAAAAGTTGTAACTGTCTGTCGGCTGTGAAATATGTTAGTTCTCCAGGTCCCAGCAGACAAGTGTCCTCATCACGTAATCCCAGTAATGAGCAGACATGCTTGTCAGTCTCCACAAAGAGGCCAGGGATTGGATGAGCATGGAGAGTGAACTTCTCTCTAAGCCCTACAGAAATCCCCACCCGAATGAGGTTGGGGCATGTTGGTGGATGAAGTGGCAGACCAGGTGGCCTAATAAAGGGCTTCAGTCTCCAGACATCCCAGTCTAGCAGTCTAGCACATTTCACAGACACCAGTGAAAAATGATGATTAAAAATACAGGTTGATAAATAAGCATCTAAATAAGGATCACTTCATGATTACCTGTTCTGTTCATTCCCTCTGTCGGAAGACAAGATACTGGGCTAGATGGACCTTTGGTCTAACCAAGTATGGCTGTTCTCATGTTCTTATGTCTATGCAATAATATTAAAATATAATATTCCCCCAAAGTATTCCATTGTAAATGCACTGTAGGTAGTATGCAGGTAGCTCGTAAATCAATGTTGACACTCTGGCATTGCTCATATGACTGTATTTCTGCTGGTTTGCCAAGTGAATCATTGTGTATTTTGCCTGTCCACAGTAACTCTTTACATAAACTTTTTCCTCAGATACCTCATTTGACCTTTGTTTCTAATCCATTAATTCTTTTGATCAAAGTAAGCTACACTTTTCCCAATGAACATATGGGCATAGTTTTGGAAATGCTTACTTGAAACTGATGGGACAACTAACACGAAACAAGATTTGCAAGATCAGGCCATATTATTTTATTTATTCATTTAGTTCATTTTATATGATGTGCCTGACACAATAAGCAACATGCATTACAATTTAAATAAAAACACATTCAATAAATTTAATCTATTGACAGTGTCATAATACCTCTCTACCCTACAGAGCTAAGACCCTCCTTTCCCAGTCGTCCTTCTCCCTGGGTAAATATAGCAGACGTCCTTTGCAACATGTCTTGATAGTAGAACGGTTCAGAAAATGGGAGTGGAGGAGAGGGAGAGGAGTACTACGGAAACTTAATTCTTGCTGTCTGTGTATCAAGGGAGATGTAGTCCTGCTGGGAAGCCTGGCCAAAGAGGAGCCTGGGGAAATGAGGCAATTGAACTACAACTCCCATGAGACACCTTGGCAGAATTTCTGAATTGAAAACTTTTCAAACGTTAAGTTTTTCAACCAAAAGTTGAAATTGTCTAGGGAAAGCAGACAAATTTTTGAAGAAAAAAAAATCAAAATTTCTGTTGAAAACAATAGTTTAGATGGAAAATTTTCAACCATCCCTACTGGAAGGTCATTATACTGAAGTCAGACCAAAAGGCCAAGAAAATTGCTGATCCAGATCTGAAAACTCCAAGCCTCTTCATTTTGTTTTCTTGGATTTCTCTTCTGACCTTTCTGTGGTTTGAGAGGGGAGAGAGAGTCTCTCAGACACAAATTATTCAAACAGTAAAGGGGCTACCTGTTAAAACCAGCAGGTTGGGTTATACTCTTGAATAGCATGTTTCCTTGAAGATTTACACAGAGAGCACAATTTAGACTGGTTTTCTCTTACCTCTTACAGTAAAGGTTTGATACTGAGTAAATCCATGCCTCTACTGTAGGCATAATGAAACAAAAGCCTCAAGAACTAGGTGGTCAGGTTGTAAAATATGGACTGCAAAGGTCTTCCATGGGGTAAGCTTAGCTATCAGTTTGAACTGAGTTCATGAGGCCAAATTTACCCCTAGTGTATCTCCATTGACTTAGTTACATCAAGGAATAATTTTGGCTCCTGCAGTCTAACCTATGAGCATTCTTTATAGCATTGCACACTGACCCTGCTACACTTCAGCATTTCTCACTATAGTGGAGATAAAAGCCTATTTCTGGCTGAAACTTTTGTTTACATTCTGTTATAGGTAACCCCTTAGAGGATTCAAACTGAAAGTTGAGAGAGAAAATATTTCTGGCATTTTTTTTTCCCATTTGTTCACATTGCCTTTTTGACAGTACTTTGTGCATAGTCACTTTCACTGTTTCCCCTGATAGGCCCCCATGCTAAGAGATTGCTCATGCACAAAAAGTTGTGTGTCTGTGTAAGGATTTGCAGCTGTAGGACATCTGCCAGTTTTTTTCTATTTGTGTGGGTCTTTCAGCCAGCAACAGGGCAGAGAAAATGCATTTTAAAACAGGAAGATTGGATGTAAAAACTACCAAACTCAAGATGGGGATTTGAAGGAAGACACTGTTCCTGCAGCTCCTTTTAGCTCTCATTTGGAAATGATCACGTGTCGGATTGATAGTGCCGTTTTAACGTTTTTCCCTCTTCTTCTAACAATCTGAGTCAAGGCTTCGTTCAGTCTGTGGCGTAAATAAGTAGTTTTGTAGTTATCAGTTTGGACAGTCCACACAAAAGTCAATAATGACTCTGAGGGTTTGTCTGCACTGCAGTAAAACACCCGCGGCTGACCTGTGTCAGCTGCCTCAGGCTATAAAATTGCAGTGTAGATGTTAGGGCTGGAGCCCGGGCTCTGGGACCCCGCAAGGGGGGATGGTCCTAGGACCCGGGCTCTGTCCAGTACTCCATTACGATTGTATAGCCCCACAGCCCGAGTCATCTGATACAGGCCAGACGTGGGTGTTTTACTGCAGTGTAGACATATCCTTAATGAGTCAGGTGTAAATGCTGTGAGGGAGGTAACCAAGATATTGGGTGGGGGTGGAGGTGGATATAAGGTGTTTTCAAAGTTATTTAATAACATGATCTCATGGTCTAATGATGCATAGTGTGATCTAAGAATAACGTGCATTTTTAAAGAAATCTAACTGTACATTTGATAGAAGCAACATACACTGCAATGGGTGCAAAAGAGCTGTTTTGTTCTGTCACATTCATCTATTATCCCACAAATGAGGTCTTTTTGTGGTTTTTAAATACACCTGTGAATCAGTGGGGCAGATCCTGTCCCTGTTGTGAATAACTGGCCCTGTACTGCTCAGCAGGGTAGGCAGGATTTAGGGAGGGCTGTGCCTTGCTCTCCTTGGTGCAGAGCTCATTGTGCAAGGTGCACCAGAGAAGGGTGAATGCGATGCCAAAGGGTCCAGAGGGCATGCAGTCCTCTCCCCCATGGAGCTATGCAAGCTACTACAGCCTTAGGGCTGGAGTAGCAGCCAGGACAAGACTACTCTGCTTCAAGGAAAGGATTCCTTCACCCCTGGCCCAAGTACATCTTTCCATCATGCAGACTGCGTATTAAGCTGAGGGTTTGCCCTTACGCCGTGTAAAATTACGTTCCAGTAACTCTGAGCTGCAGTTTGTCCTTGATTACACTGGTGAATATCTGGAGAAACTCCACTGACTTAAGTGAACTTTCTCCAGATTTACACCAGGTAACTGAAAGCAACGTCTGGCTTAAAGTGAAAAGGAGTACTTGTGGCACCTTAGAGACTAACCAATTTATTTGAGCATGAGCTTTCGTGAGCTACAGCTCTGATGAAGTGAGCTGTAGCTCACGAAAGCTCATGCTCAAATAAATTGGTTAGTCTCTAAGGTGCCACAAGTACTCCTTTTCTTTTTGCGAATACAGACTAACACGGCTGTTCCTCTGAAACCTGGCTTAAAGTGGCAACCTTAGAATTTCCTTCCTTTTAGCTCCCTAATTTCGACTGTAAGGGTCTCAATTCCGTTGCCCGTATTGCACTGCCTAGGCACGGTGGGAATGAGCAGAATAACAGCACTTCAGCCTCCGCTGTTTTGCCATTGTAGATTTGTCAGTCCTTTTTATCATTATTTTGATACCTTTTTTTGTATTTTAAAGTATCTTTGTATCAGCACAGAGGACTGTGATAACAATCTTTAAACTTTGCTGCTGTATTCAGACCTACAAAAGAACCACAACTAATTTGGCTGATCTGACTTTTGTATGAACAGACAAGTCATGAATGTTAGCAATAACAGTCTGTCTTTTGGGGGAGGGCTTGGGATCCTTTGATCATCATGTCAACTGTGAATAATCTTCACTTGTTCAAGAGCAAATCCCTAGGTAAATTGAAACAGATTTGCTTCCTGCCTGGTCTTATGGGGGAATATTAACAAATGCACATGCAGGTACTTTTACAAGTTAACCGTGTTCTGCTCTAGTTCTGCCTGTGGGATACCCTTTGGCAATGGTGGAAGTTTTGTTCAAAGATTGAGGGTCCTTATGTTCAAAATACTCAGCTCTCAATATTGGAGCTGGAGAAGAAAGACGGCCAAAAGGTTTAGGCCATGGCCTAGGATTGGACACCTAGTTTCAAGTCCTGACTCCAGTATAGACTTCCTGTGTGATCTTGAGCAAATCACTAAGCCTCTCCGCGCCCAACCTGTAAAATGGGTATAATAGCACCTCCCTACCTTGTAATGGTGTTGTGAGGATAAATACAAAACTAAAGAGTGAGAGGTGCTCACATATATGGTAACAGGGGCCATATATGTGTGCTTCGGTGCCGAGCTGAGAGAGATGCACTAATGCAGTGGACTGTCATAACATAATAGCACACTCCATCTGAGGACCTTTGAGCACTTTCCAAACATTAATGAATCAGGCCTCCAACACCCCTGTGAGGTTGGTTACCAGTATCTCCACTTTTTTTTCAGAAAGAGACACTCAGGAGTGGAGATCATATGTAACTTGTCTGGTTGAGCACAGTGTAACAGAGCTGGAACCCAGGTCTCCTGACTCCTTGGCTCTGATCCGACTCCCCTTGAAACCATTGGAAAGAGTCAATGGGGATCCTGTGCTTTCATTACAAGCCCATCTCTATCTATAATACGTTTTAAAAGTTAGTCTCTCAGCAGATATTAGGTTGATACGGACAGTCAGTGGGTTTCATCTGTGTGATATCTTCCTTCCACACTGTTCAAAAGCCATTTGACAGATGCTCTTTCCAATGCCTTTTACCCATAGCATGTACTTATCCAGTGTTTGAGGGGCCAAACCTTGTAACCTTTCCACAGGGAAACTCCCCACTGGCTAAAGGAAGGCATGATTCTGGAACGTCCTGAGAACCTCCAACTCCCATTGAAGTAAATCACTTGATCAGCCCCTTTCAGGATTTGGGCCTTTTGACTAGAAAAACTTCCTGCGTGTTCCAAAGTACTGTACTGTAACTGACTGAGAGATTAGGGAAATAATGCAAATGTGTGATATTTGGCACTAAGAGGACCAATCAAATGAATGTATCTTAGAATGCTGCTCCAAGATCTAGCTGCTCTATTCGCTTCTCCCCTCTGCTTGAGTCTCTCCACTGGATTGCAGTCGCCTGTTTTGTTTGAGGTCTTTTGTACTAAATTCAAGCTTCCTAATCTCATTGTCAAAAGCTCTCCCTTGCTCCACCTGTTTCTGTAGCTGCCCCCTTATCTCCATCTACACCTCTTTCACCCTGTATCCTCCACCCTAATAATTTTTGCTGCCTCTTCTCACACCTGCTTACATACTGCCCTTTGTGCATGGAACAGCGTCCCAATGGATACTCACTGAGCCCCCATCTCTCTTTCCTCCTTCAAATACTTAAGAAAACACATCTGTTCCAGACGCATTCCAGCGATAAGACAGACATTCCGTTCACTGAGCCTGATTCTCAAGTCTCTGCTCATCAACACTGGCGTGAATTGGGAATAACTCCATTGAAGTCAATAGAGTTACATTCTTTAGATCAGAATTGTGCCTGGTGTCGGTCTACCTTTTATAAATAATAGTGCACAGCTTTCTCCTTCAGTGGTAGTCAATCTTTGTAAAGTTAGAGGAGTTGGCAATTCTCAAGAATCGGGATAAGTGTCCGAATATATCAAGTAATCTAACCATTCTCCTGACAGAAATTACAGATCCCATTTCTAGTATTTAATTTGGGTGTGCAACATTCTTTTTCTAACACAAAACCTTTAAAAGAACAAGAGGGAAAATTTTTAATAGAAAATTTCCCCAGTGTATAGAATACATGACAATATTGTATTGTCTCTTGCATGTTCCAGTCCCTACACACACACACACACACACACACACACACACACACACACCCACCACCAAGATTGTGCCTAGTGTATACTCCCGTTTATCCCAAACCCTATTGTCCAAATCCCCTCATTATCTGAATCCCTTCCTGTCTTATGTGATGTTTGTTTGCAAAACAATTCCAGAGTGACAAAAACGCCTTATATCATTTTGTTATGATACATCCCAGACTTACCAAAAAGTTGTTAAGATTTACAGAGAAATGAGAGATGTTGAACTGTTATGCCATACCAAATGTAATTAGTTTGTTGGTTAGTGCTGTCTTGGGTGTGCCTGTTGCTTTTGTACTTCATGCTCCGCATTTTATGATAATCTCATTAACCACATCTTGTTCCATCAAAGGTTTTACCTTGAGTTACTGCTTTAGCAACAAAAATAAATTGTTATTTGACACAGTGGGCACAAGGAAAAGGGGGCACCTATTGACAAATGGTTCTAATTAGCACAGTTCTGTTGTGTCAGTAAATCTTGGGCTAGCAGGGAGCGTTGTATCGTGAAATGACAAGCTGTGAAGATACACATACTGAGAGTGAAAATATATTATGCATCTTTTAAATGTTTTTAATTCTTAGTAATGTACTTCCAGTGAAGTGTGCCATTATTGTCTGCCTTAAGTTCCTCTTAAAATTCTAATGGAGATTTATGTACAAAGCTAAAAGTTTTAGCCACAACCTACTCTTTCTGGTATAAGGTGGGTTTCAATAGGTAGATAAAGTTGAGCCAGACTTACTATAAGAAAAACATGGTAGTTTGTTTGATTAGATTTTCTATTCATAGCACAATATGTGTTTGGATTTTGTTGTTGGGTTTGTTTGGATTTTTGTAGGGACTCAGTCCACACACACAGCACATTCACTAAGACCAATAAGAGTTGTACATACAGATCAGGGGCAGTATCTCGCCCTAAGCTAGTTCACATTGTTTCAGAAAACTAAATATAGATGATGCACAGAATGCAAATTAAAACATTGTGCCTTGAGAAGTGCATAATATAGATTTTCATTAAATCTCAGAATTGGGGTATTCCCATCCAGATGACGGTGATCAATTCAAGTTATGTTAAATGTACACTAGGGGACAATATACACGGGGTGGGATGGAAAAGAAAGGAGAAAATACACATTTTCTTTCATTCTTCTCCTGGGGGAACAATACTTCAAATAAGCTTGTTCCATATTCTCTTCCTAGGAAATGAACTTTTTTGCCAAAGAAATTCAGCCCTGTTGACCCTGGGCATTTTAAGTGTTGGAATGGTGCCAGGAACCACCAGGGCTGACTCATGAAGAAGTCCCTTGGTATTGGAGGTCAGATTAAATGCAAGTGGGGGCCCCCTGGTCCTGACAGCCAAATTCCAGCATTGCTCTTAGGAGGGCTGGCTTGTGTTATCACCAACTGCAAACAACCCACTGCCTACAGTAACCGCCACCCACCCTCAAATTCATCCAGCCAGAGTCATTTTTCAGAGAGAGGCTTTTAGAATTCAGCTCTTTGTTTGACCTACTCATTTCAACAGTGGAGCAGTGGGCGTTTCTCCCCAGTCCCCTCTCTTCATGATTTCACCTCTGGTTCCAGATCCTATAAAAACCAAACACCAACCTGTCATTCAAATGCTACTTTCATCTGGATTCCTCACCTCTGAGAAACAGCTGAGCCTATTATTAAGGCGTGTGGTAGTGATTCTAAACATCAGGGGGAGAACATGCTTTGTCCAGAGGGAGAAGTGATAATGAACTTTTGGGGAGGAGGGGAGAGGCTCCGACTCCCAGTTTCTCACTCTCCGTGAAGCTGTGAATCATCCCAAATGCTAATCCCTACTGTGTAGTCAGCAGTTTGATGCCATTTAAATACCAAGCTGTGCAATTTACTCGAGGGCAAAGGTACATGATGAAGGAAGCAGACAGACATACCCTTTTTCTTCAAGTTTTTCGTTCATATTTCCATACATTCCACAGGTTTAACCTTATGGCTATGGAGAAAGGAACTCAACATGGCTGTTAGAAATGTGGGGCCTTCTGTTTAACCACCAAACTCCCCTACCATAGTCTTGTACTTCCAGGAGATGTGCTGCAGAATGCTATGTAGAATACGCACCTGTCAAACGGCATATCAAAGGATGGGGACCTTAGGAAGGGATAACTTCCAAGGTCTGGGCCTCTCAAACAAAAATTGTTTTATTCTTTATATTTATAGGGAAATGGGTGCATCAGGGGATTATGTTCTGCAGCCAGAAGGCCTGATCCCTAGCCTGTGCAATTCATCAGAGCTCTGTTGACTTCAATCAAGCTACGTTGACATACACTAGCTGGGGATCTGCCCAGAGCCTTTACCGCTAAACCGCCACTTCCAGTCCAGTCGAGGCCCTGCAAGTGATTGCAATTTGTTGCTACCACAGAACAGTTCTCAGTGGCCTGCGAAATGAGCTGATGTCTCAGTGTGGAGGATTTGCATAAAGGTTGTAATCGATAGCCACTAGGGGGTCTCCCAAACTGACTGGCGGTGGGCAGACGAGCCCCACAGGGCAGAGAGAGTGCTGTCCGTCCTGACAGAATGGCAGCAGGCAATGTAGAGCTCAGTCTGCGGCCAGGTTGCAGATATTTCAACAGTTACAGCGTCAAGGGCCATATTTATTTGATTGGAGCCTGTATCTTGATATCCGATGAGGATCAAATGTTACTAGATTAGTCTACTAACCCACCATATGCGGAGATGAGAGGCCTTGCAGTGAAGCAGAAAGCCTGCCCCAGCTCAGCGCCTACATATTAAGGCGAACATTTTCAAAGGTAGGTGACTAATACAGGCACCTAAATGAGTAGCCTGGAGTCCAGAGATGCTGAGCACCCATTGAATTCAGTGAGGTTTAGCACCTGTGGAAATCAAGCTACCTCCTTAGGACCCCGATCCTGCTGGCACCTAAGTACAGTGACAAAACTCTCAAACGAGGGGCCGAAATAGGGATTTTGGTGCTAAATACTAGACCTCCCATAGCTGTGAAGATTGTGGCCTAAATGTCTGTATTTAGGAAACATCTACCCCTCCTCGTTGAGGAAAATAGCTCACATTTTCCTCTAAAACTCCTCTAATCCAGTATATTTCAGTGGAGTTCAGCATTGCCAACCCAGAGGGCTCAAAACTCATGAGTCTGGTCCCAAAAAATTGTGAGACAGACTTAAAGACCATGAGATTTTAAAACAAAAATAAATACCAATTGAGTTCTTTTTATTTGCTTTCTGGTTTCTGAGCCTTTAGGGTGCACTCGGGTCATGTTTTCAAGATTTTTCTCCACAACCCTGAGAGCTAGAAACTTACTGGGTATTTTTTGTATGTTGGTTTAAATGGAAGCTGAGATTCCCATGTAATTTCTGTCAATCTCAGCATCTGGGACTTTAAGGAAAAAGCCCACCCAATATTGTGAGAGTTGACAACACTGGGAGTTTTTAAAAAAAATAAAATAAAAAAAATTCTGATTTTCTTCACAGAGCCATGTTTTGTGGCATTCAGGGGCTGATCAGAATGCCAAGAGCTGTGCATGTTCCTGGCACAAGAGCACTGGCTGTGGGAAGCTCAGAAATAAAACTGAAAGCCAGTTAGTACGATAGGCCACCCGTAGTGGCAACTTCAGCCGAGGTGGTGAAGAATAAAATGAGGCTCATCACCTCGTCCCTAGAGAAGGTTCCTCTATGTCAGGGTTGACACATTGTCAGGGTGATGTAGAAGAAGCTTGCGCTGCGGCTAGCCCATGCTCTGAATAAACACAGGGTTTTAATTTACAGTGCCTTCAGCACAACACCTGCCAAAAGCACTGAGCACACTTCCAAGAAGCCAACTTTTTAGTGCTGCCTTGGGCCTGCATTGCTTTCTCTAGATGCAGCATTACAAGATCGGGGCCGATGCTGCAGGTTTTATGCTGCGCTCCTCTCTAGCAATGCACAGTGAGACGCACACCAAGAAATTCTGAGGGAAGAACTGGAATGTGACTGAGACAAAATCTTGAACTGGAGAGTCTGATCGGCAACATGGCTCTAAAACAGACATCTGAACAACTCCTCCGGGAAGTCACCCAGCTTGTTCAATTCAGAAATCTAGGCCAGTGTTAATGAATCAGAGCAGTGCATTCTTTACATGGAAAAGTCATGTTTATGCCTGTTCCTACCACTGCTAAAGCATGCAGAAATCCTGCAGAAATGAGGTGTGCAAGTTTCAGCTGATTGGTTAATGGAGCATGTAAACAGAAAATTTTAACCACTTCAGTGATGTCTATTATTGCCAGCTTCAGTGGGTGCCAGTTTGTTCAAAAACCAATGTGTATTGTATTTACTTTTACTAGACTATTAACTATTTTTGTAGAACTGGTCAAAAATGGAATTTCTGATCTTTTGTTTCTGGGTTTTGTCCCAAATTGGGCCAAACAATCAAAATATCCAAACTTTTCACGGAAGGAAAAAATACAGAAAAATTTCTGTTATAGAGGTCGAACCATTTTGTTTGTTTCAACATTTTCAATCAAAACAAACATTTCCACGTTCCCTAATTGAAATGTTTAATTTCAGTTTGCCAACCTGAAATGAAAACAGTTTATTTCAGGTCAGGTTGATGTTAATCTCTGCGTCCACCCAAGCCTCTGCAGTGTTCCATGGGAATTGTAGTTTTAAGTCAATCCAAAATGAAACATTTCATTTAGGTTTTCTCTGTGGAAATTTTACCAAAATTAGTGTATTTTTCCCTCTTCAGAAAATTTTGATTTTGACTAAACTTGTTTTTTTCAACCGGAAACTATTTGATTAGAAATTTTTTGACCAGCCCTCGTATTTTTCATGCCTGGAATAGATGGGTTGACTAACAGGAGTCGATTTCTAGCTAAAGGCTGAACAAAAATTCTGCTGAAAACCTTGAAAACAACATGGTCATTCAGGCAAGAGGTTTCCTTTCTACAAATGCTCGGGGCAGGTTTCCAACTTCCTGTATTCTGCCTGGAATCAACGGTATTTGTTAAAAGATGGATAAATACCATCTCTTCTTTTCTTCAGCAGCCTGATTTCCCCATTGGCCATGATATTGTGCTCACAATGAATGATAACCCTGGTGTACAGGACAGCATTTTACAGAATTGTCATGTCAGAAGGCCTCTAGAATTACATTGCTAAAGAAGCTGGAATATTGTGCAAATGAACATGTTTTTGGGTAGCTGATACCCAGTGGCCTTTCCTTTTCTGGAAACTAATGATTGCATCTGTGATTTAGCAGCAGTAACTTTTGTACCATTTTTATTTTTAGTGACGATAACACAAGAAAAGATTTAAAGGCACTGCCTGCCTTCCCTACCAAGACCTTGCAGGAACACCCCTCACTCACTTACTGGTAAGCTCCTTGCTAGTATAGAAATGTGAATGTTAGTAGCAATTAGTAGCCGTTACCAGGTCAGTTTTGTACACTGTTTTGTAAAGGGTGTAGCATGTGTTATAAATGGGTTTGATCCCAAGCCCTGTATCTAAACACTTCTAAACTTTAGAGGTTCTGAATCCAAACCCAGATCTGGATATAAATGTGTTTGTTAGCCCTTACCTTTGTAGGGTCAAACAAAATCTCTGGATCTGAACATCACCACATTTGAGAGAGACTTGAAATCCAAACTGCAGTCCAGCTCTGAATTTTGCAAATGGCACCCATTGTTTAGAGCAGGCTTAATCAAAACAATTCCCCAGGCCAGGGGGTGTCTGAAATGCAGAGCCAGTTACAGTTTTGTGCCTTGAGTCCATCTTTAGCATGTGTCCTTAGGTAAGAAATACAGCTCAGCATTTGTGTTGTGAAGAAACAGTATTAAACAATAAGATACTTTTATGATGTAATAGATCCCCTTTATGCAGGTACAGTATCCTGCTTTATTTCATTTCTAGGCTCTAACTTACACTTTTCTCATTTTACCACTAATACCTTTTAGAAGGATTCATTTTTTTCCCTATTAAGTGCTATGCAACTAAATCACTTGGCCTGGTTTTCATTTGTCTTCAAGAGTGATAGAGGGCCGAATGCGTATTTTGTTTCTAATTCCAGCCGAACAAAAGGTCCTTGATATGAATTTATCTAATTAGTACCATTATTCTACAGCAGCATCTGTAACAAAGCTGGTTGATCTGAAATGAGTAGCTAATTAGACTCTGGAACATTGGATGATGTAGTAAGGATTAGACAGAAGGTTCCATTCTGCATAATGAAGGATGGAACTGGAGTCATTACAAAACTGAAACTATTGGGAAATGTTCAATGAAGCGCCTTTGGTACATGCTGAGCCTGGGTTTGAATATCATCAAAAGTTACTGCATGTAAAAAAAAAATCACTGAGCCGCTAAATTGATTTTGTGCTTGTTTTGCAGTGAGGACAGAGTAATTGAACATTATATAAAAATTAAAGGTCTGACCAGAGGACAAGCTATTGTTCAGTGAGTGTATCGTTTATTTCATTGGGGGGTATTTTTGAAATACTTTCTGTTGATATGTGGGAGTGATGTTGTGCTGATAATCATTCACTGTGGACTTTTACCATTCATATCTGTAGCAACGACATTTTTGATTGATACTATTTAATACAGACAGCAAATTTACATTAACCCATGTCTTAAATTTTGCATTTCACAAGTCCCCAGTTAAGGTTTTACCTCCTTTAAATATCTTCGATATGCAAAAAATGATTATGGCCTCATTTTAATACCAGTACCAGAGGGATTGCCTCCAAGCTTTGTTTGCTAACAGTTAATTTTTACCCCAAAATCTGAAGGAGGATGTTGCCTTAAGTTGTGTAAGGATAACAAATATATTTATTGTTTTAAGGTGGTTTGAATTTGATTTTCAAAAGGTGAGGGACTTAGGGGCTATTCCAAAGCCAATTGAAGTCAATGGACAGATTCCCATTGCTGAGCTTTATATCAGACCTAGAACCACTGAGTGGAGGCAAATATAGTATAAGGTGTAATATGCCCAGATGTTTGAGAAGAGCTACATAGTTATATAAAGCAGACAGCGTGCAAGTTTCCCCACACTGCACCTCTCTCCTAACCAGTAAAAGTCCTGCTGTTAAGTCCTAGGACTCTTTCAAGTAGGAATGTAGAATAAATGATCTTTTCAGAGGTTCACTAATCCATTGAATCACCAACGTATTGA
Organism: Caretta caretta; assembly: GCF_965140235.1. Taxonomy (NCBI): domain Eukaryota; kingdom Metazoa; phylum Chordata; order Testudines; family Cheloniidae; genus Caretta; species Caretta caretta. The sequence goes on along the minus strand of NC_134212.1, from coordinate 9,262,869 downwards.
ATCACGTAGACCCTTAATGGCATAAATGTATTAATATTACTACTTAAAACCACTTATTTTTTGATGTTACCATAACTCTCCTTCCCATTTTCCCAAGTCACCAGAATTAAATAAGCCTAGGCAGCTCTTTTCCTGCAACATTCTGTCTTGGATGGTTTAGACACAACAAATCCTGCATCTTGGCAGGGGATTAGACTTGCGGTCCCTTCTAAACCCTATGGTTCTATGATTCTGACATTTCAGAAAAGACCTTTCAACATGTAGTTTTAGTTTCAGCTTCCTCAACTCTTGATAAGAGGAATTACAGGGAACAGTTACTTTATTTTCCAAATATTTGTTGCATGTGCACAGAAGTTTTGCCATCGACTTTAACTGAGCCAGAATTTCACCTCTGTTCCCAATGGAGGGTGCTGAGCCCGTCACTTAATATGCAAAAGATAAATGATTTTATCTGAATGCATATGTAAAAGAGGATATGTTAAGAGGCATTATTCTCTCCAGAGCAACTCATCAAATACACTGTAAATCTATCTACAGGTACATGAAAGTGGTAGAAGCTCTGCCTACATATGGAGTCCATTACTATGGAGTAAAGGTTAGTGATTGTTTATAGATAACATGATTCCATTCTTGAGGGAACAGTTTCACTGTACAGCATCTGCCTGTCAATATTAAAAGCTGGACTTCTCTAAGAACACTGAAAAAGTATGAATCAGAACTGTTTTGTTATTGGTGGACTGCAAATCATTTACAGAGAAGGCAGAAGGGAATTGTTGTTTTAACACCCCCCCTCCCCGTAATCCTACCATCCTAATTAAACTGGATATCACTTCTAGCTTTTAAGCAGTTACATTTCTCCAGAGGCGCAGTGAGAACACGGTGGCATGGGCTTAAGCATTGGCTGTACAATCGAATACATACCAAGGAGGTCAGGCAGGCCTGTGCAGCCCACGCCGCCTCGCCCTCAGAGCTATTTTAGCCTAAAGTTAGCACAGGTACCTTTACATGAGCTGCAGAACATACCCCTAGCTGCAGTGTAAACGCACCCTCTGTAATTAGTGAAATTCTGCTGCCATTATCACGCTCAGCAGTCTCTTCCTTCTCAGCCCCATTTGAAGCATTTTGTTAAAATTGAACAAAATGATGCTGACAAAATTTCTATAGAACTGAAAAGATTTTTGAGGCGGGGAAGGGAATAGTTTAATAACGAGTCAATACATTGGAAACAAATTCTGGATAAATGGGCAAAGCATGAGCCAAAAAAAAAAAAAATTCTTTATCGCATATAAGGGTGTCTATCCAGCAGGGATCACAGTCACTTACTATGGTGTATTGAGTGAGGAGTACTGGACATAGTCTTCTGTTCCCTCTCTGCATTTATTTGTGTATTGTGCAATGCATCTGTACTGCGTACACGGCCTTTGGCCACTCCCTCTGCTGCCGTCCTTCCCTCCCCGCGGTCCCACCTGTCGTGATCTCCACCCACGTGTTGCAGCATCTGCTGCTTTTTGCCCACTTGCGCAGCCAACAGACCAGCTTCCCTTTGTCCTTCGCTCCGTCTGAGATGGCAATGGCAGAGCCCTTTCATCACAGTCTCACGGCTTGAGTGCAGGTTTGTTTGCAAAGTCCCCCTGTGTTCCTAACCTGCTGATTCTGGTCACAGAATGAAATCGGTAAATACGATGTAACCTTTGAAGTTCTTAACTCCTTATTAGATCTTGGTTCTTGTGTTCTTCCATTTTACAGGATAAACAAGGAATCCCATGGTGGCTTGGCATCAGTTATAAAGGAATAGGACAGTACGACTTACAAGACAAAGTCAAGCCTAGAAAAGTAAGGGTATTTTGCCATGTCAAAATACATCTTCTTTTTTTTCTTTTTTAAGCCATGGCTAGTTAGAATCCTAAGGAAAATGAAAGCTTTAGAGTCCATGAATTCTGGAAAACTGGAGAGGAAGAGACATGCTTCCTCTCCAGCAGATAGACAGTGCAAACTCTTAATGTGCAATACAAAAGTTTAGTTCAAACGTGCTTCTAATGAGTTTGATAGTGCATTCGCTACTGGACTTTTAAGAACCTCACTAGGTCATCCCGCAGTATGAAGCAATCTGGTGTAGCTGGGGGTCTCTGCTTTACATGGGTTCAGAGTTATTGGTCCTGGCTTTAGTCTTTCCTTAAGCAGAATCTCCATTTACTTCAGTGGGTGGGGTGGGTGTGGGGGTGTGTGTGTGTGAGAGAGAGAGAGAGATGATAAGTGGATCAGGCCATAAGATTAGTCCAGTATCTCACATGGGTGAGATACTGGTTGAATCCTTGGTGCAGCTGCAGGCCAATCAATCTGCTGATTCCCAGGAGGTGTGTAACCATAGGCGGTGGGTTGAGAACATGTGCTTGAATATCCAAGGCTGCTCTTTCCTCCTCATCCCCGTCTGTGTATTTGAGTAATTCCTGCCAATAATCACAGTTACTGAAGCAAAGCACAGGGCCCTGTATTCCCTCGCTGGCTCCCTACAAGTCATCTATTAGCGAACCCTAACAGGCCCCTCTGCTGGCAAGCTGTCATACCGCCCAAGCACGTGATGTGCACGGAAACTATTCCAGCTCAACAACTGATTAAGTCCCATTCAGAGCTTGGAATGAGCCCTGGAGGTCTTTGGAGAACTGGTTTCCTAGAATGGTTGGGGGAGGTTTCGACACCTGTGCGAGTTGTCCTGTGGGGGGGAATACACCTGGTTTCTCTCTTGTAGCCATGTTTCCTCTGTCCCCGTGCAGAACTAGTTTTCTGATGTGCTTCTTACCCCCAGGATTTGGGCAGTAGCTCACGGGAGCGTGCATGCTGCCAGCAGTCACTTCAGATCAGTTTAGACCATTGTGCTCTTGTCCAGGGGATGGAAAGATACACAGGAGGAGTGAGCATGGGGAACAGAATTGGCTGGCACATATTCTGAACGAGCTTCTAGAAACATGGCTATAGGAAAATGTGAGATCCACTAGTAGCAATTCAAAGAGACACACTTTGTCACTGTCCTTCTCTCCTTTTTGACAGTCAGCTACTGATGGGTTCTTTTTCTTGAGCTAACTTGTCACCAAGATCGATCTCTTAAATTTCTCTCTTGTTCTGTCCGGTGAAAGGCTTTTATTTAATCCCAGGACTTTCTGCTGTTCACATACCACAATGACAGAGTAGGTTTGATTTGGGTGTAAGGTTATAAAATAGCCACGACTGGTAAAAGATCAAATCAACACAGATTCACAAGGATGGCCGTGCCTGATGTATTTCCAAGCATTGACTGAGTACAGACAGTACATTAGTAAATGGGTTGGTAAGAGGAGGTTAGGAGTCTCATCCTCTGGGCACGCCTTGGCATTGCTGCAAACACTTGCCACACCGGGGTAGATGGGGCCAGCCGTGTCCAGCACCCAGGGCAAGAAAGCGTGCATGCAGCTGAACCAGTACTCAGTTTCATTCCTGTGGTACCTACGGGATTACCATTCTAGGCACCATCTGGGCAGATTGGGAAACTCCATGTTCCTTAAGATTGCCAGAGCCCAAATGCCGACTATCACATCCTGCCATTATTACGCCTGTGTCACTCCCTCTAAAGTCAATGGGAGTTTTGTGTACAAATCAGTGCCAGGCTTTATAATGGAAATGTTTGCAGACCATTCACAGCAGTGCCACTTGGGTGCCTTGCAGTAATTTTAACTACCCAGTTTAGAGTACAGAACAAAGAGGGAGGAGGAGCATCAAGGTCAGCGGAAAGTCTGATGCCAATAGGCTGTTTGAAACAGTGACTCAGTTTAACACAAGAGCTCATGGACCAACATTGAGGAAGAAATTAATGTGCCAACAGGTTCTTTACACAAAGGGTGGTTCCGTGTTTGGAATCTGAAACAAACTGCTCAGGTTAGCAGAGAGTCGTAATTCAGGAGCTCAGTTTCAAGAGAGAAAGGGATACATACGGAAATAGGGGTGAATGGATACTGACTAGATTTGGGGGTTAAGATATATTGCAGAACTGTTCCTCTTTGCACAGAAGAGGTGCAGGGCATTTGCTCAGGTTGAATTACATTCACACTCCAAGTCAGCCTCTGCCATTTGCTTTTGGCTAGAAATAGTCAGTGTCAATTCATTTTTATTAAGTTTTCAGATCCTTGAATATATGAGAAGATCTATCCAGAGGGAGAGGAGGCTGTGTGGCTTCTCTAAATGTCTGTCTAAATCTGTGGCTACTCCGCACCACAACCAGCAAATATGATCTTCTTTGCAGGCAGTGGGGGAGAGGGATGAGCCATGAAGCATGTAGACTCTGCCTTTCTGCACTGAAGTGCCGATAGCATTGGATTTTCAGGAAATGTCTTGCTTTGCCCTTTTGGATGGAGCCAGGCTGACAACAGCCCAGAGGGCAGGCCCTGCACAAGAATTACCTGCTGTTTGTCTCTTGGATCAAAGTCCTCTGCTACATATCCTTAACCAATTGGGAAGGAGTTAAGGGAATCCCAGTTGTGATCTACCCACCAAGATAGATACCTTAAAAAGTGAATGTGTGTTTGATTAGCAGAGTAAGAGAGAGATGCTGTGTTAAAAGGTAACCAACAGCAAGCTGGTTTTCCTGTTTTTAAATGTATGTGGGCTTGTCTACACTTACCAGGGGATCCACTAGCGGCAATCGATGCATCGGCAGTCGATTTAGTCGGTGTAGTGAAGACCCGCTATATCGACTGCAGATCGCTCTCCCATTGACTCCTGTACTCCACTGAATCGAGAAGAGCAAGGGGAGTCGACGGGAGAAACTCCCGTCGACATTGCATAGTGTGGACCCCGCGGTAAGTAGATCTAAGGTACGTCAGTTTGAGTTATGCTATTCACGTAACTCAAATTGCGTAGCTTAGATCGAATTTCCCCTGTAGTGTAGACAAGGCCTATGATTGCTTGGTGTACAAACATCCATAGATACTAGCTGGGGCTGGAAAGCTTCTGAGGTTTCAGGTATGGCACTTTTCCCAGGAGTCTACATTGTTATCCCCAGCATGCTAGCTAAGTTCCAACACAGTAATTGCATTCTGCCTACTCCGGCACTCCACATTCTGTAAAGGCTGCTGCTAGAGAGGGCTGCTTTTTTCATTTAATATTGTTTTCCATTGATAACATGCACTCATCAGAAACTCTCCAAGTCTATATTCAATTAAAAAGCACATTAACTAGACCAGGGGTTCTCAAACTTCATTGCACTGTGACCCCCTTCTGACAACAAAAATTACTACATGATCCCAGAAGGGGGGACCAAAGCCTGAGCCTACCTGAGTCCTGCTGCCCTGGGGTGTGTGGGGAGGTTGGCAAAGCCTGAGCCCCACCACCTCGGGCCGGAGGACCAAAGCCAGAGCCCAAGTGCTTCAATCCCGGGTAGGGGGCCTGTAACCTGAGTCCCTGACACCCCCGGCTGAAGCCCTTGGGCTTCAGCTTCGGCCTTGTTGGTGGAGCTCAGGCTTCAGGTTCAGCCCTGGGCCCTGGCAAGTCTAAGCCAGGCCTGGGCTGAATTTTAATGGGGGTCGCATTTTAATGGGGTCACAACTCACTTTGGGGTCCCAAACCACAGTTTGAGAACCACTGAACTAGACCCACTCAGATTTGACACAATGCCAACGAAAGGACAACGAAAAACCCTCCTCCTTAAAACATAGGAATCTCAGGCCACCCAAATAGCTCTAGGCAGAAAAGGCCATGTGTAAATACATGAGCCCTACAGCATACTGAAGGTCAGTAGACTGGATCAGCAAGGCGAGAGAAATCCAGAGTTAAGAGCCCCTTACTGAAAGCACCTTCTGAAACAAAGATGGATGAAATAATCTCTACATATGTAATCTGCAGTCTGGCCAACGCTTACGCCTGTAATGTTACCCACGTGAGCAGTCCCATAAAGGGGGCTACTCATTTGCACGAGTGTTGGCATGGCCAGCGCCACAGTGTGTCATCAAGGGCGCAGTCTTCATGTGAGCAGTCCTGTTAAAGTTAATGGGACTGTTCATGAAGAAACTCCTCATCTGAGGAAGGCTTTCCAGCCCCACCAACTATCCGGGGCTGTTTCTTCACCCCCCGCCCCCTCCCCGACACACGTCAGTTACTACCGATATATTGATTATGCTTGGAAGTAGTTGGAAGCTAAAATGGTCGCTTCTCTTAATAGCCCGTCCTGCCCCGCTGAAGTTAGTGACAGTTTTTGTCACTGGCTGCAGGGGGAGCTGAGGGAATCACTCTGTTCCAGTGCTGCAATAAGCTGAAAATGGACAAGTGGGGTTTGGGGTTGGTGGTTTTTTGGGTTTTTTTGGTTGGTTAGTTGGTTTGTTTTTTTTTTTAAGAGCATCATTCTTGCTGTCATCTCCGAAGACCAAGGCAATTTTCATGAATGAAAGGAAATGGACTCCATATTGGCTACACACTATAGTGTCCGTATGGCTCAGGTGATAAGTGCACTGGGACATACGATCATTAGGACATACGATGCATGGCTTCAGAACCCACATCCAAGTTTAAACTCATGCCCAGGATTAATGCTGTTGTCCTATTATGGTGCCAGCCTCTCTTCAGTTTATATGGTAAAGTAAGGTGCCTTCTGCTCATCTTTGTTGATTGTTCAGATGTTATTTAAAGATCCCATTCCACAGTCCTTTTTGAATAGATTAGGAAATAACACTGGTATCCTGGCCAGCGTTCCTTTTCTAAATAAAACAGGTTTTAATGTCCAAAGCCCTGTGTGTCCATTTAGTATACAGGATGAATCTTCATTTGCCTACAACAGCATCCAGCTTATTAATATGTAAAGTAGTTTGGGCTGCCTTTGTGTCTGAAAATGAAAATAGATTGCATTATATGCTGTAATAAACCCCTGTATGGTGATCTAATGAGAGAAGGAAATTTGAAAAGATAATAGCAACATTAGTCAAAAAGTAAGTAAGTTCAGCTAAGTTTTCTCCTGCTCTGTCCTATTCCTGTATTCAAGTTACAGTACTTAATGTAGTCCTAATGCCTAAATAGAAAAAATAGATCTTATTATGGAGTTGTATTAAAGCTACAGATATTTCAATGTCAATTTCCTTCACTACACAATAGGCTTCAGGAGTGTTGTTAAAGCATAATAGCTTTGAAAATGGATAATGCTTATCATAGGTATTTACAAAATGAAGAAAAAGTTATCTAAATCTTGATGCTGCACGTTTTCTCTTATAAAACTATTTCTTAATATAAATTTTCTGTTCTGCATTGTTCAGCTGTTCAGAATACAATAGTATTGGCACTGAATTCTCAGCAGGATATTCTAATTATGCAAAGATCCCATTTGCTTTGTGTGTTTCTCACCTAGGGGAAGCCTTTGATTTAGAATCCAGATACTGACTGAAAGTAAACACAGCGCTTGTAATAAGAGTATTCTATGAAAAGTAGTGACTTCCAGGTGCAGACTGTTGTTAGAGCGTCAGCCCTCTAAAGACACACTTTTTATGTTGGTTTGCTTGGTTGTTGCAAAATTTCTGTGGATTTTACCAGGAAGGTAAAACAAGTGAGAACATGGTTTGATTTTTTGAGACATTAGAAAAAATACTTCATCGGTAGAAAAAGTTCTGTAAATCTCTCCTTCTGACTAAGGATTTAATATACAGAAACTCACTCTCCCTGAGTTACCAGCACAATATTAGTTACAAAACCCAATGTCCAGTTATAGGATCCCATCTGGTGAATAAGGTTGGAGCAGGATATTAGTTCTCATGTGCACACACAAACTACTTGGAATATGTTTTCTGATTTTCTTTTGAAAGGAGAAAACACTTCATGTACCAGCAGATGCTTAAAACAAAAAGGATGTAATCGACACATTCCATGCACCAATGACCTGCGCAAATGATCACTTACAGTGTATTAAAAACCAAAGAGCCTAAGGATTCCAGCCTCCATAACTGTGAGGATAATATGGTTCTGGGTAAATGCCTTGTTCTGGCCAAGTCCAATAAATGGCCTCAGCTCAGCCCCAGAATTATACTGTGCACCTTCTTATTCAATAGCTGTGCTTGGCCGAACTAATCACAGAGCTCTCAAAGCTAGAAGTTTTATCTTTTGAGTCTTCAGATTTTCACTCCCCATTTATATAATCTGGAGAAAAGCCATAGGCAGAAAAGACTGATAGGTGCATTAAGTAAATTGCCTCCTACAAACTTCTGGTAAACATTTCTCCCCCAAAATGGGTTCTCCTCACAAAGTCCAGCATGCCTGGAACATTGCCATCAGCCTTGTATAGAAAATGTTCAAGTAAATTTGCTTTTCTTCAGCACTTTGGGCCTGATTGACCACTCGCTATTATTTCAGGATTTTTCTGCAATTAATGTGTCTTGTTTCTTCCTTATATTCCCCCACATGTGTGTATCCACCTGTTGTCTCTCATGTTATACTTGGATTGTAAGTCGTATGAGGTAGGGTGTGACAGAGTGCTGAGAGATGTACCCTGGTCACTATTTGCACTCAGCAGGTTCCTGTGAGAGGGTGTAATTGGCGAGGGGTGTGCCTGATTACCAGGCCAGACTGGGGTAAGGAAGTTAATCAGCTAATTAGCCAATAAACAGGCAAGGGGTTTAAAAAGAGGAAAGGAAAAACAGGAAGGAAATGCTTGAAAAAGGAATGGGGAAGGGTAAAGAGAGAGAGAGAAAAGGTGAGTGAAAGGCTAGGAGAGGCTGACAAAGTGAGTTCTCTGAGTAGATGTCCCTCAAGTCCCACCCCACTTTGGAGAAGAGATCAGAAAGCTGGAAAACAGTGCCAAGGTGGAAGTCCCAATATGCACTGGTGAAGGTATTGAGACAAGGAAGAAGGTCTCAGAGCAGCCTCTGTTTGTGGAAAGGAGCAGGAATGTGACAGGCATACCCTGTCCCACAGGGAATGTCTCTTCGTTTTGAGTTTGTACAGTGCCTAGCACACTGACGTCTTGGTTCAGGTCTGGGGCTCCAAAGTGCGACCATGATAGAAATAAACCATTAATAATAAACACAAAAGTAGTCCAATAAAAGCACAAGTCTAGGGTGCGATTCACCATCATGATATCTTAGTTTTAATCCAAGTACCCCTGGCACTTCTTGAAGTCTGGATCTGTTTCAGAAATAATAGCAGATCTAGTGGAGAGTTTCTTCTAACTTTTCAAAGTAATAAATCAGTTATATGATTTTTAAAGGTTTCTTTCACGCAAATATTTCTGCCTAGAAAATGTAATGCTTGCTGAGGACAATTTTAATCGATTTGTGTTACCATGCAAATGGATCCATTCTTCGGATGAAGTTCCTTACAGAGAAAAAAATAAAATTAACAATTTTATACAACAATTTCATTTTCCCCAAAGCAGTATAGCACAGTCTGGTTGCATGAATCATTGGCTGACGTACACATGTTCTACACCATCTCTAATTTTAGTTGCTTCATCACAGTCTGCTTTGCATTTAAGTGACTATCAAATATTGCCAAAAACGACCGCTTCCCTTGCAAATGCGTCACTTCCTTTAAATTGGTACAACAGTGTGGTCTATAATCAAGAGTTTTTTCCGGATCAGAAATGACCACCTCTCTCACAGAGCCTCTCCCCAGCATCTTCAGTATATGAAAGGCTTCCTTTAGAGGCTTCAGTGGACAAATGATTGTAACCCACACAAGTGCATGCACAATGAGCCAGACTCTGCCTAGTCATAAGCAGGCATAAATCAACTGCAGTTATGTTTTCCACCAGGGTACACCAAGGCTGATTCTTTCTCCTTCCCTCCCTCTCTGTTTCCCACTTGTTGAGGCTACATCGCTGATTTAGATTCAGCACATTTCTCTTGAACTAACTCTAACTTTTATGACTTTATGGCTTATTGCATTACCTGTATAGTAGAACCTCAGAGTTACGAACGCCTCAGGAATGGGAGCTGTTCATAACGCCAAAATGTTTGTAACTCTGAACAAAACATGATGGTGGTTCTTTCAAAAGTTTACAACTGAACATTGACTTAATACAGTTTTGAAACGTTATTGTGTAGAAGAAAAATGCTTATGTTGCTTTCCCTTTATTTTTTTAGTTTATTAACACTAAATTTGTTTTTATTTTTTTGCTGTATTTGCTGGGGGCGTTGTTTTGGTCTCTGCTGCTGCCTGACTGTGTACTTCCGGTTCCAAATGAGGTGTGTGGTTGACTGGTCAGTTCATACTCTGGTGTTCGTAACTCTGAAGTTCTACTGTATTTAACTCCTCCCCCGTTCTTATGGCACATTTCCCCCTGAGCATTTAGCCAGCTCAGAAAAGATCGGTCCTATAAACAAAGCCCCAGAGTTCAGCTCCAGATCTGAATATGAATTTTCACAAACTTTGGGACTATTTCTCATTTGTTCCCATAAATTTCCCTGAAGTAGGAGAATCAGGTTTAGATTGTAAGCTCTTTGAGGCAGAGACTGTCTTTTTGTTCTGTGTCTATACAACACATTTGGGTCCTGCTGAATTATTGGAGCTTATCGGTGCTACTGCTATAGAAATAATACGGTCGTTTTGTGTGAACAACCTGAAGAGCCCAGCATCTGCCTGATATGGGGATTCATACAAAGGATAATCTAATGAATGGTATATTACTGTATAGGATTATTGTTTCATAATATGTCCTGATGATTCCTTGATGTTTTTTGTATATACCTGGAATATGTTTGATGATTAGAAATATAGATAGTTGGGTTTGTGATGAGTGGGAGAACCACATGGTGAATTGCCTGCAGGGTGCGCAGGTTGCGGATCTATTGAGACATCTAGATCAGGGGTAGGCAACCTATGGCACGCGTGCTGATTTTCAATGGCAGTCACACTGCCTGGTTCCTCGCCACCAGTCCCGGGGGCTCCACTGCTGGCCTGGGGTACTGGCCGCCGGCCCCCTGCCAGATGGGGTTTCAGCCCGCTGTCGGCCCTGGGTCCCGGCCACCAGCCCAGGGGCTCTGCAGCCTCCCCCAAACTGTGTCCCACTCGGGTGCAGACAGGGGCAAGAGGGGGCACAGCTCAGCACCCCCACCTTAAAAACTGTTCCAGCACCCCTGTGCTGGGATATTTTTAAGTCCTGATTTTCTGCTTACATCACTCTCACACCACGTGGAATAGCGCGCTGCGTTTGACGCTGAGATTAGAATGTACATGCGAGAACTGGAATCAGAATTTTCTGACAGATTTCAAGATTTTCAGTGATTTGGCCCAAAGCTTTCTTTTCTAATTAAACCTGAAAAGTTCAACGAAAGCGACTTGGATTTGTTTGTATTTCAGTGGATGCATGTTGAAGATTTCAAAATGCAGCTCATTCAATTAAAAAGCTCAGAATTGTGGGCATCAAAGTTTGGAGATGAGTGCACTTGAAGCTACCGAGAGAGATCGTGGGGCCTCTATTCTAACCTGCTGGACGTCCCTGCCAGTGAAATTTAACTGTTAGAAGAAAATTGCGTTTGCAATGTTTTCAGCATTTGGAGCCACATACCTGTGTGAACAGGTAGTTTCACACATGAAATCTGTCCTCTGTCCCTCTCGGAGCCGGTTAACAACTGTATTTTAGTTGCTTCATCACAGTCTGCCTTGCATTTAAGTGACTATCAAATATTGCCAAAAACAAGCTGGGGGCTGGTGTGCAGCTTAAAGTATCCAAATACATGCCAGACATTGGAAAACTCAGCAAGGAAAAGCAAGGGCAAGGATCACACTAAACTGATAAGATCTGCATTTTAGTTTCATTTTAAATGAAGCTTCTTAAACATTTTAAAAACCTTATTAACTTTACATACAACAAAAGTTTAGTTATGTATTATAGACTTACAGAAAGAGACCTTCTAAAAACATTAAAATGTATTACTGGCACGCGAAATGTTAAATTAGACTGAATAAATGAAGACACGGCACACCACTTCTGAAAGGTTGCCGACCCCTGATCTAAATAGACACCTATGCAATGCTGAGGAGGAGCCGGTGGTTGTGGTACATGTAGGTACCAGTGACATAGGGAACGGTAGGAGAGAGGTCCTGGAGGCCAAATTTAGGCTGCTAGGTAAGAGATTAAAGTCCAGGACCTCCATGTTAGCATTCTCTGAAATGCTTCCAGTTCCATGTACAGGGCTAGTTAGACAGGCAGAACTGCAGGGTCTCAATGCATGGACAAGATGTGTAGGGAGGAAGGGTTTAGGTTTATCAGGAACTGGGAGCCTTTTGGGAAAGGAGGAGCCTATACAGGAAGGATGGGCTCCATCTATATCGAAACGGAACCAGATTGTTGGCATGTAAAATTAAAAAGGCCACAGAGGAGTTATTAAACTAATGGCTGGGGGACAGCTGACAGATGCAGAGGAGCACACGGCGTGCACAGAAACATTCCTTAGGGGAGGGTTTATTAAAGGGGATATTCTGTGTCCTTGTAAAGAGGAGAGGATAGAAGTTGCTAAAGCACAGGTAGGCACTGAAGAGAAACAGTGAAACAAAAAAGAGTCCCATTCAGTTGCATCACATGAAGACAACAAAATACTGACAAACTTTATAAGTGCTTGTATATAAATGCAAGAAGTCAAAATACTAAGATGAGTGAACATGAGTGCCTGGTATTAAATGAGGATACCCCTTCACATAATACAAGAACCTGGAGTCACCCAATGAAATTAATAGGCAGCAGGTTAAAAACTAACATAAGGAAGTATTTCTTCACACAACGCACAGTCAACCTGTGGAACTGGTGACCAGGGAAGTTGTGAAGACCGAAAGTATCACCAGGTTCAAAAAAGAACTAGATAAGTTCGTGGATGATAGGTCCATCAATGGCTATTAGCCAAAATGGTCAGGGATGCACCTCCGGGCATCCCTAAAGCTCCAACTGCTGGAAGCTGGGCCTCGATGACAGGGGAATAATTGCTCTGTTCTGCTCATTCCCTCTGAAGCATCTGGCACTGGCCACTTTCAGACAGGAGACAGGGCTCCTGTCTGACCCATTGGCCTGACCCAATTATGTCCAGCCTTATGTTCTTAATATTCTTATTTCTCCCACTCACTTTCAGTTAAGTGTGTTTCTTTTCTGCCTTGTAACATAGACTGATGAATTTAACCAGGTTTAGAACAATATAGAAATTCAGTTATGTTAAAAATAGACCCAACGAAATCCTTCGGATGTTGCTGTTGGTAAGTGAAGTCCTGCTTAGTGCCTATGAACAATTAGGCATTGCTAACTAGCTTTGCATCTCTGAGGATCTTCTCATGTCTTTAACAAACCATTACAGGGCCAAATTCTTCACTTAGAACCACACATATGTCTCCCATTGAGCTTAATGCAGGTCTTGAATGATCTAAGTGGATGGAGAAGAGTTTTTATAAACGTTTATTATCTCAGGTGCATGTACCTGGAGCAAGGCAATTTAAATACAGATTGCAAAATGTTTGCGAAAACATTTTAATTATTTCTAATTGGTCTTCCTGCCTTCAAAAGCCAGTATGAAGTTCCCAGATTCGTTTGCTACTCTTTCCATTTTGCTGTATGTATATTTTAGGAGAGGTGAAAATTAGGTAGGATTCAAAGTTAGGTCAGGTTTAGTGGAGAAAGGATTTATGAAGTGGGAGTTTATTAGATTATAGACCTCTGGATTTGGCCCCGATCTGGAAAAACTTATTTGTAAACCGTTCGTACAAGTCTGTTTCACTCCCTTTGATTTTTCTCCAGTACTCAGTGGCCTTTCTTTTCCTGGCCATCCCTTATGGCCTCTGTCTACTGCTTTAAAAAAAAATGAGGAAACACTTTGATTTACTCATCAGTAATTGAAGGTAATTAGATTTTATTTGCTTATTTATTTTTGAAGTTCGTCTATATAACTATTATTTGCCCACACCTTATTCTGTGATTATGTAGACAGTCGCTAGTCTTTCTAAAAGGACAGTATGGCAGCATAATTAGCTTTATTTAAACCGTTTCAGATGAAAAGCCACTGGAAAACTGAGTGTGTTTTTTAAATATGCATACAGAAAATTTAGAGAAGTGATGGTTTTGAAGAGAAAAACCTTTACGTAGCTAAGTTCTTCTGACCCTAGGAGAGTATATTGTTTAGTCATACGAGTTATTAACTAACAGGTTATTATTTCGTAGTTGTTATTTGAAAATATAATGTGCTGTAACTACATATCATGAACCCACAGATCCCTGGTACAGCAGACTGTAGCCTTCAAAACAATTATTGATTTTTGGCATTTCTCATGTCAATAGATGCAGCATAAAGCAAGTACAGCAAAGTCATATGCAAGCATAAACTTCTTAACATATCTATTAGTGCATACTAAAGAAAGAGTCAAATGCATATAGAGTATGAACGACTAGGAACTACTGTTCTCAACAAAATATTTGCTACCTGTTTGGTCATACAGGCGCATAATAAAAATGCATATTGCTATTACAACGTACGAGTGTTAAGAGTGATGCACAAAAAGCAACGAAATGACTTTGGTGCTGTATCTCCGATCCCTGATATGGAGTGCGTACTATTACTAATACACTTTTACAGTATATGCGGCAATGACTCTAGTGCAGCCAAATACTGTGTGGTATGAACTTCCTCTGTAATAGGTTTCAGAGTAGCAGCCGTGTTAGTCTGTAGTTGCAAAAAGATGAGGATGCATCCGATGCAGTGAGCTGTAGCTCACGAAAGCTTATGCTCAGATAAATTGGTTCGTCTCTAAGGTGCCACAAGTCCTCCTTTTCTTTTCACTGTAATGTTACTATAACACTGGGACTTCACACTGAATTTCGTACTGCTGAAAGCACACGCCCTCTACACACACCGATGGCTGTATAATAAGCCAGTTATACTACTGCAATACTTAGAATTTTCAACTTCAAAGTACTTTATTAATTAATTAACCCTTAAACACCTTTGGGCGATAGGTACATGAAGTATTTACAGAGTGGTAAGCTGAGACACAGGTCAAGTGAATTAACACAAAACAGAAAGGGAGTCAGTAGCAGAATTAGGAGGACTAAAACTCATGAGCTCCTGGCTCACAGACTTGATGTCTAAACTGCAACTCTCTTTCTGCACTAATTAGAAGAAATGCTGTAGCTTTTAATTCCTGCATGCTGGCTGATCTTAGCACTCAATATCCAGACCATTTAAAATGAGCAAATACACTTGGAGATATGGGGGCAGGGGAAAAGGTCAAGCCCTCATGACCAACTAACAACGTAAACTGCCCATGCCATCTCTGAAATGAGCTAAATAACGAACTCCACTCCCCACGGTTGTCTCACCAGAACTCACTAGCCCTGCAATCCATTTATAAATGCTATTTCTCAGTTATGGGAAGACAGAAGAGAGTCTACCAAACTAGTAAATGGCTAAAAGTGTCTTCGTATGACACCATTTTACTTAGCAGATTGTCTTTTAATAATAAATATCAATCGGAAACCGAATTCTACAGAATGATAGGAGCAAAAATACCTTGTCCAAGTAATTTTCCCTATTGTGTAACTTACTTACATTTGTGGGCAAGATTAGTAGAGATTTGGCAAAAGATGGTTCAACATACATGGATATAGAAGAATATGACAGATCTCTAGGCTGTGAGATCTGCATATGGGACCTCCTCCCTTCCCCTGCTGCATAAAACAGGAATATCGGCCACTTCTGCAGCTCCATCCCACTCTCTGGACTTCACAGTGGCCTCTCCATAGGTCCAGATCCCATGTGCCCCCCACCAGCATTACAGAGAATCCTTGGAAAAAATAATGCGGCCCTCACCTCTGTGACCTGTTCAGCTGGGCCTCCCAGAGGCAGTTGTGACTGGGGGACTAGGATCTGGTAGTGTGACTGCAGTGGACCCATGCTGACAGGAACTGGGGTGGGGAAGTCAGGCCAGAGGAGTTATGGGGTACAGGGCCTTGTGTACATGATCTGACCTTCTGTGGATTTCTGGGGGGTCCTCTAGCTTTGGGGCACCTCCCACAGCCTTTTCCATAGTGGGGAGGAAAGGAGACAAAGCTCACCCCTTACCAGAAGGCTGTGGGGTTTCCATGAGGGGATCTCTCAGATTTTCTTCTTCAGAGCACAGCAAGGGCTGGTCTGGGCCTTGGGGCTCTAACTAGTACAGATATGCTTAACTGCACTAAGCAGAGCAGGGTTTGGCAGTCCATTCACATACCCCCCAGGACAATATTTACATTGGAGTTTTATCATGTCTGTTTGTGGGGACCAAAATCTTTTCTCTGGAGCTAAGAGTCACAGGGGTGAAGGGCTTGCACCTTAGTCACATGCCAAACCCCATCGTGTTCACATGGTTTTCTCGTAGAACAGGTTGTCTCTTGTGTCAGTCACTTCTGCTTCCCACAACCTTCAGGTATGCAGGAAGCATTCACTGTCCTTGTCCAAAAAAAAAAAAAAATGCAGGGGAAGTGATAAAGGGGACAGGATTCATCGTTAGTCAGTGATAAGCCAGAGAAGGAGGCTGTGTGTCAAAGAGCTCTTATTTCAAGTATGCTGGTCGGTTTTTTCCACGGGCGTGGGACTTGAGCTGACGGGAAGTGCAGTTGGAATGTAACACAACTCTTCCTGTAGAACCTGTTACATTTCAGAGGTGAATAAGGACCGTGGTAGGATTGTACATTTAAAGCTGCCACCAGTGATCCTGAATTTGAAGCCACTTGAGCTGAAATCCCCTGTGAATTCTGCAGCGTTCAGCTGTCTTAAAGCATGTCCCTCCCCTGGGAAACTTCCTCCGGTGCTCTGTGCTCAGCTATCTGTGAGGAGAGGGTGGGATTGGGGAGGCTGTTGCTGATATAGCTGGTGATGTCAGCAATGTGTCAGCAGTGGGAGTTAAGCCTGTGAAACTAGAGTTACACCTAAGAGGCTGAAACTCAGCAGCAGAAGGAAGCGGAAAGCTGCTTGGTTGGGGCAGGATGGTGTATTTTCTTTTTTAAACTTCGCTTTTGAAACAATTGGATTAAACACCAAACAAACGAGAAGCAAGATTGCACATTTTCTTGTGACTAGGTAAGCGTGGGGATTCAGCTGCATCATTTGGAGTAGTTCTGTGTCCTGGCTATTCTTCGTAAAAATGTTGTTGGTGCAGTGTGTGACAGCACAAGGACGTTCTTCAGAGAGGAGTGGGGGCATTTGTCTGTTCCTGTATATGTGGTTTCTGGGATACCGTAAGTAATAGTGCTGCAGAGTGCAAGATGTCTCTCCGCACTGCGTTCTGGGATATTGCATTACTTATATTCTCGGTAGAATTAATTCATTTAGAAAATCCAGCCACTTTTTTATGGCTGGGGGCTTTTTGTGTTAATTTAACGCCACAATAAGTAGATTCCCCTTTAAGCAGCACTGTTAAAAACACAACAGTAATCTGCAAATGTAAATGATTCTTTTAAGCAAGGGTCATTTCTCATTACAGCATTTTTTTTTAATTGAGCAGAGTTTAATGACCAGAAATACCATTCTGGCAAAGAAAAGTTATGGCAAAACAAGATTCCATAGCGTGAAAGGTCACGAAAAGAACCGTCCCATAGGTTTCCACAAACATGTGAACTGGATTATGTTTTATTTATGATCTCGGATATGTGCATTTAAAATTGAAGCAGGACGTAATATTTGGCTTTATGAACCTTGGCGTTACTTCATGCTGTAGCATGTTGTGTATGTTTAACAGATGGAGTCTTACAGTGATGTGACATTTGAAATATTACCTAGAGATGACCAGTAATATTATCTGTGATGGTGAATGAAATGTTCGATTGATTGGCTAAGAAATTTAAAGCCCGGTTCTGCCTGAAAGAGTGACTTTGGAAAACTAATACTCTGGAAGGAGGTGTTTCTTGTTCATTGTGTCTGGGTGATTTTCACAGCAAAGTTGCTCAGTTTGCAAGTGAAAAGATTTCTTCCTCTTCCTGTGTGTCCCCCCTCCTCCCCTCCGCGCACACACACACATTCCTTCTCCCCCGCCCCCACCCCACCCCACACACAGCCCTGCATTCAGCCTGGGCTCTGACAGTCTTTCCATCTCGTGCATTGACTCCAGTAAGAGAGGGTCTGCAGGCTAAATTAAACCTTTGGCTACACCTGTCCCACTCCATTGTCAGATTATGCATTTAGTGATGTCCCACTCCATTGTCAGATTATGCATTTAGTGACACCTGGGTAACCCCATTGGCATTAACTGGCTTTGCACAGGTGTCACTGCTGAAAATTAAAAAATCACCCCCTTCTGAAAATACTTCTGAATACTCAAAATTCCACCACCCGGTGAAAGCTATGTTAAGAATGTGCCATGTTGGATGGGTGCAAAACCTGCTATATCATCCCCGCAGGTAATGACTGGCGTTGCTTCCAATGCAGAAGGAGTAGGGTAAGAAGATCCATAGGGAATTCCGACCCCCTGGCTGCAGATCTCAGGGCACTGGTCCAAAATGCCTCCCCGGTTATGCTGTCCTAGACTAGTGATTCCCAAACTTTTTACTAAGGCAACTGCAGTTTGTCTTTTCTGTGACCCACCCAGAGCCCAGATTTGTGGAGGGAGCAAAATCATAGGCCAGCATCTTTCTTCTCCTCCTCCTCCTCCTCCTCCTCCCTCACCGCGTTGAGGGGGTACTGACCACTCTGCACCAGCACCACAGCCCTGATCCCAGCTTGGGATGGAGGGGAGGCCCACCCCCCCAACAGTGGCTCCTGTCCCTCAGGCCTGGCCTGGCTCCCCACTCTAGGTATTGTGACCTGGCACCTAGGGTCACAGCACCGCTCAGGTTCGGCCCGGCAGCCGTGACGGCACGATGGCTGGGAGAAACCGGAGCGGTGCTGCAACCCCATGCACCAGGTCGTAAGGCCGGGGAGCAGGCAGCAGGGTCCTTCCCTGCAGGACAGGAGCCGCCGCTGGCTGGTGAACATGGGAGAGCAGGGGGCTCATTCTCCAAATCCTTGCTCCACACTAGGCCCACAACCCATTCAGAACCTTCCTGTGACCCACTGGTGGGTTGCAACCTATCATTTGGGAAATGCTGTCCTAGACAGCAGTTCTCTGGTCCCCAGCTGGTGATTACACATTTCTTGATTAGTTGTAGTATCGTAGCACCTAGGAGCCCCAGTCAGGGACCAGGATGCCATTGTGCTAGGTGCTGTAGAAACTCAGAATAAAAAATTTTCTCCGCCCCAAGGAGCTATAGGTTCAGGAAATGCTTAGAGGGTTTCCTTAGAGGAGCAAGATATTTGGAGTTGCTCCTCCCAGACTCTCTTCCAGGGTGCTGTGCAGTCTCTCCGCCACCCCACCCTACCCAAAAATCTCTCAAAACCCCAAACCCAGTGGTTGCATTGAGTGTGTTGCACTTAGAGCATGCCTTTTCCAAAGCTCTTGTTGCTTTGTTACTCCCCTGTGCATCCCATGACCGATTGGGGGAGCAAAGGCCAGAAAGAGAAGAATGCATTATTTTACCTCACTTCTGGCGTGCAACGATTTATATTAGCTTCTTCATTTAATCAGAGTAAAAAGTACTGTAGCTCTCCTCCCGAGACAGAAAGTTTGATTAGACGCAAACAGTTAGCCGCAAGATGAAATGTGTTATTGGCAAAGGCAGCTGCTTGCACAATTCAGATTTGCAATGCACTGTTTATAGCAAATATTGTAAGTTCTCTTTATGGGTCTTCTTTATCTTATAACCAGTGACTTTTGGCACAGTTAGTCTTTAGATATAGCATGAGCTCCCCTGGGTTTAGTTGGAATGAATAATATGATGGAAGAAAGAGCAGTGATTCTTGGGGTGACTGTGTTTTGTTTCTTTCTCTCTCCTAATACTCATAGTTATTTCAATGGAAACAGCTGGAAAATCTGTATTTCCGTGAAAAGAAATTTGCTGTGGAAGTTCACGATCCGCACAGGTGAGACCAGAATGGTTGTAACAGAAAACCTTTAGACATTGGACAGGTAATCCTGGTGTCGACCAAGTTCTCCTTTCATTGAGCTGCAGAGAACCAGGATTGTGACATAACATTTTGATCTTCCTCTTTGCTTTGAGTTATGGGGCCCAGTCCTCAGGTCCAGGGCAGCAGAATGGGGCTGCGTGGGCCACGGATCTGGTCTGTGGTTTCTAGTAACTAATGATAAAAAATAGATTCCTGGTAAGGCACAGAAAGGGCCACAGGGCTGATCTGTAATGTGGGGTGAAATTTTGAGGTGTATTTATAATGCTGCTCAGTTTCTCATATTTGTTTCAAATTGCATATGGGCAGTTCCCAGGCGCTGTCATACTTTCAGTGGACCTGGTTCTGGTAAGCGCATTGCAGTACCTGCAGAGGAGAAGTTTTCCTCCTGATTTAGCTCCCCTCACAACCCAGGGAGCGGCAGCTCTGTAGGCCCATGGTAGCTGGAGGCCCATGGTCACGGGGACTGCGGGGCCAATAGGACAAGGGGCATAACTCCCATAAGTTCATGGACATCTCTGGCCCGACAGTGACTTCACCTTTTTAGCCCACAGCCAGTTCATGGGGGTGGGAGGAAGTGCCCAGTCAGAACATGGGTTCACAGTAATGCTGCCCTTCCGTGCACTTGTTTAACAGTCACTTCCATAAAGGACCAGAATTTGCTCTGAAGAAATCCCCCTTCTTTCCGGTTCCATCTTCCTTCTGCCCTCTCTCCCCAGCCACACCACTTTCTCCATCAATGCTGCTTGCACCCAGCAATCTGCTTCCAGCCCCCTTCATCTCCCTTCCATAACTGAAGTGTGAAGAGCTTTGGGATACCCCTTCGTCCCCCCTGGCACATCCCACACGCAAAAATCCCTCTGCATTCCATTCTCTATTGTAGATTTATAACATGTCCATCCCTTTGCTTCTGATCTCAGCTGCAGGAGCAGCAGCCCACTCCCTTTTAGCTCACTGTGTTGTAAAAAGGAGAGGTTTTATGGCTGTGATTCAGTTCTGTAATAAACAGGGAAAGCATAGCAGCAGCAGAAATGATGAGGAAGGATTTTTCTTCAGTAAAGGACGTAGCTCACAGGCTGCGTATTGGGTCTTGCCTGGTTCAGAAAAAGGCAGCTCATATTTTAAACCTAAAAGGAACCAGCCTCAGATTGCATTTCTTTTACCCCCTTTAGAATTTCAGTGTCCAGAAGGACCTTTGGACAGAGCGGACTTGTAGTGCAAACCTGGTATGCAAACACTTCCCTGATCAAATCCATCTGGGTAATGGCAATCAGTCAGCACCAGTTTTACTTGGACAGAAAACAAAGCAAAGTAAGTTACCAGACATGTTGCCATAAGCAAAAATTTCACCTCCCATACTTGTACCTACTTCAATCTCCATTGTTCTAGAGATAGGCTACGAATTGGCTTTGTAGCTGTTCTGCGATCTGTTAGATCAAATAACAATGCGATAGCTACATTATCCTGCCTCCAGTTAAGAGCTGTGGAAATGAAATCACAAAATGGGGGAATTATCCCAGCTGGATGTTTAATCTACCCTGTGTCTGGCCTCTTTCTCATGTTCATTTTGAACAGGATACCAGTAATAAAGGGGTTTTCCTTATGGAGATAACTGGACTGTGGGGGAAATGCCAAGCAATGGAAAGCAAAGTGTAAAATGCCACGGGGGGGTGTTGCATGAGCTCTTAATTTACTACGAGGAGAAGTGTGAAATGTCATCTCTATGACCCTTTGTTCTGAAGCTAGTTAAAGGTAACTTGATGATGCAGGAGTGTGTTTTAACTCTTTCAGGCAAAAATTCCCTCAGCCAGAAGTTTGGATGATGTTGCAATGGACCTGACTGAGATGGGGACACAAAAGGTTTCCAAACTCGTGACTTCGGAGGCAAAGAATCAGCTTATTATGGCCAGCAACGGCAGTTTAATCTCTTCAGGTAACATTTTTGCTTCAAGCCAACTGCAGGTTCTGTCAATAAATTGTGAGGCCTATGTGCAATAAATGATGCCATTTATTCGTAGCTGTGGTGAAGTAGATGTCAACATAGGTCAGATTATAAAGATTTGATTTTATAAGTATAACATACCAATTTTTCTGTAAATAAGTGAAGACACAAAAGTGCATTCTAGATAGCTTGGTGTCTGTGTAATATATATTTATCCCATACGTAATGTTGATACCTGTCTACTGAACCTGCAGACCCATAGCATTCACTACAATCCAGGTGCATCTAAGAGTGTGGTCCTTGCATCTGCTAGGCATATGTACTCAGTCACGTGTGAGAGAGAGAGAGAGAGGACAGCAGCTAGAGTTATCGGAAATTGGACCTCAGGCTCCCACTGAACTGCAGTGGGATTTGGTGCTTTAACTTCCTTAGGCAGCTTTGAGAAATCAAGATTGGGCCCTTTGTTCTAGGCCAAGGAAGGAAATGGGTCTACCCCCGTAAATCTGCATTAAAGGTAACTCATTGCTTCAGGGTCTCAAGATTCTGAGGTCAGTGAAGAGCAAAAGAAGGAGAAAATTACAGAACTAAAGAAGAAAGAAAAACTGCTGCAAGAAAAACTGCTGCAGAAAGTTGAGGAGCTGAAGAAAATCTGCTTGCGCGAAGCGGTGAGGACTGTTCTTAAATTCCAGAGGGGGGCTGGCACACCTCCCGCTCAGGTTAATAACCCAGCGTCCTTTCCATTCCGCAGGAGCTGACTGGCAAAATGCCACAGGAGTATCCACTGAGTGTGGGAGAGAAACCTCCTCAGGTCAGAAGGCGTGTAGGCACAACATTCAAATTGGATGATAACCTGCTTCCCAGCGAGGAGGTAGGCACAGCAACTTCAGGCAGCTTACTAACCTTAGGGCAGCCAAAGCCCAGACTCAAACAGCGTCTAATACTCCGGCTCTTGCCGGTAGTGATTGTTGGTTTTATGTTCCTGATGTGTCGGTTCAGGTAGCAAACATTCAGGATCGGCTGTTGTAAGTTACCCCTATTTGCAACCGGGCAGGGGTTGGCGTGTACGTGTGCCTATGTCTGCTCTAAAACCGAGGGTAAAACTATCCAGTTCCACAGGTAGGGTCCCATCCTGCTGCCCTTATTGAAGCCAAGCTCTTACTGACTTCAAAGGGAGTCTGGCTAAAGACAGCAAACTCCCCTAGGGCTTGACCATGCACCGTTGACATCAGTGGAAATTTTACCATAGAATTCGGTGAGAGCAGGTTCCATCCTTTAGTGCCTAGACATCACCCAGCACTATAATTCTGTGCTCTCAAGTTCTGAATTAGACAGTGGTTGAGACTTTGAATAGTAATACACATATTGGGTTTGACACACTTCTGCAGCTACTTGGGGCTGTAAATTGCACCCTTCACTGGCAGTAGGGGTCACTGTGCCAGTGAGTGGGGATTCGCCTGCGTAGCAGGGCACAGATTCCACCCAGGGAGAGCTTTATTCTGTTCATGGACCTCAGTAAAGAGCTATGCAGGCAGAGGCTGCTTTGAGGGATGCGCTGAACACTCTCAAGACTTCTTGCAGTCTCTGGGCACACCATCTCCATCCGCTCTTTTCTGGGCTGTGCTGGCTGGCTTCGTTTTCTTAATGGAATGTGGGATTGTGAGCACTTTGTACCCAGGTGTCCCAGGAGCTCTGTGCTCTGGACGAAAATGCTGGCGTAACCCAAAGCTGCAACAAACTTACTTTGCGTAAGTGCTAAATCCTTTTGAAGCAAAACCCTTCTGACAGCATGCAGAAGCACTGCGTAGCACTTCTGTCACCCAAACAGTAATTAATTAAGTTTCTGACGCCCTGTAAGGTAGCTGTGATTATATCAATTTCATAAAGTGAAGCAGAGAGAGATTCCAAGCTGATATTTGCAAACTTTGACTTCAGTTGAATCAGCTCAGTTCGCTTGTTTAGGTATCTTGACAGGGAGCTAGATGTCTTAACTTTAGGCACCTAGGTTAAAAAGTTTTGGCCTGTGTAACCGTCCCAAGGACACACAGTGAGTTCAGTGGAGTTAAGGAATAGAACGTAGGGGTCTCTTAAGCACTAGACCGTAACCATATACTCTTTTTTGGGGATATTTCTGTGTTTTCACTTAAGGTTTCATTTTGTACACTGAATTTTGTTTACTTGTACTTCGACCTGCAGTATCATATAATAACAAAGAGCTAATGTGTTCATGAATCTGCAGGACCCCGCTTTGCAAAGCTTGGAGCGCAATTTCCTCATACAGCAAAAGATGGTGGAAGCTGCGAAGAAACTTGCCAGTGAGCCAGACATGTGCAAAAATTTGAAGAAGAAAAGAAAACAAGATTACACTGCTGCCATGAAAAAGCTTCAAGAGATTGAAAATTCCATAAATGAATACAGGATCAAATGTGGCAAAAAACCAACGCAGAAATCAACCCTTATTTTGCCAGGTAAACACCAAGAATCCCCACGTTTCTGTTGAGGGTGATAGAGAATGTTCTTCCGTTCAGTTACAAGTTTTGTTTATAGATTTGGTTTGGTTTTTTCCCTGGCACTTGCATGGAAAAGGAAGATGTAATTAATGCCTGATATGCATGAAACATTGTTCCTGTGCCATACATAAGCTGTGGGTAGAACAGATCATAGGAGAGGCTAGGCACATGTGCAGACATGTTCTGACATCAGACCAAAGGATTGCAGTACGCAGAAGGGCTGGCGGCATCTTCTCAGCCGAAACTGGTGTGGTACCTCATTCTGTAGCATATTAGATGCTCTTTTATTTCTGAAATAAGCTTCAAGGATTACTCAGCTGTTCCAGTGCCTCCTTATAATTCTCATCCCCTTGTTTTTATTTTACTGTGACAGTAGAAAGGAAAGTGGATGAATATTTCTACAGGATGATCGCAAATACTGGGAAAAGTCAGAAAAAATTAGCAGGGAGCAAAGAATATATGTCTTGATTCGACATTATTAACTCCCCATAAGACAACAACAAAGCTGGGGTGTTCTCAACGTGCATTGCTGCAGACAGCTCCGTAAGCTAGGCGTTTAACTTCTTAACCCTAGCAATGTGACAAGTATGTGTGTATAGCAGCAATCCCTTTGCAAAGAACGACTGTAAGGGAAATGGAGGTGTCACTGCCTTCTCCATGCTGAAAGTAAGGCATGATTTAATTCCAGCCCCTTTGTGTGAGAGGTCAGTAATTAATACAGTAGGCTGATTGAGGGAAGTTTTTTGGAATTGCAAAAACCTATGTATATTTTGCAGTCTTTGAGTTTTCTAGGCTGATAAATGGCTTTCTGACCCATCTTCCAGCTCCTTGACCTGGGAACATCTGTATATATGAGACTCTTAATGTTTGATCAGTTGCTTTTTGCACATTCTGCTGAGCCCGGGCAAAAGCTGTTCCATGAGATGTATTTTTCTCCTGGAAGCAGCAAGGTAGAGAAGGAGGGTGTACTTTTTCTGTAGTGTATTTATATTGTATTCCGCTGATCCCTATGAAGGATGTCAGTATCGTGCCCAATGTACCTCTTCATTTCTGGAATAAGAACCCTTAACAGCCTATATTCTCCCCTTTACATATTGCAACATAAGGGAGTCTACATATGGCCTAGATTTTTTGCCAGGGTAACTGCTGTTGTGTCCCCTTTGGTTTCAGAATTCACTTGGAATTTTTTTCAGCAAGTGGTACAGCAAGGCTGTTTATCATTGCTGATTGACTGGAGGATGTTAGCCGGACTAACAGCCAGATTGTAGTGGACAGGGTGAAGGTAGTATCTCCTTTTCCAGCCTTGTGCTTACCAATGTAGGCAGTAGTTTTGGAAGTACTTCTACATGTAGAACAAGTAACATACTGGGCTAACGAGGCAGGAAGTCCCCGAGGTGCTAGTAAGTAGCGTGACCATCATGGTACACCATCTGTGCATAACTCCTGCTGCTTATTACATGGGGCATGTTGGCACCATTGTGTAAAATGGGGAATTTAGAGTTTAGATACAAATCCATAAGAACGGCCATACTGAGTCAGACCAAAGGTCCATCTAGCCCAGTATCCTGTCTTCCGACAGTGCTGGTGCTTCAGAGGGAATGAACAGAACAGGTAAACATCAAGTGATCCATCCCCTGTCCTCCATTCCCAGCTTCTGGCAATCCTTTGGTTCTCACTCATAAAAATACGCACTTACTCCATCATTTCACAACATCTGGCAACTGACGTCACTGAGAGCTTTGCTTGAGCAAGGACTGCAAGATTTGGCCCATAGGTAAATAAGCTGCACTCCAAACCAGTACCTCAGAAGCAGTACGTGTTGAGGAATGATGCTTGGCTGCTTGGAGTTTGGAAAGAGCAGAACCATCATTTATGGTAGATCTGCCCAATCGTCTGCAACTGATCTGCAAGCAACCATTTGATCATCCCTGGCCACCCTCATTCGGAAATAATCAGTCCCACGCTTTGTGTGTGTGGTTTCCGAAAGCTGAAGATTAGTCTTTGGTGAGGAGTGTGGCAATGAGTCAGTCGCAGCTGTGAATTTTAGGAACAGTTTGTTGGAAATGATGTATTCAATAGCAGCCTCAGTCTGTCGGATCAGCCCTGTGCTGTTCTCGGTCCAGTCCTCTGGGGATGGGAGAGTAAACAGGTCCTTGACTTTCATAGTCGTCATTCCAGGCCGTGCCACTTGTCATGGGCCACTCACTCACACACACGCCCCGGCTGCAGAGGGCTCTGGCTGTGCTGTTTCCACATGGTACAGCATCTGACATATGTGCGGCAGATGGTGCGTGTGGCTGAGCAGCATATATTGGCTGGATTCATGTGTTTAAAAGCACTGGGGTGAGGGGAGGGGTTAAGGTACAGTGCTGGACAGCTGACTTGCTTAGCACTCTTCCTAGTGAACTAGTTAAAGAGAGTGGAAATGACGTGTTCCTATGGAGAGCTTTTACTCTTTGCTTGTGTCGATCTGGGTGTTTTGCTAGTGTCACCTGTGCAGTCTGTCCTTACCGGTACCCTGTTTCCAGAATCAGTATCTCCCTTGCCACTTTCTCCTGCGGAGTCTCCTTTCGTCCAGCACCCAGGTGCTGGAACTAGGGGTGCTACCGTACCCCCTGGCTTCAGATGGTTTCCATCAAATACAAGGTTTACAGTTTGGTTCAATGGCTCTCCATACCCCCACTATACAAATTGTTCCAGCACCCCTGCCAGCACCCTTCCAGACTGAACTTTCTCTTTTTTTAGTTTTCTTCCCTGACTCTGCACCACTTCCCGTATCGTGGGAGATTTCTGGGACTGGAGGCAGGGACCAGAATCACACAGATTCGGATATTTGTAATGTTGAATGCTTCTATGTACACTAGTGAGCTGCCCATTCATTGTTATCTCAGCAGTATGGTTTTGCCTTTCATGAAGCCGGATCTTGATATCTTTCCTCTTTGTTGACTCTGCTTTTACACAGCCGAAGTCAGTTGAATGAACCCTGAATAAGAACCATAGGAGTTTGTCCAGAGTTTATTATGGTTACAGAGGAAGGAAGTGGGGGCACGACAGTGTTCTTTCTAGACAGTACTGTAGTCCTCTCTGCGTAGCTCTTCACGGGCTGCTCTTTGTGAACCTCCGGCATACCAGGCATGAGAACAAACTTGTGCATCTTATGTTTATGATGACTGGGCTGAAGCAACAGCTGTGCTGTGGCAGTAACCAACTGCCCTGGCTGTCACCAGCAGCTTCTGTTACGGACATTCTCCCCTTGTGTTTAAGGATCAGCGTCAGATTCCTTACCAATTGGTAACCCATAGCATCAAGTGGAAAGATGAGACTCCTCTGGTGTATGCAATAGAGCATTATGAATAAATACAAAATGCGTTTTTAAAAAAATCACCGTGACCAGGACCAGATTCAACTCTGTTAACACTGGTGTAAATTTCAGGTGATACCATTGAAAACAATGGAATTAGTCTCGATTTACATCAGCATAACTGAGAGCAGAATTTGTCTAAGGGTAAAATTTTCAAAAGCCCCAAAGTCCATTTTCAAAAGTAATCTCAGGCCATAATATCAAAGGTATTTGGTGCCTAGTGGGATTTTTTCAAAAGTTCCTAAACTGGTTAGGTGCCTGAAGCCCACTGGTGTTGAAAATTCTACCCCAAGTGTTGTCATATTTGGTAGCATATTAAATTACAATGTAAACAAATAAGGTAGGAGTGCCGTGCAAAATAGGATGATCAGATTGTGAAAGGCTACATACGCATCACATGATACTGCAGTTCATGTCCATCTGGCTCTGTAGCTTATTTTAAAATAGAGTATGTAGAAACCTCTGTAGAGAATCCTGTATCTCAAATCCTTTATTTTCATTTACAGATGATACAATCCCATCTGAGAGTAGCTCTTTGTCTGATACAACAATTTATGACGATGGTATGTCACTTACGCTTTTCTGTTTATGAAGTATCAGGTATATCATACCCTTCCTAAACAATAATGTAACTTTTTGAGTATCTTATTCTGATTTACATGTACATCTTTGAGGCCTCTATTTAAATCTTAATACATTTGCTAAACCTTTTAGTGAGCAATGATTTTATACAAGAGAAGCTTAATCAGAAGCTGTTCTTTGAAACCATGTATTTGTCAAAAGCATGAGCTCTTCTGCTGGTGACTGAGTTTTCTTTGTAGATGATTGTTGTTTTAATGGAATAGCTCTTCTGATTAACCTTCAGAAATACACGCATCACTCTTGTATGAACAGTCAATTCCAGCCGGTAGTAACTGGCAGGAGAGGGCACTTCCGGATGGCGAATGACAGGCTGGAGGAATCTGGCCAGTTAAGCCAGCCAATCGTAAGCTGACAGGAAATGCCCAACCCAGATGTCATCATAGCAGTTTTAAATCATTAAAATATTAAAGCATGTAGAGAAACTAATGACCTGTTTGCGTGTTAAATGGTGGTCTGCATCTTGCCAGGGATATGGTGTTCTGTTTTAGTGTACTTGATTTTTTTCCCCCCTAGCAGTTAACATTAGATCAGTCACCATCTGGAAAAGACTTGGCTTGACATTCCTTTAGATTTGTCATCATCATTTGGGAACAAATATTATCCAGACCATGATTCACTGCTTAGTGTGGGCTTGATTCTGATCTCACCCAGCTTCGTGCTCACACCTTGACTCTTAAATTGAGTTACACCTGATTCTCATGGGTGGGAGTGATATCCGAATCAGGGCTTCAGTGTATCCGTGTGTTCACCAAGAGTTTGATCCTACAGCTGTTCCAGTCAATGGAAGCTTGGTCGTTGACTTCGGTGGGCAGAGTGAGATCTAACGGAAGTGAGATCAAAATCAAGCCCTGAGTCTTCACAGTTGCTTCCAACTAAAACCACTTATCCCCGTTTTTTTCCTCGCTACAGATAATTAAAGTTGGTCCTTCATAGTGGAAAATATTTTAATGAAACTTTTATTTCAAAATAACTTCTTAAAGAATCATTTTAAAGTACTAAAGCTAGGGACTGATGCTCCCACATCTGACCTGAGCAGAGAGGAGAAAACTGAAGGGTGGGGCATGGAAAGTGTGGGGAGGGGGAATCCGTTCCGCTCCGTGCCTTCCCGCCATCTCCGCAGAAGCCAGTGCATGACTGCTTAACTGTGGGAGCCCATGAGCAATCGCTTTCCCCAAGAAGTTTCCTTCGTGACCTGGCAGAGCTCCAGACAGGAATTAATATTGCTAAAATCAGTATTACCTGCCACTCCACGGTGTCCCCTGGGAGTTCAGTGCAGGCAAGACTCCTGGGACAGGAGAAGCTCCTGAGGGGTGAGGGCATCCTCTCCTGGTCCCCACAGAGGAGAGCATGTGCTAGCTGAACCTCAGAGAGTTTCCAGCACCCTTGGTCCCCCTGCGTCAGAGGGTAGAACGCAGCCGTAATTTTTTCATAAGTGTGTAAATGTGTCTAAGATTTTGCTAATAAAAACATCACATTTCTTTCCAACAGCCAATGATTCCCTTACAGTGGCAGGGCAGGGAACGAGTTCCGGGCAGCTGTCTCCAAGAATCCTTCCGCCAAAGTCCCTTGGCGTAGAGAGAATCCATCTTAGAAAGTCCTCCATCAACGAACAGCTCCTGGAAAACAGACATTCTAGGTACTATTATGGCCATATTGTTGGTGTGAGCCTGGTTTTATATCTGTTGTAACAAATACCGTAGT
Organism: Caretta caretta; assembly: GCF_965140235.1. Classification (NCBI taxonomy): domain Eukaryota; kingdom Metazoa; phylum Chordata; order Testudines; family Cheloniidae; genus Caretta; species Caretta caretta. The sequence goes on along the minus strand of NC_134212.1, from coordinate 9,232,770 downwards.
GTAAATTGCTGGTATCGGTGGATCTTCCCATTACACTCCAGTCTGACACGTTAGGAAACAGAATGGACTTCTCCGCTGTGCTTGCGATTAAATTTGTTGCTTAAATACGATAATCATGTTAACATAAGTTAGGCTGAATGTTAACGGTAAAAGTATGATGAATCTCAATTGGGGCAACTGGTAAAAGGGATAGAGATTTAATGGCAAGTGTTGCACGCAAGAACTTTTTATTGCCACCAGCCCTTTCATCCTGTGGCTCCTTTTGCGTGGCTTGTTTCCCCTATTTTTTTAAATCATTTATTGTTTCCCTGAGGTTGATGTTGGAATCATTTCAGCTAGAGGAGAACCCTGTGCATCCATCCTGATCATGTGAAAATTCTAGCCAGGGCACTGTTGCTAGCAAAGTTGCAAATTTCAAACACAGCTAGGTATGTAGCTTCCGGAGATGGGCGAGAGAGTAACTGTGATCTCAGCCTGCTACCAAGCAGAGGGCCAGAGTCACTTGGATGCTGAGCTCTCTCGGCTCCCAGTGACATCAGTGAGAACTGAGAATTCTGAACTCTACAGGATCAGGCCTATGGGGCTCATAGCCATGAGTTAACTTGCTGACCGTCCTATTAGGGCCGAATCCAATGCACCTTGCACTCAGCTCAGGGATTCCCATTGACTTTAATGAGCTATGGATCAGGAACCACGCCTGACAGTAAGTGCTTGCAGGATCAGGCTCTATGAATATATGTGTAAAAAAACCCCAATATTAGTGTGCATTGGACAGTGCTGGGCCACTGACTTTTGATCAGTGCTCCCCTGGAATTTAAGCAGAATACTCTGTCACCTCAAACTTGAATACAGAATTATAATTAGTTTAATGTCTATAACTTTGAACAGTGCAGTTATGCTATTCCTTTGCTTCTCAGCGTCCTTTTCTGTTTTTTATGCTCTGCATCTCTGTCCCTTGGCAGCAGCTATTCCTACAAGTCATCCTGTGGTGACCTTCCTTGCTGTGTTAACCTCTTGAACCAGAGGGGTTTGAACTCCTAGCTGTCACAACAGTAACCACTGGTAGCAGACGCTGCCACGCTGACCTCTGCTTTCTCTACCCTCGTCTATCTTTTCCTTTGGATCAATATGCAAGTAATGTCAATGCAGTTGTCTTTTGCATTTTATTGAAGATATTTTGGTGATGGCCACGTGCTGGATTCTTCTGTTTATAGTCACAGGGACCCTCTATCAACACACGGTAGTCCTTACCGAATTCTGGAACGACAGCCCTATGGAGGGAGAAGCATGCCTACAACACCAGTGCTCACACGCAATGCCTACAGTAGCAGCCATTTACAGTAAGCTGAGTTCATTAAATCAATGGGAAGTAACGTGTATCTTGTGCAGAAAAGTAAAATCAACAGTGTAAGAGGGTAGAGAAATAGGATCCTTTTGTGCGTGTCCTTTGCCAAGATTGAGGCAGGGTTGTCAGCCTTTGATTTTTCACATGGATAATTGTACATCAGTCATCGCTGGCATGTGCAGCTCTGCACCAGCTTTTCAACATGCAAATGATGGACTTTCCATGCTGTAGATTTCCAGAGGACAGCGTGTACAGACTTGTGCATGCAAACTTAGAGATGGGATTGAAGCCGTTTGGGAAATGTTACCCATGTGGGAAGGGAGGGCTATATAAATAGATAACGCTATGATCGTCCTGGTTTTCTAAGCATCCAGACTTCAGGTGTTTTACATTTCAGCTACGCAGTATTGCTTGTTTCAGAAAGGTAACTATAAAATTCTTAAGACACTTCTAGCCAGCATTATTTTTATCATTGTATATTTGTGGATATTAAATGTAAAGACTAAGCAGTGGGTGAGATCCACTTGTAACTCATTACCAGAATATGACCTTGTTAGTCTCACTCTGGTCACAGTTTTGAACCATCTGTTGCTGCACGAGCTTAGTGCTGCTGCAAAGGTCAAATCTTTACGCCAAGTTCCCTTCACTGTCATCCAGTTCTTTTCGCCAGAGAAAATAAAAAGCTGATTTTGAGGCCAGGCCCAGGCATTCCAAGCTGCTGGGGAAGGTGCTGCATGTTCTAAAGGGGATCTTTATCTTCCCTGTCCCTGACTAAAGGATCTGGATTATTGTAAACTTGGTTGAAAGCTTTTTACCTTGTTCTGCTATATCACCGACAACAAGAAAGGATTTGCCCTGGTAGATATGGCAGGTGACTTAGGAATAGTCCACCTAGGACTTTGCAGCACCTGCCAAAACCTGAACCTGCACTTAGCTTGGAAAGAATTCTTTGTTTTGCCACACGCTAACTCTCAAATGCTTCATGTCTACATACGACTTCTGCATCCAACCTAATTTTCTGCCATTTCAGGCCGGATATTTCCCCAGAGCACTGCATACAGCGCAGTGGGAGTCTGGAATCCCAAACCCCTTTGCTGTCGGAGACGGCCGGTGAAAAGCCTGTGTTCTCCTTCTCAAAATCCCAGCGAAGCAGCAGCACTGAAATACTAGACGATGGATCGTCCTACACCAGCCAGTCAAGTGCAGAGTATTCCTGCGTGACGCCTAACCCCAACCCGTATTACACCACTCAGACGCTTGACAACCGCATGAGAGGCCGAAGGAGGTCTAAAAAACAAAACATTTCTGCTGCCAATTCAGGAAGCATGCCAAATCTTGCCCAGAAAGACTCACGGACTGGGGTCTACCAAAAGAGTCAGGAGCAGCCTGCCTCTAGTTACTATGTTTCTGGCTATTCACCTTACACTGAATGTGATGTTTATTACAATGGGGGATACGTTTACGAGAATGACACAGAGGGACAGTATAGCGTCAACCCTTCCTATCGCTCATCGGTGCACTGTGGGTACGACCGTTATCGGGAACTCAGGTCCTACCACGAAGGGGAGATGGAAAGAGTACCACACAATCCATATGCAACTTTGAGACTTCCAAGGAAGCAAGTTGCTAAAACGCAGCATATAACCAAAAACATTCACAAGGCCTTAGTTGCAGAGCATCTCCGTGGTTGGTACCAACGTGCCTCCGGTCAAAAGGACCAGGGTCAGAGTCTGCAGGCAGGCTTTGACTCTGACCGGGGATCCCAAAGAAGTCTGGGCTTTGCAGGGCTGCAAGTACCATGCTCTCCTAGCAGCCGGGCTTCTTCTTTCTCTTCAGGTAACAGATGATTTGTAATGTGCTAAATATTGTATATGTCCCTTCGGAGGGTCACATCCTCTCCTCATTAATACACTTGCAAACCCACTGAAATCCATGAAGGAAACGAGGCTGCCTGAGCGTAACCGAGGGCAGAATTTCATCCAACAAAACTAAAATGCAGAATAACTAAATATGAATCTTTGTATGATAATTGAATGATGCAGGTGGCACAGGCCCTATCAGTAGGGATAGGTACATGCTCCAATCTTACCTGTATGCACCTTGACCTGCTTCAGACTGCAAGGTTTTTCCCAGAAGCGCTGCCGATGGGAAAAGCACTTAGTTGTCCAGGATGCTGTGTCAGTGTCCGTCATTCAGCGTTTTCAAAGGCTGGGGTGTAATTCCTGGGAGCACCACTTTTCTGCAAATCCCACCAGGAACGGACACCACCAACGTAGCGGTACCTTTAAAAACGGGTACACGCCCCATGTTCTGTAAATACAAGTGGTAGACATACCCCGGATGCCGTTCAGAAGAATGCTACAGTAATAGGACCTAGTCATTTGCAGTTGCTCACTGAGTCATGCGTGGAACACTGCTGTGAGGCAGGGAAGTATCGTTCCTGTTTTATAGCCATTGCAGATGGTGCCTGGCCCCAGGTCAGCAGGTGCATCGCCCTAGGCTGCAGAGGTAGTCCGGGTCTAAGGTGGGGCTAGTAGGCTGGGGGTCCAGATTCCATGTCCCATTTTCACATGGCTGAGTCATTTGCCCTTTATGCAAAAATAAAAATCTGAAGAAACCACACCGGCACGGTGGGGTCCAAGTAGCCACGTTCACCCCATACACAGCACATGCCAAGCCTAGTTCAGCATACACGCTGCTGCTCTGGCTGGTTTCTAAAGCACAGAATACAGTTACTCTGACTGGGAGGCCCATAAACTCTTTTTTTATGGGGAGACCATCCGATTCCTCTACCCTACATGCACCATGCCCCGCTCTCCAAAGTACATGTAAAGACAGATGTGTTCAGCGTCTGTGTCCTACAGCAACCTGCAGAGATTGTTAATGAAAAACATCTCGCTTCGTTCAGTTCTCTGAGCTGCTGAAAAATCTAATGTGCTGTCATTGTTTTTACCATTCTAGCGTCTTCTGCAAACACTTCTGGAAACTGGCGGAACCAGATTGCTCTAGGGCTTTCCGATTACGATACAATGTCTCATTCCTCTTATACCAGCTGTTATGGGAATGTTTATGGCAACCTTCCACTGCAGAGCAGGTGAGCAAAGTGCAATAAGACTTGCTGCCCTGTCCTCTGTACTGTGTAAGCTTTTAAAACTTATCTAGGTAGCAATCAGGTATCAGGGAGACAACTCCTAAAGCAAGAGCAGTTATAAAACCAGCTTACTGAGAGCAGATCTGCTCCACACAGTACAGCTTCAGCTGACTCGAGCGAGAGTATTCCTGCGTTTCCTTCTATCTGTCCTCAGGTAATGTTTTACTTTATTGATCATACTGATATGGCATCTTTTATCCAAGGATCGTAAATGAATAACACTAGACCAGACCATCAGCTGGTGTTAAGGGGCAGAGTTCTGTTCTAGCCAGTGGAGCTAAATTGATATACACCAGCTGAGATTCTGGCCTGTTCATTAAGTTATCTGCACAGTAGGCCTGGGAGGGAGAGCGGTATAATTGTGTCTATTTTAATTATGGGAAAACAGGCACAGAGAAGAGTTAAGGGCTCGGTTGTACCTGTCAACGTGAGGGTGTGCAAGGATGGGACAAGGTGCAAATAGCATGCCCCCTTAAATCTCTCTGCAGGGGCGGGGCACGTCATGGACTTTGCCCTGCCCTGAGAGCAGTGATTATCAGGCCAGCATTGTTTATGCACTAGCCTCTCCAGAGAGCATAACTGTGACCTTGTCCCACCCTCCCTCAACAGAGCAGAGCCTATGGAGAAAGAATCATATTCTGCCCCCTGTAAGTGGCCCGGCAGCCATGTTCGCCCTCCACTCCTGGAGCCTCCTGAGGAGGAGGCTGTTTCTCTACAAGATTAATGGTTAAACCCCCTGACTGGACATGGCTACAAAGACAGCTGCCTAGCGAGTGCAGAGTGGGCTTTGCACAAGTTATGCCTCTTACTCCCTTTCACGGACATAGGCACTGGCTACTCTGGGTTCACGTTTACTCTGTGAAGGGGTGTAACAGTCCCGCATTTCGCTCTAGTGCTGCAAACAGATACTCATGTGACTCTTCTGCTTCCTGTTTTCTGTCTCCTTCCTCCTCCACTTTCTAACTCCACCTGTTATCAGTCAGAACAAAGGTCTTCTGTCCAGGAGAATGATTGTGCCTGCAGAAATGAGATCATTTTTAAATACCCTTATGCTAACTGTAGCCAGCTGTAGTAAGTACCCCACATTTGTGTGTGCTTCTTCATGGATTGCAGTTTTTGCTTGCTCCTGGGCTGACTGGTGTGAAGTTACCGAGTGATGTATTTTTTTTTTTAAACAGCCAGAAGCATTACGAAAGGAGTATAAAAGTCTTCACATTGATTTTTCACTCAATGCCTTAAGTTTGGGGTGGTTGGGTTTTTTTATTGCAGTGACTAAAAGAACAATAGTAACAACATTTTAAAAACAGCATTTCGACTAATTACTTACCTTCCTACAATTGGGTTTTGAAAAATATAAATGAGCTGCCTTATTTTGACATCGTTATCCATATGATTTACGTTAAGTATAACTTTTTTTATATTCTGATCCCTGTCCAAATCGACCGCAGTATCACGCTCTTTGTAGTGAACATATCAGTGTGTGACTATTGTAAATGACTTGTTGCCATACGCTGTATGGCCCTTATCTGCAGGCACATGCAGATCAAGGATATTGGATATGATGACTCTTATTACCTTGCTGACACTGGGAAACACAGAGGAGTGAGTCATTGTCATAGTCCTATTTGAAATCAGTGGAACTATGACTATTTACACCAGCTGAGGATCTGCCCCTTATTATCTTCCCTGTCTGGAGAACAAATCACAGGGTTACATTTGGATCCCAATTACACTGCTGTAAACCCAGAGTAACCTCATTGTCTTTCAGATACTCACAGTCAATGAGGTTACTCTGAATTTATGATGGTGTCACTAAGATCAGAAACTGCTCAGTCTCTACAGATTATTTACTTCTAAGCATTACCAACCCAGCACCTGAAATCCCAGTGCAAAGGTTACTGCACCCTCAATTATCACTTGTTTCTTTTGTAGAGCATATGCAGAGACAAGCCAGCTGGAGGATGCTGATGAGAACCAGTTGGAAGCTGACTTGCACAATAACGAGCAGAGGCTATTTTGGCATGAGGATTCTAAGCCTGGGACGCTTGTGTAGGCCATCGACAGCCCTGCATTTGCACCCTCCATGTGCCTTGCACAGAATGCTGTTCCTTCGGAAGAGATCTCCTGTGGAATTCCCCCCCACCCCACTCAAAAATGAAAGTATTTTGGCTTGTGGGTGAAGATTGTGTTCAGCATTAAGAGGGACATGCACAAAATTACAAAGTCTTTCCAACAATGGCATTTCTTTCTGAATCCAGACAGTAGCCTAACTGAGCAAGGGCAAGCCGCCACTGAATCTATGAGGAGATGCAGCACTTGGCTGAAGTATTTATATTTAGCAAGCACTTTTTAGAAGACTGGAAGGTGTTGAAGGCAAACCTCAACAAAATGTGAAAAGGTGACTTATGGAGAAAACAGGAATTTTAGGAGTACAGTTCAGATGGCTGAAAGAAGAAGAAATAAAAATGTCTTCTGCCGTCACTTATGATGACCAAGAAGGACTTCATAAGCTGATGAAGGATACTGTGTGTGTGTGTGAATGAGGCAAAGATTGACTCAGTCAGTATTGGAACATTACTTGAAGGAAGGCTGGATTTTTTAATGGAGGTTTGAATGAGCTAAAAAAAATTTTTTGCGGGGGGGGTGGGGGAGTGTTATTAAGAGTGTTTGTACACACCACAAAATGGATTCTGGAAAGAAAGGCAATTTACTATTGTAACATATAATGTAAAACTAACCCTAGAAGGCTGTGGATTTTGGAAATAGAAGGAACAGTTGTACTGTTTCCATGATAAAATGTAATTAATATCCTCACTTTTAAATGAATTTTCCATCGTACAATTTCATTGTGCAGATGGGCATGCAAAGAGCCATGTTGAATGCACAGTGATCTCTTAATTAGATAGCTATTACATTTTGCTCTGCCAGACTGATGGAAAATCGGAGGTGGAATGCTCTAGTTATCACATGTGGAGCAATTTTACTGAACTGGCCAGTATTCTAAGGTGGATGCAAAAAATAAATAAATAAAAAGACCAAGACGGTGCCTTAAAATTGAGGGCATTAGAATTGTAGAACGTCATCTGAAACGCCAGGTGCACTACTAAGTCACTAAGTGACAAAACAGCATTTTCACAAAATCATTTACATTGTTTTTGAAAAATCAGCAGCAGTTTTGATCTAGGAGGGATAAGCCTACCTCATATCATCCATCTGTAGAAACCAATTAGTGTGGACTAACTTGTGTAGTTTACAAAAATAAATATATATTTGCATACTGTAAAATAATTCTTGTTTCTCATCTGTACTGTGCTTCAGGACTCCATAAAATGGTGCTCTTTTTTTTTCTTTTATACAGAGGATTAGTTAGTCCTTGTTCATATTGTGAATAGCAAAGTTTCTGATCAACTTTTTTGAACATTTTTTTACAGTATTCCAAAGCATGTAATATAGACCGAAAGACAAATTTCTTAAGCTGGTCCTCAGTCATTTGTATTATTAGAGTTGAGGTTTGGAATAAACAAAACAATAAAAAAATAATTTATTTCCTTTTGCATATTTGTATACCCTTCTAGAAAGGCGAAAGTCCTTTTTGCTTATTCCTTTTCTACTTCTGACTTTTGGGGCCTATTATTTTGTATAGGTCAATAAACTAAAAGTGTGCTACCAAAAATGTTTTGGTATTCTGTTTCTCCTGTGCTATCCGTAACAACAGTTCTGTGTGTGCTATTTGAGTGCTTTATTCTAAACAATTATAGGCAGAACTCGTCAGGGTCTGATTTCTCTTAGCCTTTGCCATCAAAGCTTATCACCATGCAGCCAGTGATCAAGGGCCGTTTCCTAGCACAATTGTCACACCATTCATTATGAGGGCTTGTTATAACTTTTATGAGTGAGGCCATATCACCACTTTGTCACTTTATGTCACAAAGCTATTCAGCCTTCATAAAACAACATTTGGAAGCTCACTGGGGCAGGGACTGTCTTTTTGTTCCTTGTTTGTACAGCGCCAAGCACAATGGGGCCCTGGCCCATGACTAGGCCTCCTGCTTACAACACTAGTGCAAATAATACGTAATAATAATTTCTTAATGTCTGATTTCCAGCCATTTCTGGGCACACCCACAGCTCCTGCTGAAGTCAATGAGAGCTGCAAGGTGAATAGCATCTGTGTACATAACCTAACCCTTTGTTGTTGTCTGAAACCATTTTAGATGCAACAGAAAGTTAATAAACATAACAGAAAGCTCAGCGGCAGCACTGGGGATAGCCCATTGATTACCAATTCCCTGGGGCTAAGCATCATAGCACAAAAGGCCTCTCTGGACGGCGTGGTATGACTGAGAGACATTTGCTCACTGTAATCCTAATCTGTACTGTCAGACTCCATATGTCATCTGCATCCCTTTCATTGATTTTCCTTTTCCTGCCGTGACATTGCAGCGGGATTTCTCCAAAATAAACTAAACAAGCACGCCTCTTCCCTCTCCTGCTCATCCCCCTTCACAAAAAGAAACACTGTGAAGAAAATTCTTCTACAAGTTGGAACACGGCTTGTGCAGTTAAAATCCAGGAGCTGATGGCATCACTGACGATTCTTTTTTTATCTCCTAAGGTGCCCAGCTGAGTTCCTTTTCTGTTCGTGCTGTTCCTGTGGGTGAGTCTTTGCCCGGGGTAGTCCATTATTTTTACAGGTCCAAATTTCTTGGTCAAGGTCCAGACTCCGGAGAAGAAAATAATAATAAAAAATAATAACAATAATGATAAGTATAAAAGGGTTTCAAGGTCCGTTCAAAAGTGTCTAGCAGTCTAGATTTGGCCCATGGTCTGCCAAATGACTACCCCTGGTCTAGGCCCTGTGAGGTGAGAAGAGGAGTGAAATTTGGCCTTCTAAAATGCAGTGCAGCAAGTGGAATTTACCCTTTGACCTTCAGCCCACCCAGAACGGAGATGCTCATGTGTAATTTTTGCAAAGGACAAAGCAATTTGTTGCCAGCCGCTGACTTGAAAAAAAATAAAAAATAAAAAAATCCTGTGTGAAAAGGTTTTGGGGTGGTGGTTTAGTTTTTCCCCCAGTAGAAAGAAATGTCCTTCCCATTGCACACCTTTCCCTTTTGCCTATTTCTGACTGACTTCTCAGTCGCCACACAAGTGTCACTGGCTTCCTATCGAACCCAGAATTTGAGACCGGATCCTGCTTCTTTTGAAGTCAATGCAAAGTGCGGGTTCGGCCCTTTCTTGTCAAAGGGAATGAAAAAGCTGCTCCCAAAGAACAAGCTGGCTGCCGCACAGCCCCTTCTCTGGGTCTCGCCCGCACTGGCTTAGCAGGTTCTTCCGGCTCAGCCTCCACGTCCGAGGCAGAGGAACACCTCTGCGATCCTGCATTATCAAAATCAAAACTACCCCACAGCCAATGTCATTACTGGCTGCAGACACGAGAAAAGCAGGGCACGCCTCTGCCACCGCACGCTCCCCAGGGAGCATTGGGTAGGTCCAAAACATATTGTCAATGCAACCAGAAGTTGGCTGGCCAGGCTTACTAACCATAAAACCATTTGTTTCCGTATGCTTTGCCTGGACTAATCTGTCCTTTTTCAAAATCTGCCCGAGATTTGGAAGAACAGTGACACAACACTGATTGCAGGTCCTGGTGTAGGACCAGGTCCAGGATGAGGATCACATTAAGATGGGGCTCTATATATGGCCTCCTGCTGCAGGATGAAGGATACAAGGACCCTGGGAGCAGGCATGCCCTGAAGGTCTTCCTGATGGAGGATGGAAACACCATTGATTCATAAAATTTAAGGCCAGGTGATACCTCTAGATCATCTAGTCTGACCTGTGTATCACACACCATTACATTTCACCCAGTTACCCCCATCACTACTTTGACTAAAGCACAACTTGTGTGTGCATCTCTTCCAGGAAGGCATCTGGACTTGATCTGAAGACATCCAGAGAGGAAGAATCCACCACTTCCCTTGGGAGTTGGTTCCAGTGGTTAATCACCTTCACTGTTTAAAAAGGGGTGCCTCATTTCTAATTTGAATTTGGCATAGCTTCAGCTTCCAGCCATTGAATCTTGTTCTGCCCTTTTCTGCTAAACTAAAGAGTTCTTCAATGTCCGGTATTTTCTCCCTATGAAGGGACTTACACGCGGGACTCAAGTCACCTCTCAGGGCTTGTCTACACTTACGTTTTATAGCGCTCGTGGAGGTGGATTACCAGGAGCGCTGGGAGAGCTCTCCCAGTGCTCACTCGCGCGTCCACACTTGCACTTCGAAGCGCTGCCGCGGGAGCATTCCCACAGCAGCGCTTTGAAGTTTCTAGTGTAGCCAGGCTCTCAGTCTTCTTTGTGCTAGATTTGAAGAGCTCAAACTGTCTAATTTATCTCCCGCCCTTGAATCATCCTTGTGACTCTCTTCCACAGCCTCTCCAATTTTGCAATACCCTTTTTTAAAAATGTGGACACCAGAACTTAATGCATTAGCTAGTTTCGGTCTCACCAATGCTGTGTAGAAGGGTAAAACCACCTCTGTGCCACATCTCATCACTCCCCTGTTTCTACACCCAAGGATCACAATAAACCCCTTTACCGCAGCATCACACATGTTCAGGTGATTGCCACTATGACTCCTAAATCCTTTGGCTAGTCACTGCTTTCCGGGACGCTGTCCCCCATTCAAAAGGCAAAGAATTCCTTGTTCCTACTTGAATAACTTCACATTTGGCTGGATTAAAATAAATTTAGTTTAGGCCCAAGTTACCAAGCGATTGGATTGCTCTGTAGAACTGCCCTGTCCTCAACATTATTTACCACTCAACCAATCTTTATATCATTGTGATGGGCTGTACTGCCCACATCGGCCCTGCACGAGCTGAATTAGGCCAAGTGGGCCCAATCAGCCAATTAAACTGCAAATGGGAGAGATTTAGGCTGTGTGGAGGGAGCTAATTAGAAAGAAGCTCACCTGTGAGGGAACAGGCAGGGGCTTCTATAAAGCCAGGAGGCCAGCAACAGTGGTGGGGAGTAGCAGGGAGGAAGCCTGCTGTCCCTCTCCCTGAGGTAGGGGAGAAGGAGGAAAAGCAGCCCGGTAGGAAGGAGTCCAGGGGTGAGAGCAGTAAAGGGACATACATGCCGACCTTAACTGTTCACTACAGGGCCCCGAACTGGAACCCTGAGTAGAGGGTGGGCCTCAGTTCCCCTACCATCCATTGCAGAGTGGCATTGCATGGAACAGTGGATATGAAGATATGTGAGGACTGCCTGGTGCTGCTGGTGCAGAGACACTTTGAAAGACCACTCTGGAAAGGGAGGCTGCTGAGTCACGAAGAGGAAGCTGCAACACTGAGAGTGAGGCAGACCCTGGCAGAGAGACAGCGTACAACTGCAGGAAGGGGCGTCGACCTGGTGGAGCTAATCCCTAGAACCGCCAGGAGGCGGCGCTGTCCAGCGGTGAGTAGAGTGCCCCGTCACAGTCATCCACCAATTTTATCAGCAGTGATTTTATATTTATTTCCACATCATTGATAGAAAATGTTAAATACCATCAAGCCTAGTGCCAATCCCTGCGGAAAAATACCCTCTTTTGATGATGATTCCCCATTAACTAGTTTTTGAAATCTGTCGGTTACATTTTCCTACTCAATGTAACAGGTGCTCTATTGATACTATATTGATCTTGCTAATTTTTTTAATCAGAATGTCATGCAATACTAATGCCTTACAAAAATCTAAGTATCTTACATCTGTGCGGTTACCTTTTATCAACCAAGCTTGTGATCTCATCAAAGAATGAAATCAGGTTTGTTTGTCAAGATCTCCTTTCCAGAAAACCATGTTGACTGGTACTAATTAGATTCCTATCCTTTAATTCTTTTATCAACTGACTCCCGTCTCAGCTTTTCCAATCCTTGTAGCCTGGGACTGATGACTGGCCTATTGTTACCCATCCTACTTGCCCTTTCTGAATATTGATACAACATTAGCACTCATCTAGTTTTAGGGAATTCCCCCTGTAATCCAAGATTATCTTGAATGTGCAGTGAGAGAATTAAACTCAGTGAATTTGGTGACATTTTAAAAACAGATGAGCCCGATCTGCAAAGTTTGGGTCAGAATTTTTCTGACATTTAGAGATGTTAGGCCTCAAAATTCCAGTTCTAGTCTTTAAATGTCAGAAGGCCTGGGGGTAAAACATGCTCCCCTTGAGGATCACCTGCTGGTCTACCGGTAGCTGAGAATGGATAGTTCTCTGAACACATCGGCTCAGTGTTCAGCAGCAGTCAAAAAAGCTAATGGAATGTTTGGAACCATTAGGAAAAGAATAGATAATAGTGCCAGAAAATGTCATCATGCATTGTACCTGGCACACCCACACCTTGAATACTGTGTGCAGTTCTGGTTGCAACAAAAATGATGAGGGGTATGGAACAGCTTCTATGTGAGGAGAGACTAAAAACGATTGGAACTGATCAGCTTGGAAAAGAGACTTGAGGGAGGGATATGATAGAGGCTTATAAAATCAGGACTGGTGAGAAGAAAGGGAACAAGTGTTATTTACCCTTCACGTAACACACGAACCAGGAGTCACCCAATGAAATTGATAGGCAACAGTTTAAAAACAAACAAAAGGAGGTACTTCTTCACACAACGCACAGTCAACCTTTGGAACGAATTGCCAGGGTAAGTTCCCTCTAAGCTGCACTGCTGTGCAGCAGGCTATCAAGGGCCACGCAGGTTGGGAGAGGCGCCTCTCCCCCGACCCAGCCGAGCCCCAGAGCTGCAGTGGCCGGCAAGAGGCACCTCTCCCCTGGCCCCAGCCCTGGAGCTGCCATGGCTGGCAAGAGGCACTTATTCCCGGGCCCCAGCCCCTGTCCCGGAGCTGCCATGGCCAGCAAGAGACACCTCTCCCCCAGCCCCGGAGCTGCCACGGCTGGGAAGAGTTGCCTCTCTCCCGGCCCTGGGCTGCTGCGGTGAGAGAGGGCTGAGGGCACTGTGCATCCAGCCCTATTTTAGGGTAAACGAAATAAAGTGGAAAAACAGAAGCAAGGGGGGAGGTCTCTCCAACTCTGAAAGGGGCTGAGAACATGGAATTAAAACGTCCACTCCCCAAAGAGCTCAGCGAGTATAGATCTGGGAGAACTGGAATATATCGCCAATCACAATGGGGATAAGAGAAGAAGGGAAGAACTTGCAGATTTCACACCCAGCCGAGCATCAGGATGACGAGGGCCGCTGATGCTTTCCATCTGGGGAGGCACAGCTTGCCTGAACTCTGATGTTCCCAATTACTCTCCAGAGGTCTGTGCTGCAAAGCGCGGCACTCCTGGGATACGTGTGTGTAGTTTCTTGTGGGTTTGAAGCAAAACCCCAAATCCAACATCCCCAGGCATGTGAACAAATTCCATCTGGTTCTGGCTCTGAACTTTTGGGAATCTCTAGTTTCTTATTTAACTATCGAACCAGGATATTTCTTTAGCGATGTTCCACTTCAGTAGTTGTGAACAACCACGGTAACCTGTACAGCCTAATGGACTTGAACAGGAGTCATTAATAGTATATTTATAATTATGATCATTTGTAAAGAACTGAAATGGGAAATCATATTTGTCATCAATGGATTGTTATTTCACATAGGCTGTCTGAGCAACGTCTCACCCGCCTTTCTTGAGCAGGAACGGCAAGGACATCTAGTGTCTGATCAGGGTCATTGCAGGTAAGAACTTTCTCACCTTTCATTAGCTCAAATCCTTCTGCCTTTTATTTGGGAATATTTTATTTCTCATATTTCTACAACATAATACATATTGAGAGACAGAACAGAAGCCAAGAGAGAACATATAAAGATATAACAACAAAAATCCGCAGAACAGGGTCAGATTGGGTCCTACGTTAATCAGAACACCACAATTGCCTAGAGAATTTAGAAAAGGAAATAATAATTTTTAGAGTGATTTCGTTTAAATATATTAAACGAGCAGAAATGAAACAACAAAAATTAATTGGAAAACACTTTGCTAAAGTAAGTAATCCGATCTCTGAGTTATTATTGTTACATATTTTTTTCTGTTCTGTTAACAACACAAACATACATTCCTCCTTAGCGTGGCAGGACGAGCTTGTAAAAATTCAGCTGTGCATGAGGTATTCTCTTCAAGTCTCTTCTGTACAGGTTCTTATGCCACCCTCATTGCTGTCGTACCTAAATATCTTCCACTAGCACATTAAACGATGTGACTAACATCTGTCACAGGAGGCTTGTTCTTTCTCTGGTCTTCTCCCCAGAGGAAGAATAGTGTGTGCAGTGGAGGGTTTTGTTGGTGTTGTGGCTTTTTTAAAATACACACTGCTCTGTTTTTATGTTAGTGAAGGCAAGTGGAAGATGTGCAGCTGATACTTAGCACTTGGAGTGAAATGGGGAAGGTTTGTGATAGTCCATCGTTCCTGGGGTGGAGTTCATTCTAGTCTGGGTCCAGCCTCTGAGGAGAGCTCTTGTCTCCTGCACAGATGAGCTTATCCTATGGTTGAGGGCTTAAAAGAGCATTAATTCTCAGCAGCAGGGCATGCTCCCTAGTAAATATTACAAAATCTCAGCATTAGCCCAGCACAAGACTTTGCTCTCTCTAGTCTCAGGGAGGATGAATATTCACCTAGTTCTCAAAAGAGCTCCGTGCAGAGGGCCAGAGCCAGGCCTATGCATCATTTGCATCTCACTTAAGCCCTATTGTGAGAATTTAAATGGATTTAAGTGGTGCATAGGCCTTGTGCTGACCCTCTGCACAAGGGTGACTTCCCCCTGCACCTTCAGCCCTGATATGTACATCTGGAAGAAACCTTGCAGAACTCAGTTCTTTGTGAATTTACTGCGTGGATTGTTTTATAAACTCCAAAGCCCACTGTGCCACAATAACTGGGTTTTCAGCATAAAAAAGCCAGGGCCGGCATTTGGGGGTAGCAAGCAGGGCAAATGCCCTGTGCCCCAGGGGACCCCCGTGAAGCTACATTGCTCAGGCTTTGGTTTCAGCCCCAGGTGGCAGGGCTCAGGGCCCCAGACTTCAGCCCCATGCCGTGGGGCTTTGGCTTTCTGCCATGGGCCCCAGCAAGTCTAATGCTGGCCCTGTTTGGCGGCCCCCTGAAACCTGCTTGCAGCCCCCCCTCCGCTTAGAATTCTCTGCTTGGCAGTGACAGGTAGCACCTGTGACCTAGAGATTCAGAGATAACTGGGTGAAAGGATTACTATAGTCTGAAATATGTACGTAAAAGGGCCATGCCTGACAAACACCCAAACCCATATGAAACACTCTGAATTCGGAGTTTATTCCAAACCCAAAATTCAGATCATGTTTGTTGTAACATTCTCTGAGGTTCATAGATCTTTAGAGCTCACCTGGCCTCATTTATGGATTTGAACAGAAATAATGTGAAATTTGCCAGTCCACGTGGGTTCAGTGCAAAACTCAATCATTTCCACTCAGGTTTGATTTGAGATTGAACAAAGTCAAAATGAAACATTGGGGCTATGGAGATCAGAACAGCCACCCAAACTTGTATGCAGCAAAACAGCTAAGGTGCTCTGAGCTCCAATATACAGTGGGGCAGATCCTCAACTGGTGTAAATTGGCATCATTTCCATTGTCCAGGTATCTGGCCAAGCACATTTAAATATACGTGCCAGGTAATGAGGGCCTTCTTCAAACAGCTACTTAGTGCCCTCTCCTGATCATGTAAAATGATTGCAAGCGAGACAAGGTGGATGAGATAAGTATCTTTTATTGGATCAACTTCTGTTGGTGAAAGAGAGAAGCTTTCGAGCTACACAGAGCTCTTCTTCAGGTCTCCAGAAATTGTGTCATCGTACATGATGATTCTTCAGCTTAAGAGAACAAAACAGTATCAATGCTTGCACTCCACTTTCTAGACAGGCTAGCTAATATCCTCATGTGAAGATTTCCACACTCCACATGGCTTCTAATTTGTTTTATACTTTCTTGTCATCTTTAACAAGTTCTTAGGGTAAGAAACTCAGTCACAGGACTTTGCCCAGGTGTGAAGGCCCGTAAAGCCGACAGGAGCAGAGGAGCCTGCAGTTCATACAGAGTCATCCCTCAGGAGAAAGAAAAGGAGGACTTGTGGCACCTTGGAGACTAACAAATTTATTTGAGTGTAAGCTTTCGTGAGCTACAGCTCACGTCATCAGTTGCATGCAGTGGATGAAGTGAGCTGTAGCTCACGAAAGCTTATGCTCAAATAAATTTGTTAGTCTGTAAGGTGCCACAAGTCCTCCTTTTCTATTTGCGAATACAGACTAACACGGCTGCTACTCTGAAACCTATCCCTTAAGAGAGGATCTATTAATAGAGATTCTTTGTCTTAGTAAAGAGGATAGACGTTGAAAAAGTACAGGTAGGAATTGAAGAGAAACAGTCAAATGAAAATGAGTCTCATTGAATTAGATCATATGAACGCAAAAAAGTAAAAAGTAATAAGTGCTTGTATACTAATGAGAGAAGTCTAAATACTTAGAGGGGTAAACTTCAGTGCCTTGTATTAAATGAGATATTTATATAATAGGCATCACAGAAACTTGGTGGAATGATGACAATCAACGGGACGCTGTAATAGCAAGGTACAAATATATAGGAAAGACAGAGTGGGTCGTGCTGGTGGGGGATTGACACTCTATGTGAAAGAAAGCATAGGGTCAAATAAAGAAAAATTCCTAAGTGAATCAAACTGTACCACAGAGTCTCTGTGGATTGAAATTCCATGCTTAAATAATAAGAGTATAGCAGCAGGACTCTACTACCTGTACCAACCACCTGATCAGGATGGTGGCAATGATTGTGAAATGGTCAAGGAGGTTAGAGAGGCTATCAAAATAGAAAACTCAGTAATGTGGAATTTCACCTATCCTCACGTTGACGGGGTACATGTCACCTCAGGACAGGATGCAGAGATAAAGTTTCTAGACCCCATTAATAATTGCTTCTTGGAGCAGCTAGTCCTGGAACCCACAAGGGGAGAGGCAATTCTTGATTTAGTCCTAAGTGGAGCATAGCATCTGCTCCAGGATGTGAGTGTAGCTGAACTGCTCAGTAATAGCGACCATAAAATAATTAAATAGTAGGGGGGGAAATAGCCAAGAAGCCCAAAACAGTCATATTTAACTTCAGAAAGGGGAATGACACAAAAATGAGGAGGCTAGTTAACCAGAAATTAAAAGGAACAGTCACAGGAGTGAAATGCCTGCAAACTGCATGGAAACTTTTTAAAAACACCATACCAGAGACTGAAATTAAGTGTATACCTCAAATTTAAAAAAATAGTAAGATGACTAAAACAATGCCACTGTGACTAAACAACAGCGTAAAAGAGGCCATTAAAGGCAAAAAGGCACCGTGTAAAAATTAAAAATCCTACTGAGGAAAACAGAAAGGAGCATAAACTCTGGCAAGTCAAGTGTAAAAGTATAATTAGGCAACACCAAAAAAGAATTTGAAGAGCAACTAGCCAAAGACTCAAAAACCAACACCAAAAATATTTTTAAGTACATCAGAAGCCAGAAGTCTGCCAATTAGTGAGGCCAATGGACGATTAAGATGCTAAAAGGAGCACTAAAGAAAGACCAGGCCTGTGCAGAGAAGCTAAATGACTTTTTTGCATTGGTCTTCACTGCAGAGGATGTGAGGGAGATTCCCACACCTGAGCCATTCTTTTTAGGTAACAAATCTGAGAAACTGTCCCAGATTGAAGTGTCAACAGAGAAGGTTTTGGAACAAACTGATAAACTAAACAGTAATAAATCTGGACCAGATGGTATTCTGAAGGAACTTGAATATGAAGTTACAGAACTACTACCTATGGTATGTAACATTGCTTAAATCAGCCTCTGTACCAGCTGACTAAGAGGGTAGCTAATGTGATGCCAATTTTTAAAAAAGGCTCCAGAGGTGATCCTGGCAATTACAGGCCAGTAAGCCTAACTTCAGTACCAGGCAAATTGGTTGAAACGGTAGTAAAAAACCAGATTTATCAGACACAGGTGAGTATGATTTGTTGGGGAAGAGTGAACGCTGTTTTTGTAAAGGGAAATCATGCCTCACTAGTCTATTAAAATTATTTGCGGGGGGGGGGAGGGTCAACAAACATGCGGACAAGGATGATCCAGTGGATGTAGTGCACTTGGACTTTCAGAAAGCCTTTGACAAGGTCCCTCACCAAAGGTTCCTAAGCAAAGTAAGCTGTCATGGGATAAGAGGAAAGGTCCTGACATGGATCAGTAACTGGTTAAAAAACAGGAAACAAATGGTAGGAATAAATGGTCAATTTTCAGAATGGAGAGAGGTAAAGAGCAGTGGCCCACAGGAGTCTGCAATGTCTGTTCAGTGCTGTTCAATGTCTTCATAAATGATCTGGAAAAAGGGTGACAATGTCTGCAGATGATACAAAATCACTCAAGATAGTTAAGTCCAAAGCAGACTGTGAGGAATTACAAAAGGATCTCACAAAACTGGTTGACTGGGCAACAAAATGGCAGATGAAATTCAGTGATCTGAAATACCGGTATTGTTAATTGCACTGTTTACTTGTAAGATGTCTCTGTTTACTTTATAGAGGTCCAGACAGAGAGTGGTCCCTGGTAAACAAGTGATGCAAAGCTAGACCTCAAGCTGTGTGAAAGCATGTCTGTGTGAAGCATGAAAGCTGATCGCCATATTTGGGGTCGGGAAGGAATTTTCCTCCAGGGCAGATTGGAAGGCCCTGGAGGTTTTTCGCCTTCCTCTGTAGCATGGGGCACGGGTCACTTGCTGGAGGATTCTCTGCTCCTTGAGGTCTTCAAACTACAATTTGAGGACTTCAATAGCACAGATATAGGTGTGAGGTCTTTTTTAGGAGTGGTGGGTGAAATTCTGTGGCCTGCATTGTGCAGGAGGTCAGACTAGATGATCATAATGGTCCCTTCTGGCCTAAATATCTATGAATCTATGAATCTATGTTTGTGTATCTAGTTTCTGGTGGTTGTTTTTAAATATTCAAGAAGGACAGTGATTCCACATATCAAGACACAACGTAATGGTATACAGAAAGATGAGGTCTTTGTTCTGAGGACCTTACAAGCTAACCCACCTGAATACAATACACAGGGCTAAAGATCAAGCCCAAAAAGGAGCAGATAGCATCAAACCAGAGACTGCTGAAAGGCTAAGCTGAGAATGGGGAGAGAGGTTTGAAGAAGGATTAAAGCTGCTTGGCATTGTGGAGCAGGGTGACTAATCCAAATTAAGGAGTGGCTGGGAATAGTGTGGGTAAATGTTGGGGGCATGTATTTCTGCACACACTGAAATGCAGATGATTTTCAACATTGAAAAAGTGAAAAATACAGAAAAGTGTTGCCCAGAATTCTGCATTCATTAATTATTGCTATCATGGGCAACATCCTTGTTCCACAAAAGATCATTGTGGACAGGAACCCCACGAGGTCCTTATAAAGTGATTGGGGGAGACGTTTACAGCATGTCTGGCAAACTCTGATTCAGCCCCTCGTCCTTGGCTGAAAAGCTCAAGACAACCCGTGTGCAAGCTCTGCAAACATGAATAGGTTCCAAGGGTGAAGCTGGAGGAAAGCAGACCTCATCAGCGCAGGGAAAGAGCAAGGGGTCAGCAGCGATGCAGAAGGAGAATGGAAGGAGACAGGGATAACAATACTTGGGGGCTGGGGCAAGGCTAGAGGAACACAGGCTGGAGCCATCCAATGGGCAGCAAAGCGAGACAGCAGAGCAAGGAGAGGAAAGCAAAGATGAGAACTGGGGGAAGGGAATCAAAACTGTGCCCAGGACTCGGAAGATTTTGGGCATCAGCCAGCCTCCTCCCCAGCAAACGTGCAAGTAAATAGGGTCTTTGCACAGGGGGGAATGAAGGGAGGCTGGGGGGAAAAAATCTTCTCCATCTACTCCAGCAGCTTGGCAAGCATAGCTGTCACTACTACAATCTCTGGGGGTAGCCGCTGGGGCTCCTGTGTGCCCCAAAAAGGGAAGTGGAGGTAGGCTACTGAGAGGAAGCATGGTCGTATGGTGAAGACACTAGACTCAAGCAATCTGGGTTGCGATCCTGAGTCTGCCACAGACCTTCCCTCTTGCTTATGGGTATGTCTACACTGTGATTAAAAGTCACGGGCACTAAGTCTCAGGTCCCAGCTCCGCAGACTCAGGCTTGTGGAGGTTAGGCTACAGGTGTAGATGTCTGGAGGGGGGCTGGAACCTGGGTTCTGGGCCCTCTCCAGCCCAAACCTGGACATCTACCCTGCAGTTTTATAGCCCTCCGAGCCCCATGAGCCGGAGTCAGCTGACCTACAGGTCTTTGATCACACAGCAGCAAGTCTCGGTACCTGGGTCAACTGACTCAGGCTCACGCTACCAGGCTAAAACAAGCACTGTAAATGTTCCTGCTCAGGCTGGAGCCCGGGCTCTGAAACCTGGAGACAGGGGAGGCCTCCGAGCTCAGGCTCCAGCTATTTCGTGCTGGTCTTTTTAGCCCCATAGCGCAACCCTGAATCAAAGTCCTCCTCAGAGTTTTAAATCTTTTCAGTGGGCACTTATCAGGCGGGAAGGAGCAGCCAGGAATGACCCCAAAGGTATCATAGTAATGGGGTAGGTATCTGAGGGCCAAGATATCCAGCGGGCACAAAGTAACCCCCCTAAAAATGGTGGAAGATAAAAGCAGCCACCATGAAGTGAGGCAGACGGATGGGGGAAGTTCTGGAAAGAACAAAGGACCTCTGGGAATCTATGGGCCTGGGACTAATTCTCAGGTCCAGCCGAGCTCTGCCAGGCACAGGACCCAGCATGACAGGAAAAAAGTGCCTTGGTGCTCCCATTAAACCCCGCTCCCCAACCCTGCGGCCTGCTAAAAATCCCTTCAGGCTCCAATGCCTCAGGGTTGTTCTAAGTTGATTCAGAAGCGGTGGTTTGCCTGAGCACAACCGTCCTCGGGCCAGGCTCCCTTCCCCCAGGCATCCCTACACCAAACCAGAGAAACCTGCAGCTGGCCAAACAGGTCAGCTTCATAGCCCCTTTATGCCGCTGTGTGTTTAGGGCTGATGAAAAGAACTGAGGGGAAAGACTCCCCTATCCCGTAACGATTTCCCTGATTCTTTCCCCTAAAAGAACTGTGGGAAATGAATTGCCTATGGTCTAATCCACAGCACTGGTTTATTTTCATCACTGGTTGTGCTTGTCATTTATTCGTGAACTGTTAACCCTGTCCATCTGGAGTACTAGCAAAGATCCACTGTGCACAGCTAACATTTTACACTCATCTTGCATCTTTCATCCAAGTATTTCAAAGTGCTTTACAAAACACTAATTAAATTTCACGAGCTGAGAATGTAATACTAAGTCTATTTAACAGATAGATACTCTGAGACATGGATCAGTTACACGATCTTACCAAGGTCATACAGTAATTGAGACCAAGGAATAGTCCCCACCTATATATATAACTGGAATATAGTCCATCTTTTATGAATGCCTGAGAAATATTCAGCTCAGCTGTTACCCATACCAAAGAGCCTACAAACAAGCTTCAAACAAAGGCAGGTTCTCTTGTTTCTCATGAATGTCAATTAAGCAGCATTGCTTCATTTGCTTTGAACAATGTGTACCTTGTATTTAAACAGGATTTTAACAAAGGCTGGGCCATATAAGTAACAATAAGCTTAACTGTGCAATTAAAATAAGTCATGCATGTGAGGAGCTAGACAAATGTGGGACACCACTGACTAGATTTAAGTGTTTGTCAGAGCCATAACTTCTGTGGCAAAATATGTCCCTTTTACGGCGGAAGGGGTTCATTAAAAAAAAATCATTAAAAGACTCATTCATTAAATAAAACCTGATCCTCATCTGATATAAATGGACATAGCTCTGCTGAAGTCAGTAGAGGTACGCTGAATTACACAAGCTGAGGATCTGGTCTCTTACGGCTCACTGCTCAGCTAGATTCTGGTGGTTACAAAATTGGTTCTCATTCTCTCAGGTATGATGGAGTGCGGGGCGCTTTAATGGTTTTAAATCATTAGTTCAACATTATGAAATGGGTTTTAATGGTTTTGATTGTAAATATCCTTTATTTCATTTGACTCATCTCATAATTGTCCCTGACAAGCCACTTCACATGAATTAACATGTTCTGTCATTACTCTTACGTGGACTAAAATTATGACTTCATTTTTTACCATGACAAAACTGGCTTTTCCCATTCTTTTTGCCATGACAAGGAACCTAAATGCTGAGATCTGAGGTAGATATTGGTTTGGTGAGACCTTGTTAATGGGCTGTTGACTTGTGGCATTCCTAGGCTTCTCGAGACTGTACTGGGAATGGAAATCCCAATGAAAGTGAATTTTGGTCTTTAGTCTGTTATACCCACATGCCATTTAGAGCCTGCTCCTGCTCTCACTGAAATCAGTGGCAGAGTTCCAATCTGAGTACAATGAACACTCTAGTCCCCAATCCTCAGGTCCAGCTGAGCTCTGTTTGTTGCAGAGCCGAGGAAGGGAAGGGGACAAAGATGGATTTATGCAACTTTTGGGGCTCTCCCAGTTCTGGGGCCTGACATTGGGGATTGCTGGAGCAAAGCACATAAGAACATAAGAATGGCCATACTGGGTCAGACCATCCAGCCCAGTATCCTGTCTACCGACAGTGGCCAATGCCAGGTGCCCCGGAGGGAGTGAACCTAACAGGTAATCATCAAGTGATCTCTCTCCTGCCATCCATCTCCACCCTCTGACAAACAAACCATTCCTTACCTATCCTGGCTAATAGCCATTAATGGACTTAACCTCCATGAATTTATCCAGTTCTCTTTTAAACCCTGTTATAGTCCTAGCCTTCACAACCTCCTCAAGCAAGGAGTTCCACAGGTTGACTGTGCACTGAGTGAAGAACTTCCTTTTATTTGTTTTAAACCTGCTGCCCATTAATTTCATTTGGT
The DNA here is from genome assembly GCF_965140235.1 of Caretta caretta. Taxonomy (NCBI): domain Eukaryota; kingdom Metazoa; phylum Chordata; order Testudines; family Cheloniidae; genus Caretta; species Caretta caretta. The sequence goes on along the minus strand of NC_134212.1, from coordinate 9,209,277 downwards.
AGCCCGTAGTTCTTATATTATGGGAACAAGTAAATAACGACTTTTCCTTATTCACTTTCTCCACACCACTCATGATTTTATATACCTCTATCATATCCCCCCTTAGTCTCCTCTTTTCCAAGCTGAAAAGTCCCAGCCTCTTTAATCTAGCACCCATCTGCCCATATTGCTTCCCTCTGTCCATGTTCCCTAAGATGAAGTATGTGAGGCAGTAGTGTAGGGCCAGCTTCTCCAGTGTCTGTCACCCAGGAATTCCCCACACCAGCCGGTTAGCCCAGGCCACTGGGCAGAGGATCAGACCTTTACATCAATACCATTCTTTTTGTCATGTGACTTTAACAGATGATAAAGTCATTTCTCAGGGGAGCTGTCTAACAACCAATCAGATCAAACATGTATAGTTTTTTTCTGGAAGATTCCTGGCTTTACCATAGGATCTCTCTTTATGATCCCTCTTGTTACTTGGTGGTTCTTATTATTAAAAAGCCATCATCTGACCCTTGATAATCCCCATATGGCATTACTGGGAACTGCTGGACATACTCAGAACCGGTCTGTGTTTTTCAATTTTAGACTGCCCCATCACCCTTACAAGTATTTTACAAGTGATGCCAGGTTATGTTACATGGACACATTCTCCAGCCTTTTTCCAGTTAATGCTTTGGCACTTGGTAATGGCATGTATTGGTAGAAGGCAATAAATGGGTGGGTTTTTATCAACAAAAATGAAATCCAACAGTACAGAATTTGCTTTATAAAGGACTTGGAGTCAGCACATGTCCCTATCAGTTATCTTAAAAATAGAATCCATTGAACGTTTTAGGCACTTGAAGCATGTTTTGATGATCTGCTACCTTGGAGTCGCATGGTGACGCATGGAGAGAAGTTGGTGAACAAGTCGTCTCCTCTATTCAAGTTAAAAGCTTGTTGCTGCTTTTACTTTCTAGACGGATTGAAGGAGTGGAGCTTCTGAAGCAAATACTTGAAAGAGAAATCAATTTAAGTGAAACAATACAGTACCCAAATGTTCTGGGTTTCAAACAAATGTTCATGCTCTAAGTACTTGCCTTAGAAACAATGAGCACTAAGTATTAATCGGTCATTTGATTTCTATAGGCATGTTTCATCTCTCAGCACAGTTAACGCTTATTCCTTAACTGCTCGTATTCAGCGCTTGTAAAGTACCTAGTCAACATGACCGTTAGAATTGTAGCCATTGGAACCAGCTCATCATTATTCCCTCTATTAAACAGGCTCGTGTTCGGTTAAAGTGACTTTTTTCTCATCCATATTTTGGGTTCCATATTCAAAAATGCCACCTTAATAATAAGGAATAATTAACAGAAGGAATTAACACTTAGTTCAGATCTAATGCTTACTACTATTTGCAGTTTTCTGTACAAGTATGGAGTTGTTAACTCAATGTATTCAGATCAATTCATGCAAAACTCTCAGAGCTCTGTGTGCCTCTTTGAAAAAATAACTAAGTTCTTCAGCTTTATAGAGTGCCATAAAACATACACTTGGGTTTTTATTAGTGGCTGTGTAACTTGCACTTCAATTATCTATGCCAGCTCTGCAGTGAAGGCAAAAAGGTCATTATTTTTCTACCAAGTGGGAAATCATTAACATGGTGTTTACTCAGTAATATTATTGTGACTCTTTGACAGCCATTAATCATCCATGTCAGTCAGACTAGGAGAATTGCGTGAGATGGCCAAGCTTTCAAAACAAGTTGTTAATCATTGGCTGGAAGATGGGATAGGGGATGTGATGCAGTTGGCTTTAAAGATTGTTAGCATCAGCTTAATAAAAATAAAAATGTTGGCAGTTTCCTTCTTTAAAATATCTTCCTCTACAGATCCCTGTATGCTGCACTTTGATGCAATATGAGCACGACCTACAAATGCTTCAGTCAGTAAAACTATGATAACAAATAATAGTTGTGAACATAATACACCCCTTTTTGGAAGGAAAAATATGTCTCAGACCCTAATCCTGCCACTTGTGGCACACAGACAGAGCCATGCACCTGCCCAGAGCCCTAGATTAATGGGGCCTAAAGTTTGAATATTAAGTTTTAAGCCTAAAATATAAAACATGTAACTTCAGATGCTCCAAGACAAGTTATTCATAGATATCAAGGTCAGAAGGCCTTGTCTGATCTCCTATATAACACAGGCCAGAGAACTCCCCCAGAATAATTCCTTTTGAAATAGAGCATATATATATTTTTTTTTAAAATGGAATTGTGATTTAAAAGTTTCCAGTGATGGAGAATCCGTCGTGACCTGGGTGTGTACGTGACACTGTCAGTTGAAGGTCTCCATTGAATGAGCACAACACTTAGAGTGACACATTGTTGTACTTAAAGGGACATTGCTGACAAAAACTCACCCATCTGTTTGAATTTTTTTACTCCCTGTTACAGGTAACACCTAAAATAATGGAATCTGGTAGGGATTGAAGGGGGGAAAAAAAATCCCTTTTTTTGATTTGTTTATGTGAGTCTTGGCTGCCACACTGTGGATTGAAGCGAGGACCTCCAGCACTAAAAGCATCAACTAACGAGCCAAACTTCTATAGCTCAGGGCTGTAACAACTCAGAATCTCTGTGGACTGGCACAGAAGTGGGGGAGACTGGTAAGACACACTCACCAGTGTGGTCCATTTACTTTGTACACACTTCACACCATTTTATATCTGGCCAGCTTCCCTTTCCACTTGTAGAGGCAGCTCGTTCCCCTGCTGTTTGTGTGAATCTCACAACAACAGGGGAGAGAAAAACATTTTTTAAAACAGGGCCCTGTGAGTGTAAAGCCACAAAAAAATCAGCAGGGAGCCTGAGAGGCTGTTGGTGGCTTCACTGGAGCCAGGGCAGAGACCGTTGCTGTGCCCAGAGCTGACTGAGGTGGGCCTTGCAGTGAGGGCAGTGTGAGTAACCACCACCCTTGTTTGGGAAGGTGCTTGCAAGGGACAGGGAACAGCGAAGAGCCTCTAATGGGTTGTCTGAGAAGAGGCAGAGAGGGTCTTGTCCAGGGTTGCTGACCTCTGGTTAAACCATCTCCAGTCTTCAGAGGGGTCATGCATCCTGGAATGCTCCCAAATTAGAATTGTTCTGCCCCTTGTTGCCTTGGCTGGACTGAATCACTGGACCAACAGAGTGCTGGCCCCAGGTTCAAGATCTTCAAGCGTGCCCACGCAAGCAAGCGTCTAGGATTCTGAAATCCAGAGGAGTGTATATTCAGGGGTGGGGTAAATGGTGGCAGTGTAAATGCAAGTTAGATAAATTTTGTTTACTACTCTAAACTGTATTTGTGAATTGATTTATTGAACAGCCCCTTGCTGATTTAAATTAGTAGTTTCAGAGTAACAGCCGTGTTAGTCTGTATTCGCAAAAAGAAAAGGAGTACTTGTGGCACCTTAGAGACTAACCAATTTATTTGAGCATAAGCTTTCGTGAGCTACAGCATCCGATGAAGTGAGCTGTAGCTCACGAAAGCTTATGCTCAAATAAATAAATTAGTAGTGACATTCAATCTCAGTCTGTTATACCATGTTTCTCAACGTTGTTAAGTAAAGGTGTGTTAACTCCAGTCTAAGTGTATATTGTTTATCATTGGTATTTTTGAGTTAGACCCATTGCACAGATCACCCCAGGTGTATTCCTGGAGGCTCCCCACCACACCGTCGAGTGTGTGCAGGGCCCAGGCATGTGAAGGCACTGCCAATTTTAATTTCCTTTAGGAGTAAAGGGACTGCAGCAGAGGGGTGGATCCTCTATTCCCCACCTATCCAACAGCACCAACGGGATACTCAGCATCTCCTTTACAATCAACATCATCAGGTGCCTGGGCACACAGGGGAGAGTTACCTGCTCCCGAGTAACCTAGGGAGGAAAGGGAGGTTACACTGTCTTCTCCTCCTTCAATTCCAAACAGGGTGGTAGGTGTCAAAGGAGTATTCTAACTCAATGTATTCTGAATTAAGTAGTGATCTTGGTATTAAAGAAGTTACTGTGCAAGGAAATTTGAAATCAGATGTTTTAAAGGTTGTAGATGGGAATTATAACATCTGTTAACTAATGCAGCTGCGCATTGTGTGTCCACTGGGATCTTATCCTTCTACCCTCTTTTCTCCTTTATGTCTGTTTACTTGCTGTGCACTAGCTAAATCCCAGTCTGTTGCTGGGAGCGTCTTTTTGTCATTTGTTGGTACAATGGCTTGTACAACAGTGATCTAATCTTCTCTTCTGCACACTAAATAGCCCCAGTTCCCTCAGCCTCTCCTTGTAAGTCATGTGCCCCAGCCCCCTAATCATTTCCGTTGCCCTCCACTGGACTCTCTCCAGTTTGTCCACATCTCCTCTGTAGTGCGGGGGCCAAAACTGGACGCAATATTCCAGATGTTGCCTCCCCAGTGCCGAATAGAGGGGAATAATCGCGTCCCTCGATCTGCTGGCAATGCTCCTACTAATGCAGCCCAATATGCCATTGGCCTTCTTGGCAACAAGGGCACACTGTTGACTCCTATCCAGCTTCTCGTCCACTGTAATCCCCAGGTCCTTTTCTGCAGAACTGCTGCTTAGCCAGTCGTTCCCCAGCCTATAGCAGTGCATGGCATCCTTCCTTCCTAAGGAAGGATTCTGCATTTATCTTTGTTGAACCTCATCAGATTTCTTTTGGCCCAATCCTCCAATTTGTCTAGGTCACTCTGGACCCTATCCCTACCCTCCAGTGTATCTACCTCTCCCCCCAGCTTAGTGTCATCTGCGAACTTGCTGAGGGTGCAGTCCATCCCATCATCCAAGTCATTAATAAAGATGTTGAATAAAACCAGCCCCAGGACCAACAACTGGGGCACTCCCCTAACACAGGCCACGGGCTGGAGAATCCCAAAGGGCTGCAGGAATGTGTGCGGGGAGAGGCAAATGCAATGAGTGTCAAAACTTGCCCAGCACATGGCACTTGGCAGCCTGGCCTGCCAACCTTCCGCCAACCGGGCCCAGGACTGAAGTCGAATGTGAGAGCACTCAGTCCGGCTTTAGGACTTGGATTGTTGTTGAGTTTTCAGGAGAACCAGGAACATTGTGAAGCGAGAGAAGCCCTGGAATAAAACCATGGGACAGTTAGGGTATGTCTACACTGGCACTTTGTCAGCAAACCCCTCCCCACCCCCAAAAAAGTTTTACTGACGAAAACCGCCAGGTGTGAAGAGCGGGAGTGCTTTCCTGCCGACAAAGCCACTGCCGCTCATGGAGGGGGTGGAAGTTGTTTGTTGGCAGGAGAACTCTCTCCTGCCTACAAACAGCAGCTACGCTGCGTGGTTTTTAACAGCACAGCCGTGTCGCTAAAAGCCTCCTAATATAGCCGTAGCCTTAAAGTAGTGCTGTGCCCTGGAGCTTCAACTCTGGAGTCAACGGAAACTGTTGGGGCTGCCCTGTCCTCCTCTTTACCTCATAAATGACTAAGTGCCACTCATTTTCCACACTCACTAAATGCCACACGAGTCTAAGTCACACAACTTACTCCCATTGTCTGTTTTACGCTACTGTGTACGTCGCTGCCAAATGTATCCCAGAGATTCCCAAGGAGGTTTCACCCACTTATTGCAGGCTGCCGGTGGCCCACCCTAACCATATGATGGAAAAAATAAAACTTTTTGAGATAGACAGTTAGTGGAAAATAATTCCTAACCAGGTTCCAGAGGCAGAGCCCAGATTCTGACCTGACATCTGTGTGAGCACACTACAGTCCAGAAGGCTGGCAGAGATTCTGATCTAAGATGGTTTGATAGTGAAATGGAAGGGGACAGTAAATGGTAATAATAAACAAGGGTGTCCCAGTCATTCACGGATATTTGGTAACAAGGTACTTCAGTGGAATGTTTTTGTTTCCCTTTGGTGCACTATTGCCTAGACGGATGCAAATATAGTACTTATTAGGTCTCATAAAACCAATTATATTCACAGATATGCAGCAGATTAGTGCACTGCTTCTTAGCTGTGAACCTCTTGTGAGAAGGGTTAACTTCTACCAATATATCGTGTACTACAGACGAAGCTAGTTCCTTACACGAGCACAGTAGGATGTTAAATAGGGTCTTATTTTTGGATCTGTAATCTCAGTGCATTGTAAAATACCTATAATCACAAGTAATGCTCTATATTTAATAAGCAGGAACTGTATACACAAGATACTCTTTCTAGGGGGAAAAAAAAATTGAGAACACATGTCTACTGGGATACAAACCCAGAAAGACAAAAGTCTCTTTAGCTTTCTTCAACGCACATAGTGTAGGGGAAATCTAAATAAAGACTAAAGCTTCATGATGGTGTTCAGTATATGTGGTGAATGGGCCCAGTAGTTTGTTTTAAACTTGCATGACATCCTTAGTTGTAAACAATAACCACAATATCCTAACATTAGACAATGGGTGTGAAAATGATATGGTAAACTCCAGGAGAAACACTATTGGTGAATTTCACCCATGCCTGCACAAGGACTGATGTCCCACTCCTAGGATGAGGCTTATTATGTGGTAGAGAGGCCTTATGAATAAGGACTTTACAGAGGTAACATTCACTACACACCTGGTTCTTTAGATTCAGGTTGTTATTAGCACCTAGGACCCCCTGTCACGGCCCAGGACCCTGGTAGTAGTAACAAGTGCACCTTATTATGACATATTTTATGGTTCTAATTTTTTCAACCTATCTTGCCCAATCTTCCATGATTTTATCCAAAGCACAGTTGCCATTTCAACTGCTCATGTGACCGGGGCTATTACAAGCTGATATTCAGCATTTGAATGTGAAGCAAAGCTGCCCTCAGAATTCAGGTTTCAGAGGAACAGCCGTGTTAGTCTGTATTCGCAAAAAGAAAAGGAGTACTTGTGGCACCTTAGAGACTAACCAATTTATTTGAGGTTTCAGAGGAACAGCCGTGTTAGTCTGTATTTGCAAAAAGAAAAGGAGTACTTGTGGCACCTTAGAGACTAACCAATTTATTTGAGCATGAGCTTTCGTGAGCTACAGCTCACTTCATCAGATGTTTACCGTGGAAACTGCAGCAGACTTTATATACACACAGAGAATATGAAACAATACCTCCTCCCACCCCACTGTCCTGCTGGTAATAGCTTATCTAAAGTGATCAACAGGTGGGCCATTTCCAGCACAAATCCAGGTTTTCTCACCCTCCACCCCCCACACAAATTCACTCTCCTGCTGGTGCTAGCCCATCCAAAGTGACAACTCTTTACATAATCAAGTAGGGCTATATCCTGCATAGATCAAGGTTTTCTCACATCCCCCCCACCCCCATACACACACAAACTCACTCTCCTGCTGGTAATAGCTCATCTAAACTGACCACTCTCCAAGTTTAAATCCAAGTTAAACCAGAACATCTGGGGGAGGGGGGGGTAGGAAAAAACAAGAAGAAACAGGCTACCTTGCATAATGACTTAGCCACTCCCAGTCTCTATTTAAGCCTAAATTAATAGTATCCAATTTGCAAATGAATTCCAATTCAGCAGTTTCTCGCTGGAGTCTGGTATTGTTTCATATTCTCTGTGTGTATATAAAGTCTGCTGCAGTTTCCACGGTAAACATCTGATGAAGTGAGCTGTAGCTCACGAAAGCTCATGCTCAAATAAATTGGTTAGTCTCTAAGGTGCCACAAGTACTCCTTTTCTTTTTTCCTCAGAATTCAGTCATTTTTGAAAGCTTAGGAAAGACTATGAATACAGTGTGAAATTCACTCCTATGTAAAGGGCCAGTCCAAGGCCTATGCAACACCTAAACCCTGTGCTGAGCCTTCAGTGAGACATACATTATGCATAAGAACTGCCATACTGGGTCAGACCATGGTCCATCTTGTCTAGTTTGCTGTCTCCAGCAGTAGCCTGTACCAGAACTTCAGGGGAAGTGTACAGAACAGGGCATTTTTGGAGTGATCCATCCCCATCTTCCACTCCCGGCTTCTGGTAGTCAGAGGTTCAACGTTGCCCTAAGCATGGGGTTGATCTTGATGAACCTATCCTCCATGAAATTATCCAGTTATTTTTTTGAACCCAATTATATTTTTGGCCATCACAATATCCCATGACAATGAGTTCCACTGGTTAGTTGTGTGTTCTGTGAAAAAATACTTCCTCTAGTTTGTATTAAACCTACTGTCTATTAATTTCATTGGGACGCTTGTTTTTTGTATTGTGTGAAAAAATAAATAACACTTCTCTATTCACTTTCTCCACACTACACGATTTGATAGACTTCTATCATAGCCCCTCTTCGTTGTCTCTTTTCTAAACTGAAGACCCCTAATCTTTTTAGTTCCTTGTAATACTTCCATACCTTTGATTGTCTTTGTTGCCCTTCTCTGAACCCTTTCCAGTTCCAAGAAAACTTGTGTGTTGATTCTCTGCACAAATGTGAATTTCATCCTGCATATATAGCAGATTCGTCAATATGATGAGACTTAAAAGTTATCCTCTGAAGGGAATCCTCTAGAAAACTATCGTCTTCTCTATTACTCAATCAGAGACATACCAGCTGTACTGAAATGTCAGAAGGGTTTGCACAGCTGACAAGTTGCTGAAAACGGAGCATGGCAACATCTCCATAAATTCTCTTGATCTAGCCAAGTGCAGCAGCTTAATATAGACTTAGTAAAAGCTTCAGTCCCACTGTCTCTCTCACACATTGAGATCAAGCACTGCCACAGATCATGACAAATACACAAATGTGGGGATTTAACAGCGTGTAATACTGTTAGTAGCACAGTGTTTTATAAATTGTTTTCTTCAGGTTTAAAAAAATGTCTGAATTCAGCCAAAATTCTGACCAGGAAGTCAGAATCGAGGACATTGATGAAGATGAAATCTTAGGAAACTTATCCCCTGAAGAGCTGAGGGAGCTCCAGTGTGAAATGGAAGTCATGGCTCCAGACCCAAGAGTCCCAGTTGGAATGATACAGAAAGATCAGACTGAAAAACCTCCAACAGGAAACTTTGACCACAGATCTCTTGTTGATTACCTGTATTGGCAGAAGGCATCAAGACGCATGCTAGAGGATGAGAGAGTTCCTGTCAACCTCTTGCCATCTGAGGTAATAAACGAGAATCACAACTGTTTATTATGCATCTGCTATAAGACTTATTGTAACAGTATATTGCCAAAGATCAGGGCCTTCATAGTAATAGGTTTGATCCTTTGTCTTCCTCTCTGTCAGTTCCTTCTGCAAATTAAAGCACAGTATAGTGTATGAATTTAAACTCAGTCAAATCTTGTTTCAAAACTTTCTATAACTATAGGATCTAACTTGAAAGATTACCCCAGTAAAAGATTTTTACTTTTTGCCCTAAATTGTTAACTACATTTTCAAATGTAAGAAAATGACATTTTTATTTCATCAAAACCTCTGATTGAAAAAAGACCATATAAAAGCAAATCACAAAATAGAAGTCAAGCTTTTTATTTCTCCATAATATATATAAGAATATAAATATTGGCTAGCGTGATTTTCCCATATAACCTTAATATAATTAGAAGGACTTAATAAACTCTAAAATTAAATTATGATAATAATAATAGTAATCATTAATAGAACTTAATGTCACATTGAAAATGTCTGTCTTTTTGACTGAGTTAAAGTCACTAGTGACTATGAGCCCAAACTTCATGGGCCAAATACTCAGCAAAGGTAAATCAGCCAAGTTAATGGAACTGTGCTGATTTACACCAGCTGGGGATCCAGTTGTATGTCTTTTTGTGGGCTCTGATTCAAGAGTCCAATCCTATTCAGCAATGCACTTAAGCACATTCCTAAGTCCCATTGACTTAAAGTTAAGCACGTACTTAAATGCTTTGCTGAATTGGGGCCATAGTCTTTATGCAGGCCAAACTCTCACTGAATACAAGGGGAGATGTGCCTGTGGAAATACATCAAGATTAGGACGTGTAGGAATTTTAAATGACTCAAGGGAGAAACGCAGTATGACTTTTTACCATCAGTCCAACCTTCTATAATATGGTTGTATTCTAGTACATCAGTACTGTATATCCCTGAATTCCAGTAAAAGTTTGTGTCCCAGTAACTGTTTACAAAGAAGATAAGCTGTTCCTTAATCATTCTTGGCCTTTAAGAGGTTTGTATATAAATGTGTTTCCTTTTATACTTTGGGATGTTGAAAGTTGTTGGGGTTTCTTTAACCTCTATTGTACAAAGTAGAGATGGGCCTGAGTTGCACAGTTTGGATCCAGATTTGAACTATTCCAAAGGTGGGGGTTGTGTGGTTCATTCCCAGCTCCGTGTCCAGTTAAATCCATACAAAAACTCCAAGGGTTTCATTAATACAGCAAACAGATATGATTTATTTATATTTCAGCATCCCCTACTTTGACACTTCAGAACTTGACAAATAGCAACCTCCACTGGTACAAAGGAGAAGTGCAGTTAAGTGTCACTGTGGTCCCAATCCTGATCTCAGTGGGGCAGGACCACCACCACCACCATCTGCATCCCTTACTTTTGTACTTTCAAAGGGCCTGATCGTGCACTCCTTATTTATATATAAACTCTCACTGGAGTCCATGGGAGTTTTAAGCTGGACGTGGACTCTAAGATCAGGCCTTCTGTCTAGTTGCTTACTAATAGCAAGTTGCAGACAAAGTGAAATGGGTCCTGACTAATAAAATCCAGTTCTTACCCATCATGAGAGAGGGGCAAGAAAATTAAATTGTACATGAAATAGACGTTCAGGGAAAGTGGCTATGTTTCCTGGCAGGAACTGAGCAGCGGCCAATATGATGTCATTACTGATGCTAAAAGCACAGTCCTTCCATCAAGCAGTGTTCAGAAACCACGTTTCCATTGCAGAACACAAAAGCAATTGAACTAATATTCACCTATGTCCCCAGTGGTGTCCCCTTAATGCTAATGCTTTACACAGAAGCCCAAACTCGTAAGGCTTGGACACTAACAGTTCTACCCGTTATTATGACATTCTCCTCTTTGGTCTTAATTAGACTGAGCCACAGAGCCAATATCTAGAAATGTATCTCCGGTTTTTTGCTACATGAAAAACAAAGGTCTCCAAGAAATGCGATGGACAACACATTGTTATATCAGAGAAAATTAGGGCTGATCTACCATTGATGTAAATAGAAAGATTTCTCTCGACGTCAGTAGACTTTTGATCAGGAATGTGAAAGAAGTTATTGGCATTCTTGGAAAGTTTATATGAGAGATTTCTGTATAACAGTATTTAAGTAAGGAATTATTGTTCATTCACATTTAGGCCAGAAGTACTATGAACACTTTCTTTTTTCAAAAAGCATTCTCTAGAATATAATGTGAGGAAAAACAGAGATACATTAAAGCCGTTCGCTATATTTTTATTTCAGTGCATAATTAATGAAACAAAACCATTTTAAATTATTTCAGCTATTAGCATTTTGTCTTCTTTAGAGAAACATTGCGGAGAAGTTTGAAGAAAATGCTGGGGATATGGACGATAGTGCTAAGAAAAAAATGGCAGAAGATACTACAGAAGCAGACAGAAAAGAAACATATTACAAAAACGAACATGTCGAACAGGCCAAACCTGTTTCAGCACAACAATCAGGAGAAACAAATGAAGAGAGAAGCTATAAAGAGACAGAAGATGAGGAGGAGGAGGAAGATGATGACGAGGAGGAGGAGGAGGAGGAGGAGGAGGAGGAGGAGGATGAAGAATCAAGAATGAAGAAGCCATATGGAGACGAAAACATCAACAGTGATCAGGTAACTAAGAAGCCATGTACAAAATCAGGGGGAAATCCAGAAAACCAAGAAAACAATGAAAAGAAAGTATCAAAACTACAAATTCCAAAGAAGTTAGCTGTAGATACTAGCTTTATTAAGTTAAGTGCAAGACCTTCAGGAAACCAAACCAATTTAGATGAGAACTTGCAGAAGGTCCGGAAAAACGATCCAGATGTGAAGGAACTCAATCTGAACAACATTGAAAACATCCCAAAGGAAATGCTGGTGGACTTTGTGAACGCCATGAAAAAAAATAAGCATGTAAAAACATTTAGTTTAGCCAATGTGGGAGCTGATGACAACGTAGCTTTTGCTGTGGCCAACATGTTACGTGAAAACAGGAGCATCACTACTCTAAATATTGATTCAAATTTTATCTCAGGCAAGGGAATTGTTGCGATCATGAGATGTCTGCAGTATAATGAGACGTTAACTGAACTGCGTTTTCACAATCAGAGGAACATGTTGGGCCATCAAGCTGAAATGGAAATTGCCAGGCTTCTCAAAGCCAACCCTAAGCTGCTGAAGATGGGCTATCACTTTGAACTTCCAGGCCCCAGGATGGTTGTTACCAATCTGCTCAGCAGAAATCTTGACAGACAAAGACAAAAAAGGCAGGAGGAGCAAAAACAGCAGCAATTAAAAGAGCAGAGAGAGTTAATAGCCATGTTAGAAAATGGACTAGGGTTGCCTCCTGGGATTTGGGAAATGCTAGGGGGACCAATGCCTGATTCAAGGATGTATAGCTCAATACAAGCCCCCAAGCCTCCACCTGTCCCTAAAACTATGCCCATGAGCAGGAAAAATGAACATGCAAGAAAGCCAGCCCCAGAAGAAAAGAGCAGTGAGGAACCTGCCTCCTTCAAAATGGTCAAACTCAAGAGAACTCAGCGCAAGCCCACTATACCAGAATACGTAGAACCAGCTGAAAAAACAAGTCTCAAAGATGTTATCAAGACTCTCAAACCAGTTCCAAAAAAACGACTACCTCCTCTGGTTGAGATAACCCCAAGAGAAAAGCTCTTAAATGACATTCGTCAGAGTAATGTCGCCTATCTTAAACCGGTAAGTGTATATGAAACAGAATGGTAGCAACAGGGAAATAATTCCATCTCTGTAATTTAATGCAAATCAAATGTAATATTCTATTTTAAAAGCTTCCACAAAAGCATCTTCAAAAACTGTGGGCATATTCATTTTCAGGCACATAAACATGTTTATTGTATGCAAGTTGGCATTTTTGTGAACAGATTTTGAGCATTAGTCACGTGTTTCTATATGCACAAATGCAGAATTTTGCACAGGCAAATTAATACAACCACAAATTTTGCAGGTGCAATTGTTAACGCCTGGTGAAGATTTGGCTGCTATGCTTTATGGATAGATTCATCATCATTTTAAAATTAAGTACATTTATGTTATGGAATTTTGATAAAGGGTTTGTTAGTTGGCTGATGGGCTGTTATGAGCTGTTAGTTGAAGTCATACTTTAATTCACACCTTACATCTCAATAATGACCAACAACAGTTTTACTTCAAATGTGGTAAATATTAAGCCCAACTTTCAGTGGGAGCTTTTCCTATATAAGGACTGCATGTTCTTTGAGCAAGGATGGCAAGACCCAGACCATTATTTCCCCCTAGAATGAGATTTTTCATGCCTAATTTCATGTTATAACTAGACAAATCATAAGCCCCTCTAAATAATAGTCAGTGAAATGGTCCCACTGACGCAAAGTCCTAAAGGGAGATTTCAAACCTTTGTATGCCCACAATCATAAAGGTAAAAGAAAAGGATTCAACTCAATAGATAAGCAAAAAAATTAGAAGAAAATCTGTGTGTGTGTGTGTGTGTGTGTAAAAATCTGTTTCTTTTAGGGTGCAAATAGTTGCATGAATGATTTATTACTAATCCTCCAAAATCATACAATGTATGGTCAATCCTATGAGGTTCCCATAATAACACTTATCTAGCACTTTTCATCCATAGATCTCAAAGCCCCTTACAAATGGAGTATCATTATGCCCATTTCACAGATTGGGAAAGTGAGGCTGAGGGAGATGAAGTGACTTGCCCAAAGATTACCTAGCAAACCAGTGGCAGGGCCAGAAACTGAACCTATGTCTACTTAGTCCCCTGTTCAGTGCCCTAGCCTTAACATAAGAACGGCCATACTGGGTCAGACCAGAGGTTCATTTAGCCCAGTATCCTATCTTCTGACAGTGGCCAATGCCAGGTGCCCCAGAGGGAATGAACAGAACATGTAATCATCAAATGATCCATCCCATTGCCCATTCCCAACTTCTGGCAAACAGAGGCTAGGGACACTATCCCTGCCCATCCTGGCTAATAACCATTGGTGAACCTATCCTCCAGGAATTTATCTAGTTCTTTTTTGAATGTATCTAGTTCTATTATATTCTTGGCCTTCACAACATCCTCTGGCAAGGAGTTCCACAGGTTGACTGTGTGTTGTGTGAAAAAATACTTCCTTTTAAACCTGCTGCATATTAGTTTCATTTGTTGACCCCTAGTTCTTGTGTTATGAGAAGGAGTAAATAACACTTCCTCATTTACTTTCTCCACACCAGCCATGATTTTATAGACCTCTATCATATCCCCCTTTAGTCGTCTCTTTTCCAAGCTGAAAAGTCCCAGTCTGATTAATCTTTCCTAATATGGCAGCCATTCCATACCCCTAATAATTTTTGTTGCCCTTTTCTGAACCTTTTCCAAGTCGATATATCTTTTTTGAGATGGGGCGACCACATCTGCACACAGTATTCAAGATGTGGGCGTATCATGGATTTATATAGAGGCAATATGATATTTTCTGTCTTATGATCTATCCCTTTCCTGATGATTCCCAATATTCTGTTTGCTTTTTTGACTGTCACTTTACGCTGAGCAGATGTTTTCAGAAAACTATCCACAGTGACTCCCAGATCTCTTTCTTGAGTAGTCACAGCTAATTTAGACCCCATCATTTTATATGTAGAGTTGGGATTATGTTTTCCAACATGCATTACTTTGCATTTATCAACATTGAATTTCATCTGCCATTTTGTTTGCCCAGTCACCCAGTTTTGAGAGATCCTTTTGTAGCTCTTTGCAGTCTGCCTGGGACTTAACTATCTTGAGTAGTTTTGTATCATCTGCAAATTTTGCCACCTCACTGTTTACCCCTTTTTCCAGGTCATTTATGAATAAGTGGATATTCTAAAGTTCTTCTGAGTGGTGAAGGCCCCATAAGATCTCATATGAGACTGTGTTCTTGTTTTAGTGGGGAGAGGAGTAAGTTTGTTTGTTTGTTTGACAGCAGCTCTTCCTTACTTTGTCTGAAATTATCATGATGACAGTACAAGTGGTGACATTGCCAATGGCCCTTAATCTATGACTGTATATTCAATAATGTTGAAGGTATACTTAGTGCATATGCCATGACTTTGAATTAATAATTTGCTAGACAGGCAGAAGTGGCTTCTCCTGAGCTGCTTTGGTCTATCTGGTCTAGGACACATTTTTAAAATTGCCCGAGTAGAAAATCAAATGGCCTCTAACTTGTTGTTTTAGTCTGCAGGGCACATATAATGCCTTCAATAATATTTTAATTAAAAATAAAGTTTTTAATAAATAGACAAAACCAAACAAGAAAGACCATGGCTTAAATTCACTTCTGGCATGAGCAAGTGTACCTGGAATGAAATCAATGGAGATATGCCCTTTTACAGCAGTGGTGAATTTGGTTTTGTATGTGTGAAATGTTAACAGTGAGCAAGCATTTAACAAAATAATATATAGGCCCTGGATCTGTGTAGATCACTGTAGTGACTGGACTCGGTCCTGTTCCCATTTAAGTCAATGGCAAAATTCTTGGCAACAATAGGAGTAGGATCTGGGTCTGTTATGCATTTTTTACAAAATATAGAGCAAAATTATGAAAAGGACTAATGATTTTGGATGTTTTCATTTTTGTGTATCCAACTTGAAATACTTCGAGGATGATTTTCAGAAAGTGGTGAGCCCTCAACCTCCGAAAACCAGGCCCCTTTCAGAAGGCTCAGGTTGGGCACTCAAAATCATGGCCACTGTGTTTAACGTTCTGTTCTTCTAGGAGCTAAAACTGACCCCCGTAGTCCTTACATAAGTGATCAGGCCCATTAAATTCTGTGAAAATAATCATCCAAATGGAATTGCTTTTGTGATTAAGGAATACTCCCATGAGCAAGAGTGTGGAGGGTCCAGTCTAAAAACTATATTGCCAAAAGGTACCATTCCAATTTCTCAAGTAATTGACACTTGCTTCATAACTTTCTCTGAATTTTTTTCAATGTATTAATTGAAAGGCCTTATTTTGGTTCCATTTACGTTTGTACAAACTCATGGTTGTCAATGGTGTTACACATAGGTGTAATGGAGATAAGAATTTGGCCTGAAATGTTAAAGAAGATGAGAGATCTTAAAATGACCCCGCCTGTAAATTCAAAGTTAATGCTGCCACTGTGTCTCTAACTCACATCACTGGGGTATTTTTATTGTTACTACTACAGTGGCAAGGATTATTTAAAGACTGATTTAGCTGCAAAGAAAGGCAGTCTTCAGGACTTCTGACCTTTTACATTGGCGTATAAGTGTTGTATCTTAGATCCTGTCACGCTGTCTAGAATGGGTCACAACTGATTAGAGGTAAAATACCTGCCGTGGACAGCCCACTGGACTTGGGTTCAAGGCACATAGGCTCTGTTCTCAACTCTGCCACTGACTCACTGTGTGATCTTGGCACATCACTTAAACCCTTTCCAGAGGGTCTATCCCCAACTGTCATATGGGGGATAAGAATGCCCTCTCACCTTGTAGAGCACTCTGAGAGCTATGGGAAAGTGCTGTATCTGGGCTAAATGGTGTTGTTGATTTATCAAGCAATAACCATCAGCTCTGTGAATTCTAAGAAAGAACAATGTGCCAAGAATTTAACCATTATAGCCACAGAATTTCCAGTTACATTTTCAGTACTTTGATGTTACTGTCTGATTCCAAGCAGCACACTTATTTTTGGAGAGAAGAGGGAAAAAGCCAGATTTTCCTGCTATTAACGTGTCTTCTTCTTGGTCTTGTACAGGTGCCAGTACCAAAAGAGCTAGAGTGAAACACCAGAGTCTCCTGAAAGAAACAACTTGAAATAAAGACTATTCAAGTTTCACTTACAATGGTTTCAAAGGATGCTTTCTTCAGAAGCCAAGGGGTAGATACGAACACGTGGGAACAATGCTTGTAATACGCAGTCTGTTGATACGATGATGAAAAAGGGTGGAATGGAACAAGTCAATGCGAAAAGAATTTCCATCAGCCATTAAGTAACCATGATGCCCTGGTATAATCTGTCTTCCAGTTGGATTCTAGTCTCCAGTTTGTCCAGAGGTATTTGCCCAGCAACAGCAATAACTTAACAGGTTTTACAGATTCAGTCAATGAACTCTATTGCTTACATGATACTTTCTTCTGTTAAATTCTCCTGCAACACATAGTGCCCTATTGTGACTTTCCTTTATCACACTGTTGTATGTCACTGGCTTTTTTTTTTTAAACTAAGAACATGATTTCTATCTACACAACTTATATTTTCAGTCCAGAATTTTCATTTTTAGACTGAGGAAACATTACACACAAAAAAAGAGCAAAAATGCCCTGTCTAGGAGAGAGCACAGTGTGCATTTCTTCCATGACAAACTGCAGTAGTTCTGAGAACAAAATGGCTGCCATCTCTGCAAACAGGCAGAGTTCTTAGAAACTTAAAGGCACAGTACACAGGGAAAAAAAAGAAAGTCGTAACAGTTTCAAACTTCATACTCCATAGAATGTGTTCTGGCAAGTATTCTGTCTGGTTAGCATTTAAAACATGAAACCATGAGCTGTATTGGGAGCTGTGCAATCATTGTTCTCCTGGCAGATTCTCTCTATCCTTGCTATAACCCTGAACTGTTTCACCACCCCCAGGCTTCAAGCCACACATTGCAGTCACCTTCTGAGAATAGAACAGGACTGTTTCAGATGTCCTTCAATACTCCTGATTAACTGGCCACAGTTGCTGCTACTGAGTATTGTTGGGCCCTTGCCCTCTTCCCTCTGCTTGGGACTCAAACTGCCTGCCAGTTTGAGGAAGGAACTGAATGTCTCGCTTGCGTGGCGAGGCCAGTGCAGAGCTCTAGATGGAGGTAACTGCACTCACCCATCCTTGCACAACTTAACTGTTTTGAAATATTCCGATGGGAAAAAATGTTTTAAATGGTCAAAGAGACTAAGCGTGTGAAATCCCCCTGAGTTTCTCTTATCTTTAAGGAATCTCTCTTTTCTGGATACTTGCCCTTTGCTACCAGGCATGCTGTTGTATACCCCCTACTTCAGTCTGTTTGTACCAGCCTATCCATTCTCTCTCTCTTGTTGGTTACTCTCTCTGCTTGATTCCCTATCTGCCAACTCTCCTCTTGCTCCCCACAAAATTTCACTCCACGCAAACCAGCCTCACCAAGTCCATTAATGGCCTACTCTGCCTCTCGTAGCTAAGACACAGGGCTGGGTCTTGCTCTTTATTCCCTTCTTGGTCTGCCTACTACTGCTGCTCAGTTCCTCCTCTTCTTGTCTGCATGTCCTTGGCCATTCAATAATCTGACTTCTTCTTTCTGCCGCTCCTTTGGTTTCTCCTTATCCTTCCCTTCTTGCTCAATATCACCAAAGCTCTACAAAATCTTCTGCCCGCCAGCTTGCATTTCTCTTACACAATCCATACTCCCTTCCCAAACCGCTTTTCTCCTTCTCACAGCTTCATATCCTGCTGCTTCCACATAGGGAACAGTTGCCTTCTTCATGCCATCAACCCTCTCCTTTCAAACCCACCTGTCCAACTTTGTTCAATTCCCCTCCCCCTGCTGTCTGATTCCTTTTAAGGCTCTTGGGGGGGAGGCACATGCAGGCAGGGAGCTCAATTTATTGTTTATAAGGTACTGTATGAATTTACAGTACAAAGGGATTTTTTAAACTATGATTCAACATTGCTTTCAACAAATGTTGAGAGGAAAACCTAGTTTTACTTTATTTCTCATTTACAGCTGTCACATGAAGAGAATATTCTAACTGGGATGTACCAGTGTTGTAGTCTCTCTCTTCCAATTGAACAACTAGCAGAAAAAGAAGCATGGTCAGGAAGAGCCAAAGTGGCTTTGAGCCACTCTAATTCAGCTCTGTTCCCAGAGCCGATTCAGGACTCAGCCTAAGTTGAGCAGCTTTTCAAGGGTCCGTCTGGAGGGAAGCGTGCGCCTTCACCAACGCCAGCCAGAGAGGGTGTGAGGGATGACAGAGCTGCTGCAGTGACCCTATGCCATCAGCCGATCCCTACATGAAGGGAATGCTCCCAGGGCCGGTTAAGGTGATTTTATGGCTGATCATTCTAGTGAATCAGGCTCCTCATGTTCATGTAAAATTTTCAGAGTGCTCCTAATGTCTACACTGTGTAGTAAAGAGAGGGAAGCAAATGAACGATAAGAGCTGCTCTGCACTCTCACAACATGGAAGGGTGGCTAAGTGTTTGGAAGAAACTAGGGCAACCCCATCCCTTCCTTTGAGGGAAGGAAAAGCAAGCAAAAGCCCATCACTACCTTATGTGTAATCACAGGTGGGACCATATGCTAATATGGCATGCAGGCCACATTCAGGCAGGAATTGGCACCATAGATTAAAGATGCAGAAGGGACCTATATGGAGAAGAGACTGGAACATGCATCTCAGTGGCATCAACACAACCCTTGCTTGTGAGTGCAAGAGAGTTCAGGGGAAGGTGTGGCCAAAGCAAAGGTAGGTGGAATCTAGGGAAGTGCCACACAAAAATGGTGCCTTCTGAAAAGGCACAAGGGCAGGCTGCCAAAACAAGTTGGCTACTTTTCACAGCCATCAGTTCCTACTGTAAGAGAGGAATGTGCATCAGGAAAAGATCCCATCTCTCACCCTGTCAGAAAGCATGCAAAAGCAAACACCTGGAGGCTTATAGCACTACCCCCATTCAAGCCCTGCTCCACAGGAGGACTGGTTTGTTTCAGAGCAGACACTCACTTACCATTGAAGTTTATCCACATTGGACTGAGCCTCATGGTATGCAGATCTATTAGTGCCTTGTAGGTTTCTACAGTTAGCGTGGTCATGTCTGGTGTCATGCTATTTCACAGGGTTCAGGGCTGAAGGGTGGTTTTGGGGATGCGGATCACATCACGATCCTTTTCCTTCAATGAGTTATATACACATTACCACATCAGCTACTTGCAGTCTCCTACCTCAACCCTAATAGGATTGCACTACTTTTTCCACTGCAAATACCTCTGCAGACTCCTCATCTTCAATAGGGTTGGAAAAAGGTAACTGAACCCATCTCCCACCCTTTTCTGATGGCCACTTATAGTTCCTGCCAAGCATATTTGGGTGGGGCATAGCTTCTTCTTAAAAAAAAGAAATCCAACAATACCTGCCTCACTCTTGCCTTCTGTACTTCAAGGTCCCAATGGATTCTGCTAAGGCCAGAAATAGGATCAAACTTCAAGGATAAGGGGTTGCTGTAGGCTGTGTGCCCCACCCCCCACAAAACCCAGTAGCAGATACTAACTGGGATTATTGTTATTGTAAAGGTACAATCTGTTATCTTGTATAGGAAGGTGTCCCCCTTTGCTTCAATTTCCTTTGAAGACATATAGCAGTTTACCTCTTTCTATTGCAGAAGCTGCATGTGTACACATACAAATCAGGCTCCACCCCGCTGCATATAGTGTACTGATTTACTCCCACTTAGTCTGAGGTTTTGGAGAGGTGTTGTTTTTAAGTTGGGAGATGAAGGCAGAAATCTTCTCCCTTCAAGCCGTTTCTAAAGTAGAAATTTAGTTAGGTAGGGGGGAAACTGAAAATTATTCATATAAGGTAGCTGTGCTCTGTACAAGCACTTTGGAGTTTTTGTGCTATTTGGTATGCTAAAGGCTTTAAAAAAAGGTCGGACATCCAAACACTGGAAAATTTTGTTTAATAAAAAACAAAAACCAACTGTACACCACCCAGCTTGGTAAGCATACCATTTCTCAAAGTAGTCCAAAGAGGCTGCCGTCCCTACTCTCCTCCACCCAGAAACCCACTCACCTAGAAGGATACAAATAACCTTAGTGCTCTACTGCAATGACTCACTATGGCATGTTCCAAATCCATTCCCTTTTTAAAAAGGAAAGATGACCCACAGTGCATTGTGTTGTGCTTTTGTTATATGTAAAGTAGTGACTATAGTTCAAAAAACAAAAAAAGTTGGTCACTTAAACTGAATCATATTATTGTAGAGTAGTGTGATCTTGATTAAAGTCACTTTTCTGCATCATTAGTTAAAAAAATGCAATAAATGCACTCTGTTTTAACAATGGTTAAACTTTATTCTTCACAACTAATTTTTAAAATTCTACAATGTAACCATATATTCATGAAGTCATAGGCTAGTATCTCTTCTGTAAGTGTAGCAAGAATTACTCATCGAAAGCTAAGACAATGTACTATAATAAAGGAGCAGGTCATGGCTTCTTACCCTGGAATATACACGTAAAGAAGCTTCTAATAAATACTGATCACTCTGGAACATTTGTATGGAATGAGGTGTTCAGACTCCAAAACAATTCATTTGGAAGAGACCCCAGGTGTGTGCGCACGTGCACACTGATGCGTCTTGTACACATGAACTTTGAAGAGGTTTTTGGGATATCTGCTGTACCTGCCATGTAAATCAAGTCAGTTACAGATAAATACTTCATAAAAAAAGGGAGGAGAGATGCAAGACTGATGGTTACATACTATGTTAATCTGCATAAGTTTTTCCATGCATATGGTTTAGGTAGCACAGACTGCAGTCAAGCTGAAGTTTACTGAAGCTATTTGTAACAATAGCTCTTGAAAATAATTGCTTACATGAATTTGGGAATGGTTTTAAGAACATGTAATTTGTTTTTATTTACAAGTCTGAAATCTGGTCTTATTTCCCTTGAATAGAGCCACAAGTAGAATAAATTAGCAAGATGTATGTTTTAGCCAGTGTCTTCTTTAAACAGGAAGAGTCAGAGCACAATTTGGACAATGAGGTAAGTCCTAAAATCTCAAGGGACAGTTTTAAAACAAAAAACAAAACAAAACCAGAACTCCAAATAAGAGTCTCCTAGCTATTCTTACAGTCCACAGGTTTTTTTTTTAAGTATTAAAAGAAAGAAGAAACCAATTGCAAAAACCCACACCTTGTAAGTGTGAAATTGTGGCTCTATTGAAGGCAATTGCAAAAAAGCTTTCATGGACCTCAAGAGAGCCAAAGATGTCAGAGACATTTAAGGCTCATAATAACCTTCAGAGACACATGTGCCTCTCCTACTGAATTCAGTCAAATCTGCATCCGTGCTTTGTAGGCAGAGCTGGACAAGGGAGCTATATAGTTTACATACGTTGCCCATTTAGACTTGGATCTCCTGCTATAAGAAATATTACATTTTATGAGCATGCGAGGTGACTTGTGTGCTCTGGTCAATTTATTCTTTCCATTTGCTACTTCAGATAATAAGATGGCTTGACTATAACCTGCTTGAAAAGGTAAGCTGACAGGAGGACACCCCCTAGAGGTTTTTTTGGGGGGGGGGGGTGGGGGGGGAAAGAAATGAAAAAAAATTTTTTATTGGCAGAGCTTTCAGCCAGTCCTGACTGCCAGATTTTTGTCTGGTGACATTTTTAGCCAACTGGTAGTGCACTAAACAGCCCCACCCCTATATCATTCCTCCAATGAAGTGCATTATAAATACTTAGACATGACACTGGCTACCAAGAACAGGTTCAGAGACTGCAATTCATGTTTGTTTCCCCCGCCAGAAAACAAGTGCTTTAAAAACAGTTGGTGCATATGTATGCAATACCAAGACATTTTACCATACTCTAGAAAGGTGAGTCTCTCCTCCCCAGCCTTAGAGGAGCCCTGCATAGCTTTGTATACCTGTATCTTGCCATTTTCAATCTATACAGTATGTGCATCTCAGACAAATTGAAAGCAAGCTTTGACAAAAGTAAATAGAAACTAAATTCCTGCAACAGGTAAGAATGCCATATTATGTGCATCTTATTCCTTCACTTTAGCAATGTAGTCAGCCAGTTTGTTGATGTTCTCTTCCTGCTGTTCAAGGGCATCAAGTACTATGCCCATAGGGGTCTTCTTCAAACCTATTCCTTCCATTTTATTCTCCAGTTTGTTCTTTATGCTCCGAAGCCTCAGAGATGCATGGATAAATATCACTAAGAACAGAAATACATGTTTGTTAACTGACATGCCCCCATTGAATACTTAGCTCTTCAGTATCTCTCAAAGCACTTTGAATGACTTTGTAAATGAGCGGACATCCAAAAGTAGGAAGCTGAAAGTCTAACACATATGTACTGATATGGTCTGCTTAAGAAGTCATGTAAGTATATGTCTACCTCCAGTATAGTTTATTTCTTAAAAGGAAAGCATTAGATTCCTTCAAGTTTCACTTGCTAGCAGCCTTGAAAGTCAATTGTATAAAATTTGTTTTGGGACCATTTTTAAAACCTCAAATTTCATATACTAAGTGGAGCCAAGGGTTAATTCAGAGTGAAGAGACTTGAGCTTTTAGTTTTAGTCATTAAGGGGGGAGAGGGGAGGGAGAAAAGCTATACTTACACAGTAGAGGAAATGTTATCCCAAATATGAACACCATGACACCTCCAAAATAGGATATCAAGAAGTAACTAGACAGCAGGATGGCTACCACAAACGCAGTTGGGTACTGCTTCTTGAACTTGCGAAGGATGTCCTTGTTGTGTGATGCCCACACAAAGCCTGTGAACACCAGCACCACTATGGTGCCACCAAGGATCATGTTCAGTGGGCTCAGAAATCTGGAGAGAAAGTGAGGGAAAGTTTGACCAACATCTTCATTTTATAACATATGAGTTATGCATTCAGCTTGAGTGTCTCCCTATTGCATGATTAAGAAGATGGAGACAGTTGACAAGGCTTATGCTTCAGTGCCTCAGAACCCTTATCAGCCAGCTTCGGACATTCACATGTCGCGCTTTGTTAGCCATAATGTTGTCATGCAGAGACCGCAAGCCATTGGTAAGCGATGTGCTTAATTAGTATTGTTCTCATGTGTATTTACACACACTATTCTCCCCCTGCCCTGGTTTTTGGAGGAGTTCAGTGCTCATGAAAGCAAGGAACTCACATCTGGCTAAAAAGAATCCTGAAGGCATCAGCACATCTCAACGCCACCCACCCATTTCACTCCTGGGCCTTTGCTGAGCAGCAGCAGACGGACAGTCATGCCAGATAGCATGATGGTCTAGTACTTGCTGGGACCAGTCTTCTCCATTTGTGGCTTAGAACAGGATCTAACCTAGTCTTCAGGAGGTGAAAAACGCTAGTGATGACCTACTGTACTGCCTTTAGCTTCAGATAGGTTTAATTTACATTCCCCGTTCCCCCTCCCCCCATATTATGCAGAATGGGACTTTTACTTAGACTATATCTGAAGATTTAGAATACAAATAGAAGTCAAAGAGATGCAGAGATATCACGTGTGTCAAATCAAGGTGGTGTGTATCCCTAGGTAGGGCAATTACTTTCATCAGCAAACTGCAGGTAGCATGTGCGTCTCAGGGTCAGAAGGAACTAGGGTCTAGGATAGAGGTCCTGCAGGGAAGTTCTAGAAACAGCCCAGTTCAGCAAGAAAGCCAAGACTGGAAACAGAACATTCAACTTCAGATCGTGTGATAGAGGAGACACACTGGACAGACCTTAATTAACATTACTAAGGTAAGTTCAATCCTTTGAAGCCCTATTGTATTTAAAATGCAATTGCTTGTATGTTATTGTGAGTCTATGCAACTTTGGGTACGTTCATGCACTTTCTCTGGTTATCAGCCCTTTGAAGAACCCCCGAGAGGTTTGTATATTGTTGTTCCAACTAGATTCTCCAAACAAAGAATTTTTGGATAAATGGCCTGGTTTTAAACTGGCTCAGGGCCTTTTATCTGGTGCTGCAAACAGACAGGACCCCAGTCCTTAGAGAAGGATTGGAAGAACTTTGGCCTACTGAGGCCCCATAAGACAGCGTTAGTTCCAAGGTGAGACTTAAGAACTTGGGCACTGGTATGAGGGGTCTCTTGTGGTCACATGTTAGAGACATTTGGTGGGCAGGGGAATTGCTGGTAAACTTATTAGCATGTGTGTAGGTTTTTATATTGTTTACTATGTTTTCTCCATAATCTTACATCCCAAGAATAAATAGGCTTGCACAGTTAGTGCTATGGTACCATATCCTGAGCAATTACCCCATAACAGTGAGGAGAAAGACAAAGCAGGTGTGCTTAGGCAGACTCTTTTGCTGGAACAACACAGTGAAGGCAGTGGAACTGTTTAGCCTGGAAATGCTCTGCTCAGGATGGAGAGAGACATGGGTCTCCAAAGAAGGGCTTCTTGCTCCCTGGCCATTGCCTGAGAGTGGGTGTCCTTGCTGGGCTATAGAGGAAAAAAAAAAAAAACAGATGCAGTTGTCCTGAACTATGACAACTAGACAACCAAAACTCCAGGATGGGAGTGAGTTTAGGAGTATCTGGAGTAGGGTGGGAACTCCACCTGCTCTCACCACTCTTCAGTTATGTGTAGGCCATTTTTTTCTGCCCCTCCCCTAACCGTAACTTGCTTAGCCTGCTACTAATTTTTGCTTATGAAGTGCAATCTCTTAGTCTATTAATGCATAAGAATGACCACACTAGGTCAGACCAATGTACTATCTTGTCCAGTACATTGGCAATGGCCAGTGCCAGATGCTTCAGAGGGAATGAACAGAACAGGGCAATCATCCAGTCTCAGCTTCCATCAGTTGGAGGTTATGGTTCACCTGGAATATGGTGTTGAATCCCTGACCATCTTGGCTAATAGGTAAGCTTATGGAGGATAGGTCCATCAATGGCTAATTCTTTTTTGAGCCATTTATACTTTTGGCCTTCAAAACATCCCCTGGGAATGACTTTCACAGGTTGACTGTGCATTGTGTGAAGTACTTTGTTTGTTTTAAGCCCACAGTTACAAACAGAACAGTTCTTATGACCAAGATGATCCTGATTTGCCACTGTCAAATGGGCGTCATCCCTACTATAACAATTCCAGTATTTCAGGCCATAATTCATCTCAGACATAACCAGATGCAACACTAAAGCTAGGTGACCTGCCCACACTTACATCAGCACTAAGCTTGGCTCATCCTGTTGGACAACTGCAGTAGCATATGGTAGCATTTATAGTCTGTCCTTAATGTCCAACAAAAATGAAGAGCCATTTCGTACACATTATCTAGTTACATTGGCAATATTTGTATCCACTACTCTGACAAAGGGTTCCGTGGGAAAGGGGAAAACTAAATCACTTTGGTTTGAAACAACTCGTCTCCAGTTTCCTCTGTAGGTCAGCTGTCCCAACAAGGATGGGACAACTGGATTGAAAGATAAAAAACGCAAGTTAGCTGCCCACCTGCTTCTGTTATTCATGTCTGAGCTCCAGCAAGGCACACAGGAACTCTGATAGGGAAGGCCTGTTTGCAACATTTGAGTCATTTGTCTTGCAGTCAACCACAGACTATATTTAGGTTAAAACGGTCTCAAGCTCCCAGGCTGGAAAAAGTGACCAGCATTACTCCAGGCAGAAGTTATTTTAAGTCCGTGCTCTGCTGCAGCAGGATTTCTGATCAGACAACACTAGTAATGCTACTATATGTTTCAGAACCAAAGTGCTTGTGTATATATATATATTTATTTATTTAATTTATTTTTTAAAAGTCTAAATACACCTCCTTTCCCCCTCCACAAGGGGGATTAACCTTGTTAACTTCTATGAGAAATGACCTAGTCTGTTTAATAGTTTGCCAATAGCCGGTCACTAGATTTGGGTGCAGGAGGTAGAGCCTTGTCCCAAGTTAAACATTTGTAGCAAAGTTGATTTGTTCCACTTCAACATTCAGAGGCTTTTATTTATTTTTCCAGTTTAGGAATTGGGGGTTTGTATAAATAGTTTCTGTCCAAACATTAAACGGAAGAATATTTTTCTCCATATTGACAGGTAGTTCATTCCAAATCTCTACATGTTTTAAAATTGTATTCTAGGGAGTTTGTGCAGTTGAACTTCCTCAGATGCAAAGACCGCTGCAAGTGATCCCAAAAAAAGACAGCTTTCCCAAGGAAAGCGTTAATCTGAAGTACATGCTTTCTGAAGTGGGATGAATTGCAGAGTACAAAGAAGCAGTGAGTGTAACTATCAAATGAGATCATTCAGAGCCACATAAAGGCAGATTAGTAGTAAGCTGTCCAAAGAACATGAATATTCATGTTGTGAGCCATGTGGTTCAGATTCCCCAATACTGCTGAATTCAATCTTGGATGTCTCTTTTATGCCATTTTCCCTGTAACAGTTTCTGAAAGCCATCTGCATTATGCAGTACTGCTTCCTGCCCACACAGTGCTACAACAGGATCACCCTCACAATAAATAAATTCCATCAGAGAGGAGTCATCAAATGCTGGCATATTTCACCAAGGCTGCCTTCTGCTACCTGAGAGTGTAAGTCAGACTTGTGATCACTCTTTCTAGATATCTGCTATATTTAATGCACCCCCTGATTTAAGGGAAGACGGAACAGGACAATACTAGTTTTCCAGGTAGAATATTTTGCCTCTGAACTTGTGAACAGTCAGGTTTTCAGCTTAGTCCAAAATAGCAGAGTAAGTGACAGGAGGGTCCTGTTACAGATGCCAACAACGTGCAGTGGAGCTGCTGCTCATTAGGTTAAACCTAGATATTGCGTTCTGGAGCATAGGTTTGAGTTCTTTGCAGCATTTATCCAATACCAGTGATTGGGTAATAGGTATTCTTTGAGAATACTTCCTCCCATCCCAAAGTAGAACAATTAGTTCTGTAGATTGTGAGGTTCAGAATTGCTTTCCGAAGGGCCAGATTTTTTTTTTTACATCATTGTAAATCTGAAGCATCTCCTCTGATGTCAGGGCTATCTTTAAGAAAATCATCAGAATCAGTCTCTGGGATGAGCTACACCAACCCACTGCTTGTCTGTCTGTAGAATGGCAGCAGCGTGCCAAAGCAGTATCACACCCCAACACTCAGCAGAGCATGGGCTGCGCAAGTGAATGATGATAAGCAGTTCATGATTAAGGTAATGAGGGAGAGACTAGAGCACCAGGTACTGCATGCTTTTGTGCTTGTATCTGAGAATAGGCGATATATTGACCCATATGCAGTCTCTTAAAGTGGTGTCCTGGAAGTTTCCCTTCAACAGCACAGGAAGTACTGTTGTGGCCTTGCTTAAATATATATCTCTTATCACAGTCTGATAGTGACTTCCCAGACCTCAAGTTTGAAGCCTAGATTGAAGTCTTCCAAACTTGCAGAGACTAGATACTTTCTAAATACAGTTCCTTTGAAAGGTTTATTAGGCATCTCAAACATTTTAAAAGGCATCTAATAGGGCAGCAGCACTGTGGCAATGAGTTTTAGGTTGCTCAGACAACTTGAAAACCAGAAGCTTGGGTAGAAGGCAACAACTAGTTCTTGTTTCCCACAGAGAAATTAAGGCAGGAATAACACACAGTGTCAAGAGGAAGTACAAAGAGCCCAGAACCAACAGCATGCCAAGTGGATGTTGCATTCCTTTCTAGGATGAAGGAGGAGTGAGCCAGAGGTCTGGGTCCAGCAGAGAATGGAACAAATCAGTTGGGAAAAGCCAGCCATTTAGAGATGGAATCTCTCTGTAGTCTCATCATTACAGGAAGTACCCCTCTGCCTTCTTTCTGAGACAGTGTTTCCTTGCATTTCTTACTGCAGCTTCTATGAAAGCAAACAGATATGGGAATTGACTTTATTTGTGCTGTCAGGCTGGTAGGCCTGATTGGGTGAAGGGCAAGGAAGGAAGTCAAGCAGTATTGCAAGGGAGAGGGAATAGAAAAAAAAAACTACTGAAAAAAACTAGCCAGTTCAAATAGTCCTTTTGTAAGAAGACTCGGCACTAGGTATAAGCAGACTAAACAATTGCTTAAGGCCCCCGTTAATTATTAGTATGTGTTGGGGGCAAAAATATTCCTGCTGATGGCCCCCAGTGGGCTAGCACCAGCATGGTTTGGAAATTAAGGATGGCAGACAGTGCTCCAGTGAGTTTCCTCTTTTACATGAGTCTAGGCCGAGGACAGTTCAAGAGGTGGCCCTCGGTCAAGCTTTTAAAGGGGGGATGCTTTAAGAACAGAGCTAGATTGAGCCTGTGCTTTACTTTGTAGCGGTCACACCTGTCAGCTTGTTTTGTTTTACATGCTACCTTACTGCAGGAAAGTCTATTAAAATGCTGACAGAACCTGTGTTTCTTATTGCGTAGCAGAGCTTTTTGCTAACTGCCTCATGACTGACTAGGCTCACCCTCAACAGAATATATTTGTTTAGAGGGAATACATGAGAGATACACACCCTTTCTCTAGAGGCCCAAGGAAGTTATGCCTGTGTTCTCCCCCCGACCCACATTCCAGTAAATGAGCAGGCATAGTGCTGCTTTACTCACTTATGAGTTATTTCAAGACTGCACAGATCAAATTCTTCCCTCAGTTACATCTATGCAGTCTCACTGAAGCCAGTACAGTTTGCATAGGTTTAACTGATGGCAAAATTTGGTCCTGTACATTTAAGAAAGTAGGGTTGCCAGGTGTCTGACCTGACCGCCCGGTCAAAAAGGGACCCTGGCAGCTCTGGTCAACACTGCTGACCGGGCTGTTAAAAATCCAGTCGGTGGCGCAGCAGGGCTGGCAGGCTCCTTGCCTACCTGAGATCCATGTGGCTCCCAGAAGCAGTAGCATGTACTCCCTCTGGCTCCTAAGGTGTAGAGGCAGCCAGGGATCTCCAAGCAGTGCCCCCGCCCAAAGTGCCAGCTCTGTTGCTCCCATTGGCCAGGAACCGCAGTTAATGAGAGCTGCAGGGGTGGCGCATGCGACCAGGACAGCATGCAGAACCACCTGGCTGTGCCACAGCGTAGGAGCCAGAGGGGGGACATGCTGCTGCTTCTGGGAGCTGCTTGAGGTAAGCACTGCCCAGAACCCGTACCCCTGACCCCAGCCCCACACCCCAACCCCCTGCCCTGAGCTCCCTCACCCTCTGAACCCCTCAGTCCCTGCCTTGAGCACCCTCCTGCACCCCAAATCCCCAGCCCCACCCCTGAGTCTGCACCCACAGCCAGAGCTCTCATCTCTCCCCCCACCCTCTGCCCCAGTCTGGAGCCCCCTCCTGCACCCTGAACCCCTCATTTCTAGCCCCACCCTGGAACCCACACCCCCTGCCCAGAGTCTGCACCCCCTCCCTCACCCAACCTTCTACTTCAGCCCAGACCCCCTCATACACTGAACTCCTTGGCTCCCCCAGCCTGGAGCCCTTTCCTGCACCCCAAATCCCTGATCCCCAGCTGAAGCCCTCACCCCCCTCCCACAACCCAACCCCCTGAGCTAGCCCAGTGAAAATGAGAGAGTAAGGGAGGGTGGGCAGCGAGTGATAGAGGGAGGTGGAGATGGAGTGAGTGGGGGGCAGGGCAGAGGTGTTCAGTTTTGTGCGAGGAGAAAGTTGGCAACCCTATAAGCAAGCATGAGAACAGAGATAGTACATTTCCAACCTTTATGAGTTACCACAGATGTGTTACTCCTGGGTGAACTAAGTCTATTTAACATTTCAGTAACCGCTAGCATCCTGAGATCTCAAAGCTTCACAAACATGAAACCGCTACTGAAACACCATCTAGGAACAGAATCCAGGAGACCAGCTTCCAATATCCCTCTGCTAGGGCCACTAGACACCATTCCCTCCAATGCTTCCCAAATTTTGCTTTGTCATAGAGGCAGCTAACTCTATTGAATACGGATCTATTTATTTTTTAAAGCAACAAAATGGAAGTGTTGCTCACCCTCGCTGTTTTTGCCATTCCAGTTTTTTTTTTAATTTATTAATAGCCCAACTCCTCCAAGCCATTAAAAATAAAGTCAGGTTTCAGAGTAGCAGCCGTGTTAGTCTGTATTTGCAAAAAGAAAAAAGGAGGACTTGTGGCACCTTAGAGGCTAACATTTGAGCATAAGTTTTCATGAGCTACAGCTCACCTCATCTGATGCCTTCAGAGGAAAATACAGTGGGGAGATTTTAGACACAGAACGTGAAACAATGGGTGTTACCATACACAATGCAAGGAGAGCGATCACCCAAGGTGAGCCATCACCAGCAGGAGGGTGGGGGAAAAAAACCTTGTGGTGATAATCAAGGTGGGCCACCTCCAGCAGCTGACAAGAACACCCAAGGAACAGCCAAGGGGGTAGGGGCGGGAAATAAACATGGGGAAATAGTTTCACTCTGCACAATGACCCATCCACTCCCAGTCTCTATCTAAGCCCAAGTTAATTTTGCCACTTTGGAGTGATCATCTTACACAGGGAATTATTCTAACTATAAATCAATCAACTAATGTGGGGCAGGGGGAAGAGAAGAATAAAGCTGTTTGTCAATTTGAATGACTGTGCAGTAAGCTAATGGAAGGGAAAAAAAAAGAAGAATCAAAGGACTGGGGGATGGAGGTGGTAAAATCACAACATGAGGCTGCAGGTAAGCAGACGATTAAGCCATATCAGAACAGAGAGACAAGGTGGGTGAGGTAATATATTTTCTTGGACCAGCGTCTGTTGGTGAGCAAGACAAGTTTTCAAGCTCCACAGAGCTCTTTGTCGGGTCTGGAATTTGGGAAATGTACTAAGATGAAAACAAATATTCTAACTTCTTGTGCTAAAGTATGTGCTGTTTGATCTTGTACTAAGTGTCACAGGTAAATACATTTCCCAGATCTGAAGAAGAGCTCTACGTAGCTGGAAAACTAGTCTCTCTCCCCCACAAACAGAAGCTGGTCCACTAAAAAGATATTACCTTACCCACCTTGTCCCATATCCTGGGACACACAGCTACAACAGAACGGAGATAGCTGTTGACTAACACAGGAGGGACCCTGGGATGCCTAGCTCATTTTACACGATCAGCTTTTATAGCAATTTTTACACTGGGAAGGCTCTAGTAGCTAAAATTTAAGCATTTGATGTGCATGGCAAACAAGTTCCAAAATACTGTGCAAGTTTATCTGAATATGCAGTGATTTGACTTTTAGTAAAGCAGCATCAGTAAGGCATAGAAATCTATTTGGCAAGATTCCATTCTCCTGCCAGAGTGGGAGTCCTCCACTAGGATGCAGGGATTGTCTAGGTATACCTGATCCTGCCTCAGTGCACAGGGATGGAATAAATGACCTCTTTGAGGTCCCTTTCAGCCCTATATTTCTATAACTCTGATCAGAATAAAACGAACACTCTACCATCTTCATGATAGGACCGATCTATAGTTGAATGTTTTAGAAGATATTTTTAGATCTTTGGGGTTATTTTTTTGGTCTGTTTGTAAAGCACCTAAAACAACGGGGCCCTGGAGCTCCTGCTGAAATACAAATTAACAACAAAGGACAGTTAAGCACCCAATTCCTATTGATTTTGGAGCACTAATGGGATATTTAATATCTTGGAATAGCTACAGGGATTCAGTGGGAGAGAGTCTTAATATGGAGCTATGTTGCTGTGTAAGTCCAGCCTTGAAAAATCAAGTTACTGTCTACAATGTGTTTTAACACAGAACAGCACTGTGATTCATTCCCACTGGCACTTTTATTGTACACGTAAACAACAACTATAGCCAAGAAATGTTAGCTTCTAGTTTCTGGATTCACAATTTTCTATTTAGTCCGGGGGGAGGGGAGGGACCTCACACATGAAGGATTTTTTTGTTTTTAAATGCAGTGTTGTTGTAGCCATGTTGGTCGCAGGATTTTTCTTTTTAAATGTCACACAGGGTGTGCCCATATAATAGGCTGATTACTTAGTGGCCTTTATACTTTGCCATCTGGGATTACCACACACACACAGTGGTAGCTTTTATGGAATAGGATTAGTGTTCAGATGGTTCAGTACCACATGAATTCTCTATTAAACTAGGGGAAAGCTATACAGAGGTAATATTGCAGTTTTACACAGTGTGCTCAGCATAAGGGTTACAAATATATACAGCTCCTTATCGCAGGTAGAGGTATCCTGTACTCACTGGATATTTCAGAGGGGTAGCTGTGTTAGTCCGTATCAGCAAAAACAATGAGGCGTCCTTGTGGCACTTTAGAGACTAAAATTTATTTGGGTATAAGCTTTTGTGGGCTAAAACCCACTTCATCAGATGCATGGAGTGAAAAATACAGTAGGCAGGTATAAGCATACAGCACATGAAAAGATGGGAGTTGCCTTACCAAGTGGGGGGTCAGTGCTAACTAGGCCAATTCAAATCAGGGTGGATGTGGCCCATTCCCAACAGTTGATAAGAAGGGGTGAATATCCGAGGGAAAATTATTTTGTAGTGACCCAGCCACTCCCAGTCTTTATTCAGGCCTAATTTGATGGTGTCAAGTTTGCAAATTAATTCCAGTTCTGCAGTTTCTCACTGAAGTCTGTTTTTTTTGTTGAAGAATGGCCACTTAAGTCTGTTATTGAGTGTCCAGGGAGATTGAAATGCTCTTCTACTTGTTTTTGAATGTTAATTCTTGATGTCTGATTTGTGTCCATTTATTCTTTTGCTTAGAGAGTGTCCGGTTTGGCCAATGTACACGGTAGAGGGGCATTGCTGACACGATTGCACATATCACATTGGTAGATGTGCAGGTGAATGAGCCCCTGATGGCGTGCTGATGTGGTTAGGTCCTATGATGGCGTCCCTTGAATAGATATATGGACAGAGTTGGCAATGGGTTTTGTTGCAGGGATTGGTTCCTGGGTTAGTGTTTCTGTTGTGTGGTGTGTAGTTGCTGATGAGTATTTGCTTCAGGTTGGGGGGGGGCTGTCTTTAAGCGAGGACTGGCCTGTCTCCCAGCAAGGACTGACCTGTCTCCCAAGGTCTGTAAGAGTGAGGGATCATCCTCCAGGATCGGTGGTCAATTCCTGATGATGTGCTGAAGAGGTTTTAGTTGGGGGCTGTAGGCAATGGCTAGTGGCCTTCTGTTACTTTCTTTGTTGAGCCTGTCCTGTAGTAGGTGACTTCTGGGTACCCTTCTGGCTCTGTCAATCTGTTTCTTCACTTCCCCAGGTGGGTACTGTAGTTTTAAGAATGCTTGATAGAGATCCTGTATGTGTTTGTCTCGGTCTGAGGGATTGGAGCAAATGCAGTTGTATCTTAGGGCTTGCTTGGCTTGTATGTCCCAATAAATTAGTCTTGGAGGTGCCACAAGGACTCCTCGTTGTTTTCACTTGTGGTTGGAAGTCTAATGAGTTTCCATCTTGTCAGATTCAATTTACAACCATAAAAGAGGGGTTTTATGGTTTTACGGTCTTACTAGCAATGTGTAAGACACACAATTCCTAAGTAATGCTGATCACGTTGCCCAACGCTACCACCACAACTACCAAACTATTACAGTGTAGAAGTCAGACAGCCCAGGGTTACAAGACACACCCAGCTTGAATGAGAGGAGTTAGGCTACTCTAAAACAGAGCTGACCATGGGGCAAATTTAGCCTTGTTGAGAGAGAAAGAATTTGGCACACTGCAATGGCCTTTTTGCAGAATCCTGTTGCTGCGGCCTTACACAAGTGTTTTTACAAGTTAAATCTCATATTAGAGAGGGTTTTCTAGAAGATGTAGAGCCATGATGCAGTACTGGATTGCTGCCCAGTGAACAGTTAAGCATGGAGAATTTAGACAAATGACTAAGTCTACGACTTATCGACAGAGCTTTCTTTAGTTTCCCCGCTCAGCACACTCAGTATTTGAATTGGTGAAGTTAGCCACAATCTGTCCCCCATTAAAAAGGTCAGCTTTATGTAATACACACCCAGAAGTATGGACGTTTCCCCATTAGGGCTTGATCTTTGCTAAAATAAGGGACTTTTGCTATTCCATTCAATGGCGGCAGCATCAGCACTCCTAGGATGCAAAGTCTTCACACAGTACGGATCATAACTCAGGAGCAAGAAGATCTC
Organism: Caretta caretta; assembly: GCF_965140235.1. Lineage (NCBI taxonomy): Eukaryota > Metazoa > Chordata > Testudines > Cheloniidae > Caretta > Caretta caretta. Next base: position 9,174,281 of record NC_134212.1, on the reverse strand, counting down.
AGACACCAGATGTGCCTTATCCTGGTGTTTTCACTTCAGGAATTATTTTTGAAAACTAAACATCCATAACATTAACTGTTCTGGATCTGTGCACCATGCATGCTAGTGTTTTTTATTGGCAGATTCAACACATACACACACACAGCCAGAAAAATTGGTAATATTTTTTCCCCCCCAGTTACATGTAGATAATCCTTATTCTAGAAGATTGGGGATTTGAGTATTGTATATCTGGTAGGGAAATGATTGAGGAGACCAAACAGGTTCAAGTTGAGGTGGCAACAGTTTATAGTGCTTTTGAGATCCTTGGCTGCAAAGTACATTCTGACTAGTGTCAGAGTAACAGCCGTGTTAGTCTGTATTCGCAAAAAGAAAAAGGAGTACTTGTGGCACCTTAGAGACTAACCAATTTATTTGAGCATGAGCTTTCGTGAGCCACACCGATGAAGTGAGCTGTGGCTCACGAAAGCTCATGCTCAAATAAATTGGTTAGTCTCTAAGATGCCACAAGTACTCCTTTTCTTTTTTCTGACTAGTGTGTTATCTGTCTTTCAGAACTGAACATTAGTTAGCAACCTGAGGTAGAGAAGAACTCACACCTGGCCAACACACAAAGTTACACTGATTTACCTAACGGTGAGATTTTGCACCAGTCTAAACTAAAACTACTTGTCTATTATCACTATGCAAGAATGCTGACAATAGTTAAGGGTAGACTAAAGCGAAGTAAGCCAGTGCAACTTTGTGTTTAAAGAAGCACCAAGTAGCTTGCTCAAGGTGACAGAGCTGGGAAAACAACCCAGGAGTCCTGCCTACCTACCAGTCCCATGTTCTAATCTCTTGGCCATACAACACCCCTCTACTCCCAGTTACCAGCAGCCTTCAAGCTTAGAGCAGGCAGAAGAAAAAGATATTCTATCCCATGGTGCCAGTTCCATAGCTAGTATACAGAGTAGAAATATCACCCACTTATGAAGAGTACTTCACCTCTCAAAGTCTGATCCAAAGTTAATTGATGTCTGTCAAGGTTCCTCCCCCACTCTGAACGCTAGGGTACAGATGTGGGGACCTGCATGAAAAACCTCCTAAGCTTATCTTTACCAGCTTAGGTCAAAACTTCCCCAAGGTACAAAATATTCCACCCGTTGTCCTTGGACTGGCCGCTACCACCACCAAACAAATACTGGTTACTGGGGAAGAGCTGTTTGGACGCGTCTTTCCCCCCAAAATACTTCCCAAAACCTTGCACCCCACTTCCTGGACAAGGTTTGGTAAAAAGCCTCACCAATTTGCCTAGGTGACTACAGACCCAGACCCTTGGATCTTAAGAACAATGAACAATCCTCCCAACACTTGCACCCCCCCTTTCCTGGGAAATGTTGGATAAAAAGCCTCACCAATTTGCAAAGGTGACCACAGACCCAAACTCTTGGATCTGAGAACAATGAAGAAGCATTCAGTTTCTTACAAGAAGACTTTTAATAAAAATAGAAGTAAATAGAAATGAAGAAATCCCCCCTGTAAAATCAGGATGGTAGATATCTTACAGGGTAATTAGATTCAAAAACATAGAGAACCCCTCTAGGCAAAACCTTAAGTTACAAAAAAGATACACAGACAGAAATAGTTATTCTATTCAGCACAATTCTTTTCTCAGCCATTTAAAGAAATCATAATCTAACACATACCTAGCTAGATTACTTACTAAAAGTTCCAAGACTCCATTCCTGGTCTATCCCCGACAAAGACCAGCATATAGACAGACACAGACCCTTTGTTTCTCTCCCTCCTCCCAGCTTTTGAAAGTATTTTGTCTCCTCATTGGTCATTTTGGTCAGGTGCCAGCGAGGTTACCTTTAGCTTCTTAACCCTTTACAGGTGAGAGGAGCTTTCCCCTGGCCAGGAGGGATTTCCCCTTCCCTTTATATTTATGACAATGTCAATTGAAAAAAAATGTATTGTCAGCTTTCAGGGGGCTTCAGATTAGGCCATGTGTTAATGGCCTCAAGGAGTCTGACTGGATGTAGGTTCTTCGCTTTAGCAAGTTTTCATTCTGGTTTAATGTTTTAAATGAACAAGCTGGCATCTTTACAACATGCTATTATAAATGAGATGGTGCCCTGGCTCATAGGCTTAAAGTCAGACCTGATTCAGACAAAACAGATGATCCTCAGCACCCCCAATTCAAGTGCTCTGGATTCAGATAAGTGTTGCTATTTTACCTGCCTAGACATGATAATTGCAAATGGTTTGGTTGGAAGATTAAGAGGTCCCCACCCCCATTATCACTATTTTCTGCATCTGCTTCTAAAACACCTTAACACAAGTCTTACAGCAATACTCGAGAGGGAGCCACGCCAGATCCCCATCAGAAAGGGGTAAAATGTTTAGTCTCCAGACTTTCTCCAGGAGCAGAAGGGCGCCATGGTGCAGTTATGCTCAGAGAGTACACCGATACCCGAATGAGACCCCCCCATGTGCAAAACAATCCTGCTCTTATCATCAGACTTCCAGCACTGACTGCTCCAGGAACTGATCCTGCTCCACCTCCACAGACCTGGAGCCCTATCCTGACCTCAGACACAGCAGATGCAATACCATGACTGAACAAAATTGGTCCCCTGAAGTTTGGGGGGAGGGAGGGCGGAAGAGAAGAGAAGAGAAGAAAAAACAAACACACACAAAAAGCCTATCAACAGTCAACCACACTTTCTACATTTCAACTTGTCCGATTCTGCTCTCTGGCTGGTAACCCTTTAAGCAGAAAGCACATCACTGCAGAGGAAGTGGTTTTATTTTTAAGAGGAAAAGTAGAGAGTTAAGCCGAGAGCTACACAGCAGCCAGTTCCTAAACTCAGTGTTGTTTTTTGAGACTGAGCACATTAAAACTTAACATAAAACAAAAAATTTAAACGATTTAGGTCTCCCAAACAAGCCTTTTGCTCTCTACCCCCCCACACACAGCAGCACCCCCAGAAAGGGGAGATTGGGGGGTGGGGAGCAGAGGGAGGAGCTGTTTTAGGACTCCTACCACATAACTGTGCTGTAAAAAGGAAGCCACACCTTCCACTGACTTACACCCTTTCTCAGCTATTCCAGGTGAACAGAACCAACTCTGCTGGTTTAAATTTGAAACCCAAGGAGGTTTGCTCCCTCCCTCAACACAGCCAAGTCCTTGCACGGTCCATTTCGCCTCCGCTGCTCCGGCGGCTGTCGCAGGCCCACCGGGTGGGGAAGAAGAACCGGATCTCAGAAACCGCCGAGAACGGCGCTGGGGCCCGGACACCTGGGCGGCCTCCTCGGCCAGCCCTGCCCAGGCAGGGAGCTGCCGGCGCGGCGTGGGGGACACACGGGCACGGCCGCCAGCGTCCTGACCCTACAGCCCGCTTTGCGACCGCGTCTGTCCACACAGCGGCCCAGGGGGCATAACCTGCAGGACCCAGCATCCAGCCGGGACCCCCCAGCCCAGCCCTTTGCAAGTCGCAGGAGGCCAAACCCTGAGCTCCGCTCCTGGCAGCGCAGATGGGGGGAGCGGGGGGAGGAAGGGGGCGCCCCTTTTGCTACCCACCCCTCCCGCGCAGGAGAGGCAGACTCACCCCACGATGGAGACGACCGCGGCAGCCAGCAGCAGGTAATTGGTCTGGTAATAGAGCAGGTTGCTGACCACCCTGTTGTTCCATTTGGACACGTCTCTGAAATCCGGCCGGGCGAAGCGCTCGACGCCGGGGAAGAAGTCGTCCCAGGCTCTCCGGGGCGCAACCTGCACCTCCATCGCGCTCCCAAGCCGGCGGCGGCCCGTCAGCTGGGCAGGGTTAAAGAGCTCCCGGCAGCGAATCCGCGCAGCCGGCCGGCTCAGCTGCTCCCCGCGCCGCCAATGCACCGCGGCAGCAGGAGGGGTCTGTTTTCCCTTCTTCACGCCTCCACTTCCTCCGCTCCGCGGATTGCAGGGGGGTGGCTGGCTGTGGCAGCGCGAAGGAGACGCGATGTGGCAAGCACCCGAGAGCGGTCCGTTAAATGCCGCATTTTCGACAAGGAGCCTTCCCCCTCGAGGTCTGGGTTGTTTTTTTTTTTGTTGAGGTCGCAAAACTGTCTTTCGCGATAATCCCAAATGGGCCTGCGGTTCGGTGGATGAGATCGTAGCAGCTGGGCGAATCTCGTCACGGGCAGAGACGCTCAGTAATTTAATAAAATGACATGAATGAGCCTATTGGAGAATTGTTGCAGGCCTTTTTACTGCTGGTCAAACCCAGGAGAAATCTACAATCAGGTCAGATGATGAAGAGTCTAGGGCTTATTGTGTACATTATTGTACTTACTGAAAATGGGGAGGGAGGAGCATTAGTTTATATATATGTATTAAATTGACACGAAATTTTTACCAAAGGATCAGATAAATACATATAAAGCAAATGTGGAATCAAATTAATGTAAGATGTGAAATGCTTATGATGTTTCATAAAATATTTTACACCAGTGCATTTGATGTTTTATAGCACCTACAGGCCACTGCCACGCGCTTGTTCCCTTTGTTCAATAAACTGTAACCATCAACATTGAAATTAACATACTATTTTAATGGAAATCACTTCATGAATTCTAAACTATTGGTGTTGCAGAAATGTGTTTGAAGTCAATGTGATTCAAGTAATGATGCGGGCCAGTTCCAGCCATCAGTGCAGCAGCAAAGGCCGATTCCATCGAATCTTGTTAGGAGAAATAATAAAGCGTGCACTGAGGGCACAACCCACTGTTGCTATGTCATTTACCCCATTGCAAAATGAGTGCAAAATCCATGCTTTAAATCAAATAGTAGTGTAAGCAGCTACACAAAATGCAGAGCAGCACTCAATCAATGTAATACTCAGGGAAACTTCAGCAAGAAATACAGATTAATCATTTGGAACGGGGAAGGGTACCTTAGTGTTATCTTGTTCTTTTTGAGCCTAATCCCACTTCCATTGACTTTAAGGGGAGTTGGATCAGGCCTCACTTTAGCCCTGGTTTCAACAAAAATGATGCCTACATTGTGTAGAGGGTGTTCACGAATTCTTATTTTAAATATATTAATGATCTGTGTGTGCTTCTACCTGGCAGGATGTAGTTGTCAAAGGGGTTTGTGCAATGTTGCTCAGTAGTCTTTGAGATTACTTTCCACATATGTTGTGTTTGCAGTCTTTGGACCATCTCATTCCCTCTGCTTTTTGCTTTGGGATGAAAAGAATGGAAAACTTCTCCCCATCACCCTAAATTCTAATGGAGGGAGGTGAACTGCAAAAACATCCTATCATTCCCCACTCCATTTAACCTCACAGAAACCTCCCTAGGCATCAATATCACAAAAACTAATAGGAGTAAGTAACTTGACACACATGAGCAGCTCCTTTGGATACAATGGGACTACTCATATTTGTTATTACTCAATCCATTAGTGTTTATGAGATTGTCCTTACCAGCCTCTGTTCAGGCAGAAGGCCAATTACAGATAACACTGATAAGATAAAACATACATTTCTTCTTCTTCTTTTTCTTCTAGCCTTAGTCCCATCTATATGGGGTTGGCTCTTCAAGTCCTTCTTCATTCCAGTCTGTCTTGAAGCAGTGCTTCATAAACTCCACAGCTAATCAGATCATTTTGTATAACATCCATCCATCTAGTTCTTTTCCAACACTTCTCTTACTTTCCCACTTCTAAATTAATACCGTTTCCCATATATTCTTCCAGTCTTCTTTTCACATGCCCAAACCATCCTGGATTCCTCAGTTTTTCTATAATTGGTACCACCTTCACACTTTCCCTAATAAAAAAAAAAAAAGAAAAAAACTAAAACAAAAAACATATAAAATACATAAAGAAGATGTGCTGGTCAGATGGCTGTATGATTATTGCTCTGCAATAAATAGGCAAGAGGCCGTTTTGAAATCTGATTTCTTACTCCATGAGGCTGTAGGAGTTCAAAGTGCAGTGAACACAGATTGTGAATCTCTCAGAGCTTGACGGTGATCCCTCAAGCCTGTATAGAAACGGTACATATGAATTTCAGAGGAAACTCCAGCTTTCATCAGCCTATGCTCTCCTTTGCTGTGACTGTAGGAGTGAGTTATAGACTCTTATACACTGCATTATTGACGTAAGGCTGAGTGACAGGGCCTCCTATGCATTATGGGCATAAATAGTGGCTTTAGGAAATCAGATCAGAGACCTACCTATGTGTGAAGGGGAATTCTATCGGGCTTACACCTTGTATTATGGCGTGAACTCTGCAGAGGCTTATACCCTTCATTTGGGCAAGGGGGGATGTTTTTTGGAGACCTATGCCCTACAGTTTGGCAATCAAGCGAGATGTGCTGTGGGCTTTTCCCCGGGATGCTGGCTCTGTGATGACCTATAGGGGACTATACCCTGCACTGTGGCTAGAGGGATGAGTTCTATGGGGGCCGATTAAGGTTGTGGAGTCCCTTCGAGCAGTGCGACTCAAAGAGGTGGTCGGCGGACCGGTGCCGGTCCGCGAGGGACCGGTGCCGGTCCGCGAGCCATCGGCTGCCGGTCTGCGCGCACATTGGGGAAAAAAAATTGCCGGTCCCCCACATCAGATAGCTTGAGAAGCACTGCCTTAGAGAGGTTTCAGAGGAACAGCCGTGTTAGTCTGTATTCGCAAAAAGAAAAGGAGGACTTGTGGCACCTTAGAGACCAACCAATTATTGAGGGTCCATTCCCTACATTATTGCTGTGGAGCTGAGTTCTACACTAGCCGTCTATTGGAAGCACGTGTCATGCGCGCGCCCTCTCTCCCTCCCTCCACCCCCCGAGGAACTACGTCGCCCCGCCGGAGCACGCCGGGTGGGGCGCTCTCTCCTCCCAGCTGCTCTCTATGGTCTTTCCGCCCGCCTTGGCGCTCTAGCTGAGCTGCGCCCATAGAGGCGCTGCGCTGCCGTTGGCCGGCTCGGCCCGAAGGGCGGCGGCGGCTTGGCAGCGGGGCATTGTGGGAAGCAGAGGGAAATATGGCGGATGGCGAGGAGCCGTAAGTAGCTGTGTGTGTGGTCCCCCCTTCCCTCGGGGCTCGGTGGGCCCCGGGCTCCCTCCCCCCGGGCTCGGTAGCGCGAGACTGACCCTTCTTTTATTCTCTCTCTTTTAGGGAGAAGAAAAGAAGGAGGATAGAGGAGCTGCTGGCGGATGGGTTAGTGTGGGGCCGGGCTGCGGGGCCTAGTGCGGTGGTGGGGCCTCGGCGGGGCGGGCAGTGTAGGGCCGGGCTGCTGGGGTAGCGTCAGGCCTGCCTGGGAGGGGGGTAGTGCGGGGCCGGCGGGGCGGCTGCCGGCGGGGGGTTAGTGCGAGGCTGGGGAAAGGGGGGCCGGAGGACGTTGCTACCGGGGGGGGGGGGGGTTAGTGCGAGGTCAGGTAGGGTGGAGCTGGCGGGTGGGTTAGTGTGGGGCCTGAGGGGGGAGGGGTGGGGCAGTTACTAGCAGGTGGGTTATGGGGGGTGGGTGGGTGTCGGGAGTTGGATACTGGGGCTTTGGGAGCCTGCTGGGCCTGGTGTAGTGAGCTAGGGTTGAGGGGGCTGCAGGCACAGGTTAGCTTCTGTGGACTGGGATGGGGTGGGGTCGGAGGAAGTGGAGCTGTGGGGTGGGAGGAAGCTGCTGTGGGATGGGGCAGCGCCAGGCAGGCTGGCAGGAGGTGGAGCTATGGGACTGGAGGAAGTTGCTATGGGATGGGTTAGTGTGGGCTCCTGGGTGTTAAGGGGTTTGGGCAATGGATTGGAGAAGAGGAATCTCCTGCGGAGAGGGGGTTGGTGCTGGGGGTGCTGGAGGCTTGGCATGAGTATGGCCTGGCAGTGCTGGGAGAGGCGGTGCTGCTGGGCAGAGGCCTGAGGTGGTGGCTGTTTTAGCTGCTGAGAATTAAAGATCCAGGCTACAGAAGAGCTGCCTTGGCTTATTAAAACCCCAGACTCTATGCACCTCCCCTCACTCCCCAAGAAGTAACATGTGGGAACCCTCAAGCTGTATCCTTCCTTCTGCTTGCAACCCCCTCCCTAAAGACCACAGAACAGATGTAGCTACTTAGCCTGGGAGGTAGGCTCACAGGCATTGCATGTGTATGTTTGGGATGGGGTCACAGAGGTTCTTGGGCATATTGGCTGCATGCTGATGACAGGGCCCCTCAGAAGCGTGGAGCTTTGGGAGCTGGGAGGGAGAAGGAAAGAGTGGGACCTGGGACATCATAAGGACTGTGATACAGTGACAGTTAAAATGACATTGAAAATTAAAAATGAGAAATTGAAACAGTTCGTTGAAATACATTCTAAGATCCTTAATCAAAATGTAATTACACAGAGAATTGCTAATGCCATGGTGCTGCAAAAGTGAAGACTTTAAAAATGAATAAAAAACACCTCACTTCAAACAACAGATTTGGCAGGTCTCCAAAGTGTCTAACTCAAAACCAAATCTTACTGCCTACAGTTAACTGTAAATTAAGAACAATATAGTCCTCTTCTCTCCCCCCCCCCATGTAAAAAAGTACAGTTGGATAATGGATACATTTAGATTCTATGTAAAAAGCACAGAAATCAGTTCTTAACACCACCAAGCACGGCTCTACATTTATTTCCAGCAGAACTTTTAAATTACAGTACACAGGATACAGATTAATGTTTGTGGTGCAAATAAAATAAGTTAAAAACATCTATGAGATTTGCATTTCTTTAGTAGCCATGCATGCTAAGAACCAATGTACAACAGGAGGATCCATAGATCCAAGAGTCAGAGAGGGGACTGTGAATTGTACATACTGCAGAAGAAAGTGAAGCAAGTTTCAATTACAAAAGAGATTTTTGTGCTGTAGTTCTTGTTGTTAAGCCCTTCATAAATTAGTAACTGGTGTAACTCCATAGAATTGATAGTTACCCCCCAGGGATATTTCAGCAAACTGTCTAAAAATAGTCAAAATATTGACAGCTTGTGAAATATTCAGACAAATCCAGTTTGAGGGTAGGTTTTTTTTAACACTTTATTTACTACAAGTTTTTGTTCCCAAATTATAGAAAGTCTTTTGCAGGGTTATAGCTTATTTTTAAAAAATGCATCAAATAAAATTATAATGGAGTTAACCCTATTGTCCATGTTTTGAATTTTGAAAAAAGGGTATGCAGTGTCTTGCCACTATAGCTGGTGTTCCCTGTTTTTTGACAAGTGAGGAGGAGGGAGACAAATAAATCCTAGCAATTAATGAATTAAACTTATATTGCATGAGAAATATAAAGAACATCTGTAGTAGAAAACAAACTACATATCTTGCATATGTCAAAGTTGGGTGTGCATGCTCAAGACTGGAAAACTATTTTTTAATTTACGCAGCTCTTTCTAACACTGAACAGTAATTATAGAGGCTGAGTTGAACTAAATTTTTAAATGGGACATGCTCTTTCAGGGAAAGATTATTTGTTCTGTGTATGGATTAATTTAAAAGAGATGAGTGATCTTAAATTAAAAGCAATATTGAAGTGAGTAAGCCAGTTCTGAAGTATTCCAAAAAGATATTTTGAGATATAAAATTAAAATTAATGTAATTATGAACTACTAAAAGTGACCTGTAAAGGGAGGAAAAATGTGTTATGGCCTCTTTTTGCTTTATGATGTAAAAGAATTCCTTAAAATTTTAAAGAAAATTAACAACACAAATAATTTTATATTGTCTGCCCTGGAATACTCTATGCTTAACTGGCAAATAGGTACAATGAAAGTGGCACCTCGTTAATTGAGAAGAAATTACTTTTATTCAGACAGTTGGCATTTTTGTTAATGCCTTTTTAAAATGCATGGAAGGGAAACTGTTAACACTCCACCCCTGCTAAGTGCTGAGAGCACCTAATATGCTTATCTGACTCACCTAAGCAGTCCGACATAGAAAAGAAATACAAGAATACATTGACAATCCTGGTAGTTCTAAGGAAAAGAGCTGAGAAAAAACTCCTTCAGGCATTCTTTGTACATCAGAAACAAACAACCACCATAAGAGCGCACTCACTTTTTCTTTCCAGATCACCTTTAGCTGATTATAGGTAATTAGCCAGATTATTTTCAAGTGTATATTTGTCTTTGACTTTGGTGTGTAGTTAATAGTATTACTCTGTAGTTTCAAAAACACTCTCTAGCTGCCACAGTCCTGCAAACCTTTACACATGTGCTTAACCAGAACAGGAGTAAAGTTAACAGATGTGGACATGTTTTCAGGATTAGACCATAGTTTGGTTTTCTTTTAGCACAACTGATGGAAAACAAGCTGTAGAGGTATGGCATTTTCTTTACTGATTTTTGCAGCTGAATTTACTATGTTCTGTGCAGAATGGCTGTTGATGGTGGGTGTGGGGACACTGGAGACTGGGAAGGTCGCTGGAACCATGTAAAGAAGTTCCTCGAGCGATCTGGACCATTCACACACCCTGATTTCGAGCCAGGCACTCAAGTGAGAAACGTTTATTTTAAATAAAAATGTTTGTAGTGTTGTGTTGCAAACTAATGTGAACACACATTTATTGGTGTACCATCCAGCAATGCACGATAACTAAAAATGCATGTGTGTGTTTAAAGTGAATCAATTGAATTGTGTGATTTTAGAATAAAATACAGTGTTGTAAATAGACTACTACATTTTCACACTTCTTTGTCAGCTACAAGCTTTCTCGGTAATATATGCATAAATTGTACAGTGCGTGTGGGTTATTTCCTGAAGTTCGAACTGGAAAATTGTAACTTTCTACTGGTTTTAAGTAATTTTGGGTGCAGTAAGAAATTATCTCCCAGATAAACAAGGAATTAAGCTAATCATAAGTAGTCACAGTACAGTTGAACCTCAGAGTTACAAACACCTCGGGAATGAAGGTTGTTCGTAACTCTGAACGAAACGTTCTGGTTCTTTCAAAAGTTTACAGCTGAATATTGACTTAATACAGCTTTGAAACTTTAAAATGCAGAAGAAAAAGGCTGCTTTTAGCCATCTTAATTTAAATGAAACAAGCACAGAAACAGTTTCATTACCTTGTCAGATCTTTTTTTAAAGTTTCCCTTTATTTTTTTAGTAGTTTGTTTCACACAGTACTGTATTGTATTTGTGGGTTTTTTTGTTGTTGTTGTTGTTGTCTCTGCTGCTGCCTGATTGAGTACCAAATGAGATGTGTGGTTGACTGGTCAGTTCATAACTCTGGTGTTTGTAATTCCTGAGGTTCTACTGTATTGGGAAGGGAGGAGATTTTTAATGGGAATGAGCAAAACTCAATAAATGAAGGTGGGATAACTATTTGAACTGCTGATAGGAGTCTATGTGTCACACTCATATCAATTCTGATATGTATAAGCTAGCCTTGGCAATTACAAAAAATTAAAAAGTAAATAGCAAAATAAGCGAGTACTTTTGATTTATTTTGCTTTTTTCCCCACTAATTTTTGTTCCCTCCTTTCTGTATTGCTCCCACTTTTTTCTTTATGAACAGTTTCCTAGTTCCTTTTCACCTGATCGTTTCTCATTGTTTTTCCTACATTGATTTATCACTTTATAAAAATTCTTATCTCTTACCGCTTTTCTTCCTTTTCCTACTTTCCATTTTATTCTGGATTGTCAGCCTGTGCTTTTGTCGTCCCTATTTTTAATGCACTCTTGCTTTATGTTAAAAAGCAAAACAAAAACTTTTCTCAAGGTGTTCTTTTTAAGAGGTTTTCTGTTTTTCATTTATTTTTGTTTTTCTCTCTCCTTTTTTCAGTGCATTTCACAGTTTATTCTTGTTTGTTATCAAGAATATTTGTTTTATTCCTTTTTATCATTAGTGTACTGTTCCATCAGTTTCCAGTTCAAGATAAATATCTGGTGGAATAGTCCACAGAGAGCAATTACCCAATGCTGCGAGTATTTCACTACCCTTTAGGCCAACAATATTTTCTGTCTCTAGGTTTACTTTCATTTTGTATTGTGTGGCAGCAAACCTTTTCAGCGGGAGAAAGGAACCGTAATATCTTCAAATTAATTATTTTGTGTCTGACAGGGAAGATGGCGGGCACATTGCTTATTTCACAAGCAAAATAAAATAGGAAAAATGAAAGAAATATTGAAATCAGCAGACATCTTTTACTAAAGTTAGTCAAGGTATAAGAATTGTGTGGACCGAACACCTGTTAAAGTCCAAGATCAAAGAAAAGTATTATAGGCGCTTAGAAGTTGTAAGTTAATCGTATGTTTTGTGATGCAATGGGGAAATCTTAGTTTTCTCCTATTCAAAATATTAATATCCTTTTTAATTCTTTACAGCCTCTCGACTTTTTGTTAAACACATGTAAAGTTCTAGTTATTGGAGCAGGAGGATTAGGATGTGAACTCCTGAAAAATCTGGTAATTACTTTGATTTTCCTCTTTGTTTCTTGGAATTCTACTCCTTTCCTCAGGAGATTTTTTTGCTCTGTCATCTTATTCTTGTGTGCAAATGTTTGCAAGATGGTCGCTTAAGTGGTGTCCTGCCAGTTTCTTTGCTCTGAAAAGTCTCTTTCAGGGATCAGAAGAAGTGCTGTAGTTTCAAGTTAATCTCAAATCAAATTCATGGTAGCAAGTGAAATAGTCAGCTGATACAGAACACTGTTTAAGTATGTTAAATAAATATTGATGGTTCAATTTAAAATCTAACTTAATTTTCTTTCGACTTTTGGATGAACTTAAAATGACAACTGAGCATCATCCAGTGAAACAAGATGAACATGCAGCACTCAGATATCCACTGTTAAATTCTCACTAGCTACTGCTGCCTAAGAACACATGCTTTTACTTTAAAAAAAATAGATTTTGATTTCTGTTTAATTAGTGCTTTGAATACAGTATTATTTGAGTTAATACATATAATATGGCTTCTTGGTGTTCATTCTTGGATGTCAAATAATAAATGTTTCATATGTGTGAGAATATTGAATATTAATCCTATAAGAAATTGGAGGACAAGGGTCTTCATCAGATTCTTCAGATTTTACCTATTCTGCTTGATGGTTGCTTATTTTTGAGAAGCCATGTTGCAGCCCAGTATCCTTGCTGGTTTATGGGACAGAACTGAAATCTTCTTGGAACCCATAATTATGGCAGGAGGGTTGCTGTCCAGTAACACAAGGCATTTTCTTCCTCTGAGGCAGTGTGCTTGTCTCCATAGCATTTCAATTCTTTTTACTGCAATTCAGACAAGTCTTCTGTGTGACAGTGTCAGGGCACTATCATTAAACTATTGGATCAGCCCCACAATAATTTTGTAGACATGATTGTGCTGTAGTACCATTCCTCATTACTGAGGATGGGCTGGACTAGCAACAGGATTGGGCAGATCATCAGTTGCAGAGAGATTATGCCTGCTGAGTTGTGTCAAATAATGAGGTGATTTTGCACTTCTGGTTGTACTTCACTATTGACTATAAGTTCTTCATGGTTATTGTCAGCTGTGATTTGAGCACAGATATGGAAAGTTCCAGTCTGCATTTATCATAACTCAGAAATGGTTGTTAAAAGTATTTAAAATTGCATTGGCGTTAACTTTCTGCCTGAACGTTTCTGAACCATGTAGGCAAGGGATAAATAGATTAAGATAGTTCTGCGGAGTTTACTCTTTTGCAAAGTCTGACCTTATTTAAAAAAATTCTATCCCCTGTGGTTGTGCAGGTACCATTCATACTGTAAATCAGCATATTACCATCTTCCTTGTACTGCAGTAAGATGGGCTAAAACAAAACAACACCACCTAAGTGTGAATGTCTCCTTCATCTTAAGTGTCCTAAATTCAAAACATAGTTTGACCATTTCTAATGTATTTAACCCAGTTTTTCCAAATACCAGCTTTTGTAATAAGTATTTTAACCAGAAAATGACTGCACATAAATTCAAATTTATTACTTACATAAAATGTATGTAATATGCATTTTAATGTCCAGTCACTTATCACATAAGCATTACAATACTAATATTTCCGACACTTTCTCATCATACTCTTGCAAAACCAATTTTAAAGTGAACTGTCCCTAAAGCATGAAGTGTTAGGCTATGTCTACACTGAAGACCTTACAGTGGCACAGTTTTACCACTGCAGCTGAGCCACTGTAAGGTCTCCCATATAGCTGCTCTATGCCGATGGGAGACAGCTCTCCTGTCAGCATCGTTAAACCACCCCCAACGAGTGGTGGTAGCTATGTTGGCGCTTCTGTCAGTAAAACTTATATTGGTCAGGGTGTGTGTGTTTTTCACACCCCAGACTGACAAAAGGGCTAGTGTAGACTTAGCCTTAGTACTACAGAATACACCGGCTACATCTGTGACATGCACTTTTTTTTAGTTAGTCTAACACTAGAATGTTTATTGCAGGGGAAAAAAAGTCAACCGGTTGCATGTTATTTATGTCCATTTGCCAATCTGTGTATGGAGTTGAACACATTTATAGATTTCTTCAGATGCTGGCTTTTTATGAACCCTTTAGCACTTGGAATGTGTTATTGAAGAGCTATAAAGATCTCACTTCCTCTTATAAGCTTCACTTTATTTCCACAGGCATTGTCTGGTTTTAGACAAATCCATGTTATTGACATGGATACGATAGATGTTTCTAATCTGAATAGGCAATTTTTGTTTCGGTAAGTAATATTTTCATCATTTAAATATTCTTAGATTTGAAAGCAAAAGGCATATGTTTAGATTGTGTATCTGTTTAGTCCAGTAGAATGTTATCAACATTGCTAACTAGCTTTTCATATCAAGGGAATGCTTATTCTTAACTAAACCAGAGACCTGATTCTGTACTGCCTTGCACCTTTTTTTGTAGTGTCTTGCACCTATGCAAAGTGAATCTGAAATTCTTACTGTTCTGATTTGATAGCGTTTTACAGCCAGGTTGAACTCAATTTTCACAGGTTTCAGTGGCAAAATAAGATGCAAGACAGAGAGTGGAGATTAGAGTCCCTCATCTCTTAAAAGATGTTGGTTAATATATGCAAGATGATAATTATTGTAAATATTAGCCTCTATAGCAAGCATCTTAATCTTGCCTATTCCCAACTTTGAATGCTTTCTTAAATACCTTATTGCAGGCATGGATAAGCATTGAATACTATTTTAAAAAGTATAGAAGTAATTGTTGGGATTTTTTTGACAGCACACTTCCAAACATCCTCTATACATAAAAGTAAATTATTAGAGCATGTCCTATAGAAAACAGTCTTGAATCGGTTGAGGGAGAGACTAGAGAGCCTAGGTAGGAAAGTCTTCCGTCTCTAATTTCTATGAGGAAATCTGGTGGCTTTCCAAGATTAAAAAATAAAATAAAATCTAATCAATTGTGGCCATAGCTGGCATGATAGAAAATATAGAAAATGTTAATGCATATAGTGCCTAGGGACTTGCAGTGAGCTTCTCAAATTAACTGTACAATTTGCTGAACAAAGTTCTAATTGAAATATTGTTAGTTGTAGTCTTGATCAATGTCTACATCAAATTAAATGTAACAAGTCAAGTTAGCTTTTCTAAATATCTCAGAACGAAGATCTATCCTCATGTGTTCTGTCTGTTCTAGAGAGCCCAGGTAGGTGAGGTAACATCTTCTATTGGTGAGAGAGACGAGCTTTCAAGCTTACACAGATGTCTTCTTCAGGTCTGGGAAATGTACTCAGACTGCCACAGCTAAATACAAGGTGGAACAGATTGTTTTGCATAAGTAGTGAACACTTCAAGGGACCATTCGAGGTGAAGTTGCCCATTAAGACCCCTCCAGTCATGGGGGGGAAATACATTTTATTAGTTCTGTCCTCAGTTGCTCTTGGTGGGAGTTGCATATGACGAATTGAGAGTAGACTTTGACCCCAGACTTCTGGTTTAATACCTTCTTAAATTTTAAATTGAAATCAAATTATGTATTGTTAAACAGCATACAAAAAGGAGTTTTCTATTGGGTACAAGTATGGTGCCTTTCTTTTTTAATTAAACAGAATAAAGTTGTTAACAAGTAAGACATAGGCATCAGTGAATTGATTGATACTTAAGATAATGGAATAAGTAATACTATAGAAGAATTTATACATATTAAAGTATTAGCTTCACAAATACCACTTTCCTTCCTAATAAAATAAAATATCCACCAGATTTTCAAATATTTTGTATCAGCAGCTGTTATGAAGATCTTTAAATGTGTTTAGTCTTATGTCTGAAGGTTATAAGTAAAAACCATTTAACAAATGACAGGAATACTCCTTAATAGTATCTGTTACTAGATTCTCCTACAGTAATATTTCATCTTGTGTAAATCATTTGTAAGACGTGAATTCTCAAAGGTTAATGATTGCTTTTAGAATCAGAATTTTAAAAGCATTTTTTTTTTTCAGACCCAAAGATGTTGGACGACCTAAAGCAGAGGTTGCAGCAGAATTTCTAAACAACCGAATTCCTAATTGTGCTGTTGTACCGTATCCTTTCAGAGAAGTAATAGCCATTGAAGTTAATTGTGTTTTTAAGATTGCTGTACTTGGTC
Source organism: Caretta caretta (assembly GCF_965140235.1). Taxonomy (NCBI): domain Eukaryota; kingdom Metazoa; phylum Chordata; order Testudines; family Cheloniidae; genus Caretta; species Caretta caretta. The sequence goes on along the minus strand of NC_134212.1, from coordinate 9,157,764 downwards.
AGGCTTTTTAATTTTAAAGACTCTAACTTCACTTCTTTTCATTTGTTCAAATAATAACTTACTATTTGGACTGATGGCTTAAGTTCTTTCCCACTGTGGCATTATCTTGTAGAACAGCAGAAGTGTACATGGGCATAGAAGTAGTTTTTGGTGTATGTATTGTGTTATTACTTACAGTATGTAGTAAGAATCTGTGATAAATATAAACGTCTTCATCAGCTAGAATGAAATATGTTCGGAAAATGTAAAAGGAGCATGGCCAGCATGGAACCTCCTGGGCCTACCAGTTATTTATAGATAGATAGCCATATGTGTTGTGGTTACACCTTCTGTAGTTATATCCTTCTGCATTCTGGTCAGCATGCGTAAAGGGACACACCTCTACCCACCGCTCAGTTTCTTCCGATCTTAATATGCAGCAAGTTGAAACTTGGCAGAATCCATTGTTACTCCCACTGGCCCCCTTTTTGGAAAGCTTAATGTTTTTATTTATTATTATAGTTTTATTATTATTAAGGTAGTTGAGGCTTTTCTGTGTTGCTGTGGACCTTTTTAGACTATGGCTGCTCTTGGCATTGTGACCAGCACTGCACTAGCATTGAATCTTGGACCTAAAGTGATGTCATCTCTGGTGTCCAGCCTGTCTCTTTGTGCCACCCTTTTATTCACCAGTCTGATTTGTCTCGTACAGACTCTTGTCTCCTCCTCTTTTTATATTCTTGTTTGGTTTTCAACAGGGAATTCTCCCCTGCTACCCTTTTCATGTATCCCTTACTGTGGTAGGACTGATCCTGGGGTCAGGGGACTCCCAGTTCAACTTCACTGGTGTCTGAGGTCTGCTCCAGGTTCCCTTTCTTTCACAGCTCTTCTACGTAGTTAAGCTCAGACCATGCTCCTCATCGCCTTCAGAGTAATATGAGAGTGAAGGGACTAGACAGCACTCTCCAGAGGGGCTGCTATTGTTGTCTTCATAGCCGACGATTTCATAGTCCAAACTTCAGTCCAAAAAATTTCCAGGCATTGTGAGGCTTCTGATCACTACTTTAATATAAATATTAATAGAGTGCTATATAAAATGATATTGATACATCATTGGATCTTTTGATTTACTGATTTTGTATTTGTTAATCTAGATTTGGTTATAATACTATAAAAGTACTAATTACCATAATATTCCTTTACTGCATATACATTCAGTCATTTTAAAAAAATTCAGGATATGGATGAAACTTTCTATCGACGTAAGTAGCATTTGCAAATATACAAATTCTCCACTTGTGCTTTGGGAAAGCACTGTAGTTGTTGATGGTTGCCATTTTTTGGTTGAGTCAGTTGTGTTCACTTTTTATTGTTTCTTTCAAGTGAGCAGAAAATACTATTCACTAAAAGCCAGAACTTCTAAGTGAAACTTTCATATAAACTACATAGCACAGTTAAGTTAACTTCATTCCTGTTGTGTGAATAAAATATATTGATTATTTAAAGGAAAACACATTGAAATTTTAAATAAAATTTTTTCTTCTAGAATTTCATATTATTGTATGTGGTCTGGACTCTATAATTGCAAGAAGATGGATAAATGGCATGCTGGTAAAGACTTTATTTTAATCTTTCTAAAGTTAATCATTATCATTTGAGTATAGATAGTGAAATTTAAACAGCTTTATGCAACATATAGCAGTAGTATGGAACAAATGGTGTTAAAAGAGAATTGTGAAACTGGTTAAGATAATGGTAAAGATGTACATTTTCCGTTATATTTCATATTTGAGTATATTTTTATTTTGATGTAAGATGTTAAACCTCTAACTCCTTGTGGATCATGATGAAATGTATAGCATTTTATTACATTTTGTGAAAAATGTCAGTTTACATGTAAACTATGAATGGATTTTAATGCCACTAAAACCAGCTCATCCTTTTTTCTTGAGTGTCTTACATGTCATGAGTTCCAGTTCCTTCTGGACAGCTATCTGCATCACAAAATCCACAAGTGTAATTGGCACTAGTTTGGTCCTTTTTCTGCATTCTGAAGGGCCATGGATTAAATGAGCATAGAGACTTAGCTCTCTCTTTTCATACCTAGAACTGGTCCATCAAGGCCAGCGTTGAGATACAGTGACTGGCAGCACGGAGAAGTTTTCCTTGCTGCTGCCTGTGCTAATGTGCTCTGTGAATAAACAATTCTGTCTTCCGGGCTGTCAATCCAACACCTTCAGTGATCATTACATTTACTTCAAAACAAATAAGTAAAAGCAGGATCTAATTTTAAATTCATATAAATAAGGGAATTCAGGTTAAACTGTTTTTCCATTACTACTCACCACTTTATTCCTTGGTGTTGGTGTTTATTCATTGCCTCAGTGGGATGAATTAAAGGTAGGGATGCCTCTGTTTCTTTGAATTTTCTTGCTCCTGTGAGGTTTTTTGTATTTATCTTGTATTACTTTGGATTTTATTCTTAAATTCTTTAAAAAAAAAACACCGAAAACCTTCTGACACTTTATTTCGGGGACTATGCACTTAATAGTAACATGAGTGAGACAACTGTGATTTTTTTCAATGGCTTTCTAGTGGTACCAGGTAAAAATAATATATTAAGGGCACATCCTGCTCTTTGTAAACATGAGTAATCACAGAAGTTGTGTACAGCAAGCAGGATTTGGTCCCCAAAAGCTAATTCTTTGTTAGTATGGGACTTCCTTGAGTTAAGATAATGCCTTTGAGGCAGCAAGGTCTAGTGGACTTGAGCATGGGACTGGGAACCAAGGTTGCCTAAATTTCAGTCCTGCCTCTACCACTGACTTGTGTAACATTTTGATAACTCACTTAACCTCTCCAGACCTCAGAACAAATTATGGCACTTGGCATATGCATAACAGTATATCTGCAGCCACACCCCATAGAATTTAGCAAGCTATCCCATATGAGTCTAATTGCACCATCTCCAGTATATTATATGAGCCTTTAACAGCACCATTTCATTACCTGTGTAAACCTGAGATGTTTACAGCTGCACTAGTTTATCAGTCCTCCCAACACAATTCCACAGTGTTCTTGCTCATCCTTCAGTGATCTCTCTAGACCAGGGCTCCTTGGCATTTGTGTCCCATGCTGAGTGCATACCATGGCAATCCTACATGAAGTTTTATATCTGTATATAATGCTCTACATTCACCTGCCATAACAAAACATGTACCTTGTAATCATTCACTTCTGTGCAATCACTGTGTTCTTGAATTAGCTATCTTCTGCATTTGGTTTGGAAATTCCTTCAGCAACAGTTGCCCTATGATTGTGCGGCTTGCTGGTCTGAGCCAAATGTGTTAGGGCTGCTCTCAATATCTGGAGTGATGAGGGGATCCATTCTGAGCTGATTCTCATTCCAGGGCACTTTTGTTTATGCCACATGTCATAGCATCTGGTCAAGCTTAGAATAAGGCATAATGCAAAGCAGTACTTTAGAATAAAATTAAGAGCGTGAAAATGTGGTTCATTTGGACCAAAACAACACACGAATGTCTCTCGAAGGAAGGCAAACCTTTCCCTGTCTACAACATGTTAAAACATAGTCTTGGGCCCAAGGCATTCACTGAGCCTCCCATGTCATTGGACAACGGAGCAGCATCTGGTGGGGCAGGAGAAGTGAATTGATAAGCGGAAATTGGATTGGCAGGTCATGAACCTGGACTTTGTGGATCTGCTGTTGTAGATCCCAGCTAAATGTTGGAATAGAGGAAGGAGCAGACTCTCCAGGTAAGGTGTAGTGTTTATTTATAACAACTGTATGCTTGAGTTGAGAGAAATGTGGTCCATATGTTAGTGATTCATCGCTGTTGTTGTGTGAATGGATGCTGCGGCCATTAAGGCTGGAAGTCTTCACTCTTTCCACATCTATGGGGAGCAAGTGAGAATAGTATTGAGCCCCTCCTACGAGTGCTGTTTGGCCAAAAGACCGATATTTTTCTTCCCTTTCTCCCCCCAAAATATGATGGCGCATGCTGCCCTTCACAGTTCCCTCGCCCCACCATCATTCTTGTAGCCAGATCCTGCCTTTGCCAGAACCCTCTTTTTGCTCTTTCTGCTGGTAGAAAGACAAGTTTGTTGAGGTAATAACTTTTATTGGACCAAGTATTTGGTTTAATAAGATATTACCTCACCTACGTTGTCTCTCTAATATCCTGGGACCAACAACTCCACCTTATGTTGTCATACTGCATAGAAGTTCCAGTGATCCCAGGCTTCCCCTTGAGTACTGTGCCCCGTATAATAGCACTAAAATAGCATGAAAAAGATATTAAAAAGTGAAAGTTTCAAACACCCATTGATGGTATTAAAGCCAAATCCACTTACTCTATCTTGTAGCTAGTAGACATCATGACCTGAGTGGATCAGTCCAATCTCTGTCCAATAGGACCAGATTATGTAACTAATGCTGATAACTGTTTGTTTTAGCTACAGTCTTTCTCCAATCTCTGGGTGTTAGAGTAGTGAAATACTCGGTTGTTCGCTCCTGTAGATCAGCAATGAGATTGTTAGCAAACTGGCCTTTCATGACTCCTCCCTAAACCAGGGTCTTGGCACTGATAATCAACTTGAAAAACTAATCCACATTTTATTGAGGTAACCTAGGAACTTTAATTTCAGGATATACAGAACCACAGTGTTCACCAGTGGATTTAACAGTAAATGTGTGTAAGACCCCATGCTAAATTGAACACCTCCTTATTCTCCTCACAAAAGTGGCAAAAGTTACCTCTATTCTTGAAAAAAGGACACTTACTTCAAATTTTAGTTCTCCCTATTTTAGTGGTGGGCAGCTGCCAGTGAGACAGATTAAGAGAAATTAAATATCCCTGTTAACCCTTCTGCTTTTCATTTCTTTTTCAAAAGTTGCTATTAGAAAGCGGAGGAGACAGCATACATTAGCAAGAACAAAGAGGTGTAATGTTAAGATCAGCTCAACAACCGTTACAAGAAGAAATCAAGGATTGATAGCTTCCCTAAGTTACAGAGGGAGCCTGATTGCTGGAGCTCAAGAAGAGGTGATGGCAGAAGAAGTGAGCTTGACAAATTTAGCTGTTTATTGAGAACAGCTTAGAATGTGGAAATCTGACAGTGTAGGAGGAGAAGGATCAGAGACTGCAAAACTATATGGAACATGAAAAGGAAATAAACTGGCTGGAAATAGAGCAACATTCCATGGCAATGCAGCAGATGATGGGGAATAGGGTGAGCCTTTTTAAAAACCGAATGTCTGACATTCTCAGCCCGACCGTGTCTACCACCAGGCTTGTTCCAGCAGATACCCCTCTAGCAGTGATGCTTCATGAGTGTTCCCGCTGCCCTGGAATACTACTCTGTTACTCACTTCCTGGCTTGCCTTCCAACAGGACAGCGGAGACAGCCTAGACCTCAGCCAATTTCCAGCATCACTATCTGTAGTTCTACTACCTGCCCACTTTCTTCTTCCCACCCCTTATTTGTTATTTTGATCTCTGACTTTGGGCACTGTGCAAACACATGGTGGTTGTCTTTGCCCTTGCACATGTTCAGTTTTTTATAGTTGAATAAAACTTGTTTTAAAATACATATTGTGTGAGATTTTGTTTCATGTACAAGTGATTTAGTGGAGTTATATCCCCTCTCAAGCTCACCATCGAAAAGCATTGATTAACTGTTACTAGTGTAAGAAGTAAATTGACTGTGATTATAACTATCAGCATTGTCATTCCCATTTGCTTCACTTGCAGAATACTAGCAGAGGGCATCCCTAATATTAGCATGTTGCTTACTGGCAGCTTTGTGATATCCTTAACCAAAGCATCTGGGTCTGGCTGATGAAATGCCAAATCTGCGTTTGCCTGTTCTATCCACTCACTAGTGAACATTTCCTGTTTGCTTTCATAAATGCAAAATAAGTGAGCAAATGACCTATTCAGTAGAAGTGTAATGTCTCTTCAGGAGGTGTCTCCATCTTGCTGTACGGCTGCAGCCGTTCTGGCTTTGCTGAACCAAGTAGTTGAAGTAACACCTGTCACTATGTAGTAATCAAGGTAAGCTTTCATAAGCTAGCCACGCTCTCCCTGGGGATCACAATTGGGGCAGACACAATTTTTGTCTATGGCGTAGGGCGAAGAGACTGCATTTTTGTATGTTCCAGAGCAGTCTAGAATTCTTGAAAATTAGCTCAATCATGTACTTTGTCAGGCCAGCCTAACGCTGAACAGTATGTTTGTATGATCCACCATGAGGTCAGTAGCTTTTTTCACTCAATATCCTCTTACGTTGCTTGAATGGACACAGAATGGTGCCATCTATAGCTCTAATGCAGTTAGTGGAAAGCTATCTCAAGAAATTTAATTTTGGGGACATTTTATGTTGATCAAATTCCCCAGTAAAACTTATCTTTGTGATACACACCTCCAGCACAAAGGCCCCCTTTTTATGGACTTTCCAAATCCCACATGTGTCTCAGTGAGCAGTGATTGCCCACAGTTGCCAACTTTCACAAGGAAAGTGGATTTCTCTCTGAGTGGATTGGAACTTGTGTGTTGGTATGAGGTCCTGTGAGAGAGAGAGAGAGAGAGAGAGAGAGACACACACACACACACACACACTAGAGATGTTCTAGCCACTGTTCCTCATCGCTGGTTTTTTGCACAACCCTGTTTCACAAGTGATTGGACATATCATGGTCCAAAAATATTTCACAGTCAATAAAAGATGGCAGCCACCTGAGCTAGGCATGAATGTGGATGCAACGTCCTGAGAAAGCCAAGGATTCTTGCTCAAATGTCTGAAACTGATTTTTCCAGGAGCAGAATGTAATATAGCATTACGAATACCACTCCAGAAAATGTCCATGTTGTCTGAGAGGATACTGAGGTTATATATGTGATCCTTGCATGTATTTCACGGCTTCAGCAGGATCCTTGAATAGATGCTGGACATTGTACTGTTGATGGATGCTTGGCTTGTGGGGAGTTTGAAAATAGGGAGCGTAACAACAGCTAGTCAATTGATGAAATTGCATTATGTGGATTTGCAATGTATTCTTCTAGATGTCTGCAATATAGACTTTTAAGCAGAGTGTGGTTCCTTGTAAACAAAGGTGACAAAACTAGAACTGTTGTAGGTGAAAGCCTGTTTGTGTTCATAGTTGTAGCCCTTTTCTTGCTTAAAAAGGCCTGTGATTGTACGGATCTTGACAGTAACGGAGGAAATTCAGTGTGTGGGCAGACTATACCTACTTTATCAAAGCAGATTCAGTTGTGAACACACACTGAACTCTCTCAGAAACAAACAATACTAGAAATGTTTAGCTGTTATGTTTAACCTTGAAATGGCTCAGTTACCTACCATACATAAGCTTTCTATGTCTGTTTCCTCATCTGTACAATAGGGTGATAAATTATGTACCTACCTCCACATATGTTTTGGGAGGTTGGGCTGGCTGATGTTTGTATTGCGCTTTGCAGATGTAAAGTGCTAAGTATTTAGGCATACTACAGTTTATGGGACTTATAAGGAAGGAATCTTGGTCTGCATATTCCATTGATGTCTGTACAGTATACAGTTACGTGCTATGAAATAGTTATATCTAAGCCTAAATAACAGGCTAGTTTGTATTTTGGTCAGATACAATGGTGGGTGCCTTTTTTTTTTTTTTTAAATTTCTGCAGGTTTAATAACGTTGCTGTTCTACTTGACTGTAGGAACAACATTCCATGAGAAATGAATTTGAGGTTTAAGTCTTAAGTATCTAATGACAAATATAAAAGTGGGAGGATGTATAGATTATTATTATTACAACACTGAATATTTCTTAGCATGTCATGTTGTGTTATATCTTTAATAGATGATTTAGAAGGAACTCTTTGGATCTGGTATAATTTTTTATGCAACTTGTGCAAACTTGTAATTTTAACAGATGTCATTTTTAAACTATGAAGATGGCATGCTAGATCCAAGTTCCATCATACCCTTGATAGATGGAGGAACAGAAGGTTTTAAAGGAAACGCTCGTGTGATTATTCCTGGAATGACAGCTTGTATTGAATGCACACTTGAACTTTATCCACCTCAGGTAACTAAAAGCATTGATATTTTTTCCCCTGTGTGTTCAGTTTGTGCCACTTATCCCTTCTCCTTCCTCTCCTCTCCTGCACAGAATATATGTTAAATCATTTTATGATCTTTCCTCATCAGATCAATTTTCCCATGTGTACTATTGCATCTATGCCCAGGCTGCCAGAACATTGTATTGAATATGTCAGGATATTGCAGTGGCCCAAGGAACATCCTTTTGGAGGTAATCAGTACACTGCATTTTATTTTATTTTTTAAATCAATGATTTAAAATGTGACTATTAAATAATCAAAACACTTACAGCAAAGTAAGAGGTGTAAAATCATACTTCGATTCAGTGAACAGTTTGTTTTAATTTTGCACTTTATCTTACCAACAACCACTGGCCAAACTTCACTCTTGGATTAAAATCCTACGTGTCAATTTTCAGCCTGAAGCAAATATTTTACAACTGCATTAGAAAGAAAACAATAAACTGATCATGTTGAATAAACAGTTATTGATCTCTTGTTCATCACATGTTGCTTATTTTCTTTTTTACTAATCCATCAGCAGAAAAAAGAACAGACGTGATTGTTAGAAGCCAATAATGAAACTTTCTGTTACTAATGTAAATACACAGATGTATAATTTCAGACTGAATTTGTCATGTGAATGGTTCCATTGAGAAATGCCCCTTTATTATGCTGAATAATTGATACAGTATTGATTCACGTGATGGTAGCTTATGGTTTTCACTGCTTATTACAGTAATAGTAAATTTAGTCTGTGACAGTGGTTTACTGACTTTGAATGGTTATTTAGATTCTTTGAGTTTAATACTATATCACTGTCAAAGTATCTCATAATTTTTAAAACTGGCATTAATTTGCCATTAATAATAAACCCTTGAAAGCTTAAATATTTTTGCCGAACTTTTGTTTCCCTTGTGTATACCTATAAATTTGCTGCTGCATTTGATTATGATTGCTTATATTTGCATGCTTCTTGTGGGGAGGGGGAAGTATTGAGACTTTCAGGGGGGTTGAAGAGAGATGCAAATCTTGCAAAGTCCATGTAATTATTTAATAAAAAAAAGTAGTTCTAATATTTGGTCTACTAATCTTCACATTGCCCTTAAAAATATTATATGGTCTCAACTCTTGAGAACATGCAGGGTTTTTTTTCCTTCCAGCAACAAAACTGTACATTTAAAGTTAAAGTTACACTTAAAAATTAATACTGGGGAGTATGAAAATGCACACTTAAGGTTAGTTAACATTAACTCTACCCCCTGGCCACTATCCACAGAATAAACAAAAATCAGACAATCTTATCTTCATGTAATGCCCATCATTGAGAAGCAATCTAATGCAACTACCCGATGTTTGTTAATAGACTGATTATCATACCTTTTCTCTTTTAAGCTAAATGGTAGGTATTTCTAGCTTAATAATGTTTTAATCCTGGGAGTTTCCTTTAGAGGTTTAAAAAGGCATTGAGCAAATCTCAAATATTAAACTCTCCAGAACTTGTTAGCTTTGGAGGGATGCCCCCACTTCTCCCCAGCCCAAAATACGGTCTCCTGGCAATTCCCCTGGAGGGAATTGGCCATATAGAATGGACTGAATTGGAGAGATTTCTCTCCAGGCCAGTAAATGGATTCTTTATCCTCCCCAGACCAGATCCACCTTCCCACATAGGTTTTTTCCCCTTACTGTTCAGTCCAGCCCTCCCTGTTCTATTCTTCCCCCACCCCACAATGTAGTTCCCTGCCCATGACTCCCCTAAGCACCCTGTCATGGCCATCCATGTCATGACCTTGCAGATTTTATAAATTATGCATCAGGGCTCATAAAATGTATGGAAATTAGTTTTAATAACTAAATTGTTTTGGCAACACCACCTCCAAGACCGTGCTAATTCTCACCAAGACTAGTGGATTAAAACAAACTTCAGAATTTGTAGACAAAAAAAGTAATGTTGATGAAGAGCCATTATGAATTTAGATAAATTTGTCTGTATATCTTTAATTTTCCTGTAGAGAGTGTTCCTTTGGATGGAGATGACCCTGATCATATACAATGGATTTACCAACAGTCTTTAGAAAGAGCATCTCAATTCAATATTAAGGGTGTTACATACAGACTTACTCAAGGTAAGAGAGTGCAGTAGTTGGCATTTCGGTGAGTGTGTGTGGACAGTAACCTCTTGCAAATGGCAACAATAAATACCAAGAAAAATACCAAGGTACTTCAACAGCGTTTAGATACTACAGTGATGGGCGCTATAGGAAAAGGTGTAAAGTGACTTAGCATAGAATGTGCTGCAGTCAAAACAAGCACAAATTTTGGGTAACATAGCCCTTTATATGGGGAAACTATTTTGGAAAAGGCTTAATGCTGTATGTTTTGTCTTTGCAGGGGTTGTTAAGCGGATCATTCCAGCTGTAGCTTCTACAAATGCCGTCATTGCAGGTACAGTAATGCTGAAAGGAAAAGCTTTGGCTTTCATTAGAAGGTTCCCAGGCATCTGAGTACAAGTTTCCTTCACTTTGCCCTTCTATTAGGGGTAATGAGCTTCTTCATGAGGCCGCAGTTGAAGACTGGCGGGTGAGAGTGGGTCACGTAGGTGTTTTCTAGTTAGCTAATTTTTCGTTTTTTTATACCATTTTCTCTATTTCTGGCTGCTACACATGATCTTGCATAATTCTGAGTACTTTGTGACTTGAGAGTAAGCAAAAGTTTTGGAGGTTGCACTGCTACCTCAAAAATGTAAAGATAAAAAGTGCATTGTAGATCTCCAAGACGGTCTCAGATGAGTACTAAGTCCACCACATATTAGTGTATAGTACTACCAGTTAAATCTCTGAGAAACCTTTCGATCTGTAGGCATTTTGATTGTGTGTTTGGATATATTTTGAGATTGAGAACAAAGCAACTGTTTTTTTCCTTTTCCAGCTGTATGCGCCACTGAAGTTTTTAAAATAGCCACAAGGTAATTTGTTGTTTTTTAATATAAATATTTTTAACAAACTTACTTGTATAAACACTAACACATTTCTCATTGCAGTGCATACATTCCTCTTAATAACTACTTGGTGTTCAATGATGTAGATGGATTATACACATATACATTTGAAGCTGAAAGAAAGGTTAGTACTATTACAGAAGAACCTCTTGGGCTGGCTGGGTTGTTTCCTGATTTTTATAGCACCTGTTGCAATTGCAGCTACTTACTTGCTGAACTTAAAATTCAGTGTCTGTTCCCCACCACTGTAGTATCTAAATATCTCCGAAATATTTAGAAATAGAAGTAACAATACGTCTAACTTCTTTCCCATGGAGGAGTAGCCTGATGAGTGTACAGGATATTTTTGGGGGGAGGATTGGCCTAGTAGGCAGTGATGTGCTAGATTCATAGAGAGCAGGGAGACTATTCAGCTTTCAAGGGGAGTAAATTAAGGTCAGTTGTTGCTGATCTGGAGGTACATCAGATATCTGGGATATGGCAACTAGACAACTAGGTACTAGACAACCCTGGGCACTGTGCTGTTACTATGGGAAGAAATCTTTCCATTGGTTCTCCAGATTCTCAGTGATCAGCAGTGTTACTCTGCTGGGGCCAAGCAGTCCAGCAACAACTGCATTAGAAAGAGGACTATTTGATAGTTGGGGTAGGCCTGGGATCCACCTATCACATCAAATTACCAATAACCATCATATAATAAATACAAAATACTGATGCCTTATTTAAGAAATATTTATATCTGTTGAATCAAAATTTCTCAATGGCTGGGGGAAGAAGTTCCACATGCAGGAAGGATTCTCCACCAGCTATTTGTGTTGGCATTGTTGCTGCATCCAGTGTTTAAAGTTGCAATCCCTGTCTAGAAAGGTGAGCCAGGTGACTAAATCCCTAACTCTGGCAATTGCTTTTGCTAATATAGCTGGAGGAAAACAGTAGCTGAGCCTGGAAAGCAGGATCAAGGAAATATTAACCCTCTGACCTCAAGAATCATAATTCACAGAACAAAGTACATAGCCTTAAGGACACAACAGCAACTGTTGGCATTAAGAGGTTAGGACAACATAGTTAATTCAGTAACATACAGGATTAACCCTAAACTTTAAACCAAACAAAATACAGATTGACTGCACCTTTTTATATAGATTGTTGTATGTTAGTGACTAACAACCTGATTCACAGCCCTTTGAAGTTGATGGAAAGGTTCCCATTGATTTCACAGAGTATTGGATTGGGTACTTAATCTTCACAGAAGTATTAATTTTGCTAGATCCACGCATTTATAAATTTTGCAAATAATTGTAATAGCGAAGATCTACATTTTGAATAATTACTGATACTGATATAAGTATATTTGAAAAAGTCTATTAGTATAAGCTTGATTACTACACTTTTTTTTTTTTTTTTTTGGTAGGAGAATTGTCCTGCCTGCAGCCAGCTCCCTCAAAATATAGAGTTTCCTCCATCAGCTAAACTGCAGGAGGTCTTGGATTATTTGACAAATAATGCTTCGTTGTAAGTGTGCAACTATTCTGATTTCTTTGATTTAGTTTTTAGAAATTTGAAGTTTGCAGCATGTTAAAATTAGATTTTTTCAAACTGCATTTTATCCTGAAAGCTCTCATATTTTACTTTCATGATTTGCATACAGGCAAATGAAATCTCCAGCAATCACAGCAACTGTGTATGGAGGGAATAAAACACTGTACTTACAGGTGATCAGTATCTGCTTGCTTTTGCTTAGTTAACTCATTTTCATTTAAGTTTGGCTTGATTTAATTAAAAAAAAACAGTTTTTATTTATTTATTTATTTTGCAGACAGTAGCTTCAATTGAAGAACGAACAAGGCCAAATCTTTCTAAGACACTGAAAGGTATTGCCTAATTGAGTCACACGGAACATCAAGACATACATATACATCAGAGATATGATAACTCATGAGTTTTAGTGCTGTTTTATTTAATGCCTCTGTATAACATATTGCATGTTTTGCAATAATAGCACTTTAAGCAACAAATATTTAAAATTATATATAAATTAAATAAAATTAGTATGTGACTAATTTTAGAGAGCTAGGTTTGTATCTGACGAAGTCATTTTAAAATATGTGCAAATATGCAGATTGCTGGATTGTCATAAAACTAATGGATTTGATTTTTTATCTGGGATTATTATTCCCCTTCCTCTCCCCTAATGGTTAAATTGGAATTTTTTTGAAGGAGGAACTGTAGGGATTACCTACCACAGAACAGGATTTTCGATGCAGTTAGCTGTCTGCTTCCATAGAAAGAAAAACCAAATTGCAGAAGACGGAGGGAGTAGAGAATTTTTCTCGGTTATCCTCTCCTTACATCCCCTCCACTCTTCCTGTTCTGCTGATACTCATTTTCTGTTCTCTTCTAATTCACTATAAACCTATAAGAGGGTAATAACCCACCTCCTCACTCACTAATTCCTGCAGTAGAATTTGGTTAACCCCTTTTCATACAGTCAGGCTTGTCCTTAAAATTACTTTGGGGATGAACACTAACTCCTTTAATAGCATTCATTATTTGGGCAGATGTCATTAGAAAAAATATTTGAGTCAGCAAAGGATGCTGTGAAACCTACTTTTTCTTTGTTCTTGACAAATATCTTCTGCTAGTCATCTTTTTGGTTGAATTAACACTGAGGTTATTATAGCTAATGAATTACATATAACTGAATTCTGATAGTTTTGTTTAAGCCTTTGTAGAACTGTAACTCTGTTTGTTTGTTTTTTTTATTAAGCATAGATCTATTGCATACAACTTTCTTTTTTTTCCTATTTCAGAGTTGGGGCTCGTGGATGGTCAGGAACTTGCAGTTGCTGATGTAACTACACCACAGACTATGCTGTTCAAGCTTCATTTTACTACTTAATTTAAGCCTCATTAATCTGCACATACAGTGAGAGAATTCTGCACACCATGTAAAACATGTTGTGCTCTATGTGGATGTTCAGAGTAACCTAAAATGTCTCTTTTAAGTACTAGCCTTGCTGGAAGTTAGATTATCCCAGGTGAATCACTCTTATTTTAGAACTGTCCTTAGAAGCCAATATTTGGTGGATGGTATTTGTATAAATACTCCTTAATGTACAGAACTTGATGTACAGTGATGATTTTTTTTGGTTTATGTGTTGATATTGTTAAATAATGCCAACACTCCTTCCTACACTTGGACATTTTATGGTGGTCAAAGGAGTTGTTCTCTGCTTGCGTTTGAACACCCACATCTACAAAAGAATATCCTTTAAGGAGAACCATGATGATTTTAAATTAAATTTTAGAACCCATATACATTTGCTGAATCTTATATTAAAACCTGTGGGCAGTAGAGTAAAATAAGCATTGTATGTTTCCTCCTTTATTTAATACTCATTTTTATTGACTTGCTAAACGGATATTAAGTATTGCAGAGAGTTAATTCAATTTGTTTACAAAATATGGAAAGACAATGTAATTATATTAAATGAACATCTGTGCATGAAAACAAAGTATTTTTCATGTTTATATTTGCAGTGGATTAGCGGTTACTATGCACAATAGTTCAGTTAAAAGTCCACTGATGTTCAGGATTGGTGAGTTTTATGTTTGGTTATCATTGATGCTCTCAAGGTATTTATTAATAAAAATATAAAGATAACTTGTTCTGCAGTATGTCAATGGGAATTCAGGACAATATGTGACCATAAGTAAGAGAGGTAAAAACATAGGATGATGGGGTATCACTTCGTCAATTAAAAGAGCTGTTTCTGTTACCATAATGGGTACAAAAGGTGAGAGAGTGAGTCATCTGTGCACAAATTAACTCAAATGGATCTGAAATCTGTTATTTTATTTGATACATACCTTCCTTTCTCTTCTTAAAACATTTTCTCCCATCCCAGATTTTAGAGATGTATAAGGTATATATTGTTTGTTTAGGTTGGATGTTAGGAAAAAAAATTTCACTAGGCGGGTGGTGAAGCCCTGGAATGGGTTACCTAGGGAGGCGGTGGAATCTCCTTCCTTAGAGGTTTTCAAGGTCAGGCTTGGCAAAGCCTTGGCTGGGATGATTTAGTTGGGGATTGGTCCAGCTTTGAGCAGGAGTTTGGACCAGAGTCCCTTCCAACCCTGATATTCTATGATTCTAAGTAGAAAGAACCTGAAGACCATACACACTGAAAACACTGACATGAACATGTCTTGCAAAATATGGTTGCATTTACAACCATTTTAAACATTAAAATTAAAGCTGGCTGAAATATTTTTAAATATGGGACTTAGATGAAAAATTTCATAAATCTTTACCAGTTTTGATAAGTTGTAGTCAAAAGAGAGAGAGAACTATTTTTAGCTATTTGAGTAAATTACTTCGAATAGTATGTCATTCTTAGAACTATAGAGACTAACAAATTTATTTGAGCATAAGCATCCGATGAAGTGAGCTGTAGCTCACGAAAGCTTATGCTCAAATAAATTGGTTAGTCTCTAAGGTGCCACAAGTACTCCTTTTCTTTTTGCGAATACAGACTAACACGGCTGTTCCTCTGAAACCTGTCATTCTTAGAATTGACACTTTCTAAAAATTGACACACCTTTCTAAATAAGAAGTAGGTCCAGCTTCCCTGCTTTCATGATTCTTATAGTAAATAAACAAAGACCAATTGCCCTCATATGAAAAAATGCCCTTTCTGTACTCCTGATCAAAATAATCAAATATCCAGTCTAAATTTTCCTGGCCTTTTGGAGTTGTATTGCCAATTCCAAGCATTCAAAAATCAGCAGTCAGGCTGCAAAAAACATGCTTTTATTTAAAAATAAATAAATAAATTGCCTTTTGGCATTTTGTGTCTGTAGCATATAGTGGGTTCGGGTATTTAGATTCTCTCCTCCGTCCCCCGCAAGCACCTGCAGTAGAAGCTTGCCCTTTTTTAAAAGTGAGAGTAATCGCTCCTGTAGAAATCAGAGGGGTATCCCTGTTAGTCTGTATCAGCAAAAACAATGAGGAGTCCTTGTGGCACCTCAGAGACTAACAAATTTATTTGGGCATAAGTTTCTGTGGGCTAAAACCCACTTCATCCGAGGAAGCTTTTGTGGGCTAAAACCCACTTCAGCAGTTGCATGCACCTGATGAAGTGGGTTTTTGCCCCTGAAAGCTTCTGCCCAAATACATTCGTTAATCTCTCAGATGCCCCAAGTATTCCTCGTTGTTTTTCCTGTAGGAATGAGGACGGAAGAAATACACCGAAGGTGCGATCGCTATCTTGGTATCCTCGCTGCTACCTGCCCCATCCTTGCATCTGCCATTGCCCAGTCATGGCCGGGGGCCGGGTCCTGGAAGATAGGGTGACCAGACAGCCGGTGTGAAAAATCAGGACCCGTCCCCCCCCAGTGCAGGAGACGGGAGGAAGAATTGCACGTATAAGACAAAGCCCCTAGTAGCAGGAGCTGTGGTCCCTCGCCCTGACCGGGCCCAAGGCGGACCTGAGACGATCAGGATTGGGAACGTCTCGCGTGAGAGCGAGGCCGCGACCTTGCCGTCCGCCATGACACATACCCAGGCGGAAGTGAGGCGGGTCCCGAGGCGGAAGTCGCTCGAGCTGCAGGAAGGAGTTGTGTTGTGCCGCGGTAGCTATGGCGGCGGCAAGACTCGCAGTCACATGACCCCCCCCCGGGCACCTGCCGGCTGAGGCGCCGAGTGAGCCTGCGCTGGGTTTGCTGGCGAGTTTGCGACGTGGAGGTGCGCCACGTGCGCATGCGCGGGGCCCTCCCTCGGGCTAGGGGTGGTGCCGCCGGCCTCACGCCCGTGGCTGCTGCGCCCCGCGCCCTGCCGCGGACCGAGGGCCCCGCGCGCCGCGTTCCCCGCCTGGCCGCGGCGCCCCCGGGCTCCGGGACCGAGCCGGGCGGGGGCATGAGCTGGTTCAACGCCTCCCAGCTCTCGAGCTTCGCCAAGCAGGCGCTGTCGCAGGCCCAGAAATCCATCGACAGGGTGCTGGACATCCAGGCCGAGGAGAGCCCCTGGGCCCAGCCCGTCATCCCCGACCACGGCGGCGGTAGGTGTGTGCGAGCGGCCGCGCCCGGGGCCGACCCCGCCGGGCCGCGCCCCCTCAGCGGGGTGTCCGGGCCGCGCCCGGGGGTCACCCCACTGTCCACTGGTCCCCCGCTGTGCTGTGCCGTGCCCCTCATCGGGGTGTCTGAGCTGGGCAGGGAGCGTCAGGCGCCCTCTCTGAGCGCCCTGGGGTAACCCTGCTGTCCCCGGCCCCGTGCTCTGCTGTGCCCATCCCTGTGGTGTCTGACCTGGGCGTGCAGTGCGGGGCGCCATGGAGTAACCCCACTGTTCTCTGGTACCCCGCTGTGCTGTGCCCTTCACCGGGGCGTCTGAACTGGGCAGGGAGCGCAGGACGACCTCTCTGAGCGCCCTGCAGTAACCCCGCTGTCCCTGGTCCCCTGCTTTGCTGTGCCTGTCACCGGGGCGTCAGAACTAGGCAGGCAGCGCAGGGTGCCCTGGGGTAACCCTACTGTCCCCTGGTCCCCGCTGTGCTGTGCCCATCACCAGGGTGTCTGGACTGGGCAGGCAGTGT
Source organism: Caretta caretta (assembly GCF_965140235.1). Taxonomy (NCBI): domain Eukaryota; kingdom Metazoa; phylum Chordata; order Testudines; family Cheloniidae; genus Caretta; species Caretta caretta. The sequence continues at coordinate 9,140,079 of NC_134212.1, read as the reverse complement.
GGAGCGTCTTCTCTGAGTGCCCTGGGGTAGCACATTGACCCATGTGCTACCCATGCACTGCTCTGCCCATCACCTTGGTATCTGAACTGGGAAGACAAGGGTGGGGTGCCTTGTCTGACTGCACTGTGGTGACACACTGTCCCCGATACCCACATGCTGCTGTGATTATCACCTTGGTGTCTGAACTGGGCAGGCAGTTTGGGGAACCCTGTCTGAGTGCATTGGAGCAATGCCCCACTTTTCCCCTTGTACCCAGGTGCTGCTGAGCTCATGCTTGCTCGCAAGGGGCTTGTTGGTGTAGAAGACATAGAAAATGATATGGTCTCTGCTCTGAGATGCTTACAGTCTAGGCCAGTGGTTTTCAACCTGTGGTCTGTGGACCCTTGGGGGCCTGCAAACTATGTCTAAGGGTTCTGTCATTACCATAGAACAGTGATTTTCAATCTTAGACTTTGGGTATGTATCTACACTACCCGCTGGATCGGTGGGCAGCGATCGATCCAGCGGGGGTTGATTTATCGCATCTAGTCTAGACGCGATAAATTGATCCCACGAGCGCTCTTCCGTTGACTCCTGTACTCCGCCACCGCGAGAGGCGCAGGCAGAGTCGACGGGGGGAGCGGCAGCAGTCGACTCACCGTAGTGAAGACACCATGGTGGGTAGATCTAAGTATGTTGACTTTAGCTACGTTATTCACATAGCTGAAGTTGCGTAACTTAGATCGATATCTCCCCTCCCACCCAGTGTAGACCAGGGCTATGTCTAAGATTTCCAAAAGGGTCTGCACTTCCTTTCAAAATTTTTCGGGAATGGGAAAAAAGTTTGAAAACCACTGATCTAGGCAGCAGCACAGAGGTAGGTGCTGTGTGAAGGCCAGGTTCTGCCTACCAGTGTTCGCACTTGTAGTGAGTGGTGTTTGAGGACAGAACATGACCCTCTGGCAGAACCATCTGCTGTCATATTTATTGTTGTGGAGGTGTTGAGGAGACTGCCTTGAAAACAAGATTTTTTTCTGCCTCTTTCACAACTTCTTCTGTATTTTTTTTCCCAACACTTTACAATTATATAACCCCAGTGGAGGTATTCAAAGCTCTTTGCAAACAATTACTTAAGCTTCCTAATATGTTTACCATATTACAGGTGAAGGAAAATAGGCACAAAGAGGTCTAGCGCTTTCCCCAAAGGTGTAAAATGAGGAATTGCTGGAACTGATATTAGTCTTTTTTTCCTCTACTCCAATTGATGACTGACAATAATACTCCCAATGTTGAATAATGTTAATATGCTTATGCCTTGAGGATAAACTTTTAATTCATGTACTCAAGAAACTTGTTAATTCATTGTTGCTCAATGAGTATGACAGGTGTGAAGAGAGAAATGTCTAAGGGATGTCTACACTACCTGTCGGATTGGCAGGCAGTGATCGATCCACCAGGGGTCAATTTATTGCGTCTAGTCTAAACGCGATAAATCGACCCCCCAAGCGCTCTCTCGTCAACTCCTGTACTCCACTGCCGCGAGAGGCGGAATCGACGGGGGAGCGGCAGTAGTCGACTCACCGCGGTGAGGACACCACGGTAAGTCAATCTAAGTGCGTTGACTTCAGCTATTTTATTCACGTAGCTAAAGTTGCATAACTTAGATTGACCCCCGATCCACCCCCCCACACACACACACACACCCTCCGTGTAGACCAGGGCTAAGTAATATGATTTCTCCACCACTCCTTTGCCTAATTCTGATACTGGCATCTTGCCCTTTCCTATCAGTGTTTGGGGGAAGTAGGGAATGACAGCTGTCTGCTGCATCAATCCCTGAAATTCATAGAAATTCAGTGGAGTTTCATGCGGAAGTTAATGCATTTTGTGACAGAATGAACTACTGCACATTCCTGCCTGCAAATGTCTATTAAAGAAATTAGGTTGTAGAAAGTTTGCCATAGTCTAAATATGATGAGGTGATGTCTGTTTTTCATATAAGGCACAGCATTAATACAGAACTTGAAAGAAAAATTCATCTTAAATTATAGTATTGAGTTTCTTTCTAGGCTATACTTTTCAAAATGAAGAAATCCTGATATGTGACAATATTTTAAAATTAGGGATGCAGGATGAAGAGACTCAGGAAGCTGTAATGATAGTCAATCAATATCCTTAGTACAAATGTTGTGTATATCTTTAGAATAATATAGCAGTAAAACCGAGATAACAGTATGTTTACTGTTTCAAGTAAACTTGAATCTCGAACAAAGGACAGTTGGAGAGCGTTTTCCAGGCTGATAGTGAAGTATAAACAAAGTTTAATATATAAGCATTTCTAGTAAAAAGCAGTAGCCACCTGTCAGATGGCTTCAGTGTAATATAAGTTAAATAGTGGGGGTTTTGTGTGAACAAAGGTTACACAAAACTCAATCCCTTCTTCTTTTAGTATTATACCAAATCATTTTAAAATGTCAGTTGTATTTAAGTTTTTGTGATAACAATATGAAATTCATAAGGACATCAGTAAAGGTAATTCAGAGGTCTAGAGCAAACTCTGTGTGGACCAGATAAAAACACATTTTAGTGATTTTGGCTTATTTTTTAAAAATAAGCATATGTATTGTCAAACTTGCCAGACCTTCAGATGTGCTGAATCACATGCATTTCACACAAAAGGCAATAAGAGTTTTTAGTGCTCAGCACTTTTGGCAATGAAGCCATTAGTGTCTTACCCAAACTTTAAATGTTGATGTTGCTAAGTATGATGTAGTCAATAATGTACTAGTGCAACCATTGATATTGAGTGTTATAACTTACAGATTTTGTGTTAGTGTACTATTGTATGCCTTAACTAAATATTTGTTGGGAAATCTCTTTTTACATAAGTCTGAAATAAGTAGTGAGATACCCAGGGGTTTGATTACACGTGAGAAATATCTTGGAAATTATTCTTGAACCCCAAATGTTTTCTGTTCCATATTGTCTTGTCAGTTACTGCATTTATGACACTACTAATATTTAACAATGAAATTCTTCACATCCTACCCAACATATACTAGGCAAAGAACAAAACCCTCCAAACAAAGATTAATATGAGAGATGAGGCTGGGAGGGATGCAGTGGAAGTCCAAGGCAAACAGTTGCAGTACCCTGTCTGCTGCTGTGGGACAGCACTGAGGAGCAGAGTGCAGCTAACTGGATTCTTGTTAGTTTTACTGTTGCCCCACAAGATTGGGCATAGCAACAGTGAAAATAAAGGAATGTCTTGGTTTTACCCTTTCTGAGGAGGTTCGGAACAGCCCCCAAGGCACTGGAGTTGTTTGTCAGCTGCCTCAAAAAGTTTGTTCCATTGGTTTGTGTTTGGAAGTTTATTGTCACAACCATAAAGGCTAGAACCTTTTAGTCCTAAATTCTTCAAAATCTGAAAGCTTAGACTGTCTGAGTTGTTAGAATTGGTTTCCCACTTGCCAATGACAGGTAATTTTTTTTAAACCCTGATAATTGCAATTCGCTCTTTTGTGCTCTGAGTGAATACTCTAAACTTCAGTGTGTCCAGATCACTGTGACTAGCCTACTCTCACTACAGTAAGCGGCTTATATTCCCTATCCCCTTCATTAGTTTCCTTTCCATCTTGGAAATAGTCCTTTATGATTTTCAAAACTCTGTATGAACCTATTCCACACTCTCTCTCTCTAATACTCATATCCACCTTTTTCAGCTGTTTCTCAGATCTTGGTATAACTCTTGTCTGCCTTTCTATCCACCAGTGACGCTCCACAGTTGCTGGGAAGAAGAAAGTCATTTTCATCTGTGTTGCTCTACCTTTCTGGAGTTCCTTCTGTACATTGAATCGTTATGGCTCCTTTAAACTATGACAATTACTTGTAAAAATATAAGGTTGCAATAACAATAAAAGGTACTGTAGCTATCTGTATATCTTCTTTCATGCTGTATGTTCAACATCATATAACTTTTTTTGTTCATTTTCTGTATTGTTGCATCTTACAATGCCAGTACTGCAAAACCATAACTTTTATATTTTAGACGTTTTTCATATGGCTGATTTTCTTTACTTCTTGTTTTAGGAACAAATTCCCTTACAAGTGGAGGATGGGATACTTCTACCTGGGGATTAAACTCAAATATAGAACCTCAAAGTCCGTCAATATCATCACCAACAGCAATCACCAAACCAGTTAGGAGGACAGTGGTGGATGAATCTGAGAATTTCTTCAGTGCCTTTCTCTCTACAACAGATATTCAGAGTATACAGCAGAGTCCAGTGGTGTCTAAACCTCCAACCAAATCACAGCGTCCCAAAGAAGAAGTGAAAAGCACTTTAAAGGAATCTCTATGCAGCAGTCAGCCAGAAACACTAGTAGAAACTGAGACCGAAGCAAAAGATTCCTCTGCATCTGTGCTAGTGGACTTGGAAAACCTTGATGTTCCCCAGGAAAAACTAGAAGAAAGTTCTGCACTTGAAACTGATGCTAAGCATGAAGAGAATACAAACAAAGGCACTGATGATAAAGTGGCGACTCCAGATCTCAAAGTACCGGAAGTAGATCTCAAAGTACCGGAAGTTGCTGTTAATGCGAAATCTAATGCAGGAAATGATGGACCAGGAAGTGCTCCTGACAGCCCTGCACAATCTCTTACTGCAGAGACAAAGGTCTTGGGTTTGGAAAGTAAGGAACAGAAAAATGAGGACAGACAAAGCAACACACCTTCACCTCCTATTAGCACTTTCTCCTCAGGGACATCCACAACTAGTGATATTGAAGTTTTGGACCATGAAAGTGTAATGAGTGAAAGCTCGGTAAGTTCAAGACAAGAGGCTACAGAGTCAAAATCCAGTCTTCATCTCATGCAAACTTCCTTTCAGCTCTTATCAACATCTGCCTGTGCTGAGTATAATCGTTTAGATGACTTTCAGAAACTGACTGAGAGTTGCAGCTCCTCTGATGCTTTTGAAAGAATTGACTCATTTAGTGTGCAGTCGTTAGACAGCCGAAGTGTAAGTGAAATCAATTCAGATGACGAATTATCAGGCAGAGGTTGTGCTTCAGCATCTCTCACAGTCAGCCCTTTAACAACAAAGACTGAGATGGTTGACCCCATGAAAAATAAATCTAAAGAAGAATTGAATGAGACACTCGTACACACAGAGGAAACTGAAATGGAGGAAAGTGGGAGAAGTGCGACCCCTGTTAACTCTGAGCAACCAGATGTTTTGATTGCTGCTGTACAAACAGATGAAGGACAGACTGTCAAAGAGGAGGTTCTGATGCACCAGCAAGGTGCTGAAAAGTTGCCTACAGCGAACTGCGAAAAGGAAGAGCTTTGCAAGGTAACTATAAAATATGTTGCGCAAACATACAACATGCATTCTGTGGGCTAAATTCATCCCAGATATAAGTGAGTAAAGCTACATTGATCTTGACCCCTGGGCATTGACTTATATCTGGACCAAATAAGTCCATACTGCATCATTCTGTACTAATGGAAAATTCTTTGATCCTGCATTGTAAGGCTCCATCTGTTCAGAATCCCAGTGAAATCATTAGAGCTTGCGTGGTTGCAAGCATCAGTCTGTGTGGACCTGACTGCAAGACTGGGGCCTTAATGGGTATGTCTACACTGCAGCTTGGAGAGAACCTCCCAGCCTAGGTAGACACTTATGCTAGTGGGGCTTGAGCTAGCATGCTAAAAATAATAGTATGGACATTGTGGCTTGGGTTCTTAAACCCATCTGATCCCTAGGCTTGGGACCCTGAGCCACAATGTCCATACTGCTGTTTTCAGTGCATTGTCTTGAGGCCTACTAGCAAGAATCTGGCTCAGGCTACACTACAGACTTATCTCAGTATAACATCATCACGCAGGGGTGTGAAAAATCCACAGCCCTGAGAGACGCAGTTCTACTGACCTAACCCCTTGTGTAGACAGTGCTATATTGATGGGAGAGCTTCTCCCACTAACATAGCTACCACCTCTTGGGGAGGTGGATTAGTAATACTGACGGGAAAAGCTCTCCTGTTATCATAGTAGCAGCGTCAGTAAAGTGCTACAGCACACCAGTGCAGCTGCACCACTGTAATGCTGTATGTGTAGATAAGCCCTCAAGAAGTATTTTTGTCAGGTGTACATACATCTAGCGGTTTCGTTGTAAATTTGACTGATTATCAGATAAACAGTGAAAGGAGCCCCTTGAAAATGTTATGATGAAATACTAAAGGTTACTGATAATTCCTGATAATTTTACAACAGTCAATCAATTTGCAGGTATAGATATGCAAGCTGTGTAAAACTGATTACCCATAGAATCAGCTTGAAAATATTTTTAATACACTTTCATAGGCGTGTATATATTTGGCTTTGTAATATATAGATTTAGTAGTAACTCATTTTCTGAAATGGGAAACAACTTTGATTAATCAGAAATCATGCTGAAAACATTTTTTCTGCATTATACAGTATCTTAATTTACACAATGCATCAGCATTATTTCAATTTTAAAGCCCTCTCCTCATAGGCTCAGGAACTACGGGGATGGGGGTGCTGCACCCCCAGATTTTAAACTTGGGCTCAGCTCCAGGCCCTGCCTGCGGGTTCCCGGCGCTCCACGCCCACCCCCAATTGTGGTCCCAGCCTCTGCCCCCTTTTCCCTGTCCATGTTCCCCGGTCCTGGAGCCACGGCCTTGCTCCTGGCCCCAGTTCTAGGGCATGGGGGGTACAGACAGGGGTGGGGTAAGGCACACAAGGTAAAAAGTTTGGCGACAGTTTTGATGACTTTCATCACCCCCACTATAAAACATGTTCCAGCGCCACTGCCTCTCCTAGAGAAGTGTTACACCCGAAAGATGCAAATGACCTAGGTTTTCTCACGAGCAGATACTTTAGAAAGACTAGGTAAACCAGGTTTTTAAGGTCAAGGAGAGAAACAGGATAGTGAGTATTGACTAGAATAAGTATAAATTGGATAGCTAACTTAATTATACAAAAAGGAGAAATGTAGAAAGGAAGCATGGTCCAGCAGACAGGGTACTGGACTGGAAATTGAGACTTGGGTTCTATTCCCAGTTCTGCCACTGACCTGCTGTGTGACCTTGTGCAAGACACTTTCCTTCTTTGTGCCTCTTTCCCCTCCCAGCCTTTGTCTATTTTAAATTGTCAGCTCGTCGTGGATAATCTGTTCCTGCAGTGCCTAGCACAATTGGGCCCAGTCTTGGTTTGAGCCTGTAAGCATAGCAGTAATATTACTATTAATAATAGCAATGGGAAAAAAGTGTCCGAGTTTATGAAACACCTTTAGTTAATTCACTTTTCAAAGAAAATTAATAAGCATGTTCCTCTTTAATGTCTGTGTAAAATTGTACAGAATTATGATGTAAATGTTGCAGAAAAGTATACAGTCATGGGCTGTTACATAATTATGTTTAATTAGATAATTGTATAATTATTGAATAGGGAAGACTTTTTGGTTTAGAAACCTGTTATTGTTCATGAAATACGGCAGATTTTCAGTTACATTTGCCCAAATTAGATTGTATGACATGTTTGGTGCACATACTTTACCTGTTGTTGGAATTTGACTTGATTTATATTTGTTACACATAGTTTGTAGATGCCATTTGCATTTTGTCATGCCTCTTCTATGGTAAAGTGCCACAAAACTGTGAAATGAGAAGTATAAAGGAGTGCTTAATCATGTACATTTATTTATTAAAAATCTAGAAAGTGTAGAGCCTTGTTTTTCTTGTTTCTTAACTTCATGCTGATGAATGTCTGAGTTTTTGTGTAGTACTTATGGCCAGTAGTTGTAAAATGAAACTTCTGCTCCCTATTGTGAAAACTTAAAACAGCTGTTACAAATGAAGCATTTTGGAAGCAATTACTCTCGCAGTTACATAACATCTTTATCTCTTAGAAACATGAAAAAAGGATTCAAAGTTTAGTTGTCAGATGCCACAATTGTAAGCTGTCATCTGCAAGTTTATCTGACAAAATAAGCAAATAGGAAAATAGTGGAGACTATTGGTCCTATTTAGCACACTTTACTCAGGCAGAGCTACTATTGAATTTAATGGGAACTTTAGTTGAGCCAGGAATTCCCTTTGTTAAAAGTTTAGAAAAGTAAATAGCTTCAAAAGGTCCAGAGTCTGTTTCTGATATAATTAGATGTAAAAGCTTACCATTGCCATTCTTGCCATTCTTCATTGACTTTAAAACAAAAGTTCCTAAAAGTATCAAAAGAATTCCAACCTCAAAACACAACTAAAGAAAAAAAAAACATGCTATTTCCATCATTTAACTGTTTTTGATCTTCATATCTAAAATTTTATTCAGATGATTGATTTGTTAACTGAGAAGCTGGAGAAGAGGGAAACACAATTATTAAGTGTTAGTAAAGAGAAGGCAAGCCTGGAAGAAGCTTACGATAACCTGAAAGAGTAAGTATCAAAATAGCAACAGTTCTGCTTATAAGTGTTAAATTGTGACTTATTGCAACAAAAATGGGGGCTACTTAGGTGTGTGATACAATAAAACAAATATTTTTCATTTTTATTCAAACAACTGTTTATTTGTGAAGTAGTCATGATTTTTTGTTTATTAAATAACTTAATAAACAGTTGTCTTTTACATAGTGTAACTCTTCTTGTACTGCTGCTGTATGTTTACCCATTCATTCGCAGAGCTTGATTAGTGAATAATGTGTTTTCGATGAAATAATTGAAGTGCCAACCTTATGTTGCACTACTTAACTAAATCGTGAAGATCTTCTAAAGACCTGTGTTTCTGATGAGTGTCAATGTTTTGTGTCTAGCTAGTTAAAGTTTATTATAAGAGCTTGTTGAATGCAGTTTGAAATGTCAGCATAACCATTGGACTATTCTAAAATGTCTTAAATCTAGTGAAATGTTTAGAGTGAAAGAAGAGAGCAGTAGCATTTCATCTCTTAAAGAGGAGTTTACTCAGCGAATAGCAGATGCTGAAAAGAAGGTCCAGCTAGCATGCAAAGAGAGAGATGCAGCTAAAAAGGTAATCAACTTCCCAGCTAAATTAGTATTTATAACTCTAAAAAGTCTCAGATTCCGTTAGGAGCAAATCATAAAAATGGAGGTTAGGAAAACATGACATTTACATGAGCCACTGTGAAGTAACCTAGATATCAATATAAAGGTTTGGGGGGTTTTTTGTGTTGTGTTTTGGTGGGACAAGCGCCACAAGACCTGATAGAGATGTTTTCATGATTTTATAAAAAAGAAAAGGGTTTTGGGATTTAAACATTCACTGCTCAAACACTCAAGCATTTTGCTTAGGGTGATCTGTTCAAAGTCATTCTGCAAAAAGTAAATTAAACAGCATAATTGAAAAACATTCTTAAAAATTTCAGATTTAAAAAAATGCTTTATTATAAAAGTTGTTTTGTCAATGCCCCTATAAATGTGTGTTGAAGCAGCTGGGGTTGTACTTCTTTTTAGGAGGAAGTAGAATCCCACATCATGTGATATTCACTTGCATGAATTAAATAGTTCTGGGTTTGTTTATTTTGCTACGTCACAAAGGTTTAAAATAGGAATAATAGATTCATAGATATTAAGGTCAGAAGGGATCATTATGATCATCTAGGCTGACCTCCTGCACAATGCAGGCCACAGAATCTCGTCCACCCACTCCTGCAATAAACCTCTCACCTATGTCTGAGCTATTGAAGTCCTCAAATCATGGTTTAAAGACTTCAAGGTGCAGAGAATCCTCCAGTAAGTGACCCATGCCCCATGATACAGAGGAAGGCGAAAACCCCCCAGGTTGGCCAGATTGGCCTCTTCCAATCTGCCTTGGAGGAAAATTCCTTCCCCACCCCAAATATGGCGATCAGCTGAACCCTGAGTAAGTGGGCAAGATTCACCAGCCAGATAGCCAGGAAAGAATTCTCTGTAATAACTCTGATCCCGCCCCATCTAACATCCCATCACAGGCCATTGGGCCTATTTACCATGAATAGTTAAAGATCAGTTAATTGCCAAAATCATGTTAACCCATCATACCATCTCCTCCATAAACTTATCGAGTTTAATCTTGAAGCCAGATATGTCTTTTGCCCCCACTGCTTCCCTTGGAAGGCTGTTCCAGAACTTCACTCCTCTGATGGTTAGAAACCTTCGTCTAATTTCAAATCTAAACTTCCTGATGGCCAGTTTATATCCATTTGTTCTTGTGTCCACATTGGTACTGAGCTTAAATAATTCCTCTCCCTCCCTGGTATATATCCATCTGATATATTTATAGCGAACAATCATATCTCCCCCAGGTAAAGGCAAAAGAAAATTCTGGTTGAAAAGAGAAAATAGGGATATTCAATAAATTCCAAGTCCAGAAGAGACCACTGTGATCATCTAGTCTGACCTCCTGCTTAATACAGGCTATAGAACTCCCCAAAAATAATAGGGGTGTCAGTGAACTTATAAAATATACACTTAAGGCTAGTTATCACCTTCTGCATCTTTGAGTTCACACAGTTATTGCCTAGTTCTTGCAGAAGAATTTGTTTTCGTTCTTTTAACTACAGGTTTATTCTAAAATAAAAAGTCTAAAGCAGTAGTTTTCAATCTGAGGTCCGCTGACCCTGGGAGTCCGCAAACTATGTTTAAGATTTCCAAAGGGGTCTGCACTTCCGTTCGCAATTTTTTAGGGGTTTGCAGATGAAAGAAAGTTGAAAACCACTGGTCTAAAGTCTTTTTAGGAATCTGAGAAACTATGCTATATTTGGGGCCATATCTATTTTTCCAGTGGATAAAAGCTCCATGTAACTTAACATATGTGTATTTTAAAAAAAGGCTAACATTTATAAATAGTACTAAGAATATTTCCTCCTTTTCAGGAAGTAAAGAATGTTAAAGAAGAATTGGCAACTAGACTAAATTGTAATGAAACAGCTGAACTATTGAAGGAGAAGGATGAACAAATCAAAGGACTAATGCAAGAAGGTAAAGTTGGTAAACGTCTTATAGTAAAGAGATTTTAAAAGTGTCTTAATGCATTTTGTCTTATTTTAGATTTTACATGACAATGTCATGTTATTTCAAATATCCTCTACGTGTGGAAAATGTTTAAGCAATGAGTCTCACTCCTATCCATACTTTTTTAAACATCAAAGTGTGGGTATAGCAAACCCCAAATTGATGGGAGAACTTGGGAATTTCCATCCCCTGTCTCTACGTTCTGATTTGACAGGGAACTCTGTGTGTAGAAGCCTTGTACAGGTAGATATGGTAAATATTTTGTTCTGTCACAAACAAAATTAGATCAGCAGCATGGGATACATTCATCTACATTAGGAAAATGAGATTTGTCACAGCAGGTGTCAAATTCTCTATCCTCCAGATCCCCTGGAAAAATGTCTAGTACCTTTTGCTTGAATGCGTGTTGGCCTCTGTCAGGTTCACTGTTAGTCTTTCACAGCCCTTGATGGGGTTCAAAGAAGTTATTTTTAGTGACTTAGGGCAAGAGTCACAAAAGTTAGGCTGAGAGCTGAATGGAGCTACTTGTAAAGAGCCATTTTCAATGCTGGTGATGTGCCTTCTCCTGAAAAGTTCCTGGCACTCTTGCTGCTGTTGACGGCATGCGTGTAGCTACTCACCTGTCCCCACCTGCCAGTGTGGATTGATTTAGATTACTGGTTTAAATCACAAATTTTAATAATGATTTAAATCAGTAAGCAGGAAACTTTGATTTAAATAATTGATTTAAATATTGTTTTGCATTTGTACTTTTTAGTTCGTTTCTTAAAGTTTAATTCTTGTTAGTTGGTGTAACTATTAAAACTTGTTGAATTGCAACCAGATGCAGCATTTACACTAAATCTGGTGAAGCCAGGAAGATCCACTATATCTATACATATTCATTTAAGCAATTATATAGCTTAACATATGTTTATTCAGATTCTTTCCTTTTGCTTTTTTTATCGTTAGAAAATGGTGAATGATGCATTTCTTGTTTACTACGTGATTTTTTTACTTGGGATTTTTGTCAAGCTGCATTTGGATTGAAATTGGAATTCAATTATGTGAATATAAATAACATTTTAAAACCATTTTTATTGATTAAATAAAATTACCTTAATGTGCTGGGTGCATAAGAAGGAAAAACAAGTTTATCAAAACATGTTTTGAATTTAAAACTGATTTATTGAACAAACAAGTATTAACTGTAGATAGTGAAGTGATAGGAAACAATTTGTCAACATGGGCCAGATTCTCAGAGGTATTTAGGTGCCCGAAGATGCATATAGGTGCTTAGTGGGATTCTCAAAATTACCTAAGCAGGTTAGGTGCCCAACTCCCATGGTGGGAGTTGGGCTGTGTCTATGCTAGGAATGCTTTACTGGTGTAGGACTACTAGTTTATTATACTGGCCAAGTGCTCCTAGTGTGGATGCAGCTGTACCAGCAAAGCTGGGCTTTGTAGTGGTATAGTAAAACCACCCCCCATGAACGAAAAAAGCGATACTGGCATAGCTAAGTCTACTTCTGCTGTCACACCTGTGTTGGTCAGGGATCACACCTCTTCACATTCCTGATCATAGCTATTCTGGTGGCAGAAGTCCCTAATGTAGACAGGTGTTAGTCTTCAACTGTATCTCCAAGTGTCCTCCATTCATATGTTGACAGTTCTTGATAGTTTGTTCATACCAACCCTGACACATTTCTGCAGTATGCACTGACTCCTTCCATTTGGGAGTGATGTGTAGTTTGTATATCAGTTAATTTATTTTATCTATCCACAACATAGCGAAACAGTTATAATTCATATCAAAGTGTGGCCTAGCGGATAGAGTATAGGACTGTGACTTGGGACTCTTTGAGTTCAAATCCTGGCTGTGTTGACTTAGGGCATCAAGTGACTTGCTTACATGCCTCAGTTACTAACCTATCTGTTTAATGGGAGTTCCTACTTACCACGTAGAGGATATATTAATGATTGTGAAATACTATTAGGGGTTATGTATTCATTCACATAAATAATTGTATGCTGACTTCATGTAAAAAAAACCCAACCCACTAAACTAAAAAATGTGTATTTTATAGAATAAGGGGACTAAGGCCTGGTCTACATTACAGAGTTAGGTTGATGTAAGGCAACTTAACGTCGATCTAACTCTCTAAGTGTCTACACTAAAATGTTGCTTCTGCTGGTGTGACTCGCCCACTACACCAACTTAACTCCACTTCCACAAGAGGGGTAGAGTCAATGTAGATGTAGTTAGGTCAACACATTTTCAGTGTAGATACCGCATTGCTTACGTTGACTGTTGCTGCCTTTCAGAAGCTGTCGCACCCTGACAGTTAAGTCGTGCAAGTACTCCTGGTGAGGATGCTCACCGCCGACAGAGGGAGTGTAGTATGGACATGAAAAAGCAATTTAATAACTGTGGTGGCAGTCAGCATAATTTTGTACTGTAGACATACCCTTAAGAGGGAAGTTTTCAGGCATTGTGACATCACTACGCCTGTTCCAATGGGATCGGAGGAATGATGACTATACATTTAAGATGGCCAGAATCCACTGACAATAGAAAACATTATAAGCCTGCCATGTCAGTAGCAGTGTAAAAATACTATAGGTTGAAGTGATTGGGAGAGAAGAAAATAAGCAGCTTTAGCACTGATTCACTGTTAGTTTAATACTGGAATAATAGCTGATTTATGTAGATTCCAATGTCTTTTTATAGTAAATAATGTAGTCCATATGGCAGTGGCATTAATTATCCTTAATATAGCACAGTGTAACATGCAGATACTATGGCAATAGGTGCTATATGGTGCCCTAATATTTGAAATTAAGCACTATAGAGAAGTCAATGTAAAATCATATTTCTTGGTGATACTGTTACTCCTTAGAGAAAACAAATCTTGCACTACATTGGAGGATGGAAGGGCATGCTAATACTTAACTTTATACACATTTTTCTTTTTAAAGGAGAAAAGCTTTCAAAACAGCAACTACACAATTCCAACATCATTAAGAAGTTAAGAATGAAGGAGAAGGAAAATGAAAATACTAATACAAAACAGAGCAAAAAGATTAAGGAGTTAGAAGAGGAGTTGCAGCATTTAAAACAGGTTAGATATATTTGCAGTCACATTCTGTAAATCACTTTATTCTGATATTGGTGCCTTTAACTCTGACTATAGAAGGTAGTCTTTTTGAGAGGTTTCATAATAGCTTTTGTTCCCTTGTACTTCATTGTGGTTTGGAGATCATGGTCCCTCTTCTGATTCTCAGTAGTTTGGGGCATATGGTTTCTGGATGCTTTCACTCCGTACATTAACTGTTCTTCATCATTTGTTTCTAATTCTGTAGTTCTTCTTTGTTTGCACTCTTTCTCAGTCTTCCTTTGGGGGATAACTTTATGTAGCTGTAGTTAGGTTTTTTTATACAGTTCATTATGGGGGTCTTTCTAGAAAACTTTCACTTGAAATAACTGTATTTTTTATTGGTGTTTCACTATTGCATTAGTTGAGATGTTGAAATACCTCAGTAGTTGCAGATGTTGTCCTGAATGAACAACGTCCATCTCTAATGCCTGCTTACAAGGATCAGACTTAGTTTATTTTATTGTGATTTGCTGTGAAAGATCAGGACACAAATGTCACTTCATGTTTTCAGAAGCTTAATATCCTCTTGGCTGCCATAACAGGTAGCTAGTTTAACCTTGGTGATCAGATGTGAAATTCCCAGTTTAGCTTTCCAGACCTAGGTTTATGGCACTCCTATGAAGGGCTCTTTTTAGTATGTCATCTGCATTAAAGACAGTATTGATTCTCATACTTTGGAGTGGAGGTATATTAGAGCAATCAGAGAAGTTTGATGTTATTATTGTAGTTCTTCGTCGATGTTGCTGTCAAGCGTTCCTGCGGTGGCTCAGTAGCATGAGTACCAACCCCAGGGCCGACTGTCAGGAAGCAGGGCACAAACCCCAAAGTGGCTGAGGTATGCAGCTCTTAGATTTCACCAACCAAGTGTAAACTCCTCAGGCAGTGTAACAGCCTAATCATGGAGTCACAGACATTCCTCTTGGGTACTCTGATCTATCTTGTCACTTAGTCAAGCTTGCCTTAGTGATAGATGGTCCCTTATACCAAAAATTACAAGAATGTTCAGGTTACTCTGAGTCCGAAAGGACCAGTCACTTACCTCACGTCAGTTGCACCTTAGATCTCACATCAATCCTCTGATAAACTATCTAAAGATTTATTATCTAGGAAAAGGAAATAACAGTTATTTACAAAGTTAAAGCAGATTAACCATTTGTGTGTGTATATGTTTGTCTTAAATTTCAAATGGTAATAGAAGCTTCTATAATAAACAAGCTCTGTATGTCATTTATGGCTAAGCCAAGCACTGAGGATCTTTTGCTTATGCTTAGTAATGCTTGCCCCTCAGAGTCCAAGCAGCATAAAAGATAATTCTCGTTTTTAGGGCTTTTTATTCCTTTCCCCCTTCTGCTTCAAGTTGCAAATTCAACTGTTGGGAAGAATTCAGATGCATGTCTCCTCTTCATGGGGTGGGAGAAACAATCTACAAAACCTTTTGTCTTCTGATGTTCTACAGTGGTACATCTTGTGTTTGATTGGCCATCTTTTGTTGGAGGGGCATAGCCTTACCGCTGCAACTGTGCCGCTGTAAGATCTCCTGTGTATGCTGGCAAGAGAGCTCTCCCGCTGGCATAATTGAACCACCCCAAACGAGCAGCAGTAGCTATGTCAGTGGGAGAAGCTCTCCTGCCGACATGCTGCTGTCTACGCTGGCGCTTTTGTTAGTTGAGGGGTGTTCCCCCGTCCCCCACAACCATGGAGCACCGATGCGGGGGAAAAAATGGTGGTTGCTCAGCACCCACTGGCAGCCCCAGCACCTCTCGCCTGCCACAGATCAACCGTTTAGCAGGAGGAGCTGATGGGGAGGGGGAGGAGAGAGGGTGAGGTGCCCTTGGGGTAGGGGGTGGGCAAGGGCGGGAAGAGGTGGGGCAGGGGTTGGGGCTTACTGGAAGGTGTGGAGTTGGGGCGCGGCCTGGGGCGGAGTAGGGGACAAACCTCCCCCTCTTCTTCCCCCCCCTTCCGTCCCCCGGAAAGGACAAAGTCAGCACCTGTGCCCCTAACCATCAAAAGTTTTACCAACAAAAATGCTAGTGTAGACAAAGCCTAGTTTTCACACGTGTTAATGCTTCTGTCCTGTCTGGTAATTTACTGTTACAGAGCAAACACGTAAGAATTACCTTATAATGTGGGATATAGGTATTATAAGTGAGATTAATGCAGGCAGCAACTTACAAGAATTTCATAAAGTCTAAATACAAAACACATTTTTATAACTGTAATACTTATATTAATAGTACTAATGCACAGATGAGTCAGATGGGTTCCAACTATGTATTCATCAGTGTTCAGCAGAGACCTGGGAGCCTTGGCATGTGCAGACACCTGGTCTGCCAGTGTCACAGTTGCCACCTAGTCAACAGTGGTAGTCATGGGCAGTGGGTGGGGGAGGCTGAGACTCCCCAAGTGGTCAGGCGTGGCCCCACCCACACTCCGCCCCTAGGGTCCCAGGCTGGGGCCATGCCACCCGCTTTCCTGGGGCTGAGGAGGCTGCAGCGGTGCCGCTGTGTGCTCTCCCTCCCGGTGCTCTGGGGCTGGTGGGGCGACTGCAAGCACTAGCCAGTCGGGGCGGGGGCTGGTGGCTACGGTGTGGGGGGCTCTGGGTTCTGGGGCGCACAGAATAGGCAGGGCCTCAGGCAGAAGGGGTGGGGCTGGGGCTAGCCTACCCCAGCCAGAGGTTCACGAGTCGCCCATGGTGGTAGTTTCCTTATCTCACTAGGCATCCCAGCTGTGATGGCTTGGATCACAGAAACCCCTGGGAGCTGCCACCTGATGTGCCAAGTCAACTTCTGCTCCTGCTTTCCTGCCCTGGCAGCTTAGGACTTCAGACCCGCTAGCCTGCTGCAAACCCAGACCCAGGTCTGAACCACGTCCCCTAACAGCTGTGGGCTTAACTGGGTTAATTAATAAGTTAAGTTATTTTATTAAATACAGAAAGTAGGATTTAAGTGGTTCCAAGTAGTAACAGACAGAACAAAGTGAATTACCAAGCAAAATAAAATAAAACCTGCAAGTCTATGTCTAATAAAACTGAATATAGACGAAACCTCACCAGTTCCAGTAAGCTTCCTTTTACAGACTAATCTCCTTCTAGTCTGGGTCCAGCAATCGCTCACACCCCCTGTAGTTACTGTCTTTTGTTCCAGTTTCTTTCCGGTATCCTTGGGGGTGGAGAGGCTATCTCTTTAGCCAGCTGAAGACCAAATGGAGGGGGTCTCCCATGGGCTTAAATTGACTTTCTCTTGTGGGTGGAGTCCCCTTCCTCTCTCCTATGCAAAGTCCAGCTCCAAGATGGAGTTCTGGAGTCACCTGGGCAAGTCACGTGTCCATGCATGACTCACAGTTTCTTACCAGGTAGCAGCCATGGGTCACATGCTACCTTGAACATCCTCAAGTAGACTTCTTATGTGGATTGGAGCTGTAGCTCACGAAAGCTTATGCTCAAATAAATTTGTTAGTCTCTAAGGTGCCACAAGTACTCCTTTTCTTATTGTACTTCAAGTGCTTCTTGATTTGCACATTCCTTCCTTAAGAAGCTGACCAAATGCTTTACAAAGGTTACTTAAAAATCAAGTCAGTACACAGCCAATATTCATAACTTCGAATACAAAAATGACACATGCATACAAATAGGATTAATAGATTCATTAGATCATAACCTTTACAGAGAGATGTTACATGGCATATGTAGCATAAAACATATTCTAGTTATGTCATATATACATTCATAAGCATATCTCCATAAAGCCTTATGGGGGGCACCATCACATCAGCATCATACTCCTCTTACTTTTTTCTTCAACTTCAGTTAAAGCTCTATTCCAGGAATCTTACATTTTAGGCTTTCAGTCATCAAAAGTAATTTAAAGACTATTCAGTGGTCTTAGTAAGTCTTATTCGGGCTCTTGATATTTCACTCACTGAAACTTACGTTAGTGCGCAGCAAGGCTTTCTGTTGGCCCTGAACTTGATTGCCACCAGTTGTCTATGCCCGTGCCTAGAAGTAAATGTCACTCTAGAGGCCTGTGTCTGTATTGACTCACAGGTATGCTGTCACCATTCTAGTGCAAAATGTTGTCTTGGAGCTGGCGTTTCAGGTTTAATGGAATTTAACTCAGGAAGACTTAATAAAATGCTCCATCTTAAATTTGAAGAGTTTTTTCAGTTATTTTGGTAGACTGTTATCAATTTTTTTTCACTCTAATAGGTGCTTGATGGCAAGGAGGAGGTTGAAAAGCAGCATCGAGAGAACATTAAACAACTGAACAGTGTGGTAGAGCGACAAGAGAAGGATCTCAGCAGACTTCAGGTCGACATGGAGGAGCTTGAAGAACGGAACCGAAGTGTTCAAGCAGCACTTGACAGCGCATACAAGTAAGCGGATACTTGCATGTAAAAATCAAGAAGTTTACACTTAGAAACTCCTGTGTGTGGTGCCTGAGAAATGTTTATAATATGTAGTAAAAATTACTTGTTAAGTCACCTTGACATGGTATAAACTGTGAAGATCACTGTAGTTTTTCTACTTAATTTGAATTTTATGATATAAAATTCCGGTGCCTTTAATTCTTGGTTTGTAGGGAACTTGCTGATCTTCACAAAGCTAATGCTACAAAGGATAGTGAAGCACAAGAAGCAGCATTAAGTCGTGAAATGAAAGCTAAGGAAGAACTTGGATTAGCTCTGGAGAAGGCCCAAGACGAGGCCCGCCAGCAGCAAGAGGCTTTAGCAATTCAGGTGAGCTTTAAGCCTGGGGATTAAAGCTTTCTCCTCTAATTTGAGAGTGCACTTTGGGCTATGAATGATGTGCTCTGCTGAAGGGAACCAGGCTTTGTGCAAGCTGGATGTCAAAATTCTCCTCCATTCCTCCAAAAAACAGCTTTTGCCAAAAACAGCTTGAAAAAAATACTTAACAAATCTAGCACGACTGTTCTGTAACCTAGTAAATAGAAAATAGTATGAACACCAGATAAGTCATAAATTCAATTAACAATGAGCAAAACATAGGAGGAGAAATGTCATAATGCACTAAACCACTTGTCCAAAGTCGTAATCTTTATTTTAAATATGTTTATCTTGTCTAAATTCGTGATTATAATTTTGGTGGTAAGCCACAGTTCATGCTTGTGCCTTTCTTGTTATGATGTTAAGTGTTACTTCCTTGAACTGGGCACTGTGTAACTAGTAGTGGGTGGGTAAACTAGTGAAACTATTATGCACATGTTGTGTGTGGGTATGCATAGCTGATCTGTAAAACTCATAAACTGGGGCCCCAGGTACAATATTCACTGATGCAAATACACGTGGCTGTAGCAGTGACAAGTGGAAACTGAATTCTTCATTCAGAATTAATGAAATATAGTAATTCTCTACTTCCTGCTGATACAGGTGGCAGACTTGAGACTGGCACTTCAGCGAGCCGAGCAGCAAGCAGCAAGAAAGGAGGACTATTTGCGCCAAGAAATCAGTGAATTACAACAGGTGCAGTAACAATTAGAATCATAGAATGATCAGGGTTGGAAGGGACCTCAGGAGGTCATCTAGTCCAACCCCCTGCTCAAAGCAGGACCAATCCCCAATTTTTGCCCCAGATCCCTAAATGACCCCCTCAGGGATTGAACTCACAACCCTGGGTTTAGCAGGCCAATGCTCAAACCACTGAGCTATCCGTGTCCCCCCCTCCCCATTTGTTTCATTGATATTTCTAGCTGCTCCGTGTTCGTTTGGTTCAAAATAAAAAATGCAAGGATTATACTGAGATAGACAAGGTGGATGAGGTAATGTCTTTTATTGGACCAACTTCAGTTGGCAGTGACAGTGCTAACCCATTGGGGACCCTAAGCAGGAATGTTCCCTCCCTCCCCGCCTGCCCACCCCCCCCAGCTCATACTAAAAAAGCGAATAAAAGGGCCCCTTGCAATTGCTTAATCTGCTTATGTTTAGCGCCAGCTCTGTTTGTTGGTGAGAGAGACAAGCTTTCGAGACACACAGTGCACTTCTTCAGGTCTGGGAAAGGAAATCGCAGTGTCACAGCTCAATGCAAGGTGGAACACATTGTTTAGCATACGTAGTTAGCACATATTGTAAGGGACCATTCAAGGTAGAGTGGCCCCTTACCACCTCTGTTGTCATAGGACAAAAAGAGAGGATTAGTGGGTTACAGATTGTTGTAACAAGCCATAAATCCAGTGTCTTTTCTGAACCCCCACTTCTGGCCTTCAAACAACTCTCCAAGCTCATCATCAGAAGCAAGTGCCTGACAGACCAAAATACAGCCACTCAAAGTGGCACCAGACCCTGCCAGACCAACAGATGGAAAAGCTTCAGACGTATCTCCATTACTACAATTATCAGCACCCCCCACAATACATATTTCAAGGTCCATGGATTCTACACATGCCTATCACGTGTGGTATACCTCATTCAGTGCACTAAATGCCCAAATAATAAGGTATGTGGGTGAAAACAGACAATCACTGCGCACTCAAACTCTCAAAGGAAAATGCTACGAGAGAAAAACACCCCATCACCGGTGGGATGGACACTTTTCACAAATCGATCACTCTATATCTGACCTATCAGTCCTCATCCTCGAAGGAAACTGCACAACACTTTAAAAAAACGAGCCTAGGAGTTTAAATTCATGTCTCTGCTAGACACTAAATGTGAACCAAGATACTGGATATATGGTTTATTAAAACAGTCTGTAACCCACTAACCCCCCTCTTTTTGTCCTATGACTGCAGAGGTGTTAACGAGCCACTCTACCTTGAATGGTCCCTTACTATATGTGCTAACTACATATGCTAAACAAACCATTCCAGCTTACATTTTGTTGTTACTGTGGGAGTGCCTTTCCCGGACCTGAAGAAGGGCTCTGTGTGGCTCAAAAGCTTGTCTCTCACCAACAGGAATTGGTCCAATAAGATATATTAATCTCCCCAACTTGTGTCTTTAACACCCCGGGACCGATACGGCTACAACTACACTACATACCTAGGATTATGTTAAGTTATTTGTTTAGGGGAGGGACTTCTAAAAGGAGAATACAAAATGCTAAAATAACTTGAAAGTTCATAGGTCACAAGATACCTTTTAGGCCATGTCTTGTGCAGAAGAACATTAGGAACAAATGTTAGGAAAAACCTTTGGTTGTTCTTTGATTTTCAACCAATATATTTCTTTGAAAATCATTATGCCAGCTTTTTAAGCATGACGGATCTTTTTAGTATGAAGCAAAATTTAGCCATTAAGGTTGTGATTATGCTGTAAAACTTACAGCAAATGGACACTTAAATCCCTTCCTGTCTTCCCTGGAAGAGTGGATTACTTTTTCATCCTTTTCTTTTAGGAATAGTCCAGAGATTAGTCTAAATGTGGCCTCTTCCTGGGGCCTGTGGAGAGAGTATTGCCTAATGAATATGTTAGCACCAGGAGGGAAATAACTTGATAGCAGATCCTGTTGAGGTGTGAAGTGGTTAGTAAAGAGTCAAAACTTGAACTTTTGGTAGGGACTAATTAGGGGAGAGAAATCCCCCAGAATGGAGTGCTCTTCTTTCTTCTCAAGTAATGGCATTTTTAAAATTGAAACCATAATATGCTGTCAGCTAAGTATTAAGGCCTGCTAGATGAGGCTTGTCTTCTGCTTAATACTGGAAACTCCAGTTATATACTAACACAACACTACCATCAGAAAAAGGGTCCTTTGGCAATTAAATCTTCTTCTACTGTCTGACTTTAAACACCAGACCTGTTTCCTAATGACTTGTCTAAAAAGTCACTCCAGCTCTTGATGATGTATTATTCTCCTCTAACTTTACTTTATTAAAAAAAAAAAGTGCAGTTTTAATAGTAGTTATTGTAGAACATGTAAGGATTGTAGTTACATTTTTAGCTGAATTTTGTGGTAAAACTTAAACTGGTCATGCCGTGTTAAGGTTTAATGGCATTGAACTAATTCATAATTCAGAGACTCCAAGAAGCAGAGAATCGGAACCAAGAACTGAGTCACAGTGTTACATCTGCCACCAGGCCACTTCTTCGGCAGATCGAAAATCTGCAAGCAACACTGGGAGCACAAACCTCTTCATGGGAAAAGTTAGAAAAGAACCTTTCTGACAGACTTGGTAAGTCTAGCTTGTATGTAGATTTTAATGTATTGTGTGACTGTCGGGGAGACACTAGATGGCAGTAATGTAGTGAGAAGAGCATAGACTTATGTCTAAAGTATGGGCGATCTGGGTTCAAATGTGTATCAGTAATATAGGATGATACATAGGTGTGTTGCAAGGGTGCTGTGAGGCGTGATTTACTGAATTTGTAAAAGACTTGAGATGGTATGGTAGTAGTGATTTATATAAGTGAAGAGCACTGTATGTGTATATATAGAATTTTAAAAAGGGAGTGGGCATGGGAGAGGGGCAGGAGTGAAAATGGACCAACATCTTGAATTGTCAGATGTGGTTTTTGGATTCCATGACCTGGGCTCAGCTAGTATAATTTACTGTGTGACTGTCCAAGGCTGTGAAACAAATATATTTCAGCTGCGTTGAGGGTTGTAATGAAAAACTGTTGCCCCTTGGATGAACAAAATGACAATGGAATAAAATGTCCAAAGCCACAGGTAGGGTATGTAAATGTTTCCTTTAATTATGTACTCTTCAAAACTAGAATCTCAAATCCTCCTTGCCCGGCAATCCTCTCTACCGCCAATTGTATATTCTTGTTTGGTGGCAGGCATACTGCCACCAATCAGTTCTCAAACAGTGCTGTATCTACTCGTCCACAATGAGGCCTTTACCCTGCTATTACGTGCTTCTCATGGCTAATGCCAAGATGTAATTGCTTACCATATTTTGAATGCTGTTGAAAAGACTACATTTCTCGTGAAGCCTGGAAATAGTACAAGAATAAACCTTTATAATGTTTGAAAAATATCTGAATTGCATCTAAACATTTGGCAAATATGCCAGACATTTCAATTCGACACCTAAATAGTTGGCTCAAGTTTTGGATGACTGACTATTTTGGCGTAAAAGTCAGCTAACAGTTGTTTTGTTTTTTTATAATGAATTGTGTATTTACTCTTTCTTGGGAATTAGGTGAATCTCAAGCCCTCCTGGCAGCAGCAGCTGAGAGAGAACGTGCTGCTACAGAAGAACTTCTTTCCAATAAAATTCAAGTGTCTTCCATTGAATCACAGAATAGCCTCTTGAGGCAGGAAAACAGTCGCCTTCAGGCTCAGCTAGAAGCAGAGAGAGCCAGACTCAAGAAACTGGAAAATGAAAACAATAGGTGAATTGGGTTAAGTTCTTGGCTCATACACGTTTCATATGGAAATGAAAGGAATATACTATCAAGTTTTTGTGTTTGAATAGGAAGACTTGCCCTTTTGTATGTATTTGATAACTACCATATAAAATACTGACTGTGTTGCCGGCCAAGTTTTATGAAGGAAGACACATACAGAGATCCTTTTCTTTATTTGATACCTGCTACTTTCAGGTCACTTCAGCTCTTCTGGGCTATCCATGTACCCTTAGGGTTCCTAGAAGCACTTCTTATGCATTGAGCCTTAAATCTCTCACCTCACCCAGGACCAGTCACTCTCACCTACTTTATTTGCTTTTGACAAGAATATTAAATAATGATCATGGGTGGCAGGAACCGTAGGCTTGGGGAGGCTATGCCATCCCAAACAGCCAGATGTGGCTCTGCCCCCAGCCCTGCCCCCCCTGCTTCCTCCCACTCTGCATGCGCCCCTCCAGTCCCCTAGCCAGTACTGGCCATGGCTGGGGCTGGGGCTATGTCTACGCATGCCGCCCACCCTCCCGGTGCTCTGGGGCTGGAGCCGGTGGCTGCAGTGGGGGAAGGGGCGGGGCCTCGGGTCGAAAGGGTGGGGCTGAGGGCTAGCCTCCCCCAGCCTCTGGTTCATGTGCCACCCATGATGATGATCTCTTTGGCCCTACTCTTGCAAGCTGCTTTGTGTAGTTGCAGTCCGTGAGCCTCCATGCAGGCACAAGGGTCCATCTGCACAGAGCAGCTTGCAGGATTGGGACATTAGAAAGCATCCAACATCTTCTCCAAAAAGAAATTAAATCAATCAGTTATCGCGTGCTAAGAAGTTGAACTGTGGCAACGACTATATTCTTAAACATATTCCTGCTTTTAATAGTAGAAAAACAAGAAAACATGTCCCTTGAAGACTAATGCTTTTTGGTGGCTCCACGCCACCACCTTCTGAACTTCTGCCCTGATGCATTTCCACCAACATCCAATACAGGCCTCCCACCTCTGCCTCGGCACAGACACTATTGTAGAAGCAAACCTGAAGTCAGTAGCAAAAATATTAAGTAACTATGAATTACCCTTGTGAAATTCTTCCTCTTGATTATGTCTCCAACAAACTGTGTTTGTTTCCCTTTTAACCCCCTGGGCTGTTCCTGGGGGGAGGTGTGCTTTCCTGCATTGGGATTCCAGTTCATATCAGGAAATTCCCTTTTCAGCATCCTGGTGGTACATTGGGAGGATCAAAATACTTTGGTGATCTTTCAGTAGACTTCATCCTATCTAGTCAACTACAGTTTCTTCCCAGGCAATCTACCGGTCCTAAGAAATTCTGACACCTGGGATAGTTTTGCCTCCTGGTTTCTGAGTTTAATTGTGTTAATTTGAGGAGTCATATGTCCACTTCTGTAGTATGCTTACGCTATTTTTTTGTATGAGAAATAGTTAAAGATAAGTTATTGAAAGTTGCTTTAAGGTTAATGTAAGTATTATTGGTTCATGCAATAGTAGACCAAGTATCCAGAATATTAAAGCAGCATGCACACAACAAACGAAGCGTAAGAGGATATTGCATGGAAATATAACAAGTGGTTAAACAGAGGTTCTTAAGATTAGCAAACATTCTAGTGGCCACATGCTACTTACAAATCAGTGTGAGGGTATTTTTCTAACATCATAGAGAAATAGTTTTAGTTCTCCATTTGGTAATACAGATCAATTCTGTTCCTGATGCAGTTAAATATTAAGCTTAAATATAGATATATATTTGTATAGGAAACAAATATTGTGCATTATGCTTTTGTCAGTTTCAGTAAATTATTTTTCTTTGTGGGAACCTAAAATAAAAACATGAAGAGAAGATTGTCTTTCATAAAATTACATTACTTTTCCCTTTTTTCAATATAGATATGAGGTTGAATTAGAAAACCTGAAAGAGGAGTGTATGAAAACTCTTGACGAAGCAAAGAAAGAAAAGGTATTGGTTAATTCAATATTGCATTGCTTCATCATAAAATTCTGAGTTTGCAAGGGATTAAAAATCCACATTTCCTCCTTCTAGACGCTGTTAGCTACTCAACTGGAAATGGAGAAAATGAAAGTTGAACAAGAAAAAAAGAGAGTAATTTTTGTACAAGAAACAGCAAAGGAAAAGGTATTTAAATTTGCTTTAATGTTAATTCATGTGTTTCAAAAATCTTATTGGGTCACATGATGACCGAGCAAGTCTCGAATGCTAAAATGTCATATAAACAACAAACAAGGATTTAGAGGATCTAGCATGGTAATGGCATGAAACTAAGTGTCTGGGACTTCTCTGCATCTTTTTTTTTTCCTGTGAATTCAATGCTTGTGTGAAAGGCACTGTATTGACAGTCCTGAATAATTCCTCTACTTAGTCACAGAACAAATGAAACAGGGATAGTATCAGCATAGATTGATCCACACTGTTGCACCAGTGTGCCTTTGTCCTTACCTTGAGGGGCATGACATTCAATGTCTGGGGCTACTGAAAAACTCTTGCCTCTGCTGAGACTACCAGCAAGGTGCCGGTTAATTCTAGTTGTGATGCGTCTGTGTGATATGAATGCTGGTCTATAGGCCCCGACTCACTTTGTTTAGCGTAGGTTACCAAATGCCCATCAGTTGGCAACAGCTTTCAGTCACTACCAGTCAGCAGTTGATATTCTAACACCGCTCTGTCCTCGCTGTTAATCTCCTAGTTGCTGCAGTTCTGAAATTGAAGTCCTGTTCAAAGTTATTTACTTCATCCTTAAGTCAACATGTATTCAGTTGCTGACTGCAGAGGATGTCAGCCTATTTAGAAAAACTCGTCAGTAACAGAGTTTAGCCTCAGAGATCCTGAGTTTGAGCATTGTAACGCTTTTTAAAAAATCTCTTCACTGTCCTTCATCCAGGGAAGAACCTACTTTTTATTTAGGGTGTAATTTCTGTGAGGCACATGAGCTCAGTGAAACACTTAGTTGTCTCTAGGGCTCATGTACTTTTGTGGTCTTAGGCCAGCATTCTGCAGTGTGGCTACTGAAAGACCACTTCCCTTTGCACTAGGTAGTAACGTCTGTTTCTGCATAGCCAGGAAAGCCTAAGGCAGTAGTGGGAAACCTGCAGCCTGTCAGGGTAATCCACTGGTGGGCCACAAGACAGTTTGTTTACATGGAGCATCTGCAAGCACGGCCGCCCGCAGCTCCCAGTGGCCGCAGTTAACCGTTCCCAGCCAATGTGAGCTGCGGGCTGGTCAATATAAACAAGTGTCTCGTGGGCCGCCAGTAGATTACCCTGATGGGCTGCAGGTTGCCCACCACTGACCTAAGGAATTGAACTTGGGCTAGATGTACTCGTGACACTGTTAAATCCACTTCACTGTTTAAACTTCAGTTAATATACAGAAAAAATGAATTTGTGCTCTACATTTGGGAGTGAAAAAAGAGACCCCATTATATGCAAAAAGGTCTGTTTATTGTCTTCTTCCTCAACAATCTTTGTTCCTTGTATTCACTTTCTCTTAACTAGCTGTTGTATTTTTCAAAGGAGCGCAAGTCATTTACCTTATCAACAGTGGAAACTGTTTCGAGTACTCCAACATTGTCACGCTCAAGCTCTATAAGTGGAGTTGATATGGCAGGGCTTCAGGCATCCTTCCTCTCTCAGGTAATGTATCATTTATCAATTGATGTTTTTTGATAAACCATTTTGCTACCTTTTGTGTGTTTACAATGAATTATGTTGGAGTCTTCAAATAGTTTTATTGGCATGTTAATTTTATCTAGCTAATAACTGCTTTGAAAAAATAGTGATTTCAGCTATTTTGCTTTCTTAAACATACCTACAAAATGTCTAGGTTTGCATAGCATTTGAACGAGGGTGCCTGAGAGCACATTTAAAAAAATATAGTAGAATAATGTGGAGAATATAAACTTGAAGTGCTATTCACGTAATTCGTTCCAAAGTGCTTTATAAAATAAGTTGACACTATATCTAAAGTTGACTCGACTGTTAATCCAGTGATTCTAGTTTAGTGCACCACTCACTCGTGACACACTGCCACTGTCTTGATGCAATCTGTGCAAAGGCAGTTGCTTCTGATGACTTTATCTATGAGAATATAGAGATCTATGCTAGCCAAATGGCAGTGGTAAGGGTGACATGACAGCAAGCAAACTTGACATGACAGCAAGCAGCTTTGTTTAGCTATTCAAAATGAGCTTTTGTTTGGAAGGAATATATATGAAGCATTGAAACTTTTGACTCTAATGATGACTGTCTTCATTTGCTGTTTGTATTGAATCAGTAGGCTCTTGCTTCTAGTGCTAAAGTCTTCAAACGTGAAATAATCTCAATGTCCGATCTTGTGGTTGGTTCACTTTTTATTTGTAGGATGACCCTCATGATCATTCATTTGGGTCAATGTCTACAAGTGGGAGCAATCTTTATGATGCTGTAAGGATGGGAGCAGGTTCAAGTATAATTGAAAACCTGCAGTCGCAGTTAAAACTGAAGGAAGGAGAGATTTCTCACCTACAGGTACTGTGAGAATCACTTTAAGTTTATTGTGTGTGTCATAAGTAGAAAGATGAACATGATTTTACTTTACTGGTTTGTTTTACAAAGTTTATTTTACTGATAGCTGTGTAGGGTCTGGATGTGCAAACAATGGTTTTGTCTTGCACTGATGTAGGGACACTCCTCCCCACTCATCCCCCAGGCAGTTCTGTTAAAGTCATAATGGGCCATCACAAGAGACATAAGCATGCATTACCTAGTTTTTGGATGAGGTGGATCAAGTAGACTCTACCTGGCTATCTCAACATTGATCAGGGTTCCAGGGAAAGGTGAAGAAAAAGGTGAGGAGTTCGTGTTGAATGCTGTTTCATAGGGCACTTAATTGAAGATGCTTTAAAAGCAGTATATCAACGTTCCTTCCCCTGTCCATCTCTGTGTTACCTGATTTGATTGCTTCTAGTTTCTACTGATCTGGGAGTGAAAATCCCCAAGACTTAACATAGTTGAAGCATAAGGAATACTAATGTGAATTTATGTGACATGCAGGTTGGAAAATAAAGAAACCACTTAAACGTGTGTCATTGTAAACCTGTCTTAAACTTGAATAATGTGTGTTTTCATGTTTAAGGTGTATGTACTCAGTTTAGCAAATTAACCTTGAGCTTCAATTTTTATGTATGAAAGAGCTCTTTAAATTGACACCTTACCCCACAGCAAATACTGTCTTACCTATACTATATTATTTTCTTACTTTATAAATCTGACATCCGCTTGGTACTGTCTATATCAGTGATACTCAGACTGAGGCTTGCGAGCTGCAAGTGTATCTTTAATGTGTCTCCTGTGGCTCTTTGCAGCACTGTCTCTCTTTTGGGTAATGTTGATAGCTATTTTGGCTCTTGAACCACTGAGGTTTGAGTATCACAGGTCTGTATAATAAATTGTTTTTCATTAAAAAAAAAATTAGAATGATTGATCTTGGAAGTCAAAGTTAGTAACTTAGTATGTCACTCCCAGCACAAAGCTCTAACTGTTAAATGCCTGTTATCTTAGCTGGAAATTGGAAACCTTGAAAGAACTCGATCAATAATGGCAGAAGAGCTGGTTAAATTAACAAATCAAAATGATGAATTTGAAGAAAAGGTGAAGGAGATACCAAAACTACGTGCACAGCTAAGGGTAGGTGGCTTTCATTTATATAAATCAGGTGAGAGATTGACATGTGATTTATGAAAACTCTTTTTACTAAGTTAATCATTCATAAATAAATATGTAACTCTGTAGATGCCCATTGTGATACTTAATACAAAATCTCTTTTCATTAAAGTTGAAAATGTGGTAAGAATCACAAAGTATATTGAATTATTAAAAGTTAGGCAGTGTAAAAATAACTCAAAGTAATACAATTTTAGACTTGAAAATTAAGTGCTCTTTTTACAGTAAAACTGATAAATTGGTTTGTAACTTCATAGGATGCAGCTTAGAGACGGATGGATTTTGTCAGCAGATTTTGCTATATTGCATGGCAATTATCAGTTACTTTCCAAATTGATTTTCAAATTGTTATGCTAGTAAACATACGGTTCAGTGAGTGTGCATACCTATAAAAGAATCCATGTTAAGAGTTAGGAATTGTGATATGCAGAGAGAGCCATAATTTCATAATTATGCCCACTGTCAGGAATACTAAAATATGTCACATCATCAGTATAATTGCATGTGTAAACGACCACTTCATAGCCATATAGTCACTTGCACACACAGTTGTCATAATTGTACACATAATTGTATACTGAAATTAGGCATGCATATTTTTGTGCTCAGAGCATTCCGAACATCTGGCTTGGAGCTCATAATTTTTGAGTGAATTGGAAGTCTTGAGAGCCAGCATAAGAATTAGAGTATTCCATATGAGTTTAGCAAAACATAACCTATCACAGTAAAGGTTTGATCCTGTCTGATCATGATACTCATGGAACTAATAAAATAAATATTGCACATTTTTAATCCACTCTTATTACTTAACTTCTTGGGTCCTTTTTTGTTGTTGTTCTGTTTAAAGAGAACACACAGATGCAAATTTTTTGAATTGCAATTATCTCATTCTGGAAAATGATTCATTCTTTTTTATACATGCAGCATGTTAAATTTTCAAACCAGAAAGTTTTTGATACTAAGCTTCTTCCTATAACAAAATCTAGTGATGGTTTGCTGAATGTTCTCTCCTTGACTCATTGTAAGTTATGAACATTAACAACTGCACAATTTTCAGACTGCTTTGTACTACGCAAAAATGAAGGAAAAGCACTTCTGAAACTGTTTTTGGCTTTCATGTGTACAAGCGCTTGTAAAATCTGTGGTGTGAGAGAGATTTAAAATTGAATATTGTAATTTAAAGTGACCTGAGTCATGTAGTAGATGCCTTTTCATTAGATGATAATTTGCGGACCTTTCCAGATTATTTTACTTTGAAATTCATATAGAAACTACAGCTGCCCACCTGCTGAATGGAATGCTGTGAGCAGCCAACCTCTGTGTTTAAGCCTTCAGTTACATTTCAAGATCTTAGTGGTCTTCTATAAAACCCTTAGTGGTCTGGGGCCTGTTATCTGATATACCAGAGAGAACTTGCAAAAAGTGCCTATTTTCTATAGAGACTTGGGCATTAAAGCCAGAGTCATTTATGAAAATTTTACTCCCTCACCTCTTTGCTCTTTGTAGTTAAAAATCCTGCCTTTGGAATTTGCTTCCTTTCACAGTTCTCAAGAGCACACATTTGGTGATATTCAGGACACAATGCAATATGTGTTTATATGGGTTAGCATTAGTTTAACTTTTCAGCTTTTTTAATACTTAAAGCATGATAGGCAATGTGTTAGACAAATAATGAAAACAAATATATGGCACTGCTTTTAAATTGGGGAAACAGCCAAATAACCAAAAGCCCATGTTATTCTAGGATTTGGATCAAAGATACAATACTATTCTTCAGATGTATGGAGAGAAAGCAGAAGAGGCCGAAGAACTTCGACTGGATCTAGAAGATGTGAAAAATATGTACAAGACTCAAATAGATGAACTTTTAAAACAAAGACACAACTAATTCCTGCTGAAACTGTAACTTTCCAACAATGACATTAAACTGTAAAGAGTGGTGTTTATGTAAATGCAGAATTCAAATGCCTTGTAAAAAAATGTACTATAAAAATGGGATTATATTGTAGAGTTCTTATGTGGGGAAAAATCATTACGCTTTAACAGTGTCTAGTACTGTTGGCAGTTAAATTATTTGTGCATTATTTAAAATGTGTTTAAATAAAACCATCCCTCTCTATTTAAGGTTAACCAAAAGGTGGACCATTATGTACAGACAGTAGCACAGAGATTATTTGACTAATGTAATGTTACCTAACCATACAGCACTGGAAGGCGTAAGGATAATGTAGCATGAGGCTTTATTAGACCTGCCCCTGATAATTTGCAGATTACTGTTTTACCCGCTTTCATGGGTGTACAGATAAGAGTTAATGTTGGAGGATTTTTTTAATGTCCTGAACATTTTTTGTATGATTTTATAGTACAAATAATACTTGTTTTTTTAACATGACTATAAATAGCAATGACTTGCTGTGTGAAACTAAAGGGGGTAGATATTTTAGGCTTAGCTTTTTTTTTATTAAGTGAAAATTTCTGATTTCTACTTTGGGGATCTTGAACATGCAAGAGTAACAATTTCATGTTTGTAGACAACATTTTATCTTCATATAACATCTTTTATCTTCACTCCCCAAAGCAAGGAGATTGACTCAAGACTGCTACTCTTGTTCTTAAACCCACTGCTCCATCTTGAATACTCTTTGTGCTGCATTCCTGAAGCATAACGGGGCCATTTAGAGACAGTTTTGCCTGTAACTGTAAATCGAACTAATGTCAACTGCAATAAGCAAGACAATTCTTTTGGTTCTTGTAATTTTGGGTGCTGCTTTTTAACAGTACTGTTTAAAAAAACAAAAACAAAAAACATGTATATAAAATTCTCTTGACACAAAATAATTGCTGCTGCTCTTCTGTAGCCATTCTTGGTCAGTCTGTCTGTCTTTAAACATTTTTAAAAGTGGATTCTGATAGCCTGAAGTGGTTAGAAAAGATCTCCCATTTAGGAAAGGCATTGGCTAGGAATCAGATAACAACCACATAGCTTAGTGTATAAAGAGCTACATTTCAGGTCATGTGTCAGAGGGAACTTCTGAATCAGACCCTTGGGAGTGCTGAGAATTAGCTTGCCTTCTTCCTCTTTGCATTCCAGACAGCAAATAGTTCATTACATCTCAGATTTGTAGCAACGATGGATACTTATAGTGTGAACTATGCTGCATATGAAATTAGCTGCTTATCATACCACTGCCTGCAATCTGAGAGATTTCTCTCTCTTCCTGTTAAGTTACAAATGCATATTAAGTGTCAGAGAATAGTCCCTAATGTGTTATAGCTCGGCATTAGTTGGACTTAATGGGACATTGAGACTTGACTGAGGCTTGGTCTACACTAGAAACATATATTGGTTATAACTTCATCGCTTAGGGGTGTGGAAAATCCACACCTCTGAGCGATGCAGTTATACCAACCTAACTCCTTGTGTGGACAGCACTATGTCAATGGGAGGGCTTGGGAGCCCTCCTGTTGACATAAGTAGCATCTTCACTGAAGCGCTACAGCGGTGCAGCTGCACCACTGCAACCTTTTAACTGTAGACAAGCCCTGAGGAATCAGCCTCTTCTAGAGAGATACTTCTGTAGTAGGGCTTTTCTTCTCAGGGTCTGCCTGCACTAGGTATTTCTGCACTGATGTAGCTACTCACGTATAAAACGGCGTTTGCACTGGTGCAGTTTACACTTTCAAACGAATAACATCTCTAGATTGGAGATCTGCACGACAGGAAAAAATCTCCAATGTTAGCACTAAGGTTTAGAATGAAATATTTAGAGGATTCTAATAAAGCAATAGAGAATTGTAAGGATGCTAAAAGTTATAAAGGCCTGCATCTGTTATAGTAATGTTTAAAACGATTTAAAATAGCTGTTTTGTGGGTAGTGAATTCTTATAGTTTCTTTTTCATCATGGAAACTAATATAGTTCTTATACTAAAAGACAAACTACGATTTTGCTTTCTTAAAATGACATTCAATTGCTGGTAAATACAAAATACAGACTAAAAATGTTCACTTATTTTGCAGAGGGTGAATCATCTATGGGTTGGTTAAATCGGTTTAAATTCTGATATGTAAATATTTAAAAATTGAGCCATTTGTAATGGAACCAATGTTCTAGTAGAGTTAAACTTAGTTTAGGGCAGCAATTAAGAATTGTTTTCACATAGTAGTTTCCCATTACAAATGAGACAGCCACTCATCCAGTAAAAAGAATGAACAGGTATCTAAAAAATGAAGATAAACTCATAGTGATTTATTCTTAGTAGACAAGTCAAGGACTACTCCCAAGAGAGAGATGCATCTAGCTTGGCATTTTTATTTGACATGATTGCAGGTGCTTTTCTAAGAGACTGTTCCATGCTTAAAATATGAGGGGGTAATTTTCAGTCAAAAGAACTGATATAGCAACTGCTCTATTCACTAATAACTGCAAATATTTTTCAGATGTTCTTTTCAGTATTGAAGAGAGTGAATAAATGGGAAAAAGTAGTGTACATTCTACATTCACTGTTTCTTCATTGGTTTTAGATATAAAGTGATATGTCATGTACTTCAGGCCCAGAATTTAAGTTTTACAAAACTTGACAGAGATTTTATAAATACTTCGAATTCAGTGAAAAGATGGCTTTTTGCTTGCATTCAGCCATTCTCCTGCAGTGAAACCATTCACTATACTAGTGCAGTAAATTCAAAAAATGAAACCGTCTAATATACTTTAATCATCAAAGCCTTGTGAAACATAAAAAGTAAATAACATACATGGTAAAAAGTAAAATTTTCACCACTACATTTTAAAAGTTTTGTTTTAATCATCTTGGGTGTAATATTGTTAGTTGTTTCTTTAAAACATTTTAATATACCGGTGTCCCTTAGATGCAATGCTGTTCTTGAGATTGTCTAAGAGAAATTTTTTTGGGGAAAAATGGATTACAAAAAGATTTTGGAAAGGTCTAACTTCTATTCAAATTAATAGATCAAAATATTACCCAAAGAATAACTGTTTTGTCTGTATCTGTTACAGTATCCAGTAATAAATACTATATGAGTGTGAAGAAACATTACCATTTCAAGACTTGCTCAAAGTACATTTTTCAAATGGGGCCTGTTCTATAGCCCACTGAAGGCAAGGGAAAGACTCCTGTTGGCTTTGGATTAGCTCCATGGATGTCTAATAGGGAGAAATGAAGGTTCAGTCCAACACTCATTTACTTTAATGAGCATTGCATTGCATCCTTAATGAACAACCGGAGTAGATGTTCCAAATACCATCTATCTGTATGTGTGTAAAAAAATTTATTTTTGCTAAAGAAAAGTTAATTTGTCCTGTTATGAGACAGTTTTTGTTATGGTTATGTAAAGGGCTACAACTACCTTGAATATAAGACAGAAAGTGGATTAATATACTATGAAAATTGAATATTTCAATTCTGATTGTAAAATAATGTAAATAACCTGTATAAAAAAGGGGTTGGGTAAAATAAAAATGGATGCTAATACTGTGTTCCTAGTTTTCTGTAATGAAGACTGAAAACTAACTGATGGTAGATGATTCTTTGCAAATGTCAACATGGCAGCCTGCAAAGAAAATATCTTAGCTAATTTAAATAAGCAGCCCTCAAAAAAATGAACATTGAATTGAACCAGGGTTTCTGAACACTTGCAATTTTTGTTTGTGCCCCAATATCTAGGCACAAGAGGATGGCTTACCAAATGTAATTCTGAATTTTAATGCTGTTACAGGATTAAGATAATGCAGAATTTGGACTAACTTCCCTTTAGGCTGTAAATGTAAAATATCTATCAAATGACCCATTAAAATTAATGGGACTTAAATTTATGCTTAAGTGCTTTGCTGAATAGAGATGTGAAGACAGATGGTCCAGTGGTTAGGGTGCTAGCCTGTGACTTGGAGGAGCTGGATTCAGTTCCCTGCTGTGCCACAGATTTCCTGTGTGACCCTGAACAAATCACTTAATGGTTTGGCCTTGGTACCTCATCTGTAAAACGGGGATAATAGCACTTTCCTACCTCACAGGGGTCTTGCAATAATATATTAAAAGGATGTGAGGTGCTCAGCTCCTATGGGAATTTTGTTTCCTCTTAGCTTATAGACACTTTTTAATTTTAAGAAAAACGGAAATGTACTAACATCAATAAATTGAACTGTGCACCAACATTGGGTGGACCAGTATTAAATAATGTTACTGTAGGTGACAGTCCTAGAATGTTAACCCTAGTCCTTTAGTTCCAAAGGTCCCTTTTCTAGCCTTTGCCCTTCCAAACTGAAGCACAGCATCAGAGAGATCCAAATACTGGCCAATGGCATTTTCAAGCAATAAAATAGCAAGTGATGTCATTCTCTCGTCCGCCATAGTCAATCAAAGATATGTTTTAATTAGCCTGAGCTTCAAAAAGCTGTGCTCACCGCTTGCTACTGTGAATGGCAGTGTGAGCAGAATCCCCAAAGCTATCCACACATTAGGAAAAGTGTCCTTCAGCTTTGCATTGTGAATGAATGGGAAAACTTGGAGTGGAGAGTGCTTCCCATGTTGCAAAATGTAACGGATGTTGTCCAATTCAACACGGAGGTCTTTATCATTGACGTCCAAACATTCCCCATGCGTCAGCCTCCGGTGAAGATTCACACAATTGTTCAAGAATGTTTTCCTGTCTGCCGGCAGCTTACTAAGGTCATACAAAAAACCCTAGGTCTTTTTGTGGTGCTTTATTTGTCCAAACCTTTCTTTGATGGACACTTGAGCAGTGTCAATAAGCAAGCAAAAAACCTCCCTCTTGAAACCTTTTTTTCTAAGGTTCCCATCACTTCATCTCTGCCCTCATAACCAACTGGTCTTTTCTTCTGATGAATATGTGTTTCCTTGAAGACAGGCTCAACTCCTAAGTTTTCTGGCATTTCTTTGGTAGCAACATTCTATTTTCCCTTTTGTTGCTAACAACAAAAACCGCACCTTAAACCTGGTGCCCCCCTACGCCTGGCACTGTAGGCAGTTGCCTGCCCCAATATCCGGCCCTACCCTGCAGTACTTAGAATGGCTTTTGAAAATAAAAAGGTTGCATTTTGGCCACTGAGATGCTGTGCATATTGAAGTCAATAGGAGTTTGCCTTTTGACCAAAGCAGAAGCCATATCTAAGTAGGGAAATAAGTTCAAGACTGAAGGAAATAAAACAATGGTCTTTTAAATGGCTATGTTTCCTGTTGGTCCATGATAGGAAAGGCCCTTTTCCGGTACATCCTGAAAATACCATCCTTATCCTAAGCACACCAAGAGGATAGCTCCTTTATAGTACTTCATTTATGTTCTGCTTTGTACATGGGTAAAGGGAAGATAATTGGAAGGTCTGAAATATACACAGATTTTTTAAAAGCATTTAACATTTATATTGCAGTAGCATCTAGCTGTCAAGGAGGTCAGGGCCCTGGTGGACTAGATGCTATGCAAACATGGTAAATAACAGTCCCTACTGCAAAGAGCTAAAAAAGAAGACACAATGGGTAGATGAGACAAATGAGAAGGTGCACAGTTATATGACATTTGTCAAAAATAACAAAGTAAACCTTAATCATGGGTGCAGATACCTGGGGAGGAGCTCCAGCTCCCTTCAAAATTTAGTGAGTGCATTAATAAGACACAAAGTCTGGAACAGAAGCTTATTTATCTCACTTGATTTAAAGGTGCACACATTTAGTCATGGTACACAAGTATTCATTAAAGTGCTGTTCAATAACTATTATTTTTAACTCTAATTGTCCTGCCCCCCCCCCCAAATAAAAAAAACAAAGTTGCTTAAAGCTCCTATTCTCCAGTCCATTAGACTGATCCTTATGGGCTTTGAACATGACAACTGAAAACAAGCTCCAAGAGCTGATAAAGTGTACAGAAAAAGCCTGCTTTACGTACTGACCTTTGCGTTGGTACAGCTATGTTGGTTAGGGTTATACCCGTACAACAACTAATGTGGCTGCAGTTAAAGCGATATTAAGGCACCTTATTCAAATATTCAATCAGTTTATTCCCTTTCTCAGAAGTAGCAGTAGGCATCGTGCAGTCTCGAGAGACCACGGGTATAGGTCCTGAGAGGTAAAGAATTGACTCAACTGATTTTATGGCAGACGTGAACGAGCGGGACAATCTCTGCCACATGGGTCACATTTAGAGGTGATGTTTCAACCCTTTGGGCTCTGCCTTCTACAAGCTCTTTTCGCCTCTGTTAAGATGGACTGCTTCCTCTTCTAACTTCCCAGACCTTTTTTAAACTCTTGTTTCCAAAGGGTGCTGTCCTGAATGTGATGTATAACTCCGTTTACACAGCTGTGTGTGTTAGTGGTTTAATTCTGTAGTACAGTATAGATCAGGGGTTCTCAAACGGGGGTTGGGGGTTTGTAAAGGGGTTGCAAAGTTGTTATATGGGGGGGGGGTCGTGAGCTGTTCTCCTCCACCCCAAACCCTGCTTTGCCTCCAGCATTCATAATGTTAAATATATTAAGTGTTTTTAATTTATAAGGGGGGGCGTCGCAGTCAAAGGCTTGCTAGGTGAAAGGGGTCACCAGTACAAAAGTTTGAGAACCAGGGGTAGTCAGAGTATAGTGAGTGGTACCATTTACGGTTTGGACATGGTCCCTATTGCTAACCGCAACCGGGGGGTGTCCACTGTTCCCCCTAAGCTGGGCGCATGCACACAGGTCCTAAACCCTGCGCCCACGGCGAAACACCGCGCGCACAAAAATTTGCACAGAAGCACAATTTGCACAGAAGAGTTTTTTTTTTGTTTTTTTGTTTTTTTGCGTACAGGGCCTGTCAAAAACTAGAGGGAACGTTGGGGCTGGCTCCCAGGACACCCAAGCATCAACATGAGCCAGTTAAGTGGCCATTTCCTTCAAAAGCATGAGAGCTGCTCCAGGGAACTGCGGCCCAGGGCCAGAGCCGGCGGGGTCGCACGCGCCGCAGGTGCAGGCTTCGGAGTCAGCCCGATTTGCTGGGCAGGACCCGGCCTCCCCGGGAGCGGGCGCCCGGAACGCGCGGCAGGTGAGGCCGCGTCGGGCTTAGACTCAGTCCGCGGGGATACGGAGCCGCCCGCCGCCCCCCTTGCCCCGCGGCTGCTGGCTGCGCTGGGTGGGATTCCGGGCGGTCAGAGGCCCCGCTGAGGGGCGGCTCCAGCGCCGGGTTCCAGCCCCCCGGGGCCTCAGGCCCGTCCGGCCTCCTCGCCGCCCCTCCCCGGGGCTGGTTTCCGGCGAGCGAAGCCAGCCGGGCGGGGCCGCCCGCTCCGCTCCCCGTGCGGCGCCGGCTGCGGCAGGGAGCCCGGGCGGAGCGGCCGGGCTGGGCAGCGGCGCCATCCAGCTCCAGGTGGGAGAGCCGGGGGAGGGTTTGGGGGCGTCCCCCGGCCTCGGGGGCTGCTCGGTGCCCCCCCTTGGTGGGGGGGGGGGCTGGTGCTGCTGGGGGGGCTGCCCCCCAGGCTGGTGCCTGCTGCCCCCCAGGCTGGTGCCTGCTGCTGGGGTCGGGGGGGAGGGCTGCTCGGTGTACCCTGGTGCCTGTCTCGGGGGGCCCAGGGTGGCTGATTTGGGGCATTTCTTCTCTCCTCTTTCACTGGGGGCTGGCTGGGTGCTGCTCTCCCACCCTCGCTCCTCCCCGGGTGCTGGCTGGGTGCACGCACAGGCTCAGGACCTTTCCCTCCCCACCCCTTACTGGAAGTGTGTGTGTGTGTAAGCGGAACTGGCTCGACTTGGGGGTCTGGCGCTTGGCATCTCCCGCTCAGAGTTTGGGGAGGATGTTATTGAAATTGTATTGGCTATTGTATATTTGTAGGGGCTGTGTTATCTACCATCCCCTTCTACGCTGAGGACTGCTTTTTCTCTGTTATCCAATGGGTCTCTGTAGAGCATTAACTCCTGTTACTTGCTCCTATTTAAAACCTGGAGCCCCTTCAGAGGCAAAGCTGGAGAAACCTCTTCCATTCTTCCTGTGCCACACCAGCATGGGCTTGTCCTGGTGTCAAAGAAAGGGCTATAAGTGGCCTTCCAGGTCATTGGTCATCCAGCACTAGCGGGAGGAGGGATTAAAGCAATTTGAGGGTGTAAACCTTGCCTCAGTTAAAGCAGCAACAAGTGTGACAGGCTACTTTGAATTTCCTCTGCCTCTGGGTTTGTGGCGGTTGAGAGGAAGTACCATTTTTGCACACACTAGTGT
The DNA here is from genome assembly GCF_965140235.1 of Caretta caretta. NCBI lineage: Eukaryota > Metazoa > Chordata > Testudines > Cheloniidae > Caretta > Caretta caretta. The sequence goes on along the minus strand of NC_134212.1, from coordinate 9,100,718 downwards.
CCCATTACTTTACTGGGCGTCAAATTTGTCCTACAGGCAGTCGGGTTCTATGAATGTCTAAGGCACTTGGCACCTTGCAAAACTGCCCATCAGTGCCTTAGCTCAGGTCATATAATCTGTACTCAGTGAAAGGCTCCATGAATTTATATTGCCTAGGCATTTGTCTGCCTGAACAGACTCACTGAGTTTGCAAGGAGCCCTGCTAACCACATTTCCCACCTCTGATATCTTAAACTTAGCAGCGGGTAACTTCAGAGTTCTATTCCTTGTGTCTTGTCTGGTTACAGAGCCCACACCCCTCTGTGCTGAAAGGCCAGCCTCATTTTTAAGGGCAGCGTTTAATTTTGCCTCACAATTAACTAATGGGCTTGTTACAGAAAGCAGCTGTTCAACTGCAATCAGTTGCAATCCACATTTGGTCCTTCATTTGTGAGCATGAGTTACCGTGGTCCCAAATGATGATTGCAGGGGCAAATTCCAGGCTCAGAATTGAATGTCCCTAAAAAATTTAGTTGTCTTGATCCATTGGAGACTTGTAACTGTAGAAAAGGGAGCTGTGGTTAGAGAGTTCATCTCAGATGCAGGGAGCTGGTTTGTGTTTCCTCTGAGGAGGAAAATGGTGCTCCTACTAACACTGACTCGTTTGGTTTGGGTTGGTCTTCTGAAGACGCTTAGATAACCATGGTAATAAATCCTGTAGGAAAGGGGAAGGTTGCCTAACTGAAAGCTTGTCAGCATAGGAGTATGACTCGGAGAGGCTTGGGAAGGCAATATTTAAAGCTATAGATTGGGCTCTGTGCCCAGCTTTAACAGCTACAAGTGTATGATTAAAAACGTATTGACAATTCTGCTTACTGAGTATTCTCAAGGTTTGTGGTTTTTGTATGTGAGATTTTCTATGCAAAATGTATTTAATTCTTCCCTGTATTCAGAAAATCTAGAGCAGTTCTCCTTGAATGGATAGGTAAGGCTGACAGCAATATTCCTGGTTTCAGAGTCGCAGCCGTGTTAGTCTGTATTTACAAAAAGAAAAGGAGGACTTGTGGCACCCTAGAGACTAACCAATGTATTCGAGCATAAGCTTTCATGAGCTACAGATGCATCCGATGAAGTGAGCTGTAGCTCACGAAAGCTTATGCTCAAATAAACTGGTTAGTCTCTAAGGTGCCATTAGTACTCCTTTTCTTTTAGCAATATTCCTATGATTCAAATAGCTTTAGTGGTTTACAGATACATTTATTTTAAAACCAGAAGGGACCATTATATCATCTAGTCTGACCTTCTGTATAGTACAGGCCACAGGATTTCCTCCAATTACTCCTGTTTTGAGCCTAATAACTTATTTGACCATTAACGTGTATCTTCTAGAAATGCATCCACTCTTGATTTGAAGACTGGATATACGTGTATTACATTGTTATAATATACTCCTTGAAAAAAACAAATGTGCAATGTTAATAAAACATAACCATGCTGATGCATTCAGAAACTTAGATGCCATATTGAGGTTGTATATATTGCCATTCAACTAGCTGATGCATTCCCACTTTGTGCAAGGAAACAATTTGTACTTTCCAACGTCCCTATTTTTTTAAAAGTTTATTATTTATAATCTTAACAAATGTAGGCCGTTTTGTAAAACAAGTTCTTCCTACAGTCCAGATACAATATAGTCTATATATAGTTTCCTGATTTGAACACTCAGGATTCCTTGGGACTTGGTGAAAGGCAACACACCCATTTCACATTGAATTTGAGTTGGCAATGCTTAATAAGCCTTCATGACTAATGATTCATTTTGTCAGACAATCCAGAGACGGTACAAATTAATCTCAGTGCAAGTTTTCCCTGCCTAGGAAAAAGCTGTATGGTCCAAGACAAAATACTTAAAGTGTATTTATTTGACAGAATATTGACCAATAGATATGTTATATTACTGTTTCTCCACTTTAACTGCAGGACTAGTTGGCTGCCATGCTAATGTTGCTTGCGTTTGGAGTGCTGCTTCAAGAAATCCTGGCTAATGCCCAAGATGAAAATCTTACTGAAATCAAAAACATTCCAGAAGTGCCATTATATAGCTACAAAAGTATCAATGTACCAGAAGAGCATATTCCATACTTTCTGCACAACAATCGGCATATTGCTACAGTCTGCAAGCAGGACTCTCATTGCCCATATAAAGTAGGTATTTCTATGTTTACTCAAATGTAATTTTGGGGTTGCTTATTCTTAGAATCATAGAAGTTAAAGATGGTACTAAGTTGGTCTACTTGCCAATGGGTTGGTCATCTCTGGGGTTAGAACTGCTCTTCCTTAAAACTACTAAGCAGTGCTCTTTCCTGACTTCCATGCTGTCACAACGATGGAGGGGAAAAAAGAATAGGATTTGATATATAAAGAGTTTTTTTTTTGTTAATTGCTGTGATGGTCTGTACCCCTGTATTCACCCATTGCACACTATTCTTATAATCTTTGACCAAGTATGTCTTGTGAGGTATCATTTGAAAACTCATAACTCGCTGGTCAATATTGTCCTGATAAACTGTGTGTGGCAACACAGTATGTAAAGTTATATGATTCCGCTGTATAGTGTTACTAAGACATATTCCAAGTCTGGGAAGCAGCCAAACCAGTTTCTCAGAGACAAAAAGACAAGCCGACACCTCAGCCAGATGTCAGCAAGGTCAAATGAGCTTCACCTGCTTAAGTGGCTATTCATTGTCAAGAAAAGGGACATAGGTGGTCTTAAAAAGAAACCGCTTAGGGTTCCCATCCTCACAGACTGTGTGTCTCTCCTGAACCTCAGCTGGAGATGCTTCTCGAAGAAGGGAAAGAAATATGTGAAAGGAGGGCAGATGCCTCAAATCATTCCTCCCTTTCTCTCTGCCTGTGGAATCCATGACACCTGAAGATCAAAGGAAACAGATTTGGGCTGGGGGCAGGGATCCTGTCTGAAAGAAGTTTAGCCAGTAGGACTGCTGAAACATGGGGTGAGAGAGACCTGACTCTGAATTCATTCTAGTTAGGTGTTAGTTACGTTTTACTTTTATTTTCATTGTAACTAATTCTGACTTTAAGTGAACATAAGTAATGAGCCATAAAAGTCTATCCTCTTGTAGTTAATAAACTTGTTTTTATCTAAACCAGTGTGTATGAATTGAAGTGTTTGGGGAAACTCCATTTGGGATAACAGGATTTGTGCATATCATTTTCTGTTCATAAGATGATGGACTGTATATGAGCTTGTGTTACCCAGGAGAGAGCTGGGCAGTACAAGATGTACATTTCTGGGGAAAGTCTGGGACTGGGAGTTTGCTGGTGTTGCTCTGCTGTGTAATTCAAGAGTGGCTGGCTGCAGCACTCAGACAGTATAACTGGGAGTAACTTAGAGGCTGGAGGCTACGGGTGAGACCAGGAGTGGTAGCTCTCACAGTGTGCAGTATAAATGGCACCTTAGCTTAGAGAGCAGAGGTGACACAGCTGTTTATCAGTCCAGATTGTATCCTAGGTATGTTTCAGAGGAACAGCCGTGTTAGTCTGTATTCGCAAAAAGAAAAGGAGTACTTGTGGCACCTTAGAGACTAACCAATTTATTTGAGCATGAGCTTTCGTGAGCTACAGCTCACTTCATCAGATGCATCTGATGAAGTGAGCTGTAGCTCACGAAAGCTCATGCTCAAATAAATTGGTTAGTCTCTAAGGTGCCACAAGTACTCCTTTTCTTTTATCCTAGGTATGTCACAGTGGCACGGCAAGGAGGGTGTGTGCATAGCTCGTTATTTCAAATGAGGTTTACACATTAAACATTGGTATAGCAATTTTAAATGAGTCTCAGGTATGGCTGGGAACAGTCAAAGAAAGTTAGTTTGTTGTTTTCTGTTTGCTTATTTCGGGTAATTGAAGTAGAAACAGTAAAGCATAAAAATGAGCATCACTGAAACAACTATGAAGCTACAATTAGCCAGATTAGAGGCAGAAGAAAGGGAGCAAGAATGCAAATACCAGAAATGGCAGGCAGAAATGAGACTGAAAGAACTAGCTTCTGCACTGGAAGCTGCCCACAGGCGAGCCATGGAACTGAGACTACAAGAAACTGAAGCTCATAAAAGAGCCAGGGAGCCTAAAGACAAAGAGGCTGAAGAAAAAGGAGAAGGAGAGGAAAAATAATTGGGACCTGATAGAAAAACATGGAAAGATCCCAGAGTTACCAACATCTCTCTCCACTCAAGGAACCCTCAAGGAACTCAAGTCGTGTCCTGCAGTTGTGTCCTGTGAGACTGCATTGAGGAATACGTCCCCACTTTTCAAAAGCTATGTGAGGCTCATATATTCCTCAGGATGAGAAAGTCTCCACACTGGTTACAAAACTGTATGGTAAAGCTTTAAATCTATTTAATGAAATGCCAATTCAGGAAGCTTTTGAAATATTTTGAATTTAAGAAAGCTGTTTTACAAACATTTTAGATTGCTCCAGAAATGTATAGTTTGAAATTTAGAAATCTTAGAGTGATTTCAGAGTAGCAGCCGTGTTAGTCTGTATCTGCAAAAAGAAGAGGAGGACTTGTGGCACCTTCGCGACTAACAAATTTGTTTGAGCATGAGCTTTCGTGAGCTACAGCTCACTTCATCGGATGCATTCAGTGGAGCTGTAGCTCATGAAAGCTTATGCTCAAATAAATTTGTTAGTCGCGAAGATGCCACAAGTCCTCCTTTTCTTTTTAAAAAGAGTGCCGGCATGAGTCATTGTGAATATGCTTATAAGATTTATGACTTAGTGACAATATGAGTGAAAGGGAAGGGGGCTGAGGATTATGACTACCTGCTTGATCTCTTTGCTCAGGAACATTCCTTGAGTATATGAACGAAAGATGTAAGGAGCAGCATGTGGGATAAATCTTTAAAATCTGTATTAGAAATGGCCACTCTGGCTGATGCCTCTTGAGCAAGCCCACATGTCCAATGAGCACGAGCCACAGAAGAAGGGGTACAAACCCAATGTAAAGGTGGAATCCCTTTTTGCCCCTGGGAAAAAGGAGGGTGGTTGGGAGCCTACGTACTCACCCCCACCCCAAATTGTTCCCTTCCTAGAAAATAATAAAAAACAATTACCATGTAGCCAAAAGAAACAGGCTTGTTGACACTGAACAGCACATTCAGACGTGTGAAAGAAGCTCTGTATACTAAATACAGTTATTAGAAATTTTCTAGACTTCTTATCGGGCTGGTATAGTCTGCTTGTCACCTCCAGACTTGTCAGGTGTATTGAAATTTTAAGTGCTAAGGCTCTAATCTTACAAGCACTATATTCGTGTCCAACTCATGAATATAGTCCTATTGAAGTCCATGGGAACAATACTTGTGTATAAAAATTTGTGTGTGTGTGTGTGTAAGACTGGGGCGCAAGATATAAACGGGTAGTCTAAGCAGTTCCTTGTGATAAAGTGGTGTGAGAAAACGTAAAATTGAAAGCTTTGTATGGAAGACTAATTTCAAAGAGACATGGTATTAGCTAACCGTTATTTGGAAGTCAGCTGAAATTTGCTGAAATATAACCTAATAAGCCAACAGTTCACAATGGGGAACTCCTGTGTTACAGATATACTTGAAGAATCTAAAATCCTGCTGGGGCTATGAGAGATCCTGCAAGCCAGAATACAGGTTTGGTTACCCGGTGTGTGATTATGTTGAAACGGGATGGTAAGTTTCCATTCTAAATGTATAGAAGTGCAGTGTGTCCCTAACATATGACGCTGTTGTTTATGTTGGCTATTGAGTTAACTTAGTTGTTTCAAGGCATAGTGCAGTGTTCTCTGCCTAAAGGAGGATATTGTCATTACTCTAGTCTCTTCATGGAGACCTGCATAACATTGAACTTTTCCAGGAAAAAAAAGTATTCTTTGAAGTATTTTGTGTCATGATATTTATGCAGACTGGCTAGTTCAGGGGTCGGCAACCTTTGGCACGTGGTCCATCACGGTAATCCGCTGGCGGGCCACAAGACATTTTGTTTTCATTGACTGTCCGCAGGCATGCCCCCACCTCCCGCAGCTCCTAGTGGCTGAGGTTCGCCATCCCTGGCCAGTGGGAGCTGCATAAACAAAAAGTCTCACGGCCTGCCAGTGGATTACCATGATGGGCTGCATGCCAAAGGTTGCTGACCCCTGGGCTAGTTTGTTATAATACAGCCTTAAATTCAAGTACCTTTTTCATAGCTTAAAAAAAGAAAAGCAAACTTGATGTTTTTGCCTGTATCCAGTTGATACGTTTCCTGTTTTGAAACTGAATGGAGATGAAAACAATACACTGGCTGGCTCTTCTGTTCTGGTTTATGTATTAATAACTTCAGCTTATAGAGTAGGCTTCCTCTCCTCATGAGATGGTTGTCAGACTCCTTCTGTGGTTAGGGGAATGATATTTTCAGTTATGGACCATGTTCTCCACCCAGTCTCTGTGATGCACAGTCTAAGGACAAAACCTGCAGTTTTGGTTTCTGTTGAAATTTGGCCTGAGGATGTTGTTTGTCCTCATAGCCCCACTGCTGGATCCGTACAGTGGGGTTGTTTTGCAGGATTTGTGCCATCATAACTAACATTCTTTCCATTCACTTTGTGTCCTTTTTGTGTGTCTCTCTCATTTTTACTGTCCTATTTTTGTTCTGTCTAGTCTGAGATTGTCTATTGTAGGAATTAAAAACATAAAATAACCTTCCATTAACCACCAATTGCATTGCTTCCACTCTCCATTGCACTGGTTACAAGAGGCATAAATTTTGCTTTTTGTAGCTCTGCTTTCATAAATAGGTAGACTCAAAGGCCCTGTTGTGATCACCATAATACATAGAAATCCCCCCAAATAATTCCTTGAGCATATCTTTTAGAAAAACATCCATTCTTGATTTAAAGATTGTCCAGTGATGGAGAATCCACCATGACCCTAGGTAAATTGTTCCAATGGCTAATTACTGTCACCTTATTTCCAGTCTAATTTGCCTGGCTAGTTTTGAGATCTCACAGAAGATGAGGATAAATAAAACTAATTTCTCAGGCATCCTCCTGCTCTTTGAAATAAAGGGTCACTTCAAAAAGCTAAAATGTATTAAATTAAGGTCCTTGAATTTTTTTTCATGCATCAGGGCTAATGACATTGAGACAGCTCAGCAGATATTCTGGAAACAAGCTGACTTTGGTTATGTTAAAGAAAGGCTGGATGAAATGAAAACCCACTGCAAGCCTATAGCAAAGGTAGGTGTTTTGATATACTTATAAACAATGCAGTTTTTAAACATAATGCCACTCCATAAACCCATGGTATACCCACACCTGAATACTGCGTGCAATTCTGGTCGCCTCATCTCGGAAAGATCTTTTAGAATTGGAAAAAGGACAGAGGAGGGCAGTAAAAATGATTTGGGGGATGGAACAGCCTCCTTATGATGAGAGATTGAAAAAGACTGGGTCTGTTCAGCTTGGAAAAGAGGTGACTAAGGCGGGGATAAGATAAAGGTCTATAAAATCATGAATGGGGTGGGGGAAGTGTTGTTTGCCCCTACACAGAACACAAGAACCAGAGGTCACTTGATGAAATTAATAGGTAGCACATTTAAAACAAACCAAAAAAAGGAAGTAATTCTTCACACAATGCACAGTCAACCTGTGGAACTCATTGCCAGGGGATGTTGTGAAGGCCAAAAGTATAACTGCATTCAAAAAAGAATTAGTTAAGTTAATGGAGGATAAGTCCCTTAATGGCTATTAGTCAAGAGGGTCAAGGACATCTCCATGCTGTGTGTGTGTCCCTAAGTCTCTGACTGCCAGAAATTGGGACTGGAGGATAGTGATGGATCACTCGTAATTGCCCTGTTGTGTTCATTCCCTCTGAATCATCTGGCACCAGCCACTGTCGGAAGACAGGATACTGGGCTAGATGGACTACTGGTGTGGCCCACTGTGGCCATTCTTATGCTTTTAGTAGTATTTTATTTTAATCAATCCCTACTTGTTCTTTTTGCACAGGGTGATTCATCTCTGGCCTGCTCACAGTACCTCCAGCATTGTAGAGCGACAAACTTGTACATTGATTTAAGAACCATAAAGCGAAACCATGACAGGTCTCTGAATCACTTTATGTTCCAGGAATACCAGCAATACCAGGGAAAATACACTTCAGAATGCATATTTCACAAATCTCAATGCATACGTCATCATGGCACCTGGGTTGCAAAACCTATAGAACCAAAGAGTAATTGTGCTAGGTTCTTCCCCCATTTACACTGGTGCAAACCAAACGGCTTACTGGGGAGACTTGGGACCTGATCCTGCAGAGACTAAAGCATGTGCTTTACATGTGGTGAGTAGTCCCCACTGAAGTCAGTGGGATGACTTGTAAAATAGTGCAAGTCTTTGCAGGATCTGGACATTGAATATCAATCACACGGGTAGATTTCAGGAAGGGGAGTTTTGGCGTGTCGCATTTACCATATACGGCGGCACCACCACCAGTCTTGTTGATATTCTCAAGGAAAAAATCAGTAGGACCACTCTCATCTGATTTTTTTTTTTCTCTTAGGAGCAAGTTGGTTTTGAGGAATATGTAGATCTCCTTTTTTAAGTAACAAACTTGACCATTGGCAAAAGCAATGTAACCAATGAGGCATGTCTAGAGGGCACATCATTTTAAAGGGATGCAGTTAACTTGAAATCAAAACAAATTTTAAAAAATGAGTTCAAGATAGTGTGTTGCTACACCTGCCCTGAGCCTGCATCCCTATTTCTTGGGTTCACAATCACATTTTCCTATTTAAAGATAAATATCTCTTTCTTGCCTCTATTGTTATATAAAGTGCTTGGTCACACTTACTAGTAAGGCTACATTTATAAATAGTTTTTAAAGGGTTAATTTATGATTAATATGTATTTTAATACATCATTAGAACCCAGCAGATCACTAGATTGCTTTTAACAGTTCCTTAGAGCACCTACTGGCATGCTTATAACAAGATTACACATGTTGCTCATGTCTGTAACATGCTTTTATCACCTGCTAGTCATTTCTTGGTAAACTGTTTGTGTTACTGTAATTACACAAACAGGTAAAACTAATGTCCATCTCCTGTACTGAGCTCCATGTGGGTGCAGCGATCCACCCACATGGCACTCACTACAGAATTGATGGCTAACTGATTGCACAAGAGGAAACTCTGAACCTGAATAGGCAGTGTCATTACATGCACAAATTAAAGACATTAAAAAAATTTGGCAGGTTTCAGAGTAGCAGCCGTGTTAGTCTGTATTCGCAAAAAAGAAAAGGAGGACTTGTGGCACCTTAGAGACTAACCAATTTATTTGAGCCTAAGCTTCCGTGAGCTACAGCTCACTTCATCGGATGCATCCGATGAAGTGAGCTGTAGCTCACGAAAGCTTAGGCTCAAATAAATTTTAGTCTCTAAGGAGCCACAAGTACTTCTTTTCTTTTTTAAAAAAAATTGGGAATCTTTTCTGTTAATCTTAGGAGTTACTTGTTATCATAGAAAACATTTCCCCTCTGAATACACGACTTTTTTAAAAAAAAGTTACTGATGTCCCTTTAACTAGCGCACACATTTAAATCTTATTAAAATATTTAATGTTAGTAGCTGAAAAATATCCCTATTGATGATCCAAATACAGTATTGCTGGTTTTGAATGCTATTTTGATACTGTGCCATCTGAATTCTTGTAATATTATGAAATGTATTAATTGGCTGAAGGATATTCTGCGCTGGAGGAATCACCAGGTTTTTTTTCTTCTTTTCTGTAGTCTGTGCTATCACTTCCTGGTAAATTTCAACCCTCTTGTACTATATGAAAATAGATAATAATTTATATTAAGTGATTTTTTGTGGGTGACTCTAATGCTCAGAAAGTGAAACGAAGGCCCCAGTTCAGCAAGGTGCTTAAGTATGTGCTTAACGTTAAGCACGTGAGTAGCCTTATTTAAGTCAGTGGGGCTACCTGTGCTGAAACTTAAGCTCATGTTTAAGTACTTCGCTGAATTGACCTTGCACCTAACTGCATTGTCCTGAGCCGGCTGCTGTGCAAGCATACCAATGTAGAACTGCAGCGTACCTCAGTGCTGATCTGTCTTGGGCTGGGCTCCTCTTGAACGGCTGCGCTTGGGCCAGGTATTTTATGTTCATAAGTTTTTATTCCTTTGCCTCAGATTCAAGGAGGACTTTCTCCAGAAAGGAGAAATCGGAGGCCGTTGTAACTTTGACAATCAAGCATTCATGGCTGAAGGTCAGCGCAAGAGTCCTCTGCAGTCTTGGTATGATTTGGAATTGTCACTGTTTCCAAGTAAAAACCAACTCTTAACTCTTCTTTCTTTGCCTGCCTTTCTTTGGCATCAACAGCTCTCAGTGAGGCATTTAGTGCTAATGCATTTCATACTGAGAAATGCTGACTCTCGGAAATAAGAAGTGAATACAGATTGAATCCCACACTCACGTAGGCATAGCAGAACTTGATGTGATCATACATTTGCTGCTGCTGTTTTCAGCACTGATGTGGGCAAAAGACTATAAATGTCTCACAGTTAAGTTTGAGCAACTGTTGATCCAACAGTTAGTTGGAGAAAAGGATATTGTCCCGTCTTGACCCAAAACAGCACTGTCATTTTGTTTGAGATCCGCTTGAAACTGTCTCTGAAACAAACCAAAAATGTGAAAAGTAATAATGGACTGAGCACAGTGCTGGGAGTCAGAAACCTGGCTTCTGAACTTTGTGCTAAAGTGCTTCTGAACTTTGTACTAAAGTGCTTCTGACACTTTAGCCTAGCTGAGTGTCTGAGTACTGTCACTTAACCTGTCTGCACCTCCGCTGTCCCATCTGTAGAATGAGGCAGTAATGATCATTCTTTGTGTACAGTGGTTTGAGATTTACAGATGAAAAGCACCATTAGCAGCCAAGGACTTAAACTTTGAGCATAAGTGCTTTGCTGAATTGGGGCCTACTTGATATCTGTGCTTTACACTCCTGTACCTGCAAAAGGGACTTTGTGCTTGACATTATGGGCTGGGTGCAACAATCTACAAGGCTCAGGGATGGTTGCAGGGAAGTGTTTCGTGAGGACACGCCATCTTGGAGTGAGGTAGTGTGGGATCCCTGGCTCTGTTGCCACTGGAAGTGCTGCTGTCACATAGGGTTTGTATGCACTGCAATTAAAAACCTGTGGCTGGCATATGCCAGCTGACTCAGGCTCATGGGGCTTGGGCTCTGTTGCTCTGGGACCCTCCCACCTTAATTGCATTGTAGACATACCCATAGCTGCAGGTTAATCTCTAGGGCAGGAGACATCAAGTAGGATCTAAGGATTCCTTTTCCCTCCTTGTCTGCTTCCATTTATTCTTTCTCTGACCTCACTAGAGTTCCTTTGGGTTCCTCTCTCTGGCCATGTTTAACCTCATTGTCCTCACTGTGATCAGTAATCTCAGTGCCATCTGAACCTCTGATCCATTTTCAAAAGATGGCTGTCAATATGCAGACTGTTGGTTACCAGCAAAATGAATTCTCCTAATTGGCTTCGGACGTAATCAGCCTTGCACCTGCAGGCGTTAATCTCGCCAAAGCATTGAGGTCTGTAGTGGAATGCCTTTTAAATGCAGATCAACCAGTGGGACAGAAATGTATTCAAATTAACTGCACCCTGGAAATATGGATGGAAGGAAAGACACTTTTCACAGTTCTCTGCTGGGTTGATTTGTAGATCAAAGATGCTGCTTGCTCTCGAGATCAAAGGCAGAATTTTTAACCTTTTGAAGCTAATGACCTAAAACCCTTCAGTTACAATTAAAAATTATTTTTAATTGTCAAACCTTATCAAACTTTGGCAGCATTATTAGATGAAATTTACATTGTGAACTGTCACTAAACTCTGAATGTGTAATAGGTACTTTATCTTAAAAGCATACTACATATCATTGAATAATTTCAGGTTTGCCGAACTTCAGACATATACTCCACTAAGCTTCAGACCCATAGAAGATGGCAAATGTGACATTATTATTGAAAAGCCAACTTACTTCATGAAATTAGATGCAGGTAATCGATATTATTTTTCTGTGTCATAAGTGTGATAATGTAGTGTCTATTTACATTACATTTTTAGGGTGTGTGTGTATGAAACTCACTCTGAACATGTATGTGGTGTTTATAGATCTTTGAATTAGAGTAAGATTATAAGACTTTGTTTTCACTCCCTTTTCATAGTTCAACCAAATCTGTGAGATTGTGACAAAGTGCAAGTTTTGTACTATTAATAGACGCTTAAAAAAAAAAAACCACCCAGAAAAGTTTCACACCACTTCCATTAAACTTTGACTCATGATGACTGATTTCATATTGCACTTGCACATTATGGGAGTAAACATAATTTATTACTGGCTCTAGGACTTCAGTAATTGCAGCTTCTGCATACATAGGTATGTAACAGTTACAGGGTGGTGGGTGGAAGTCATGTACTTCAAGAAGAGACCCCGAGCAAATAACTTTTTATGTAGATGTGTCAGTTTAAAAGTATAAAAAAAGCTTTTAAAGAAATTTTTTAAGGCTTTGAGCTATGTGAAAATCAGCTGCAAAGTATGTAATATCTTATCTACTTCAATCTGGGAGAGTGATTGCTGTCCTGCACCATATCAAACTTCATGAAAGGCCTGAAGTATCTTAAGAAGGTCTTTCCATCATGAGTATTTTAGCATTTCTGCAGTTTATTCCTCTTAGTTTAATGTTCTTCATTTTAGAGATTTAACATTAATAGGGGAGAATATTTAGTCCAGTATTTAGACAAATGGATTAGGCTTTTGTTTTTAAATAGGAGTGGGTAAAAACACTGCACTCCAGGGTCTGTTTGAAGCGGGCTTTGGAGCAGGTGCTAAATGAATCATGTCGCAAGAGTAGTGTCTCATCCCACAGCCCAAGGTGAAGTTTACTGTACTTATTTTAAAAAAAAAAGCCTGAAAACATTTTGTTGAAGTCCTAATATTAGTATTTGCAATGTGCAGCTTGACATGGCAGTACCGTTAATGTGGCAGTAGCTTTAGTATACAATAGAAAATCACAATAGCAAGTGTAACTTCAATGAAGTTTAATTTGTGGTTTAATTTCATACTGCTTTTGGCTGCCCTGCCTATTCCTTGGCTTTTTCTTAAAATGAATGGTTACTTCATAGTTTTTCTCATGTGATTCCATCCCTACTGAAGCGCTGCATCTCTAAGGAGTATACTAAGTTCTCAGTCACATAAAGAGTAAAACGAATTTAAAATCCAGACCTTTCTATACACAGGAACAGGGAGCGTATTTAGTAATTTGCCTCTGAATAATAAACATGATTTTTTTACAAAAATGGGAATGAATAATGTAGTATCCTGCTTTATTAGTAAAGAGCTTTTATTTCTCCTGCCAGGTGTTAATCTGTACCATCACTTCTGTGACTTTGTCAATCTTTATATCACTCAGCATATTAACAATTCGTTCAGCACGGATGTCAACATTGTCATGTGGGACACTGTAAGTAGGACTTTCTTTTAAAATATTTGTAGCGGTTGTATCACACGGTGTATCATGTGCTGCTTGAACAGCATCCCATGCTTATCTTCTAGCAAAGCAGCAGTACTGCCCTGGAATGAGCCTTGGCTTATTGATTATACAAGCTTGTACATTGTAATCAAATCACTTGGTGAGACCTGCTAAATGACACATGCGAGTCTTTGCATCTTTAAATTATGGAGTCCTAGGGCCTGAAAATCCCACCTGTCCTTCAGAGGCTGCTTGCCTGGCAGGGTGAATTCAACTGAGTGACGCACGCCCTACCCGACTGCAGGAAGGAGTAACAGGCCCCAGCTCTGCAGGACTGTTTTTGTTGAAGAACACCTCGTGTGAGCATGGTGGAATTTTGACCCACCTCTTGTTCATACCAGTAAAAGTGAGACGAAGGGCTTGTCTTCACTGCAGCAGCTAGCTCAAGTTACTCCACTGGAGCTAGCCTCACTCCTGCAAGAGCGACCACACTGCAAAACAGCATTCCAGCTAGGGAGGGCCGAATTAACCCATCACTGGGCCCTGAGCGCACACACTTCTGGTCTGCTGGCCAACTCGGTTAAATGCTCTCGCGCAGCATGGATGTGTTTAACCCTGTCCTGGCTAGCACAGCTGCACTAGTGATCTGTTAACCAAGCCACATCCAACTCCTGCACAGATGTTGCTTAACTAAGATCCTGTCTTGAAATACTGTCCTTAGTGCTTACCATATAGAATGCTACACGGCTACAGCACTGAGAGAACGGTAATCCTAGTCATGCTGGAATTTTAGTAAGTACTTTCTCAGTGTTGCCACTGTATTCCAGCTGTATTGCTAAGTGTTTAGTTTCTCATTGTATATAACAAAATCTTTCTAATTATCTCTCGCTTTCACAGTCTGACGTTATTTCTTCATATAGAATTTCAAAGTAGAATTTCCCCTAAGAACTTTGGGTTAGATTTAGTCTTATGGAATTTGTAGGTATGAGACAGGGAAATACAGCTGCTTGTATTGTTTTCCCCACAAAAGAAATGTGCAACCTGTATTTAAAAAAACCCCAAGCAAACACCCTAAATCTTGCTATTTAATGGCTAGCTCATGAACAGTCTCTTTGCAGTCAGTTCTCTTGATTGCCTTCAAATGTGCTACTATGACATTAAAAATAAATTAGTCCCACCTAACCACACTACTTCTAACTGAACATTTTTAGTGGCCTTTACGGAATTGAAACTATGACAATTTGTCTGTTAAGCATGGGGAAATGAGTTTATTAACCCCTACTGAGTGATGTAGGACTAGTTGTTGTTTTTTTGTTTTTTTTTATTCACTTGGTTGAAAAATTAGCAATAACATTGCAGTCCAGAAATTCCACCTCTCTAGAACATTGTCTCAAACTGGTGCAGGATTTTGTTTTTAACAACTATTTTCTGCATTCTCTGTATGTTCTAACTCATCTGAATGTTAACCTTCCTAGAATTGCCAGGTCTCAGCAGGGTATATCTCCTTGCTCTTCAACATGAATCCTCCTGGACAAATCAGACAAAAATAACCTGTTTCTAGGTTCTCTAATATATTGGAAGCCAGTACATGTAAAATATAAGCATCAGTCTTCCTTTACGTGTAGCATCTGTAAGTTTAATAGGGACATGAACACATATAATTTGTGGTCTTCCTAAGAGATCAAATATATCAAAGCCTCATGATGATTTCCTTTTAAAAACAGCAGGGATACTTTTCCTATTGTTCCTATATTACTAGGGTCTTAACATTGTATTACTTCTTACAAATGCGTAACACAAAATAAATGCAATTTTTTATGTACTGGAACAGATCACTTTTGTTGACACATTTCAGAGTAGCAGACGTGTTAGTCTGTATTCGCAAAAAGAAAAGGAGTACTTGTGGCACCTTAGAGACTAACCAGTATATTTGAGCAACTAAATTGGTTAGTCTCTAAGGTGCCAACAAGTACTCCTTTTCTTTTTGTTGACACAGATTTTATTACCTCTTACCACCAGATGATGGCACCAAGAAACTTCTTGATTTGCTGAGAGGTGTCTGTGGTTACTAAAAGACAGACTCCAGTTTATTACTGATTCCCTTTTCTTCTTAACATAATTAGATATGCATGCACTTTTTTGCTACTGTAGAATTGCTGTACTGTCCTTATTAAACAGAAATGCCCTTAGATGTAGGTGAAGCACAGCAGAAAATGAACAGGAAATACATCAGGAATCTAATCAGGCATTATCTGCAGACACCCCACCTTCAGCCACGTAAAGTGACGTTTATAAATTCCCCTACAATCAGTTCTTTTATGGAGAATAGGCAGCGATAGGAGTAGAGCTTTCAGCTTTGAAGATCAGTGCTTTGCTACTGATCTGGAAGAGCAGTTCTTATAACACAAGCCGCTGGAGAATAATATCGAACCTGAAATTCATTAAAACTTCATTGCAGCAGTGGGGGGAAAAGCAAAGCTGCAACCTAATGAAATATGCCATCCTTTAGATTCTGTTACATTTCACTGGCTGCCTGCTCTGTCTTGCAATCTTTTTTAGTCTCTTTTAAAAAATTGGTTTTATTAAAAATTATTTTCACTTCACATTAAAGACTGATGGACACAACAGCTGCAACATCCAAAAGAAGTGTACGTGCTGCAAAAAGCAGTCCGCTTCCAGCTTCCTGAGCACATATCTAACTGTAGTCCAAAAGAAAGCACTGATGCCTCTTTGTTCCATACATATTAGTGATCTATTAATATCTGTGGAGAGAAGGTGTACCGGGGAGCAGAAGTGTGGTGATTCTGTGGCAGGGTCACCTGCAGGGATTGAACCCAACCTTTAGATCTGACAGCATGAGCCTCTACTGCTTGAGCTAAAGGACAGGATCTGTTAGGATTACAAAGTTAGGCTGACATAGTGATTTATGTTGACCTATTTGTGCATGTGTCTACACTCAGATTTGTCTGCATAAGTGACCCATTATGGCAACACAGTAAAACCACCTCCCTGAACACCTAGTAGTCTACGTTACAAAGTTAGATTGATGTAAGTTCTACTCCACAGTACGCTGTAAAAATTTCCCAAAAGGCATTGCGCTGGGTGGTGGTGCGTGGCACGCTGGGATACCTACCTGTGGTGTACCACGCTTTGTAAGGACTTCTGGTGAGTATGTGCAGCATCAACACAAGCAGCTAAGTCTGCATGAGCGATGTACTAACTTCGGTGACCGTACACTGACGTAACTTACATCGAACAAAGTTTATAGAGTAGATGTGACCTAACTGGCTTGAAGGCAGTAGCAGGCTTCCATCTTTATATAGTCCAGCCACTAGAAGCATTCTTACCCATTATGTTATGAGATACTGCAACAAGTTGTTACGGGTAGTGCCGAATTTCATCACAAATTTGCCTGTTATTTCATCCAGCAAATAGAAGTGTTTCCATCAAAGGCACTCTGGCTGAATCAAGTAGCCGCTCTGTGTCACTCAAGCAGGTAGGCATGTGCAGAGGGTGTTTCTAGAACCAGGAGCCTGTCCCAGAATCAAGGAGGATCCAGAGCAGGCTTACAATAACTCTTTATTTCAAACGCCTGCTCTGCACATGCATTCACAAATGGGTTTGTTAAACTCAGCAGCCCCACTTTACATACCCATCCTTCCCTCTGCCCTGCCACCCCACACCCAGTGTTAGTTCTTTTGTCTTTGGGGAGAAGAGGGAGTGCTGGACACCTCCCCTTGCTGGCTGGTCTCTCCACCTCTTCAGGTTTGTCTAGACTAGAATTTATGCCTGTTTGAACCTGAGTTGATTCATTGCCAGTTAATCTGAGTTAGCTAACACAATTGTCAATTTTAGACATTGCAAACGTCTGTGGTTTGCTCCAGGCTGTCCTGGTTACTATGGTGATGGGGCCAATATAAGAACCTGAACTAATATATCGAATCCACAGATTGTTACATGAGAGCTTTTATTCACTGTGCGTGTATGTGTGTGTTTTCTCTTTTCTCCTAGAGCTCGTATGGCTATGGGGATTTGTTCAGTGAGACCTGGAAGGCATTTACTGACTATCACATAATACACTTGAAAACATATGACTCTAAAAGGGTATGGAATTGTATATTAAGCTATAGTGCCATGATGGAGTTTCCCAGCCAAACCAAAAGCCAATATTTCAGGAGAAGGCCTTACCCTGGTAACAAAGCATAGCTAGACTCGAGGTTTCCCTACAAATTAAGACCAGGGTTGTAACCCCCTTCCCTGAAGTGGTGGCAGCTCTTGTGTAGACAGAGCCATACTTCTGTGGTTCTGTGAGAGGAGATATTTAAAGTTCGGGGGTTTTTGCATCAGCAGCAGATGTACGCCTGTTTCTGACATTGGAGTACATTATGGAGATTTTAGCATGTTGTAGCAGGGTTTGCACAGTGAGATACTGTGTGGCAAGCTATTGTGCTGTAGATTCACACCCTGGCTTGCCACGCACTAACTTGCCGTATAGACAAGCCCTAAGGGTTTTTTTGTGGTATCGTTCGTTCCAAATCTTGTAGTTTTCATTGGGTTGTATTTCTCATCTGTGTCTTTAATATAGCTTTTGTTTGATATTCATGACCTATTACGATATTCCTTCCCTGCTTCCAAGATATGAAGACTCTGGTATATAGTCTACCCTTGATTTTTGTTCTCAAAAATCTAGCTGCCTTCAGTGGGAATTCATCTTGTCCTCTCTTAAATCCCTCTTTTTAAACCTGCCTCTTCCACAATGCCTCTAGATTGCTGCATCTGCTTAGGTAGATGAACACCTGTGACTACTGATCCATGAAACCACAAATATTCCCTTGTTCACCATCCTACCTACTCCTTTTTGTCTTTTTCCACCTGTTGCATCTTGTCAAAACCCTAGACTGAGTTCTCTGGAACAGCAACTGTCTTTGGGGATGTCCATACTGCACTCACAAGGTGTGACTGCAGCTCGAGTAGACACAACTGAGTTAGCTTTAATCTAGTTTGTTTAGGTCCCGGAGCAGGGAAACTGCAGCAGCGTGCTCTTCATCCCAGGCTAGCCCTGCGAGTGTAATTACCTGGAACCCCAGGTAGCTCCAGACCTGAGAGATCTAGATTACAGCTAGCTCAGGTATGTCTACCCACCTTGTGATTGTGTTATAGACATACCCTTTGTTCTGTTAGTTTGCAAAGTGCCTAATATAATGGCGTTATGATCCTTGATTGGTGACTCTAGTTGCTGCCCCAATATAAACAGTATCTGCAGTGAGCAAGCATGTGGTGTGCCCCTTTAACTGTGTATTAGAGTACAATCATAACTTTAATGGTCTTCCCTTTCAGGTATGCTTTAAAGAAGCAGTGTTTTCATTATTGCCTCGAATGCGATATGGCTTATTTTACAATACACCACTGGTGAGTCCTTTTTATCCTGTCAATGTGAAAACTAGATATCGATGTTCATATCAGCATAAAACTTCAGCAAACAAATGCTGGAAAAACCTAGCTGAGTTATTACAATTTATATACTTGTGATATAAACTGTAAGTGAAGCATCTGATTATAATAAAATTGCCTCTCTGATTTCAGATCTCTGGCTGTCATGGTACAGGATTATTTAGAGCATTTTCCCAGCATGTGTTACACAGATTAAATATCACACAAGAAGGACCCAAGGTATGACTGATACAAACTTGGTATGAAGCTTGCATTTCTTTTCTTTAAGCAATCCTAGTTCTTACCCCAGTAAGTAGAAGTAGCTGCGAGTGTCCAGCAGAAACTAGTGGCAAATATTACTATTTTTTTGGGTCCCTCATACTGAGGTTTTGGGTCCACCTTTTGTTTCAAAAAGTTCTTTTAGCAAATATCTACACGTATTTGTAGAAGGCTGCTCCAAGTCCTGTTCCCACTGGAGAAGACCTTAGCACACCTCTTCCCCATTTCAGCCCTTCTGTCTCCAAGGACCTGCATTATGACAAATGTTCTTCCAGGCCAGGAGAGCTGGATGCGTAGCTCCTTCTGGAGTGGCTATCAGGCGCTGCCCTTGAACACCTGAGAGAACACCGCAAAGCCATGCATGGTGCACTTCCTTTCTACAGAGACTCAGGTGCTGCTTCTGCAGAGCCACAGAGTCCCTGATGACCTGGGAGCAGAGAAATGAGCAATCAAATCTGGCCCTCTGATCCCTGCATGGTACCATTAGGCAGGCCCAAGGCTTACCAGTTTTAAAACACTTGTTATTTGTTCAGACCATTACAGTGGCTGCATTGATGGATGCAGCGGCTTTTGATTTTCTGAAGTATTTGCCAGAGAGTAGCCTACATGTTATCTCTAAGGGATACGCTTTGAAAGTACAAGCATTTAGCTGTGCGTCTCCTACTGACGTTAATGGGACTCATGCAGCTAAATCTCCGGGCTCCACTTGGAAAATTTACCCCTAAGGGACCAACTGATTTTAAAAGGTGAGGGAGGGGGAACGGCTACACAGGCAAAATAACTTTTTTCTGCAAGTCTTGTGCATGAATCATCCTCTGTTTCTTTCCTGCTTTCAGATACGCCTGTAATGGCCAATGCAGAGATTCTTTTGTACTGCATAAAAGTATATACTTTTTTAAACCATTCCATTGTTGTTAGGGTCAAGAATTTTGCAAAATATATGAAATGTTTATGCTAATTTTGGAGGGCGTTATGTTATGCTATATCGGTATAACTACGTCGCTCAGGGGTGTGAAAAATCCACACCCCAGATTGATGTAGTTACACCTTTCTAACCCCCTGTGTAGACAGTGCTATGTTGACAGGAGATCTTTTCCCATTCACGTAGCTACCCCCTCTTGGGGAGGTGGCTGAACTCCACTAACAGGAGAAGCTCTCCCATTGGCCTAGTAACGTCTTCACTACAGCAGTGCAGCTGCACTGGTGTAGGGCTGTCTGTGAAGACCAGCCCTTTGTCTTCAACTAGCCATGTTTTCTCTGGGGTATGGAGGCACTCCTGTATATGACACTTTATCTTCTCCAGACCTGTGTAGAAATTTTTAATACTCAAGTAATTGTTTCCTTTTAAAAGTTTCATAGCAGTTTTACTGAGTATTTTTGGTCCGTCAGGCCCTGCAGATGGGTATACAGCATTGCAGTATCTCTCATCTCTTTTTAGGATGGAAAAATTCGCGTCACAATACTTGCACGCAGTACCGACTACCGGAAAATATTGAACCAGAATGAGGTTGGATTATTTTACTGTCTTTAGTAAAAAATTAAACTTTTTTTTTTTAAATCTTATGTATTGTGCATGATGCATTAGGATTTTCATATAAAACCAAAACACTATCTAATGGTAAATCTTGAACAGGCTCAGTGGTAACACTACATTAATCTGACAGAGGTTCTAGCCAGTATCCATTTCTATATCTCTGGCTGTGAGCCTCGTAGCCTTTGCCGATTTCCTTATGGAGATTGGTAGAGGACAGCAAGTAGTGCGGCCAGATCAGAAGTGCCTGCCTTTAAAATTTAAAAAAAAAAAAAAAAAAATGCCCACAGTCATAAAAATGTAGGGACCTTGAGATGTCATCAAGTCCAGCCCTCCCCCTGCACAGAGGCAGGACCAAGTAAGCCTCAATCATCCCAGACAGGTTGATGTCGACATTTCTTAAATCCCTCTGGTGATGGGGATTCCACAAACTCCCTTGGAAGCCTGTTCCAGAGCTTAACTACCCTTATAGTTAGAAATGTTTTCCAGCTATCTAACCTAAATCTCCCTCGCTGCAGATTAAGCCCATTATTTCTTTAGTGGACATGGAGAACAATTGATCACAGTCATCTTTATAACAGCCCTTAACCTATTGGAAGACTGTTATCAGGTGCCTCCTCAATCTTTTCTCAAGAAAAACCATGTCCCTTCCCCCTGTCCTCCTCCCCCCCCCCCCCCCTTTTTTTTTTTAAACCTTTCCTCATAGGTCAGGTTTTCTAAACCTTTGATCATTTTAGTTGCTCTCCTCTGGACTCTGTCCAATTTGTCCACATCTTTCCTAAGGTGCGGTGCCCAGAATTGGATGCAGTGCTCCAGTTGAGGCCTTGCCAGTGCCAAACAAAGTGTGACAGTTACCTCCCATGTCTTACATACAGCACCCAGAATATTAGCCCTTTTTGAAACTGCATCACGCTGTTGACTAGTTCAATTGGTGATCATTGATAATGCCCACATCGTTTTCAGTAGTGCTCCCACCTAGCCAGTTATTCCCCATTTTGCAGTTGTGCATTTGATTTTTCCTTCCTAAGTGAAAGACTTTTTTTTTAATTTCATCTTATGAAATTCAGACCAATTCTCCAATTTGTCACAGTCATTTTGAATTTCTAATCCTGTCTTCCAAAGCACTTGCAACCCCTCTCATTTTGGGCTCATCTGCAAATTTTATAAGCATACTCTCCACTCCATTATCCAAGTCATTAACAAAAATATTGAATAGTACTGGACCCAGAACTGACCCCTGTGGGACCCCAATAGATTGCTCTTCCAGTTTGACAGAAAACCATTGATAACTACTCTCTGAAAATTAAGAAAAGGAGTACTTGTGGCACCTTAGAGACTAACAAATTTATTTAAGCATAAGCTTTTGTGAGCTACAGCTCACTTCATCGGATGCATTCAGTGGAAAATACAGTGGGGAGATTTATATACACAGAGAACATGAACCAATGAGTGTTACCATACACACTGTAACGACAGTGATCACTTAAGGTGAGCTATTACCAGCAGGAGAGCGGAGGGGAAAAAACCTTTTGCAGTGATAATCAAGGTGGGCCATTTTCAGTAGTTGACAAGAACGTGTGAGAAACAGTAGTGAGGGGAAAATAAACATGGAGAAATAGTTTTACTTTGTGTAATGACCCATCCACTCCCAGTCTTTATTCAAACCTAAGTTAATGGTGTGCAGTTTGCAAATTAATTCCAGTTCAGCAGTCTCTCTTTGGAGTCTGTTTCTGAAGTTTTTTTGTTGAAGAATTGCCACTTTTAGGTCTGTAATCGAGTGACCAGAGAGACTGAAGTGTTCTCCGACTGTCTTTCAAGCAGCTTTGCACCCACCTTATAGTAAATTTATCTAGACTTCATTTCCCCAGTTTGTTTTGAAAATGTTATGCGGGACTGTGTCAAAGCCTTTCTAAAATCAAGATAGATCATGTCTAAAGCTTCCCCCTTCCACTAAGCCTGTAATAATGTGATTGTAAAGCTAATTTATCTGTGGCTGAATGTTATTCTTTAAAATTGTCTCTCTGTGCACCCCAGAGCATTTTTTTTTTTTTTGGCAGACCAATGCTGAAAGCCAGAAGACTAATGAAATGTTTTGTTTTATGTGGACAGACCAAACTGCAGGTGATCATATCTGAGTATATGGACTTGAACCCTGCATTGCATTGTCAAATCACATAGTGAATAATGTTTGCAATGACATGCTCCTATATATAACAACATGTAGCGTTCATATAGCACTTTTTGTTCCTAGTTCCTAAAGTGCTTGACACAGGTGGATTAAGCATTATTAGCCCCATTTTACAGATGGGGAAACAGAGACCTAGAAATGTTCAGACCACAAGCAAGTCAGTGGCAGAGCCAGGAATAGAACTCAGATCTCCAGATTCCTAGACCCATGCCCTATCTACTGGACTGCATTGCTTCCCCTCTGCTGCCCTGCCCTATGCAATGTGCTTTCTTGTAATGGACACTTCCCAAGAAGAGAGAAGTTAGCATCTTTTTTCTTGACAATACTATTATAGGGGGAAAAAACACTCATGACCCCTCTCATTCCTCCATCATCCTGTTTTTTTTTTTCAAAAGCAGTAGTAATCATGTCCATAAAAGCCCAGAATTGCATCTGTTCTAACCAATGGCAAAATGTCTACTAAGTAGCTTGTAAAGCTAGCAGTTTTGTCTTGTGTAACCCATTGACCTTACGTTCACATTGCCTGTAATAAGTGTGTGAGCTGTACTTGGTTATAAGTACAGAAAACCTTTGTGACTTTCTCCTGCAGAGACTGAGTAGCTACTAGGCATTGTGGCAGATGAAGTTTAGAAGGCATCTTTGGTTTCAGGCCTTGAACTAACAAGAGCTGCTGTTACTGTCTGTTGGCTGGCAGGGTAGATTTTAATTGCAGTGTGTGGCATAAGGTACCTAAAGCCCTGATTCAGCAAGGTACTAAAGCAAGTGCCTAGCTTTAAGCATCTGAGACTTCCTATTGAGTTCAGTGAGTCTTAATACCTTGCTGCATTGGGGCCTCAATCCCTATATTAAGCAGTGAGGGCTAAATTCTCATGTTGTTTCCTAGCACAAACTGGAATTATGTTGATGGTAGTCACTCCAGTGTAAAACTGGATTAAGTAAAGACAAGTTGAATCTCACCGGATTTATACTGGCATGACTGAGGCCAGAATCTGGCTCTGAGAACTAAGAGCTAGATTTTCAAAGGTACTTACGTGCCTAAGCATGCAGAGAGGCCCTTGGTGGTGGTTTCCAAAATTCCTAATTAAGTCAGGAGTCAAGTTTTCATTGATTTAATTTAATTTCCCATTGAGTTAGGTATCTGTCCTGCCTAGGGGCTTCTGGAACTCCCAACAGGTGCCTATCTGCATCTTTTAGGTGCCTCAATACCTTTGAAAATCTGTCCCTAAAAGTCCTGTCTTGCCCCCATTCATGACAATGACAAAATAACCACTGGCTTCAGCGGTTCCAAATCAGGTCTGAAGGGCTCATATAGAAGATAATTGAATCAGATCTGCTGCTGCTTCAGAGACAAATATAGTTCATTTAATCTCGCTGCAAGAAGTAAAATGCCTAATTGCAGGTAGGACGATATGAAGGAATCTGTGTGCTGCTACCTGGGATGATGAGATTGGGGGGAAAAAATACTTTATATAGCAGTGGGAGTATGTGCTGTCATCTCCCATAGAATTCCTTGTGGGTGTGTGGAGAAGGTAGAAAGCTGCTGGGGAAAGGAAGTAAAACAAGTACTGCATTAAATTTTCCTCTTTCCTTCCTAGCTTGTGAATGCTTTGAAAACAGTATCAGCGTTTGAGGTCAAAGTAGTAGATTACAAGTACAAGTACGTATATTGGTTGAAAATCTTTATCGTGTCTATGTTGTTGGCTGCGCTTGATTATAATCCAGTAACAAATGCAGGAACTGAGGTCTAGCCCTCACCCACCCTCCTACTGAAAAATTCCTACCTATGTTAAGCTGCTTTTAGAAAATGCAAGAACCATCAATATAAAGAGTAATCCTGTTACTGAGGAATTAGTGTGAACTAGTTAAACTCTCTCCACCCCCCTTTCACAATGTGCTATTAAAAAATGTGTGTTGAGGTTTGACAGGCCCCAGACTGAACCTACTGTTAAGAATAATAAATTTTGAAATCTCCCAAAAACATTACGCGCCCACCATGCATCTGGGTTTGCTGCTGATCACTGCTAGCTGCACGTCTCAGGGAACCGCTGAGGCATGAGGCCAAAAGTCAGTTACCTCCACTCCCCTTCAATAGGTTATTTTGTAATTTCCTTTATCATGTTTGTTTTTGTAACAGTTACGGTGTCTGACCTGTGTGTCATGGTGCCTAGAGACTGCAGCCACATTTGCTAGGCACTGTAGACACACATAGTAAGAAACAGTCCCTGCTCCAGAGAGCTGAGAGTCTAGACAGACAAAACAGACCTCAGGGGTGAAGTGACTTGCCCAAGATTACTCAGCAGGTCGGTGACAGACAGAGGAGGTGAGCCCATCCCCTGACTCCCGGTCTAATCCCCTGTATGCTAGACCTGTGAGTTGAAGCTCAATATCTGCACCCCCCCAGGAGGGAGTCATGCACACACAGTCATGTCCCCCCACATACACAGGCTGCCAATGGGCCCAGGGCTCTGGCTGTTCCTGCAGCTGCGGCAACCAGAGCCCCAGGCCCTTTAAATTGCCGCTGGAGCTCCAGGCGGCACAGGCCAGGCAATGTGGAAGGGCTGGCTGGGATCCGGCTCCCGTACCGGTAAGTTTTCAATTTTACTTACTTTATTGGCTAGACCCAGGGGTGAAAGTGTTTGAATGTAACAAACAAATTTCAAAGAATCATTATTGGAACATAATTAAATGTCATAACCTATCTGAAAAAGCTGTAAGTCTATAACAGTCTTACTAGAATGAAGTTCTGAAATCTCCGATCTTTGTAATTCCATGCTGAATTGGTTCTGGGCTGAATAGTTACAGTTTAGAAGATTTTTTTTAAAATAGATCAGTGCTTGGAGTGTTCCTTTTTTCAGAATTATCTGCATGTAGCTCATTCATGCTAAGATGGATGAGCATGCTGGAGACCCACACACATTATGTTGCCTGCAGGGAACTTGAATTTTCAGAGCAATTGAAAATCACGCATAACTCTGATATATTCATTGGAATGCATGGAGCTGGACTTACCCATTTACTCTTTCTGCCAGACTGGGCTGTTGTGTTTGAACTGTAAGTCTGTTTTTCCTTTTTTAAGCCTATAACTTCAAATGTTCTTTATGTTCACTCCCTTGTTCGTATTTTTAGCATTTATAGCAACAGCTATAGGGTTGCCTGTGTGCTTCCATTATAAAGGCCCTACTTCAGTTGCTCATAACTTTCATCTTTTGGGCTGAAACATTTTAGGCCTAGTCTCTTGCTAAGTCTTTTTGCAGCAAGAGCAAGGTATGTATGTGTGATCTGTTATATGACAGTCTCACCACCTTAGCCTGTGACTTCAACAGAACTCATGGCTAAGCAGGGAGCAGACTACTCAGTCCTTGGATGGGAAAACTCCAAAGAAAGGAGGGGGTATTGGTTGAATTCTTCCCTATGAGTCAATGTGGCAGCAGTATGGTGGAGTATGGGGGGAATGGTGGTGACCAGGTGAGTCTGTTAGATGAGATGGGAAATGGAAGTCCTAACCCTTAAAGGTTTAGCCGGAATGCTGGCACTCCTGTCATGACTACATTTAAAGACTCCATGACAGGAGTGCCAGCATCCCGGCTAAATTCCAGCTCCGTTATTTGCATTCTGTCCTACCTACATTTCTCTTAAATATATTTTTGGCTGAAAGGTATTGTTATTAGACACCCTTGCTTTTAAAAACAATGGCCAAACATACTGCTGTTTTATTAAGAACATTTATTTCCACCCTGGGCAATCCTGTTTCAAAATCAGTGGAGTCACCAAGGTTATAAGTCACAGTAGAATTTGGCCCATTGCCCACGTTCTTTCGGTTTTATACACTGACAACGAACGTGCACACTGTAAACTTTATCCATCTTGATAAACTGCAGGGCAGTCGTTGTGGGTAAATATCTGCTATAAAATGACTGTGATGCTGCATGTCCCCAGATACAACTGTGAGGATGAACGCTGCTACCTAGATTTAGCAAGGCTGCGAGGCATCCGTTACATTACCTGGCAAAAAAAGAACAAAGTGTTCCCTCAAGATCAGGTAACGTTTAGTCGTGGGGGGAGGACATCATTTTTTCTCTTTTTAATTGTTTAAAAGTAGATTTGTTTTTATCCTCTCGATTTTTGTACATGAAATATGATTTCTGTGCTTTAGCCCAAATTAACTTCCCTGCTCTGATTAAGGAGTCATTTATATTAATAGCTGGGGGAGGAAGAGAAATGAAATTAATTGGCCATTAATTCAAGTTGTCAATAACACTGCTGTTACACAGTTACTTACTTGCACTGTTGCTTTAGGGGAGATCCGAGGATTGGAGATTATAAATTAAAATGATCACTCAGTTTTCTACTTGGTTTTTCAAATGAAAGAAGTGCCTTATTTGCTTGCATAAACCTGTTTCATTTTTCCAGGGACACCACCCAACACTGGGAGAACACCCAAAGTTTACTAACTACTCATTTGATGTGGAAGAATTTATGTACCTTGTGCTTTTGGCTGCCGATCATGTATCACAACATTCCAAGTGGCCATTTAGGGTAAAACATGATGAATTCTAGGTCAGATTTGAGGTTTAAAACATTATTTTAAGCAACACTTCATTAAAATGTGTTTAAAATGGATACAAATCCATGCTGGTATAAAACTTACAAACAAAATCCCCTATCAAAAACACTCCCATAGCTTTTTACTGTATTTTCATATTCTCTCTTCTGGTCTACATTTTATTCTAGAGTTTTTTGTTGGTGACTTCTATTTATCAAGATTATTTTTTGCACTGGTTGTTTGCATCGCTAATTCTCACTACTTGACTTTTTTGTATAAAGATTTGTCCATCCATTTCATGTTATATTTGTCTCATGTATAAATTGTCCTCTTGTAGCAAGCTGTGCACAATTGGAGAGAGGTGGGGTGGGTTGTGTGTGTTGCGGAAGGATTAATACAGAACTATTTCTCAAGTTGGTCATGGTATGAATGACGCATGTATTAAAGTGTAATAGGGGAAACAGTTCTCCCGTCCCTCTTCTAGTCTTTGGTCTTGAAGCTTCTATGCTGCAGTATTGTACGTGTTGCAAATAAAATATCTGGGTAGGAATTGACTTTCTATCTTTAGATTTTAAGCTATTCCGTTGTAAAGCACCTGTTATCCATACAAAGCAGTTGCTATTTGATACAGTGTATACCCTAAAGGTCATATTTTAAACTCAGAGGCATTTTCCAGCTACAGATAAAAACCTAAATCTTCTAAAGTTAGCAATAGTTTGTGTAATCCTGTGGCTCTCCCCACTTCTCCAAAAAAAATTAGGTTACAATTATAAAAAGCACCAGCTCTGACAAAGGTCCCTGTTTGGGTTAGGTCAGGTCTTATGTGAGAAATCTTGCTTAATCATATATTGAGGTAGTTCAGATAATTCCAGGTATTTCTAATTTTTTCACAAAAGCAGCTCTTCTGTGGCAGAAAACTTGACAGTCACAGTATTATATATACTCTCTTTGAGGAGGTTTAAAGGAATTGACTGTTTTGTCTGGCAAAAATGATAGGATGGTGTAGGCTTCTCAACTAAATTGAGATATAACTAAATCATGAAAGGAACATTGTTGTTCTAGGCAATAAGAGCCTGATACACAGTGGGACTGACTTCAGTGGGATCAGGCCCTGTGGATGGGCATTTCAAAAGTGCTCTGTATTGGTCTAACTCAGCTCCCATTAAAGTCAGTCAGAGCTTTACCGTTGACTTCAGCGAAGGCAGAGTTAGGCCCGTGCCGAGTGTGTTTGAAAATTCCACTCTAGGGGAAATCCTGACCCCGTTGAGTTCAGTGGGAACTAGGGTGACCAGACAGCAAGTGTGAAAAATCGGGACAGAAGATGGGGGGGGGGGGGGGGGATAGGTGGCTATATAAAACAAAGCCCCCAAAATCGGGACTGTCCCTATAAAATAGGGACATCTGGTCACCCTAGTGGGAACCCTCTCATTGACTTCAGTAACTCAAGGATGATGTGTAAAAGATTTGTATAAATATCTGAAGATTGAGTTCAAGAAGACGAAGGACAGAGTTCCATGTTATATATATTGTGGATTTTTGAGAATGAATTCCATGCCATTCCTGCATTACAATGGTACAGTGTCTCAGTTCCCTGAGGCAGAAGATATATTTGTATGCAAAAGCAAGAACGTGTTACGTTAAGTGTAAACACTTGAGTGGTATAATTTTAGATATTATTGACTTCCATTCTGTAACAATCATAGGCAATTTCACAGAGTGTAGGCATATTTACTGTCCTGCCTATAATGGTAAAGATAAATTACTGTAAGTATAACTTGCCTATAGATCTCTCCTGACCTTAAACAGTGTATAGGAAAGCTAGAGATCTAAAACAGAATGCATTAAGATATTTGGTTCAGTTCTTAGAGCAGGATATTAGGGAGCTGACATGTAAAGCTGTTTCACTTTAAAGGAACTGTATAAGCAAAATTGCACTTCTTGACATGAAAAATACCTTTTAAAATACAAATATCTGAGAAATAGAGTTCTTGCATTTGTTTGTGTTACCTCATTTTTTTTAAAAAAAAGAAAAATAAGCTAGTAAACGTGTACTGAAAATTTAAAATATTGTAAGACTAAGGAAAACATTAACTATGGAATGTGCACAGATATATTTGATAAAGTGAGAATTTTATATAAAAATCACAATGCATTGCAAAAAGAATTAATCACTGTTTTTTGCCCAGGCTTGAGGAGGAGGTGTTTCGTGCATCTAGCTGTCTGTATCGTGCCTTTTCGTACTGTGACAAAGGCCAGGTGACTTGCTGAGTTCCGCCATGATTGGCAAATTTCAATATCTGGTTGTGTCGACATGTTAAGTGTTGAAGGGTTGATTGATTGTATACTAGTGTGGTTCTGGATGAATTAATAAATTGTTGGTTGTTAAGAATAAGCAAGTGTCCTGATTTGAGAAACATTGTTCAAGTTAAAATTGACCTGAAAAGAACCCAGCTTTAAAATTAGTAAGCTAATGTCCTGGACTCAATAAAAAAAAAGGGGTAATTCTATTAGATTCCATTCTCTATTGACTACAGCACTTACCCAGTTGGCAAACCTAGTTTGTCAGATTTCAGCTTTCAAATCTAAGTGGACCTTGGTAAATTCATAAAAATTGACCCCCTTTCATACTTACATAATTATGCCTAGTTTATTCCTGGATTGTGCATGTGCTTGAATTGACAGGTCCAAGGTCTGACCTTTGATGATGGTCAGCGGACATCAGGGTATACTGCTTAAAGCCGTGATCCTGCAAAGGCTTAAGCATATGCTTAACTTTATGCATTGCAAGTAGTGCCTGTGAAGTCAATAGGAATACTCTCAGGGTACAGATACTCAGAAGCTGGAAGGTGTCATTCTAGCTTGGGTGACATGCACCCATAGGTACCGACTTCCCCACTTCCCAGTGGGTGCTTGACACCCTCCCACCCTGCCCCTGAACCACCCTCACCCCACCCCCATTCCACCCCCTTCCCCCGCCTCTTCTCTGCCTCCTCCCCCTCCTTCCCAGAAAGTCTTAAGTGCCACCAAACAACTGTTAGGCAGTCGGGGGGGGAGGGGCAGGAAGCTCTGGGAGGAGTGGGGATATGGCACACTGTGGGAAGGGGGGGGAACGAGGCGAGGAGGTGGGAGCTTGGCTGCGAGTGGGTGCAGAGTACCCACTAATTTTTCGCTGTGGGTGCTTCAGCCCCGGAGCACCCACGGAGTCAGCGCATATGCATGCACCCATTACTTCTACTCAAGCAAGCACTGAAAAGACAGGGCCATAAAACCCAAGGGAGGGCAAGGTCTGAAGGAGAAAGGAGTTTGAAGGCTGTGGAAAGATCAAAGAGAATGAGAACAGTAAAGACACCAAGCCTTAGGTAGGAAGAGTGGATGTTTGCGGCCTTGATGAGCATGTTGCTCCATGGATCCAGGAGTGGGAGGAAAAGAGAAGATGCAATAGACATAAATTGCACATGCAAGGAGCTATTGTGTCAAGAGTAAAAGGGTGCATGGGTGGATTTCTGAGGATGGGAGAAATTAGAAAATGTTTGTGCACAGAGGAAATAGAGTCAGAAGAGAAGGACAGGGTAATGCAACAGAGATCCATCACCAAATGGGGAATGAGGTGGAGGGACTGGAAGTGGACAGTAGGTGGCAGACTTCAAAATTGGTGGTAGAATAAAGAAAGGAGGAGAGTGCATGGACAGTGGTCATAATGGACCTTGTTGCCCTTCTCCCTAAAAAGGCTGCCTACTGTATTTTGGTACAACAGGTTGAAATTTTTCAAATGTTTTGTAGAAAGTCTTTCTTTTCTTTTTTACTTAAAATATACACACTTGTTAAATTTCAATGAAACACCAAAATGAAATAATAGGTATTGATTTTTCCTTCTCCTACCCCTTGTTCCTTTTCTCCTCTTTCAGTGGCAATATGGGGGCAGAGTGTCAGTGGAGGGAGGAGACAGGAAGAGGAGCACAAATGAGACCCACCCCCCCAAAAATGAAAACTGGATTTTTAAAAAATGTTCATGAAAAAAATTAAAATAAATCATTTTTTTCCAAAACTTGTGATTTTTGGAATTATTATTATTTTGATTTTTTTTAAATTTTTTCCCCAGCTCTATCTTCAGTCAGTAGAATTAATAAGAACTATTTTGGAGAAAAGTATGATAGAAAAAGGATTTAATGGGTTATTATGAGGGTAGCGTGAAAAGTCACCTGTTTTTGAAGTTGATATGTGTTCTCCCATCATCATATTCCATGATCTTTTGAGTTCAACCTTACATTGCTGTAGAGAACCAGTGATCCAGTTTTAATATTCTGTGATCTAGTTTTCCATTCATAGATTCCATCCTTTTATTAACAAAAATTCCAAAAAGATTCTAAAACTCTTTTAATTTTTGAAACAAAGCATTACTCAAAATAATGAAAGTTGTAACATTTTTGCTTTAACCAAGTAGGTGGATTTTTTCAGAGGTCTGCAGTAATCCTGCTGACCTGCACTCATTATAAATCTATTTTACTTTTGTCCTTGAGCAGACTTTTGATTTCCATATAGTTCCAAAGGAGAGTGCTTGCTTCAGAATGCACTAAAGACTACAGCACTAGATGGCACTAGAAGACTTCCAAATGTCTCATATGATTGTGGCTCTTTAAATGGAATCTCATTATAAATGCAAAGAATCGACTCAGAGGCAAGTACAATAAAGCTACTCCTAGAGATGATTATTTTTTCACACAGTTTGTCTCTACAAATAGAAAGAGGGGAAAATAAAAATCATCTGGACAGTCTTCAGATTGAAGTGTGGTGTTCCTCAGATGCTGTAACATCTGATTTTTTTTCATTTCTTGATGCCTTGATGAAAAACCTTAGCTGGGCTTAGAAAACAATTTTCAATGAACTTTCTAGCACTCCTTTATTTTCTTGTGAAAGGGCATGTAGTACTAAACCACCACTTTTTAGCACTTAACACATTTCCTGTTCTGCTTGGAGGCCTCATTTCCGTTTATGCCACAGCGTTACCTAGCTTGCATGATCCATTATGTATCATCAACTACATAATTATCTCTACCACTTAGTTCGGTAGGGGTTGTTGTGCTTGATGAATGTGCACTTGGCATGGTTGGGTTTAGAAATGAGGGCTGACTTTCACTCACAAATCAGAGTGAAAAGACTGCAGGATGGAACTGTTGCCCGTGTGGTGGTTTTATTATGAGGTAGCAGTGACTGAGTGGATTCATATTTGAAGAAAGATACTTGGATGGATTTGTGCTCTTCAGAGAAGCTTGGGTATGGGGAACCTGCAGTAGGAAGGAAAAGGATTAAAGTAAAATTAACATATGCACCTTGACCCTGTAGGGTGTTGGTTACCTCCTGGGGGGTGCAGAATTTTCACAACTCCCACTTATTGTTTATAAAAGTCATTGACAGCTGAGATATCTCAGCACTTGGTACGATCACGCTCAGAACTTTCTTTAGCTGAACGAAATAAAAGTAATGAAAGACAAGGGGGTCATTATTTTAATCAAAGGCAAGATGGGCCAAAACAAGGGTAGGCGTCTTTCATAACACAGTGTAAGCATTGTTAGGAGGTAGATGTTATGGCCAAAATGTTCACAATTAGGGTGACATCAAGCACCGGCACTGAGATTTCCAAAAACAGCCGAAGGGAGTGAGGCGTTTAAATTGGAATGCAATTCAAAACCTATTCCCTTGTCAAAAGAAAAGGAGTACTTGTGGCACCTTAGAGACTAACCAATTTATTTGAGCATGAGCTTTCGTGAGCTACAGCTCACTTCATCAGATGCATCTGATGAAGTGAGCTGTAGCTCACGAAAGCTCATGCTCAAATAAATTGGTTAGTCTCTAAGGTGCCACAAGTACTCCTTTTCTTTTTGCGAATACAGACTAACACGGCTGTTCCTCTGAAACCTGTCATTCCCTTGTCAGTAACACAAATGCTATACCTTTGGGTTATACGCAGAAAGCATGAAGGGATCGCTGATATGCAGAACGAGCAGTCTGCACTTAGAGTACAGTGTAACAAAAAAAAAAAATCCAGCACATTTTGCATAGTATTCATGAAGAAATTTAGCATGATATGAGTCAGTCCCTTTTTATCCAATGAAGACAGTAACTTTAACATTATCCTTTCTTGGCTGCTGTAGTCTAACAGGTATTTGGATGCAACACACTCACTGGAAGGGGATTTATTGCCAGCCCTCCCGCTGCCTACTTAGTAGCAACAGGAGGGAGGCAGAGTTCATTTGGGGGGCTACCTAGCTGGTCATTGATTTGGGTTATTTAGTCTGGATGCTGAATGCCGTGGGCCAGAGTTCTTTTGCTAAGTTTTTTTTTGCTTGCTCTTTGATTATCATAGCTCTGAGCATTTGGGGGGCAGGTAAAGTATACTGTTTGCTAATTTATAGCAGGCATGGAGACCAAACATTGGCTTGTCTGCAGCAAGGGAAGGTCGTTCCCAGGGCACAGTGGCAGTTGTATATTTTGTGCATAGGGTATGCTCCTCAAGACGCTCTGGGAGTTATTGTTTTCTCCTGGTGATTACAGGAGTTAGGCCTGAAAGGGGCAGCACTTGGCATGAAATGGCGAGGCCACCTTGAGCAGATTCTCACCAGGTGTATATCATGATATTTCCACTTATATCCATGGAACTGCACCTATCTTTATCAAGTGAGGGACTAGCCTTGATTATTAATCCATTTGGGTTTGATGAACATTCATTTGCAACTTTGGTGGAGGCCTTAGGTGGGGGGGTTCCTGTTTTGATAAGTTTTGGGGCCTAATGATAATTGCAGGGTGGATTTAAATTGTCTGTAATGTTGAAACTTACTAATAAAGATGCAGCCTCCTTCTCCTGCACTGTGCTGCTGCCCACCGATTCATTTCGTGGGGCTTATCCGTGAACAGAGAACTACCATCTGTTACGTGATAAAGGAGCATGGTGTGTGCATGACAATGATTATCATTGGACATCATTCATTATTCCATCAAGAATGTAGAGTGTTGGTCAATAAAAAGGCATGTTTATTGAGTTGACTGCTCTGAATTGTTTTTTTTTCACCACTTACCATGCCAAGACCCTGATAATATAATGAAATATGCCTTTTACCTCTCATTTCATCTTTGTCAAACTGACCATACATTCTCAGTTTGTCATAATTAAAAGTACTTGAGCAGCATAAGAAAAATAACAATTAATCATGCCTTACTGCAGAGGGATCTGTGGAAGAGTCTGAGAGAGTCAGGACAGATGTTGCTAAATGAAGGTTTTCAAGACCAGATGAAAATGTTGTGTTGAAGAACATTGGTGAAAGGGTGAATCCCAAGCTCACTCAGAGCTGGGGAAAGTGTCTAGTGATTTCTCCTCCTTAGCCACCTTTACATGAAGAGTTGTATTCAGCCTCTCATCATTTATTTATCATGGTGTTAAGTTACTCTAAAGTATTTCATCTTCCCTTTCTGCCCTCTTACATATACATCCTTTGATGCATCATAATTCATTATTTAAGAAGCATGGATTCTACTCAACTTCTTAAAGCTATTTTCCGCCCTGTAGCTTAATGTTGTTGGTCATTTGTATAATTATGTCAACAGCATTTCAACAGGCGACAAGTGTTGATGGTTAGTAAATCCCTCTTTCCTGAATTCCTCAACCCAGTTCCCATCCCCCACACACATCACCTGATGATAATGAGGCATCAGTGTAGGCTTTTGAGAACTTTTAAAAAAAACATGGAGGAAGGGCAGTGGGCTACCTCCGGTGCTGAAATATGGTCAGTAGAGCACCTAAATATGTGCTTAACTTTATGGAGGAGTGCAAGTGCTTTGTTGAATAGGGATTGACTTAAGCACGTGCTGAATCAGAGCCCAAATGTTCCTCTACAAAAAAAAAGATGGAATGGGTTAGTGGTGAATGCACCAGAGTGGGAATCAGGAGATCTGGGTTCTATATTACTGGCTGTGTTGGAGACTTTTTTGGTCAAAATCAAACCCTGCACCTTTGGTCAAATTAAACCTTTTTGTGCCTTTGTTTCTCGATCTGTGAAATGGGGAAGTCTTACCACACAGGAGTGGTTTGAAGCAAAATGCATTTATATTTGTAAAGTGCAGTGGAATCCTCTGATGGAAGGTATTGTCGAGTACAGAGTAATCTCTGTTGACGTTGTTAATTACTAATTTGGATAATAGCTGTCAACAGAAAAAATCGCAGCTGAAGAATGCATCAGCACATCTTGAGGACTGAGAGCAGTGCTATAATGTGAACTGTGGTGAGTAATCTATGTGTTCATTGGGTATAGTGCTTGAATGAATGCCAAATGCAGGCATTTGGTTTGTGTTTTTCTTGAAGCTTTACATGAAAACTCTGTAGGACGTGTGTGCAACAGGTTATCGTCTCTTCAAAGCGGATCTTAATTGTTCACCCTATGTCTTTTTCCTGACGAGAGAACTGCAGAATTAATCCAGTGCAGAATATTAAACATTTCATTAAAATACTGCTAAGTAAATCAAGAGTAACACAGATGCTCCAAATCTCCTTCCGGTGCCCTTGGTTGCAATACTGCCTTTGATATTATTCAGCATTTTTAACATTCAACCCTGTGGAAAAAAAATTGGGAACACTAGACTTTTTAATTCATGCTTCAAAGAAAACCATTTCTGAATGTGATGTAATAAATCAGTCATTACTTACTAAGTAACCTTAAAGCTTTCTTTTTGAAATCAAGAATCCAGAGGAGAAATAGGGATTTTAAAAAATTGACAGCTTTCTGGGCATTTGATGTAAAGCCTGTTTTATTGATCAGATTTCAAACAGTATTTGATATTAGTGCCATGCAGTGACATCAAATCAGAATGTTGTTCTCGCCTTAGAAACAACAGTAGAAAATATAGAATCCCCGTATGTCCCAGAAGCTTGATCTTTCTACAGAAGGGACTTATGGTAGTATTTGAGTATTTCTCAAAGTATTCCACTGACTCAGCTGTCCACAAGCCAACATCTTTTCCTTAGTTTTTTCTGCAATGCAAACATTAGATCGTGAGTTTCTTTTTTTAGAGCTTTTGTGGATAGCCCCATCTTGATAGACCAACATTTACTCGTTCAGGATCTCTTTCTCGATTATCTAGCAACACATCTACGCTGTTTGCATAACCAATATTCTTCACCTTCTCAAATTAGTCAGGTTTTTTTCAATACAAAAATCCGTGTTGAAATGTCATAGAGCCATGAAGTTTAAGGCCAGAAGGGTCCACTAAATCATCTAGTCTGGGACCTGTATATCACAGGCTGTCAACATCACCCAGTGCACTAAACCCAACAACCAAAATGAGACCAGAGTAGTCTCCTATGGGCTGTAATACACTATTATGTGCCACAGACAGAGAAGTTGAGGTATCAAGGTGTACCAGTGTCTGTGTCCCCCCCTCAATGGAAGGGAAATTATTACAGGAGATATATCCAGATAATCCTGGCAAGCAACCCAGACCCACAGGCAGCAGAGGAAGGCAAAAAATCCTTAAAGTCACTGCCAATCTGACCTGCCAAGACTTTGGGATTTCTGTAGGATGGATACATCCATGGATTTAGCAGCCTGTACCGTAAACTCTTGCTTGCACTGGAAAATAGATCCTTTGCTGGAAATGCTTTTCAGCAACACTTCCCCCTAAGTCACTTCCAGTTCTGGCTTAAGCATAAGGCCTTTTCTGTGTTAGAAACTGTAGAAATTGTGTTAATTAGCCTAACACCACTGAAACCTGTATTAGGACTGGTGGGATTTTTTTCTAGAACTTCCCACTGTATACGAGGCTTCAAACTAAAGCACACACATCCATTTTAATAGTTTCACAGAAATGTACTGGAGGCTGGCCTTAAGCCTCCGTTTTGAAATGGTGTTAAAATTAATTTTGCCTGCTCTGCAGTTCACATTTAAAATGTGTTTGATCATTTTCAGCAATCGTTATTGTAGTGTAGACGAGGTTTAAGCAGCCAGGTGTGAGACCCTCAACACCATCCTCTATATTATTGAACTACATCTCTTCACACTCTGAGATACAAGAGTACTGCTTTGATTCTCAAGCCTCTTGTGCGTTACAAATTTCCAACTGGGAAACAGAACCTAAATCTACAAGCTGCTATTCAGCATGGTATTTCCAGTCTATTAAAATGGCATTTCTAGTGGCTGCATCTCAGCCAGATGGGTTTCAGAACTCGAAACACTCGAAACACAACAAAAGTCACTTTTGTCTACTCAGAGAAGGCAGGGAAACAAAGTGAGTACCCCAAGTACCAGAAAGAAAAAGCCAGGCAGAAGAAACGCATTAAAATTATATACTATTAGCTTGAGGTGGGTTTTTTTTTTTGCAGGACTAATTCTATTTTCACATACCATCTGTGGTACAGGGGAAAGAAAGCCTATAAGGGTATTGTTGTCCGTTGGATATGAAACAGCATACTCAAGTCAGATACAGCACACGGTTTCTAAGCCCTTCAGAGCATATCATTCAGATCAAATTCTGCAATGTGGGTGTCTCTTCACAGCTTCATGAAATGTGATAAACAAGCTGGAGCAGTTCAGATCATTCCCTCGCATTTTTCAACAATGAAAGTTGTCTGCCTGTTCACCTACTCTGTTGGGTTTCTTTGGAGTTCTTCTGTCTTCTCAAATCTTTATCACATACTTTTCACCCCACTTTTCCAGCTCACTAACGAATGTATTAATCATTAGTGCAAATCATTTGGGCCTCTTCCCTCTTAACCCTTTTTCAGTGTTGAAAACAGGCCATTTATACCTCACTCTTTGTTTCTGTCTCTTAATCAGTTTCTGATCCACAACAGTACTTTGTCTTTCATACCATGGCTGCTTAGTTGTATCAATGGCCGCTTGTGAAGGACTTTGTTCGAGACTTTTTGAAAGTCCACATAATTTATATCTACCACTTCTCCTTAACCACTATTTGGGGGTACACTCAAAGAATTCTAGAGTGGAAGCCACAATTTTCCTTTTACAGAGCCTAACGCTGAGTCTAAGGGTTTTAATTTACTCAATTTTGCCCTTAAGGATTTCTTGATTAGCTTCCTCTTTTCTTTTTTTTTAATTCCCCC
The DNA here is from genome assembly GCF_965140235.1 of Caretta caretta. Classification (NCBI taxonomy): domain Eukaryota; kingdom Metazoa; phylum Chordata; order Testudines; family Cheloniidae; genus Caretta; species Caretta caretta. The sequence goes on along the minus strand of NC_134212.1, from coordinate 9,062,096 downwards.
TTTCAAAAGTTGTCACCATACTCATTTTTAGCACTATCTCTCCCCCAAAGACATTGAATGTTATTATATTTTTGTCACTATACCTTGCTGTCACTAATACTTTAATTGCCCAACGGTAGTTAGGACTTGAACTGTTCCCATCATTCTGTCCCCGGAGAAAGGGCTGGTTGGGATACTTCAGTTCAGGACTGAATTCCAATGTTTGGGACTCTGAAGCCTGATGGCAACTCACTAAAGGATGGGATCACCCTGACCTGGATGTGGGTAGTGAGTTTTTCTGTGCATTGGAGTTTAGTAAAGTTCTAGCTATTCACTGAAACCATAGTCAGTTGTGGGGAGAATTTATTCCCCAACCTCTCCATGGCAGCACAAATGACAGAGAGGCTGAAGATGTAATGACACTTGTAGTAGTATAAATTATTTACCGAACAATAGATAGGAGAATGCCATCTACTGCAGTGTGCTTAACGAATCTATAGCAAATACTTCTATAGTCATGCAAGATCATTTTAAATGCAATTTCTCCACCCAAGCATTTCTTGAAATATTTCTCAAGAATATTTTGTTTGCCAGGAAACCAATTCCTATCGTACTCTTAACATGCTGCTGGATATGACTGTTTATATGTATTGTCACTTTGAGGGAGGCTTGTGTCGTTGTTGCTTTTTAAATAAAACTGGTATATATTTTGTCTTGGAGATCTTCATTCTTTTGGGCACCCGTGTATTAAGCTTCCATGTTTTCTGGCATGTGCTGTTTATAGAAGTTCATCAGTTAGCAATAAAAAGGCATGAGGAAGAGAAAATATTTGGTGTTAATTTGTAATAGATACAATGCAAGCTCTCCCCACTTTGCTGACATTCTACTGTATCAGTTAGTGAGGTTAGACTAAGGGGATTATAAAGGAATTCCTACCATTGGTTTTCCTGGAATAATCTTCTTTATGCAAGGGTCAAAAAGGATAGGGATTAATAAAGCAATTAGGAATCAGATACAACATGCCATTCTGTTTGCCTACTGTTTATAGAGTCTATTAAAGTGGAGGATGGGGAATAAATCTAGACTGAAAAGGAAGGCCATTTACCATTTTAAATTGAACATAGTCACTAGCACAAAAAAACCCACAGATGACTCTGTGGACTTCAGCACTTTTGCTGACCGTTAAGGGCTTGGTCCTACTCCCACTGAAGTCAATGCAAAGACACCTCGGGATCTCAGATCCACCTGTTGATAAAAAATAATCTCAAAATTAAACGTTGACAGACTTTTTAATGTGTCTCCCCCAAGAATGCAGATCGGCTGAGTATGTACATCTCTCTAGAGAGAGTTTTACTTTTTTACGTATGGAGCATGAGGTGTGGCCCCTCAGTTCTAATTTTCCTTTGGGTGTGCCACAAAGAAAGGGTTTGGCAGGACTTCATTAGCAGAAGGATTGTTGCCCTGGGTGATGCTGAGCAGTCATGCCTATGAGGAAAGACTTGGAAGGTTTGCTATGAAAAAAGGGTGTACAAATATTTGTCCTGGCAAATAGCTTTTTTAATATGTATTTGTGTCACAGTATTGAGTAGAAGCTCCCATCAGCGTCTGGGACACCTCTTTGTGCTGGGCACTGTGCATTCACATAATGAAAAGATGGCCCTTGCCCCTAAGAGCTTACACCCTAAAGCCCTATCCTGCAAAGACTTTTGCACGTTTTTAGCTTTACGTGCTCCTTGTGGTTCAGTTGACTTCAGTGGGACTACTCCTTTTCCATCAGATTAATCACATATGGTGTTTGCTGTATTGCCCTGTTGGAGCTGTTAAATTTCAGGGCAACTGCACCATTCTCTAGTCCAACAAGGGCACCCAGTGTAGGCTCCTGGCTCTTCAGCCTTCACTGTCTTGCCTCTCTCTCTCTCTCTCTCTCTCTTCTGACCAGGGTAGTTTCAGGCTGCACAGCTCCCTGCCCACACTGTGAATTCCCCAACAAAGTCAGACTCCTGAAGCTGGCCTGCGTTACTTTTTTCCTCAGAGATGGTAAACAGTGCAATTGCCCCTGTTAAGTTACCACCTTCCTAAGCAAGCACATTTATTCTTAAGGTTAAAGCATTACAGAGAAAACACTAAAAGAATCTAGAGGCCTGCTAATGAGTTTACCAGCCAGCCCCGCCCCCCACGCCAGCAAGGCCTCCGGTTGGTGACCTTCAAACCTCACATAAGGGTTTCTCCTTTAGTCACAAATTGAGCCTTTGCTTGGAACTAGCACAAAGATGGGCCAAGTCCTTCCAACCCTTCCCAGGAAGAACTGCTCCCCCGCCTTGGACTGAAGGTGCTGTCCATATGTGAGATCAGAAGGGGGCCCTGAGTCAATTTAAACTCAGGCTACTTATTCAAAAGCCCTTTTCTTTGTATACTGGTCTCTGGAGAATCCAGTTTGAACCAGTAGATGCAAGTCTCTCCTGGGGGTGACACCTCTCTAGAGGTGTTACCATCTGAGTGAATTTGCCTAATCGCCCCCCACCATTCTTAGTTCCTGGAAGGCTGTGGTTCCCCCTTCCCATGGAATTACAAACAATCCCTGGCCCACAAAGATGCATAAATATTTGCACTTTTAATACAATGAGCTTGTAAAACACTTAAACTTAATTCAGTAAGATTTAATTTAATTTACTACAGTTAGTCCAGGGTATTGTGGGAAATTATTATATCTGGCACCGGGGCCTAACTCAATCACCTGTGTAAACAAACTTCCTCTGTCAGAATTGTTAGCTGCCTCACTCTGAATTAGAACGGAAGTGCCAGAGGCCGTGCTCCATATGGGGGAACAAAGAGTAAGTCTAATACTGGAGAGAGACCTACACAGCACTCTGCACATTGCCTTTCGTTGCAGGCCCCACGGCCTGAAGGTGAATTTCACCCAGAGTGCTGTGTCAGTCGTTCAAACAGATCAGCAGTGCAAGGCAAGAGAACTGAATTTTAGTTCTGCTGCACTGACTGTGTTGTTATTCATAAAATGATAACATACAGCAGCAATCCAGATTACGCCTAGAAGACACAGTAACTGCACTAGCTTTTGATTATGCCCACTCTGAGGTGCTTCTGTGCTAGAGGATTTTCAGGTTCTAGGAGGTTGGTATTAACCGTGATATACATGCAGATGGTCATATAAAGAAAACATCTGTTAATAGTCTGTACTAAAAGCATTGTTACTTGAGTTAATTAAAAGATAATGTCAGTGCAATTGGACTGGGTGACTGTCTCCAGCACGAAGATAAATACTAAAAGAAAACCAAGGGGATTCGTAGAAAATAAATGTGGAAATGGTAGAATGCTTGTTTTCAGAAGTAGCAGGAGCCCACTCAGTCACACTGTTACATGTCATTAATTATATTAATATTCCATATGATGTGCAGCATATCTAACAAGAAAGAGTGAATGTGGCCCTTTCACTAATCTGGTGGGTTACTCTACATTTAAGTGGAGAAATGGGCTCAGAAAAGCACATTCCGTTTTGGTTTCCAGAACAGGTAAGTCTATTTGTGGGGAATATGGACATTTTTCACACATGGGTTTTACTGTGTCCGTAAATGCCATCGGGTGTTTGGTGCTAAGTTTCATGCCCAAAAGAAAGTCTTTGGAGTTCCCTAAAAGTAAAGATTGACTTGTCCTTTTTCACTGAACCTGATGCCTACAATACAATACACTCAGCATTTCCTAAGGGGGAAAAAAAAACTGGGTCCAAACACACACCTTGTAATTTACAAACATATCATATATAATAAACGAGCCCTTTCCTCTGTGTCCATATAAGTGGGCTGAGGGCAAAAACTATGTGAAATAAAGCTCTCTGGAACATAGAGACTAGACAACACAATGGAACAAAATCATGTGTGAAACTGCCTGAAAATGCTGACTAGGAGTTTCAGTCGATAGAGAGCCTTAAAGAGGAAATATCTCAGTAGCTGATAAAAGCACCCATTATCTTATGCAGCTTCTGACCTAGTTCTTGGAGTCCTACCTCTTCCTAAAAGGGATGAACCACACTTGCTTCCACATCCAATGTTACAATAGGAGCCATTTCACCCCGGCATGAATGTCAGAATGGCTGCCTCCAAAGTACTACGCACCAAAATGCCAAGCAGTTTAACTTCAGCCACTGCCGTGGCAGGAGGGAGCAGTCCTGCTCTCATGAATCCATGTGCTAAAGACCCAGTTACTAGATAAACTCAGGCTCACAGGGAGCAGGACCCGGAGCTTTCATCCCCTTTCAGTGGTACAGAGCCCTCACCACCGCTGGGTAATAGCTGTGTGAGGGGAACATGACACAGTGCCGGTACATGACGGCTATGTGACATTGCCCTGTCAGTGAACGTCAGAGCGGCACAACAGAGTAGCAGCAATCGGTTGCTTAACTAGACACAGCTGCAACTTGGGCTGATGCTATGCCAGCCTGAGCAAGCAACCCAGAGAAAGATTTTTATGTAGGAGAGAGGAAAGAGGTTGTTGAATTGCTATCTGGCCGCTGATGCCCAGATGGGTCTGAAGTGGTTCCCCCAGCATAAGAGGTAGGGTCCTTAACAGTACAGTACCCAAATAAGGATGCATATTGATCACACTGCCTATCAGTTGAGTCAGGGCAGTGGTTGAGAAGGGCCATTGCTTCAAGGCCAGTTACTGGGGCTTTCTTGTCATCTCCACAGCATCCTCCAATTTAGGAGTAACTAGTTGTTCCAATAACAAGGTGACCGGCGTGGGCTGGAATTTTGGAAGTGACTAGTGACTTTGGGTGCCAGCTGTTTACACCCTGAACATCTGCATGGGTCAAGGGCAAATTTAATGGGTGTTTCTTGGTATAAATGTCCATTTGACAGTAAATACAATTATTCAGTATTGTTGAAAATTGGAAGTTATAGTGACCTGTATCAACCTGGAAGGGCTGTGCTTTTCAGCTTCTGAAAAAAGTTCTCTATTGCTCTGGTAAAATGTTTGCTTCATAGAATCCCCCATTTGCAACAGCTGTAATAAATGTCTGTTTTAACGATTGTATCTCCTGATCATTCTCTGCAACGATTAATGTCGTTTAGCCCTTTGATAGTTTATAACGTGCTATTGTCATGCTTTTAAGACATATCTGCAGCTGCAGGTATTTTTAAAGACACTATTCCTTTAAAAGGTCGTTTTAAAACACAGTTGGCACTGGGGTGTGTGATGAATTTTTAATAGTTAAAAACCTAGCCAGAGAGCAAAGAAATGATTTAATGTTGTAAATAAATCTCTTTGTGGGGTTTAATGTGCAAAAATGGACAGCAACAACTTTAAAAACTTTCCACAAATGCTTAGATCTATACAACAGTACACTCTGTATATGTATATCCCTAGCCAGTAATGGTTTATTGTATCTTTTTAGGTTTCAGAGTAACAGCCGTGTTAGTCTGTATGCGCAAAAAGAAAACCTGGATTTGTGCTGGAAATGGCCCACATTGATTATCATACACATTGTAAGGAGAGTGATCACTTTAGATAAGCTATTACCAGCAGGAGAGTAGGGTGGGGCGAGAGAAAACCTTTTGTAGTGATAAACACCCATTTTTTCATGGTTTGTGTGTATAAAAACATCTATTGTATTTTCCACAGTATGCATCCGATGAAGTGAGCTGTAGCTCACGAAAGCTTATGCTCAAATAAATTGGTTAGTCTCTAAGGTGCCACAAGTACTCCTTTTCTTGTATCTTTTTAGGTAGTGAAGAAGGGTACGAAAACAATGGTTTCCTCTATTCTTGCTATGACAAAGTTCCTCCTCTACCTTGGTGGGTCTTGCGCTTATTGGTGGATTTGCTCGCCTTGGAGCTTCACAGCAACCCTCAGTTTGGCTGTTTTCGTGAACCCACAGTCCAGGTCAACTCCTCCTGTGTCTGACCAGGAGTTGAGAGGTTTGGGGGGAACCCAGGCTTGCCCTCTACTCCGGGTTCCAGCCCAGGGCTCTGTGGATTGCAGCTATCTAGAGTGCCTCCTGGAACAGCTGTGTGAAAGCTACAACTCCCTGGGCTACTTCCCCATGGCCTCCTCTCAACACCTTCTTTATCCTCACCATAAGACCTTCCTCCTGGTGTCTGATAATGCTTGTACTCCTCAGTCCTCCAACAGTACATGTTCTCACTCTCAGCTCCTCACACGCGCACCACCAACTGAAGTGAGCTCCTTTTTAAACCCAGGTGCCCTGATTAGCCTGCCTTAATTGATTCTAGCAGCTTCTTGTTTGGCTGCAGGTGTTCTAATCAGCCTGTCTGTCTTGTCTCCAGAAGGTTCCTGATTATTCTGGAACCTTCTTTGTTACCTTACCCAGGGAAAAGGGACCTACTTAACCTGGAGCTAATATATCTGCCTTCTATTACTCTCCTGTAGCCATCTGGCCCGACCCTGTCACATTGCATAATAACCATTAGGTTTGGAGCAGCTAGTTTGGATCGTCCAGGGAATGTTCATTGTGGTTGGAGTTCATCTCTCGATCCTGGGTTCTCAGATTGTGGCCTGTGCATTACTGAGAGGGCCACGTACCCCTTCTCGGGAAGCCATTCTGAGACTCACATAGTGGAGGAAGAGATTGGGAATGTTGGGAGGGAAATTGTGAGTCCGTAGAACACCCTACTTGTACAGCATGATCCATAGGATTTAACACTGGAGATCTCTGCCCTGGAATAAGCAACAAATTGATACAAATCTGTGGTCACTATGACCAAATTTCCAGATTAAAATAGATGTTCTGCTACATTTCTGCTAAAAAAACAAAAAAACTCCTTGTTATCGGTGACATTAGCTCATGGCAAAAGGTAGAGAATTCCTTGAGGAAGAGGTAATGCAATGAAATTATTCGTGTAATTGATTAGCATACTAGTTTAAAATAAAGAATAAAGATAACTTATTTTTTTAATTAACCAAATGTATTGGGCTGCATGTAATGTACAGCTCTGCCTAAGTTTCCTGTCCATGAGAACCTGGATTTCTGTGCTCTGTCAGCACAGGTTTCTTCATTTTCAGAGCACACGGGAAATCTATCTTTCCGGCCAACCCTTCCTCTAATCTAAGACTCTGTATCTTCTTCACTTTTTCTGAGCCGTATTAATTCTTGTCGCTAATGGTGATGAATGTAGATGCCACAATTATAGTGCTATTGTAAATTAATAGATAAAACAATATAATGAAAGTTAATAGGAATTGTGCTCCTAAGTCACTTTGTCACTTTTGCAAATCCCACTGGTGTCTAAAATAAGGTTAAATATGAATTATTAGTGTGTTTGAGGTAGAGAGAGAGTTTTAAAAAGGAACTGAAGATTGGGGGACTTTGTTTTTGGGCATCCACTCTGAGACGCTTTAAAGGGCAACGATTTTCAGAGGGCAACTGCTCAGCAGTTTTTGAAAATCAGGCCCTTTAAAGTGTCTCAGAGTGGGATTGGATGCCTAAAAATGGAAGCCTCCAGAATCACTAGTCACTTTTGAAAACACAGGCCATAAAAGTGTGTGTGTGTGTAAGTATATGTAATATATTAACCGGGGGCATGAGACAAACTTAGCTATAGGAATCATCCTGTGCTTTTCCTATAATATAAATATAAATCATTACTGTGACACTTTGGAGGTCAACTCAGACCAGTAAGGGGTTCTGCACCACCTGCCCCGTAACCCTGGGTCCCTCCGTGTTGTGCGGCTTTGGCTCAGAGCCCTGAGACCACAGCAGCACAGTGGCCTCAGGCTGAATTCCCTCAGCCTGGTTATTCCTTGCAGGGTGACACCAACAGCCCTTCCAGTCCTGAGTCTCCCCGAGACTGTCAGCCCTGCCATGTCCAGTGCCTCTCACTGGAACACTCGCAAAGCCTTATCTGGTTCACTGCTCCTTTAAAGAGACAGAAGGCAGCACCCGCCTGTTAGTGTGGCTGAGGATTTCGCTCTTCACTTTGAAGCACAGCATTGAGATGCTTGTGCAATAAAACAAGAGTAAATGAATTAACAAAAAACAGAGCTTTCAGTGAAGAATTGGGATAGAAATGGCTACTTGCAACCAAAAGGAAAAATACATTTCTAAGACTTAACAAAGCTTAACAAACTAGAGGCTTTTGTTCAAAGTAGTTTTCTCACTTCCCGTTGGGGCGGGAAGAGTGAGGGTGGGGGGGGTCGAGCACCCCCTGGCACATCGGAAAGTTGGCACCTGTGAATGGGACTTCCATTGTTTTGGTTCCACAGTGTTTAATTTACATTGCCTTCCCTCCTGTCTGGCAGGAAACCTGTTTCTCCCTTTGTTTGGTCTTCGGCTTTCAGGGCTCTGAGCCAAAATGGCACAGCACAGAGGCCCACAAGGTTACAAGGCAGGCAGTGACAGAACACCTTACAGGTCTGGGTTGACCCCACAGTGCCACAGATCCCTAAAACAAAACTATACTAACAAAAGCCATATACCAGCTAAAACAGAAGAACCACCAAGAACCAGTTAACTAAATTGATATAACTTTTTCCACCCTCTGCCCTCATCCATCCCCGAGATAACAAACCCAAATAGTTTGGGGTCCTGCCCTGCTTATGGAAGGCACTCTGCCCATCCCTGTGATATTCATGTTATGAAAATCTAGACAGAAATATAAAATACCAAAGATGCATGCTCTGGCTTACGTGGAAGCATAATCTCAGCCCTCGATAGAGAAGATATGAAATAGGTCCACCCTTGTTGACCTTAATTGCCATGGGACATAGATTAGCAGATGGTCCCATGGATAGACTGCTGCTATATTATTTCATTTGGAGTTTCTATAAATATCCCTAGTTAATTTATGCAAATTTATTCTTTTAACCTCCTCTAATGTGTCAATATCTTCCTGGCAGTCAGGTATCCAGAATTTAATATAATGTACAAGGTGTGGTTGCACCAGGGCCAAATTAAGGCATATGCACTATAGGATTTTCCCTTGAGCCTCAGGTCCTGCATCACGTGAGTACATCACAATCTCAGCTCTCCTTGAAGGAAAAAAGTAATTCTCTAGCCCTCATGACTGAAAAGAAAGAAAAGAAAGGCTTGAGAACATGACCAGAGCAAACTGAAGCCAGGATGTTTGCCTGAGTCTGCAAACAACCTGAAACAATAGCTATGAGAAGAGTAAACGGTACCATGCATCTGAATGGCGTCTTAAATCCAGAGCTCCACCAGCAAAGGACTCTGTATGTGACAAGAGGAAAACACTGCAGCAGACCTACTCACCTTTCCAAGTAGATATGCCCTGGCTGCTGGGTAAATACTGGGCACACCCAGTATGAGTGTGTTTGGGGGAAAAAGGGGGGCGCTTGCACCTCCTGGGATGGAAATGAGACCCCATGTTGCTACCCTTGTTTCACTGATAGTGACCCCTGCTATCACCATGCCTAGTGAGAGGCATGTTCACACGGAGGAAGTGGGGTCACAGGTGTGCAGCCAAAGGGTTCCCAAATTCTGGTGTGTTTAAAACCCTGGTTTGCCTTAATCCAGCTGTGGGTTGTAACAATATTCTACAGAAACCTCCTAGCTCTGTGATGTGTGATTGTTTTATCTGCTGCATTCCCAAACTTCATCAGCCTTTTCTGTTCAATGTCCTATTGCAACCTTGTGTCCAATTTGCTGTCCACTGTCACCTCCAAGCCTCATCCAGTGGCACCCTTTTCCAGGGCTGTCCCTCCTGTTGAATATCTGTGTCTCAGATTATATCTCCCGTGGGTGGATTAACTTCCATTACTTGTGGCTACATCTCACCTTATTTTCTATGTGGTTTTTTTTAACCCTTTCTGCATTTTTGCTGTGTAGTTGATTCTGTATCGTTTGGTGTGGTCACCTCCTTGCTCTTCCATTTCCATTATAGTCAGATTTTTGGGACAGTCCTTTGTGAGGCCCTGCTGGCTGCTGCTCTTTGTTCCTTGCATTTGTCTTTTTCAGAGGAATTGCCGCCTATTGCACCGTAACTACTAAATCATCATTGGGATTCCTGAGACTTCTGCCATACTGGTGGATTTCAGTCCTTCCTTTTATTACCACTGCTGCTTTGTGCATGTGTCACCTAACCCACTGACCTCTCACTGGGGCTGGGACCTGCAGCACCAACGTTCCAATTCGACAAGGTACTTAGGCATGTGTCTAGAGCTGAGCATATGAGTAATTCCATTGAAGTCAATGGAACGACTCACATGCGTAAGTAACTTGCTGAATTGGGGTCTAGGGCTATAAGCATCAGCTTCCACTGATTGAGCTAATGGAGTAACTCCAACAGTTGGCAGATTTAGTAGGCTCTTATCCTCTAATTTCAACCAGACAAAATGGGGACAAAGACTCATGGTCTTCTTGTGTGGGATTCATTGATTCGAAGTCCAGAAGAGACCACTGTGATCATCTAGTCTGACCTCCTATATAACATGGGCCATAGAATGCCCCCACAATAATTCCTAGTGCAGATCTTTTAGAAAAACATCCAATCTTAATTTAAGATTTGTCAGTGATGGAAACTCCACCACAACCCTGTGTAAATAGTTCCAGTAGCTACCCACACTGTAAAAATTTAAATCTTATTTCCAGTCTGAATTTGTCTAGTTTCAGCTTCCAGCCATTGAATCATGTTATACCATTCTGTGCTAGATTGAAGAGCACATTATTAAATATTTCTTCCGCTTGTAGATACTTACAGACTGTAATCAAGTCACCCCTTGACTTTCTCTTTGTTAAGCTAAATTGAGTGAGTTCTTTGAGTCTGTCACTATATGACCTGTTTTCTAATCATCAAATCACTCTCATGGCTCTTCTCTGAACCCTCTCCAATTTATCGCCCTCCTTCCTGAATTGTGGGCACCAGAACTGGACACAGTATTACAGCTTCAGTCGCAGCAGTGCCAAATATAGAGGTAAAATAACCTCTCTATTCCTACTCAAGATTCCCCTATTTATGCATCCCAGGATCTCATTAGTTCTTTCGGTCACAGCGTCACATTGGGAACTCATGAGTCAGCTGACTCCCAAATATTTTTCAAAGTCGCTGCTTCCCAGGATAGAGTCCTCCATCCTGTAAGTATGGCTGATGTTCTTTGTTCCCAGATGTGTACATTTACAATTAGCCTCATTAAAACACATATTGTTTGCTTGCGCCCAGTTTACCAAGAGGTACACATGTGACTCCTATTTCTTTCAGTGCATGCAACAGCAGCAGGATAGGGCTCCAGATTTCTTAATTTCCCAGATTCTTTACCTTCTTGGCATTAGTACCATGGTATTGCAGCCGTCTGTGAAATAATTCCTATCATAGGAGCTCATGTCCCCTGTTACTAAACTTCCCCGAGTCTCTCATTCAGTTCCGCTATCTGGGGGAAAGCCAGGATGGCTTCTGTGGTAGAAGCATTTACTTTTTGGATTGTAGATTTAGCTTCTATGTCATTTAGGAGCCTCTTGGAATCATGTTTGGCTGTAGCTGTTATCCAACCGTCCAGAAGCAGACTCTTATTGACATTTCGCTTTTTGCTTTTCATGCCTTGTGTTTCTTACCCAAATAATTTTCCCCCATCACTGCTCTTGAAGCAAGCACATCCATCAGCATGTGATAGTTATCATTACAAATAGGTTAAGTTCAGGGAATCTTTAAGTCCAGTTTTCCCCTTGTAATCCACTAGAAGATCCAGGAAGGGGTAAATAATTAATTAAAGCATTTGATAAACAGATTAGGCTGGATATTTGAATATGGGGGAGAATTTCAGGTTTATTTATACTAGGGTACCATCCAGAGGCCCTAATTAAATATCTGGGTCCCATTGTGCTAGGCATCTATATGCATGTATAAGATAAATAATAAAGACTTGCAGAGTGATAGTTTTTGAATCGTTATGTATCCCATCACTGGATCAGAAGCACATATTGAAAGACTAAGGTCCAGATTCTTCTCTCAGCTACTCTGGAATAAATCCGAATGAACTGCATTCACTTCGGTGGAGTTGCTCTGGATTTACAGCCATGTAACAGAGCAGACTTTAGTCCCTGTTCACTGTCATTATACTTTTCCATCCAGAAAGGAAGATTGTTTCCAATCTTACTTAAACTAAGCAGCTTTAATCATTCAGTTTGGACAGCACCAAAACTGGTGTGTGTGTGGGGGAGAAACAAACACCACAGACATGAGAATCCTATAATCTTTGGTTTAGTTGTAATGAAATTTTCCAGAATGAGGAGGAAACAGATGGATTCTGATTAATTTCTTACTGAGAAAATTAAGTATAGACCTCGGCATCCAATGCTGACATCAGTGAGGTGCACGAATGTCACTCATGCATCCAGAGTACAGAAAATATCACCATTAGACTGTATTTCATTTGCCTGTTAGATGCTGAACTCCGAAGTGCACAAGGATCCTATGCATTGCATTTAGCCATGAATTAAATATACAGACATATGTAATCCTTTCCGGTATGCCAGGTTGCTTATCAAAATTGAACTTGATGAACTGAACGAAAGCTGTATAGCTGCCATCTTTTCTTCTCACTATAGAGTCATTATTTACTGATAGACAGAATATTAAGACAAGATGCTCCTCCTAGAGAGAATATTCAAACGTCTCTCTATAGAGTTTGAGTCAGGAAAAGTAGCACCGCTTACTCAACTCTGTCAAACGATGGGACATTAGCTTGTAGGGCTATATTTTGATCTCACATCAGTGTAAATCAGAAGATAACTCCACAGTGGCTTCATTGGAGTCATTCTGTGGTTTCACTCATGCAGTCTAACCCAGGGGTTCTCAAACTTCATTACAGCGCAACCCCCTTCTGACAACAAAAATTACTACACGACCCCAGGAGGGGAGACCTAGGCCTGAGCTCGCTCGAGCCTCACCACCCAGGGCTGAAGGCCTCGGGCTCAGGCTTTGGCCCTGGACCCCAGCAAGTCTAACGCCAACCCTGGTGACCCCATTAAAATGGAGTTGCAACCCACTTTAGGGTCCCGACCCACAGTTTGAGAACCACTGATCTAACCTATATAAATACATGTTAAAGAAAATGTAATTCATTCACCAATTGTTAGGATGTGGTTGAAGCCAGATGGATATAAGAGGCTACAGCTGCTTGCCTTATTTCAATGAGTGGTCCCACTGAAGTCGGGGGACCATACAATGTTAGTAAAGTGAGGGAGACCTGATCCATGTTGAGGAAAGATGTTCATTATGACTAACTTACATTGTTTTAGTTAATTGCACTTGACTGTTCAAAAGGATGTCACTTGCATAGCTACCAGTGCATTTCATCACAGAACTTGATGACCGAACATAGAAAGTAGGGGACTCAGATTTTTTCTGTGCTTGGATATTTTTTCTCCCAAAGGAAAATCAATAACATTATATTATAGATGGGTGTTTCCTGAGCTTTGAAAGCTCCCCTACTGGAAAATGAAACTCGAGGGACCCCTGCTTCAGCTCCACCGTGTGTTGTTAAATGTCTGCTCATCAAATGTATACATGTCCCCACTTCTCTTTTGCAGGATGCTGCTGTAGATCAAGATTTTTTGAAAAGATTCACATTTTGTTGCAAGTGAAATAAGTCTTTCATTTTTAGAAGCTAAACTTATTCTAGAGGCTAACTTCTGGAAGTAGAATAATGGCTGTTTTACAGTGGAGGAAAATTTAAAAATCCAGGTTTGCTGCACTCGTAAAATCATAGAAGTCACATCTTTTAACATGGAGTGTTTTGAAAATCGCAGATGCACTGAATCTTGAGAATAGCCCCGAAATGACACTACTAAATGGAGTCCATCTTTTAAAGTCATAACGTTTATTTTAAGTGAGTCGTGCAGTTTGGGAAAACCTGACCCTGAGGTTCTTGGGGTTTTGGTTGTTTGACCAGGTTTTGCCCTGTGCTGACATATCATCTGTTCTTTGTCTGTGAGGTACAGAGGAACTTTTGGTTCAACATTGGTCAAACTGGACAGTCTCTACGTAAAAGAATAAATGGACACAAATCAGATGTCAAGAATTATAACATTCATAAACCAGTCGGAGAACACTTCAATCTCTCTGGTCATGCAATCACAGACATGAAGGTCGCTATCTTAAAACAAAAAAACTTCAAATCCAGACTCCAGCGAGAAACTGCTGAATTGGAATTCATTTGCAAATTGGATACTATTAATTTAGGCTTAAATAGAGACTGGGAGTGGCTATGTCATTATGCAAGGTAGCCTGTTTCCTCTTGTTTTTTCCTACCCCCCCCCCCCAGATGTTCTGGTTTAACTTGGATTTAAACTTGGAGAGTGGTCAGTTTGGATGAGCTATTACCAGCAGGAGAGTGAGTTTGTGTGTGTATGGGGGTGGGGGGGATGTGAGAAAACCTGGATTTGTGCAGGAAATAGCCCGACTTGATTATGTAAAGAGTTGTCACTTTGGATGGGCTATCACCAGCAGGAGAGTGAATTTGTGTGGGGGGGTGGAGGGTGAGAAAACCTGGATTTGTGCTGGAAATGGCCCACCTGATGATCACTTTAGATAAGCTATTACCAGCAGGACAGTGGGGTGGGAGGAGGTATTGTTTCATATTCTCTGTGTATATATAAAGTCTGCTGCAGTTTCCACGGTATGCATCCGATGAAGTGAGCTGTAGCTCACGAAAGCTCATGCTCAAATAAATTGGTTAGTCTCTAAGGTGCCACAAGTACTCCTTTTCTTTTAGAGGAACTTTTCTCAACTTTCATGCTCATTAGAGTACAACTGATGGTTTCTGTGGCCAGAAATATGTAAGATTCTAAAGAAGATGGAGATTGATTTTCAGAAAGTTGAGGTTTGATACACAATCACATGTGGGTTTTGCACACACAATTAACAAAATGGCGTGTACACCCAGGTATTCATACCCATTTATGTCTGAAGCTGCCATGATTATGTGCCCAAAGATGGTACACAGCTTGTGCACCTGCAAACTTTCTGAACAGCACCATTCTCATTAATGATCTAGGCCTGTTCTCACTTCCTCAGTCGTTTCATAGTGCTCGATTGATGATTGATTGGAGATCCAATGCTAGACACTCTTAGACAAACAGCTTCCTGTCTTACATCCTCCTTTGACTTCGTTGCTAGTGATGAGAGGGCATGCTGCCCTTTCATTGTGTCACCTGTCGTGGTGTCCCGGGAGTGGCTGATGGCCTCTTTTGAGACTACACATTATTATTATTTATTGCCCTGATAGTGTGATAGGCACACCCACACAGGTTCCGTTTTGGCCCTCCAAACAAAGTCAGAATGTCTGTCTTTCCCTTAGAGAGACAAGGTGGCTGCGGTAATGTCTTTTATTGGACCAACTTCCATTGGTAAGAGAGACAAGCTTTCGAGCCACACAGAGCTCTTCTTCATATATTTCCCTTATTTATTTTAATCTATACTGGCAACCTACGTCAGTCCCAAGCTCCAGCTCTGCACTAAGGCTCCTAATTTAGGGCCTGATCCAACTCTCATTGATTTGTGTAACCTGATTTATGTCACTTACCATTAACCTTCCACATATTCTCCCTCCCCCAACCCCCCCACAAGAATATGCCTCTCTTTGCAATGACAACCTAATCCATTCTGGCTACCTAACAGCCCTCTCCCTCTTTAGATAGTGTTTGCTGTCAAAGCTTTTACTTGAGGCTCTTTCACTCTGTGCCAAGTCCAGGTGGTACCCTGCTGCCTTCTTCCTTTGTTTTCTCTCTGTGCACCACTTAAATCCCACTCAAGCCCTATTTTGAGGATTTAAAAGGTGCATTGGCTTTGCTGCTGGACCTCTGACAAGGGGGAATTTCATCCTACTAGCAGAACGGCCATCTCCTACCACAGGCTGCACAATGCTTTTCCAATTCAATTACTGCATTGCCTCAAGACCTCAGATGCTCCCAGCACTGCCCCTCCAGGATACAATACTTTATTAATGACCTGATTTACCCCATTGCTAGACACAGCTTTCTTGTGCTTACGGTCCTTCATTTGCCGTCTTTACAGATTTTTTTTTCACTGAAAAATGCCTGGATTTTACAAAAACTATTATTTTTATTGATTTTTTTACCCCAATTTTGGACCACTCAAGTACATGAAAATACTGATTATGTTAACAAAATGCAATACACTACAGTAGGTAGATGTGTTTATATTCATCTATAGGCTAAGTGTCAATGGGAGGCTTTCTGTTAAAGTAAGGCAATGTAGTGGAAGATACACACACACACACATGCATGGACCGTTAATGAACCGTTCATGAAATAAACCACAGCATTAAACTGCTTTTACTTTCAATAGACTTACTTTTCTCTATTTGTTGCTTTTCCGTCCTCCTGTCCCCTGATATTAACCCCAACATGTACCCAGAAAACAGTGAAATTAATTTTTTGCACTGATTTTCATCTTCTTTAAATTTTTGTAACAAGCGCTGATACACTTCTAGGAAATTTTAAAGAAAATAAAAACTGAATGTGAAGGACCTTGCTCACGCTAGAGATGTGAAGTAATGCAAACTCAGAAAAAGAAAGATCCTGCTCACAACAGCAACACATAGGCCTGGGGAAGGATGTAAAGGAAGAAGATGCAGAGCTGTTAGGAAGAGGTGAAATCACGTAGAGAGACCAGAGGTGGATTTGTGATGAGGCTAACATTATGGGTGTGGAGCTTTTAATTAATTAATTTGTAAAGTAATCGTGCAATCGAGTATTCAACAACTACAGAAATGGGTCATGACTAAAAATAGTTGAGTAAATCAGTTAAACTGAGAATATACTTAGTCAAGTGTAGCCATTTCCAAGATAGAGAACGATTAAAATTGGACGTGAGCATCAAGTCGCTTTTGTCTTGTTATGTAAGTGTCACACCTGAAAGACCCAATTAGCACTACTTCCCGTGTACAAGCAAGCCACTTTAGATATTAAAATGAGGTATAATGATGAATGAAAGTGTGGGACGTGTCTTGGTTATCCTAGGTTCATAACATATAATTGAATTATTTTTGTAAGCCTATTTTAAGACCTTTGATTTCTGGCTTCTGTTTTTAATTAATCAGCCTGCTCTTGCCCTTGTGCATTATTATGCTGTTCATTAGCATTCCATGAGACTGCAGAAGTTTGACTTCTGAATAAAGTAGTGTACAAAGAGAAGGGAGGCTTTTTATCTAACCACTTAATAATTTAAATGGAACTCTTCTTTAATCATTGTTTAACTGCACAATAGCTGTTTATTTAAAATGTGCATCAGCTAATTTTGCAAGCAGAAATAGAAAAATATGGATAAACATGTTTAGAAATAATGAGCCTTTTAACTATTCTAATCATCAAAAGACTTAAAACGTATCCAGGACTTACTCTGGCTCATCTTGGTGAGACAGTCATAGAGTTTGGTGAGGTGTCAAAAGGTACAAGCCTACTTCTGTTCGAGGGAAGCAGTGGACCCTGGTAACTGAAAAGCTAAAAGCTGATTGGCAGCGTGAATATTGTTGGCATGGCCTCCAGCTGTGATGATTGGGTCTTGTGAAAGAGGAAGAGGTGGTTTGATCACAGGACTGGGGACCGGGGACAACTGAGTTCTAATCCTTTCCTATAGGTTTACTATAAGAAAAGGAGTACTTGTGGCACCTTAGAGACTAACCAATTTATTTGAGCATGAGCTTTCGTGAGCTACAGCTCACTTCATCGGATGCATACTGTGCAAACTGCAGAAGACATTATATACACAGAGAGACCATGAAACAATACCCCCTCCCACCCCACTGTCCTGCTGGTAATAGCTTATCTAAAGTGATCATCTCATTGGGCAAATCATGTCGGGCTAGAGCCAGCAGGGACTTTCCCATTGATCTAAATGGTGCAGGATTAAGACCTTAATCCCTTTGCTGGGCTTCCCATCTGTAAAATGGGAACTATAATTCCCCTCACAGGGATGTTTTGAAGATTCAGTTAGACAGTATTTGAAAAGTGCTCTCAATATACTAAAAACAGTAAGCATATGTTCAGCATTTGTATGTTGAAAATGTTTTACAGCCATTATCTAATTTATCTGAACAGCACGCCTATGAGATAGGTATTAATATTCCCACTGTAGAGGTGGGGAAACTGAGTCAGGGCGAGAGATTTGTTCAAAGGCAGAGACTTCGTCAGAGCTGGGATGAGTTCACAGGTCTGTCTCATGCTCAAAGCGCCTCCCACACAAATGCTGTGTATAACCTAGTACTCTAGTACTTTGCATAGGGTAAATAGGTCTGAAGCAGTGCAGACTTATACAGGGTGAAGTAGCAATGAGCTGAAGTAGTAAATTGCACACAGCCTAGCTATAAAGAAATTAAATTATAGCTCTGAGCAGCCAACAATTGTCCATATGGCTGCTTCACACTAAGAGTGAAATTCAGCACAAGGCCTACATGGGATGTAAGCAGTGCATGGGTGTGTGCTGTTCCTCTGGGCAGGGGTGAATTTTACCTTAACAGGATAGTAAGGACACCACAATACCACCTCCGCAGCCTAGAGAGTCTGTATGCGTCTAAATTTTCAAAAATGGCTAGTGATTTTGAGTGCCACCATTTTTGAGTCACCAATGTAAAATACCTTTCAAAGAGGCCTGATTTTCAGAGGGTAGGTGGTCAGCACTTCTAAAAAGCAGACCCCCTTTAAGCTACCTCAAGGTAGGCACCCAAAAATTGGCCTAGCCAAAATCATTAGCTGCACTTGAAAATTTAGGCGTGTCAGTTTATATCTAGTGCACCAATCACCATTGTACCTGTGTAAGAGTATTGGATTGAAGTGTGTGTGTCTGTTTAAAAAGTAACTTGCAATTAGGTGCAAAGTGCATTTGCACTGACCAGACCATAAATGTCACTTTAATGTTTTCTGTTGGAAAAGCAGGAAAAACGTTTAAACCGAAGATGTACATTCTTTCTCTATAAAATAGTTCACCTAGAACACAGTCATAACACAACAAATGCTCTTACCACTCCCCAGCCCGGATATTTGGAATTTTGCACTGATGTGCAAGCCCATTACAGTCATGATTATTTGTCAAATGCTGCCAATGAAGCTGGCACTGTATGAGCCAGAGGAGAAGATGCGGCTCTAGCCCCGAAGAGCTGACAACGAAGCAGGAGGACAACACAAAACACACAGATAGAAGCTTCCTCTGGTTCTATCTCAAATCTTTTAAAATATGTATAATGGGTGATTCAAGGCATTTTTCTTGATAGGTTTCAGAGTAGCAGCCGTGTTACTTTGTATTTGCAAAAAGAAAAGGCGGACTTGTGGCACCTTAGAGACTAACCAATTTATTTGAGCGTGAGCTTTCGTGAGCTACAGCTCACTTCATCGGATGCATACCGTGGAAACTGCAGAAGACTTTATATACACAGAGACCATGGTATATAATGTATATACCATGTATATAATGTCTTCTGCAGTTTCCACAGTATGCATCCGATGAAGTGAGCTGTAGCTCACGAAAGCTCACGCACAAATAAATTGGTTAGTCTCTAAGGTGCCACAAGTACTCCTTTTCATTTTTCTTGATGTTATTGTCCGAGGGCTTCACAAAAATTTGGAAGCAGGACTGAAAGAAAAAGAGAATGGGAGCACTAAGCTAAGAATGGAGTCCCACTCACAACGGGCAGCATGGAGGAAGAAATGAAATCTGACACTAAGGGCTTTAGCCTGCTCCACTTTAAGTCACCATTAAAACTCCCATTGATTCCCCCTCCTTCGTAGGAGTCAGATTGGGCCATAGGGGTGAGGGGAGGCAAGGGATTTATTGGTGGAACTGGATTTTGTGGGACCCTCGCTCTCATTCTCTGCAAAATTATCTAAATGGGTTGCATTTGCCGCTGTAAATTTAATAATACAACAGATTGCGCTAGAGAAGGTAGAGTGATTTTTAAGGTCTTGCATATAGTAATGCTGGAAAAGTTAGACAAAGGTCAATTTGAAGGACCATACTCTTCAGTTTTACTCAAAACACCTGTGGTGGTCCACTCAGTTTATCCACTATCTCTTTGCATTACATGGTGACGATGGCTGGTACTGCAATAGCACCTGAAGGCCCCACCCAAGATCAGGGTGCCATTGCACTACGCATTATACTCACACAGTAAGAGACAAATCCTCCCTAAAGAATCTGGAGTCTAAATAGACAAGGCAGGCAAAGGGGGATAGAGGAAAGTGAGCAGTGGAGTTGCTCAAGGTCACCCAGTAGGTCAGTGACCCCAAGTCCAGCCACTAGAAAACTGCCAGTAAAACATCATTTTTTATTAAATGTCATTGAATTTTAAATTTGACAGTCCATTTTCTTATGGATGCAGTATATTACTGACCAGACCTGTGACCAGAAGAAGGTTGGCAGGTCAAGCCTCTGGCATGCTAAAACGCTTGCCAAGTTGCCAGTGTTTTCAAAAGAAGATGCTGACCATATTTGCAGACCAACCCTTTGCTTGGGAATTGGCTTTATCCTCTTCCCCCAGCTAGGGCATGCCCAGCTCTCTGATCCTAGCAGTGAGTCTGCTAGACAGCGAAAAGCTTGGGCTGAGTGGGAGAGCAGCATGTGCTGTGCAACCTGGGGAAAACATCCAGATCTTACACTGCAGCAACTTGAGTTTCCTCACTTGCAGGCCCTGGAGATGCAGCACGCATAGGATAGGGCACTTCCCAGAACCAAAAGGCATCTCCACTTGTAGATCGGCACTTACTGTGCGCTGTCCTGTGATGGCAGGGGCAAGAGGAATTGGGAACCATATGGAGTGGAAAGAGGGGGAAAGAAAGAGAATGGGGTGCCTTAGGAAGAACAACAGGTCCTGTGCTTCCTTCCTCCCTCTGAAAAGGTAGCAGGCAGAGGGACCCAAGTTTAAAGGAAGGGTTAGTGTATTTGGGAAGGTTGCTTGGAGCCTTTGTGGGCTCAGCTGAGCATCCATCTTCCAGGATGCTTATCTGAGCTCTGAGTCTTCGGAGTTCCCACATCCCTCACTGACCCAGGAATTGTTTGCCAGACTGAAAGTGGAGACTTCTTTGCCAAGGGGCATTTGCACTCAGACATCACTCTTTATGTTGCAGGGGCCACGTAATGGAGAATGGGACTGCTTGTCAAAATGCGGACATGGTCCTACTGTAGGGTGAGGGAAAATGCATCCACCCTGACTAAATTGGCCTTCAACCTTGGTTCTCCACTTGTAAGGTAATTCCCTTCTCTTCATGTGCCAATATATATTTATGCCTGTATCTGTAATTTTCACTGCATGCATCTGAAGAAGTGGGTTTTTTACCCACGAAAGCTTATCCCCAACTAAATCTGTTAGTCTTTAAGGTGCCACCAGACTCCTCATTGCTTTTGTGAATACAGACCAACACGGCTACCCCTCTGATACTTTTTGGGTGAGGAAAATTAACTGGAAGGCGGAGAAAAGGGGAAGGGCGTAGGGAGAAGATGATTTCTGAGGTCTGCTCCCTTTGGCTGGACCTGTTGCCCATCAGCATGACTTGCACCGCTATTCGACACGCCCCACGAGTGTGGGTTCTTGGGTCTCTCTGTCCGCGTAAGAGATCAGTGAGTTTGCAATCGCTCCCAGTTAGTGCCTTAGCTCCGGCGGCTCATGCTTTTCGCGCAGACGGCCCTGGCCCAAGGCCGGCAGCATCCGCAGTGTTGGTTACACCAAGACCCCCCCACCCCAGGATTTGCACGGGATGGGGGACAGCGGGCGCGGGTAGGTCTCAGGACTCAGCTCACCTATGAAATCTCCCCCCCCCCCCCCGCGCCCCGTTATGAATGATCTGAAACCTTCCTCTTCTGGGGTTAAGGTGGCCACGGCGGGGCTCCATGCGGGCGCCCGGAAAGCACGGGGAAGGGCACGGAGACCTGGGGGCCGGCCGACTGCCCCCCCCCCCTCCCCAGTTCTGCAGCCAGCGGTGGTGACTCGCCTCCGGCGCGGGGGCGGGAGCGGGGCTGGCCAATCAGGGCCGGCTGCCATGGCCAGGGGGGTGGCTTTCTGGGCCACTCTAGTTTCAAACCGGAGCTGCTGCAGCCTCCCCGGCTGAGTCTCCGCTCGCCGCGCTGGGGCTCGCCCGGGAGTCGGGCGCAGCTGGCCGCTGGGGGGAGTCCCCGGGGGGGGCGCGTCCCTCCCCTCCCCAGCCTCCCGGCCCCACCGACCCGGCCGCTTCGGAACGTCCTTCCCCCCTCCCCGGCTCCGGCGGGCGCGCTCCGCCCGGGCCATGGGCGATGAGCCTGGGTGAGTGAGCGCCGGGACGCGCCGGCCGGCTGCAGCTGCGCCCCGGAGCCGGGCTCGGACCCCGCGGCCCCATGGCGAGCGCCCGGCTGCCCCAGGCGCACGGCTGAAGACAGGCCGGGAGAGGGCTGGGTCCGTCGGTCCCCGGAGCAGGCAGGCAGGCAGACAGACAGACAGACAGGCAGCCCGGCTCCAGGTGAGGCCGGGGGGCGCCCCCCTGGGTCTCCTAACTTTCGGGGCAGGGGGAGCGGGCGGCTCGCCAGCCCTGGGTCCTCCCCTTCGGCTCCTTGGGGGTCCGGGGACCCCAAAGTCTGGGGAAGGGGCTTGTTCCGAAAGGACCCCGGAGCGCCTGTCCCCCGGTATCCCGTGGCGGCGGGGCTGGGGGAACTGGGCTGCTCGGTGCCGGCTCTCTGCTTCTCGGGGGGACCCCGGGGGGAAGTGGGGTGTATGTGAGCGGCCCCGAGCAGGGGGAAGAGCGTGGATCTGCGGGGCGGGGAGCGCCCCAGGGCGGGTCACCCCATCAGCCTCCCTCCGGGGAGAGCCCTTGCGAACGGCTGCCCGTGAGTTCGAGCCCGGAGCCCGAGCTAGTGGCTGTCGGGCGAGCTTGGGGAGGCGGCGGGGAAGAGGCTGCCTACGGCTGGCGGTGGGCTCTGCCCTGGCAGCAGGGGTAGGACCCCGCCGTGCCGGGGAGTTGATGCGACTAGCGGGGCACCAGCGGTGGCCGGTGGGAGCTGCCCGGGTGCAGCCGCGGCCGAACGGATCGGGTTTGCTGGGGGAGGGCGGAGACGTGCCGGGGTTTGTGGGGTACAGGAGGAGGGTCCCCCTCCTTCCTCCTCCAGCCTATTGGCACCCTGCAGCCGGGCCCGCTGAGGAAGCGCTGCTGAGGTCCCGGTTTAATCACGGGGAATTTTATCGGGGAGATAAGCGCCTCGGCGCCCAAGTCCTGGGACAGCCGCGATCCACCCTCCTCCTGGCCCAGAGGGCAGCGCTGGTTAGCCGGGCTCTCCTCGCTTGTCTGCTCCGCTTGTTCGCTTCCTCGCCTCTTCCTCCGAGCGCTCGAGATGCAAGACAGGGAAGCCCTGGAAGGGGCCGAACAAAGTTTCGGTCCCATCAGCCTACCGAGTTCAATGTGGTTACGGTTCCTCTTGCGGTTCTGCTATTGCCCGTCTCCGGAGTCCTCTCCAGCCCACTACGCGGGTGATCAGGGCTCGTGTCCGCAGCTTTGGGTTTACTTTTGATCACTTGCGTTTGAAGGGCTACAGAGCGGAGCCTGCCCTCGAATGAGCTTTCAGTCGCTCCTAACCACAGCTGGATTTGTTTAGCCAGAGGGATTGCTCTGATTCTGGGAGACTCCAATACCCACCCAGCGCCAGACTGAAATGTTCTCTCCCCTGTCCTGAACGTGTCCGCATCTGTCCGCGGCGCTCCGTTTTGTCTGGCAGTGTGTGTACAGACGACAATATGTTAAAAATACACAAAATAAGAAGGTTCATAGGATTTTTTTTATATTGCCAATTTAAACTATATTTTGACTCTTTCTCACTGATTACTCGTGCGGTACAAAATGAATAACTCTTGACAGCATACTCCCCATATGCCGCTCAGAATCCTCCAAGGTGCATGCTTAATCATTGCATTACAACTTGAGCACAGATGTGTTTTGAAATTGCTTTGACATATATGTTTTTTCTGACAGTGTTTCATAGCATGCACTATGTGCATATTTCTGTAATTATAATTGCTATGTATAGTTAAAGGGCACAATAGGAATTTGCACTTCGCTGATCATTTAGTGTAAAAGTGTTATTAACAAAGTGCAACATTTGTTCTGCAAACCGGTAATAATACAGTTTAATCCATGAATGCAATTATCAGAATCATTATGGATAAATAACGATTTATCTGTTCCCAAAGTGACCCTCTGAGTATGTGCAAGCTGCATCAATTCACCAATCAGGACCTCCATTACTTGAAGGTAGACCTAGCATTTTACAATGCTTTTTTTTAAGTACATCTGCCTTCAGATTTGACTTGTCTTGCCACCCCCATAAGAAAGTACCAGCATGTCAATTTACATTACTAAGAGTATCTATATTTGATGTAAATAACATACTTTCATGGCTGTTCTACCTGTGAAAATGTCATGAGCAATCAGAAAAGCTTATTTTTGCAGATGTCATGGTTACATTTTTGTTCCTGAGAAATGGATTTGACTTCATTTTGCTAAACATTATGGTTCCTGAAATAGTTTTTATTTCCTGGACCAATTGTCTCACCACTGGCAACCTCTTAACATTTTCAAATGGGAGTTCTTGAACACATACTTTATTTTAGCTAGGGATATTACAATCCCCATTCCTCTCAATGAAGCAGGCATTCTTTGTTGACCCCATTCCACTTTGAAAATAAAAAGCACCCGATCCTCTCTCTTTCAACACGTAGCTTTATTCTCTGCTCCAGTGATTTACTATATCACTTACACTGATGATACTTGCTATGTAGATGATTGGGGTAATGTGCATGATGTTAAAACTGCAGTCAGTGGGGATTAATGCATGGGTATGACATCACCAGCAGCCAATCAGGTGACTGCTTTGGACACACATTGACCAAAACTGTATTCTAAAACTGATTTAGTGATTCTGCATTGCTTCTGATGACTAGGGCAAGTGTTGACAGAATGGACTGATTCTTAACAAGTTTGGATTGCCTTTCCCCTGTCCCCAAAAGGAGTTGAAAAATACCCACTTTTCAAAGATTTCTGGTTAAGAGATCGGTTGAATGTTGATACCTTAGTTTTCAATAAACCAGACATTAGTACAGTGTGCTACTGCCTGATTATTAAAGTAAAAAAACCAACTTGATGAGTTCTCAATCCAGACCATGAGTTGTCATCTGAACAATCATGTTTCTATACATCCTATATTTGCAGTTGCAGGCACTAAATAACATTAGTGCTCTGGATGTGATCCTACTGCAACCTTTATATGAGTAGCCACAAAGGGTTGCAGACCTGGGCCCTATCTTTTTATTACCTTGCTATACTCCAATTAAAAAAAAAAACAATAGCTTTCGGTAACTTTTGCAGTATTGGGCCGATATTACTGAATCTGACCCAACTTTTGTAATGCACATAATGTCTATGTACAATCTGTTCTCTTCCACTTCATGACACTCACTTAAACATTATTGTTATGTTATCATTTTGGGCCTGATCCAATGAAAAGATTTTGATTGACTTCAGTGGAATTTGAATCAAACCCACGTGTGGATATACCAAATACGGTCTGCTTGTAACTGGTGTACATTCCTTTGTTACTATTTTTTTCACATTCCCTAGAGTTCACACTTTTGAGCCAATTTAAAAATATTTTGTGCACCAGGTTCAATCACTGGAGTGTTTCATTTATATTGTTTCTTAGCAATTATTAAATAATCACTGCAGTTTTCATATGTAGGAAGTATTAAATTTCAGTGACCCGCATGAAGTATTCCCGCATTGCCCTGATGCTCCCCAGGAGTGTGTGTTCTCATGCCTTGGCTACCTGTAAGAGGTGACAGGATACATTTAATGAATTACCTTTTAAATTAGAAGGCAGTAAACAACTCATTATTTGATTAGAGCAATATTAAAATTAGTAGAATGTTATAGTCTTTTCATATCCTGTGGCACAATTTTACTAGCTAGGAAGTGACATGAGTTACTGCAGAGAGGGGAAGTCTCTAGAGAATTGTAATGATTTTCATCTGTGTGAAATCTAATATATATATATTTTAGTTGATACTATTGCAGAGTTTTTGCTTTCTGGTTTAAATAAATACAGTTTGTTATTTTGAGTGAATTTAGCGCTTGTGAAGTGTGTTGGGTAGACAGCCTTGAAGGTTGAAATCCCCTAATTAGAGAACAAGAACAGCTTCGGCAGTGCTAAAGCAAGTGTGATAATGGTCTTCAGTCCTGTTTTGAGGGGTCCTCTGCCTTCTAGAAATGAGATGGTAGCTCTGTCCCCAGCCTCACTTAATTTTTGGCCTCTATTCAGGCTTCCCACCTGTGGTCACTGTGGTTTATGTGATGTGCTTAACTGCCTGCTGAGGTCATGATCCAAAACTTGTTGAGAAGACTCCATTGATGTCAATGACCTATGGAACAAGCCCTAAGAATGTCATTTCAGTTCACATACACCACCAAACAGGTATCACATGGTGACATGGGGTGGATTTGAACTGGTGATCAGTAGCAGTGAAAGTACGTATACTGTCTTCATTGATTCTCCTCTGCCAATTTTTTTATTTAGTTAGGGTCAACTCCTGCAGTCCTCACTCAGTCAGAACTCCCATTTTGCCGGAGTAAAGAATGACGCTCTCAGGATGATTGTGCCTGAGTAAGGACAGGCTCTATCTAATACTGCTTCTGATTTAAAAACATGTGTGTGCAGGTAAACAACAACGAGGTGTTTGGTTGAGGGTGGTTAATGACAGTAAACAATTTTCAGGTTCTCCTTGAAGAAAGGTCCCTATAAAATCTTGAAAGTGTTCCACACTTGGAACTCCCTTTGACATTAATGCGTGTTCTTCCTGCTGTGAAGCCACTGCAGGATCAGGTACTTCATTTACAACTACGCTTAATTTTATTTTACCGTAAGGGGTGTATATAGTTAGTAACACCTCGATGCTGCAAAGCAAACATTTCATACTTCTCCTGCAGCGTACGTGTCCCTGCCTAAGCCATTGTATTAAAGAAATTTCCATGAGCCAGGAATGCTAGAATCTCTGCAGCATATATTCACAGAGCCAGCTACCATCCCTGCACTGGCTGGATGGTGTTTTCAGCTGTAATGCATGCTGAGCGCTTGCAAACGAGGGGGATTTACTTTGGATTTGTGCCACTGTAAGCAGAGTGTCCGTGCTGCTCTAAAGAATCCCAGGAAAGCCAATAGGAAACGGCAGGTTATTGCAGATTTCCACAAGCCACATCACTGAAACGGAACACTTTTTAAGTGGTTGCTTTGTAGCTCCTTTATGCCATGGGCCTGATTCCTTACAGGAGTTACTCTATTGGAGTCCATGGTTTTATGCCAGTGGACAGCCCAAATGAGGGAAAGTAGAATTAAATTTCATGGTGGTGCTACTAATTTTTGAAAAATGTAATAGTAATTGAAACACAATGGAAGGGAGAGCTTTGACCATAGAATCTTCATGGTCAGGTCTGTCTTCTTGTAGAATATTTTCCTCAACAAAGTGCCCACACAAAGAACGTCTCTCTTTCTTGTTTGAAATGACAGCTCCTGTGCTCTGGGAGACTGAGCAATGATAAATAAAGCAAGCAACGGTATTTATAAATCATGCTTTGCATGCAATGCTGAAGGTAACAGTTTGGTTAATATACCTGGTAAAAAAACCAAACAAACAGGTTTGGGCTTTGTTGCCTTTGTTTTCTGAACCACCAGCTGCAGTACAGGTTTAATTATGTTGGTAAAGTCCTGCTGATAAGAAGTGTGTGTTTTCAGTTGGGCTAAGCCTGGCCATCCTAATTGTGGGAACAACTTGCACCTGGTAAAGGTAGGTTGGGACACTGACAGTTTGGTTCTTAAAGGGACAATAAGCAATTTTTCCACGCTGTATCAAGAAAAACGAAAACATGATTCCGGTTGTCAGAGCAAGCCCTAGGCATGGATAAAGCAACTAACAGATTTAACAATTTTGAAATGAATTGCAAACCTCTGGCTCATGTTTGTACAGTCCAGGATATCAGAACCTATGCTTGCATTTTACAAACTATGCACCACATTCTCCTTGGACATAGATTTCAAGGGTTACTAATTATGTAAGTCTGCGGAGAATTTGGCCCTTTGTTCAGGAGCTTTAGTAAGAGTGAGGGCCAAATCTAGACCTCTTGGAAGCAGACAGAATGGCACTGAATGTTTAATTCTTTGCAAAATTAAGTTTTGGTTTTTGTACTGAGATGCCTTTCAATGGCAAACGTTGCAATGCACAGATAATTGTGATAGCTTGAGAATCTGATACAGCAATTAAACAGCAGGATTCTGTTCTTCCATTTGTGTGCAAGAGACATGGATGTATTAAGAATTCAAACCTTAGCATAAGTTATTGATGTGTCAATGGACTCCCATATTGTTACCCACCTTAACATTGTGGAGGTTGTGGTATTTTAGGATCAGGGGATGTATGACTGGTTGGGTCTAGTTACCTCAGGATATCTGTGGCGCTCCCATTACTCAGTGAAAAGTTTGTGTTTCTGGTAGTTTGATCGGTGAATAGAAGTACATTGCAGACGTATTTATGTAGTGAAGTGCAGACGTTTTCATTACTAAGGAAGGATTTATCTTGTTACAGTAGTGAATTTAGGATGCTAAGCTGTGATATTTTTCCTGTTTCTAGAATGTTATGTTGCATTAAAATCAAATCCGGATGACCATCCTTTTCAATTTAAACCACTACAAGATGCTAATAACGTTGGAGACAGCAAGTTTCCAACTTCAGAAAAGAGCATCATTTATTATTTTTCCTGGTAAAATTCATTCAACCCGCTGAGATTAACTGTAATTTTTTTAAAATAAAAGAAACTTGGTTTGGATCTTCAGCACCAATAACCCTTGAGGATCCAAGCCATGACATAGTAAATCCATCTTAGTAAAATTAGATTTTTGGGTCTCCCTAATCCCCCCTGCTTCTGGAAAAATAAAAGATCCTAGAGCACATTTAGTGGGTACCCCACAAACCCTTTTCATTCATCCCTGCCTCCTGCTCCCAGTCACTGGGAATGATGAGTGAAAAAATCTGAAAAAATCTTTTTGGACCTGGCTACTTTCTGCTGTTGCCCTGTACGCCGCAGACGTTCAGGCTGGTGGGGGGAAATTGGCTGAGCCATTCCCCCAGGTTCCTACTATTGCTGCTCCAGTGGATGGTTTCTGATTGAGCACCAGGGTTCTGAAGTTCCTTCTGCTCTCTTCTAATGAACAGAAGAAGTGGGATGCTTGGCTTTGCTGGTCTACATGTGCAGCTAACTACATACCTTGCCCCTGTTGCTGGAGGCTCCGCTAACTGCTCTTTAGAGGAGCTGTGTTTCAACAACAGGCAAACAGCTGCTGTTTCTGGATTTGAAGTGGTCCGTAGAACTTCTTAGGAGGTCTTTGTGGCTGGTAGGGCCTCCACAGCCACCCCAGCCTCTCTTCACAGGTGTTTTGGGAGGAGGTGGGTTACGAGGCTGCATGCTGGGATATATGGGGTTTAACTCATGGTGGTTGTTGCTGGGCCTGACTCTTGCCTTTAGTCCTGTGGCGTAGTGCCTTACTCCCAGGAGTAGTCACACTGATTTCAATGGAACTACTTATGGAGGAAGGATGCAGCATGAACACAGGTGTACAGGACCCATAAGGATCATCTGCTGCGCTTGTGTTAACAGAATTTGAGCTGTTTGATATGTTAATTTTTGTATCAAATATTGTGTGCTTAATTCCTGCGAAGCACCTAGAGTGTAAGATTGGTGCAATAAAATTTAAACAAAACACAGGTTCAAGCCCATTTGTATATAAAAGTACTCGGGCAATTGAATCTGAAAATGGTTTCATAACTTGTTGGAATATGGAAGAATTGCTGTAAGGGGGTTCAACAGATGGATTCACTTCCGTTATTTCAGTTCCTTAAGCAGCCGTTCTGAAACTTCAGGTGAACATGCATTATTCTGAGGAATCGGATAAGAGAACATTTGAAACTTGCATGACTGAAGCCGAAATATATTTCAGGTGGGTTACTGGGAAAATATTTACCAATTGCAGGGTTTGCTTGATTCCAGGCTAAAAGGGAAAGAAATGGGAAAAACTGAGTTTTTTAATCTAACATTGACTTTTAGTCTGGTGCTGGATATTTTATTATTTTTGTTTAGTTTTATATGTTTTAGCATAAATGAGTAGGTATTAACATAATCCGAATATCTTCACAAACACCTACTTTTAAAAATCTGCAGTGAGTCTACTATTTAGGAGAGTCTTACCTGAGAAGGAATCTTCCCCCAATTTCTAGATGTACCTGACACAGATAAATGCAGGAAGGGATGGTTTATTTTATGGAAGGATTAATGGAATGCTCCAACAGAGGAATGGATCGCTACGTTGCAAATAAAGTATGTTTTAAAAATGAATGGCATTCAGGATGTACTCATAAATTAAAAGCACTTCTACCAAAAAAAAAAATCTATGTTCGTCTTACTGTGCATGTTGTTAATAGTTCAGGACATTCATTATTTAGATTTAGCAATAAAAAGACCATACAGAAGCTTTGAGCACCTCAAAAATAATTAAACTTATCATAACAATGGTAACGTGTATATTAACTTCAGCCTGCTTGCAGCATTAAATAATTCAATGGAGATAATTTACCTCAGTCAGCTGATAAATAAATAAACTCCCCTCCCACCCCCACCAACCTGGAAAAATCCCCAGAACATCTCTTTATGTCCATCCTGTGCAGAAGCATACCTGTTCTACCGCCCACTCCGAACCAAAACCCTGAGAAATAACATCAAAGTTATTGTACAAATGTGAGAGCTTATTGCAAACGTAGGGGAAATATTCCTTCCAATGACTTGTTACATGACTTTCAGTTCTTAACAATCTTGCATGGGCTCCAAGCCAACCAATAATGTATCCAGAAATGTCCAAATTCCTGCATATGATACTCTAAATCAGTTTTTCAGCCCCATTTCATTTGCACTAGTCCACCCCCCATGCATGTATGTAGCGAAACCAATTAAAAGGGCTATACAATTGTTTAGGATTTAAACAGTTAATTACGGTATAATCCTGCATCCCCCTAGGTATCCAGTACTCTCAGACTTTAGCAGAGGTTACATATGTATAAGGACAAAAAAATTCTGACCCTGTTTCTGTCTACAGAACCCTGCAACCAGAATTGGGTTCTGCAATGGGACTTACTCGCATGAGTAAAGGTGAAATGATCAGGCCCATAATTGCTTCATCTTAAGAAGTTGTATCTAAATTTGAGTATTTCTCAGATAATGTTAATTTATTTGAAAAACTGTAGATCACATTTGTTCTCTAGTCACAATCTATTCTCTAGTCACAATCTATTCTCCAGCTTTCTGTTTGTTGTTTTTGTTGGGAGGATTAAGGGGACCAGCATTTAACCAGCCTCTTTGCAAAAGGCCATGAAAGCCAGAGGAAAATCAATGTTTTTAGCACTGGTAGGCTTTTGAAGTGTGGAAGTTGAACATATTTCCCAGTGAATTGGACTTTATCAGCGAATAAGCTATTAATGTTAAATCTTGCTTAGGACTGTAGCAGATGATGGCAGCTATATGTAATAACTGATTGTTACCAATTTGGTTCTCCTCTTTGCTAAAAACACCATACTAAATAAACCAATTTGTAATGTTGGTGTAAGTACATTTTTATATACAAATATGTTCTGTTACAGTTATGTACTGCAGTCTTTTGTTTAAAGTCTTTTTTTTGCTACATAGCGGGTTAAAGCAAAAGATGTAACAAAAGTTAAATTTTGAATACTTTACTAAAATTGCTGCTGGTTATGAACAGTAAGGTTTAAGAATAACATTATAAAATGGGGTTTTGAATGGATCTTTCTGTATTTCTAATTGGAACGCTAACAGTAAAACTGTACCCTCCATATAATACATATGCAATTTGTTTTTAAATGTCAAACCAATTTTTGCTGCTACTTTAAAAAAAAATCACAAGAAAATAATTCTGTTCAAGTTCCCCTTAAATATGACCAAAATGACAATGACATTATTAAGGAGAAGGACCAGACTAGCTGGAGGATATGCATTCGTCACATGAGTTTCACAAATAGATGTTGATTTAGATATTGATAGTAAAGACACGTTCTAGTCATTTTATAGAATTAACAATTGATCTGCTTGTTACGTCCTAGTCCTTCGTTACAGCGTGTTTATTCATTATTGTCATTACAAAGTGGAAGTAGCTGAGATCATGATGATTAGCAATGCAAAATCTAAAAGCAGTGAAATCTGTTTTAATATTAAAACTTTTGCACGGATACACCCTTTTGAGTAATGTATTGATTCCTGCATTTCACAACACGACTTAACTTAAACATCTTTGTCAATTTGCAGTTCACTTACATTTTTCAGAAACTCAGGCCTATGTGTTTTCACAATATCAATGAATCAGGCTTGTAACAGTGTAATGTGTAGTGTAAAACATTCTTTTCAAATTATATTAGGTTATGTCTTGGTCTATGTAAATATACATAGATATATAGTTACAACTGATACACTTAAATATGCTGGCATAGGTGAATGCAGAGATGGTATTGCAGCAAATATATTCATGATTGTTTGTTTGCTTGTTACTAAATGTATCATTTCTTCTAAATCAGCGGTGACTTAAGCTTGGGCAAACTTCAGAACAAAAATACCCAAAGAGGCTTCTCCTGGTATATTTGACTAATATATTGAAGAAGATAAATAGTTATTTTTAAAATGTATTACACAGTAGAACTGATCACAAAGGGAAACCATGTTACAAATCTGAAAGTTAAGGTCACCCTGAGATGAAAAGGACACTTACGGTGACTAGAAAACCTCTGCTTCCTGAAGAAATTGAGATTCAAAGTTTACTCTTTTCACAGTTTCTTTTATAAAGCTTTGGGATCCCAAGTGTAAAAGCAGAGTCTGTTTTGATGTTCAAATATTTCAAACTATATAGTACATGGAAAATAAGATTCTATCTTCCAGCCAATGCTATAGATTAGTTTTAGTATCTTAATTTATCTCAGTGTATCAAGCTCTAATGATGAGTTTTAAAATACAATATCATACTGTTTTACAATAAAATTGGTAAACATTTAATTTAAAACTTTTAACCAATACTTCCCCCCCCATCTCTTCTTTACCTTTCCCAGATAACCCTTCTTGTTCTAAAAATCCAGCATATATTTTAGTCATACACATATCACGGAGCAAATAATGCATAATTCACACTTCTTGTGTGAGTATGGAGGTATGCTCAACAGCATTTTATTAGGATTTGTTAATTACAGTAATGAATTATTTTCTGTCTGACTCTCTCATCTTAGCTAATATTGCTAACCTGTTTGAGCTGAAGCAAATCAGGACAACATTGATATATATATTTTTGAAAACTGAATAATGGTAGATCTAGACTCATAATTTTTTAATTAGGTCATTTATCTTCATCTATGTTTATCAGTGGAAAGTACTAAGATGTAATAGCAGTTTTTTATGACATGTTTACATACATAACAAAAATTAAAATGTAACCGAGTTGTGTATGGAATATTTCTAATTTCTTCTTTAATTTTCAGCACAACTTTATAGTGGTTTTTTGTGTACTAGAGGGGTTTAATTTGCTGCTTGTTTTGCTGTTTGCAGTAGTATGGCATGTCATTGCTTATACAGTAGTTTAACTTAGGGTGTAATTAATATTTGAGTTCATACTTTGAGCCTCATCCTGCAAAAACACTGCAATGCTCCTTACTGAGAGTAATAATACCTATCTTTTTGTTTAGTGCTTTTCATCAGCAGATCTCGAAGTGGTTCAGTCCTTTAATGTATGTATCCTCACAGTCCCCCTGTGAGGTAGGAAGATGGTGTTATCCCTCTCTGACCTTTTACAACTGAGGCACAGAGAGGCTAAGTGACTTGCCCAAGGCCACATAAGAAGACTGTGGAAGAGAATGGGATTGAACCCAGTTCTAGGTTAGCACCTTAACCACTGGACCATCCTTCCTCTCATAGTCCCTTTCTGGTCAATGGGACTGCTCACTGTCGTAAACACAATATGGGTTTGATCCTGTGCCCACTGAAGTCAACAGTAAAACTCCATTGACTTTCAGGGTGCAAGTAAGCCTGGTCCTGTTTCTAGGACTGGGTCCATAGCCATTATGTTGTGGATGGTATTTCACTGTACAGAAGCTCATATTCTGCTCTTGGGTAAAATATACTATGAATGTTAATGCTGGCAAAATACAGGGCCAAATTCTGTTGTTACACTTGTGGAATCCCATTGACTTTAACCCATGCACTCAAATCCATCCTCATTTGTTTTAGTAAATAAAAATATGAACAGCTGAAAAATTTAGGAGATATGTGATCTCTCAAAAGCCATTTAAAATATATAACTTGCAAGATCAACTTAAAAAAAAAAAAGACAGAATCCTGCACTCCTTATTAAAGCATAATTCCCATTGTCATCTCTGGGAATGTTACCTGAGTAAGGACTGAATCAGAACGTGGGGTTGTATTTCCTATGTGCAGTTGTACGCAAAACAAACCAACCAACCTTCCACATCAAAGAGACTGGATTATGTAGTACTGAACTGCTGCGGTATTTTTACACATGGGAATCTCAAATTTGAAGCCGCTGGCATTTTTTTAGGTTTAAATTTACCTTATGTAAATTCCTTCCTACTATATGAATTAAATGTTTATTTGTTGTGAAATGGAGGGGTATAACTATTCAGTAGGGGCCTATTCTAAAGCCCATAGAAATCTAGGGTAAAATTCTGGGGAGAGGAGAGTAGTAGGCTGACAGGACAAATTATTTATAGCTGGTCAAAATGTTTTTCAATTTTTGATTGGAAAAAGTGCCAATTATTTTTTTATGGGAATCTGCATGAAAACCATTGTCTGACCAGCTCTGCCAATCGTACCCGACATGCTGCCATGCTAAGGTCTCAGTCTTGCAGTTGATGTGATACCGCCTCTGTATCAGTGCAGAGACCCACTGATGTGAATGGGGCTCTGTTTGGGTGCAGGGATCCATCAGTGCTGGCTTTCGTTATGTCAGAGTGGCCATATACTCCTGTAAAATTGTCTGCTGTCTGTGGCCTTTGTTCTGGCAATGTCCGTCACTGGAGAGGACCACTGCCCTAGTGAACAATAGCTGATCTGATCTGCGTTTCTTTGACAGAATGATAGAAGGGGATAAGGGTATATTGCTCATTGTATTTTTCATCTCACTTTTGTGTGGCAGCCAGAGAACTTGATTCTGTGGATGCCCTCATGGGAGGAATCCCATATACGGTACAATGCCGTGAACGAGAGAGCATGCTTAAATTGATCTCATCCTTAAATTTATCAAGAAACTCCCAGGTCATGGTGGTTTTCAAAGATGAAGATCCCATTGCCCAGAATAGGATGTAGCTATATATGAAAATTGGGACTAGAGCAGTTTAACTCCTTGTACTTCAGGTCAGTGGGTCACTGCCCCTGTTGTTATAGCATTGTCCAAAAGCAGTGTTGCAGTTCAGTGGTTTTCATCCTCTCCAGACAACTCTATTGCTTCTCTAGCACGAGACCTCAGCTGGCTCCCACTGCTGCTTATCCAGTTGTGCTTGGAATTGTGCTTTGGCTTCTCCTGACACCAGTCTCCCAGCTGCAACTCAAGCCCAGCCAACTGGAAGTGGGGACGTCTCAAGGCCAGGCACAGAGGGTCATAATTACAATGGCAAAGGGACCCTAGAGTACCATTCACAAAAAGCCTGAGGTAAGGTGCTAGCACTGGTTTGCCTAGCAGTGGTAACGAACTGTTACTATAGTTGAGTAATAAGTTTAGGGCCAGTGGAGCTCTTGGCTGATGGTGGGCAGGATTCGACCCTTGATAACTTTTAGACTAAAACTTTCTTTTTCAGGAAGTTGAAAAAAATGGTCTCAGCCAATGACCTGGAATATCTCTTCCCTTTCTAGGGAAATACCTGCAGGAGAGGGTCTGGGCTGCAGAGAACTATGGGAGGATCCCCTTTTAGTGTTTTCCTAGGGTGCATGGCTTGTTCTCCCCACACCTTATAGGTGGTCATGTCATCAAGGTTTCCTTTGCCTCCATTAAAACCCAGGACCATCTTTTAAGGTGATTCCTCCAGGATGGAAGAGCTGTGATGCTCCAGTTGGCAGTAAATCTCTGCCAGTGTTTCTGTTGGGCTTGTGTATGAGCAAACAGTCCACGCCTCCTAAATCCCCCTATCTCAGAAAAACATCCCCATATCCTATGGAGTTGGATGCAATTCATCCCAATTACTCTCTGTGGGGTGGGGAGAGAACCCTCTCCCCGAGTATTACTGGTAGCTATCTAAGTGTAGCGGGATGAGTGTTGGCTCAGACTCAGCTTTGATTTTTCTCACTTTTATTGGTTCATCTCAAACTTTAATTTTACTCATTTCATCCACACAAATATTCTGTTTAAACACCAGCCACGTTATGGACTTTGCTACATTCGAAATAACAAAATGGGAGCTGGTGTTCCTAGTTCAGAAGAGGAAAACTGCCAGAAGCAAAGAGGTAAATTAGAGCTGATGAAAATTAATTGCAAACCTGTTCAGTCTGGTCTGTCTTATTGTACCATTATTAAATGGTGTTCAGAAGATCTTAGTCGTAAAAAAACAAAACAAAACAAAAACACGTGCTGACTTGTGAGAATTCAGCAAGCAACAGGCTGGGACTTGAATTTCCTTCAGATGTTCCCACTTTGATCTTCACTTTCAATTTTTCATATTGTTTTGGGGCCTTATTGTACTGTGAGAAGAGGACCCAGATCTTTGTAAGCTTCATGCTGATAAGTTTCTATTGAATACTCTCCTGAGTGGTTGAGTTGCTTGTGACTGTGTAGAGGGGCTGAGGGGTGTGGTCCTGAAAACAGATGGAGCCCAGGGATCTATGGGGGAAAAAAGCTTCAATCTAAGGGATCCCAAGATCTTTACACTGTGTCCAGACCCCATTCCTAGGTGTCTCCCTAGAACAGGGGTTTTTTCAACCTTTTTCTTTCTGAGGCGCCCTAGACATGCTATAAAATCTCCCAGCCCATCTGTGCCACAATGTCTGGCTTTCTGCATGTAAAAGCCAGGGCTGGCATTAAGGGGTAGCAAGCAGGGCAATAGCCCGTGGCCCCAAACCACCAGGGGCACCTAGAAGCTAAGTTTCTCAGGTTTTTGCTTCAGCTCCACTTGGCAGGGCTCTGGGCTTCAGCCCCATGCTGCGGAGCTTTGGCTTTCTGCCCTGGGCCCCAGCGAGTCTAATGCTGGTCCTATTTGGTGGCCCCCCAGGGACCCCTGGATGAGAACCACTGTCCTAGAAGATGCTCTGCCATTAGCTGCCCTGACAGGATTGTGCCAACCTACCTGAATGGAGAGAAGACTGCATGGAGCAGAAGTTACTACGTATTTTTCCTAGTAGTATTCACTTTCGCTGGACATTCCATTACCAAGCCAGAGACTTTTCATAATCTTCAAGATTAGCTGTGGAGACCTTGGAGGATCAAAAGAATGTTGACTATTCATGAGACACTGCTACTCAAAGGTATTAAGTTGATCAGGGCTCCTGCCAATGGAGAAATAATCAGGAAGATCCTTATGTATTTGAAAGGCAAAATTAAACAGCGCAGAAGTCTGGGTTAGGAAAATGAACATATTTGTTGTGGGTAACCAAAATTAGCCAAGATCATAAACCACATCCATGTCTCCCAATGTGAACTGCATCTTCTGACATACAGATGCTAGTGAATATTTCATACTTGCATATGCAGGTCCTCACAATGGTGGAATATGTACAGGAGTTAGAACTGACTTTTCAAAGACGCAGCAAAATATTTGGCTTATTTCTAACCCCCCACCCCTTCCGAAAACCTCTTTTCATATAATAGGATTCAATATTGGGATAATGCAGCTCTGTTTGACACAAGCAGAATCAGTCTGTTCTCAGGGTCATCTGATACTGTGTACTTTTGATTAGCAAAGTGTGAAGGAGCACGTGCACACAGAGTGTTTTATGTATTGAAAATGTTTGCACTATTATAAACATCACAGTCCTCTGCTGAATCTCTTTCAATGATCTTGAGGTAGCTTCTCCCTTTGATTCATGCCATTGGTGCATCACATTGTCGGAGTATGTCAGGGTGCATCACGTTGTCAGGGAGGGGTTTGATTTTTTCAGAAGGCTTAAAAGAACAGTCCTTGCAGTAATGTGGAAAAGGAGACTTTTGTATGTCCAGAGAGAGATTAAAATAGAAGCTTTGTGCTGCAGTGTACAGTGACTTACAGAGGTCTTTTGACTTTATTTGAGACTAACCTTCTAGTGAAGAAAAGGCAACAAGAAACAAGGGCATAAAACAGAAAGCAAGCTGCATGGGTGTTGCATACAACCTCTATTGGAAGGGAGTGGATTAGAGAGTCCTCTGACCAATTTGAGCAGCATTTGGGAGTTTGACAACTAAGCACCTGACAGTTGTTCGGGTGGCAAGCGAATCGTTAAGGAGTGGGAGATATGGGAAATCTACAGGTTACCAGGTGAACTCATGCCAACGGCATATCAGAGAAGGCTGATGACCGTTCTGAACTAAACGCTTCCCCTCCATTTTTGAATGCAGTGACACCCTCTGCTGAGTGAAGATTTCATTATCTGCAGGCTGTCTTCTTATTAATCTTAGCCAAGTAGTGTGTCATTTGTAAGGGGATGTTTTCATTTGGAAAGGGGGCGGGAAATCTAAAACTATTTTCCTCATTGCTTTTTGCATCTAATTAGTAGCCACTAGTAAACTAAAAGACCCTAACAAATTTCTGCTGTGGTCCCTGAGACATGGTGCATTTCTAATAAGAGCATGTTTTCATCAAATAGTCCTGTTATATTTCTTGCTAATGGCCCATTCTCCATTTGTATATCTGCTCTGCATATTACAATGCTATGGAAGTACGGCATGCTATAAACCTAGAATTTGAATCAGTGACAAACTCAAAATGCCTTTTAAAAATGTCTCCCATGGAACTTGTACAGTGAAGGAAATTCAGATGGGAGCAGTTAAAGTGAGTGGGTTTCACTTTTGTGTTCCAGCTCATCAATCATTAAAGAGATGCTGGCAGGTCAAATGGGCCTAAAACTGATTGATTGATTTATGAGAAGAATCCTTTTTTTTTTTTTTTTTTTTTTTTTGAAAGAGTCTAAATCTCCAAAGTTAAATTAAAAACAACAAACATCCATACATTAGGGTCCTAACTAGGGAGTGATTAATTAACTCAAACCGCACCTGTCCATTAAATCATCTAGTCTGACCAGTTTTTCACAGAACATTAAATTTCTATTTGAGCCCAGTAATGTGTTTGGGTAACACATGCCTTCCAGAAGGGCATCTTTCTGTGTTTCGAGAAAGGTGTTTTTTGTTGGTGTCCCTAGCCTCTGTTTGCCAGAAGCTGGGAATGGGCAACAGGAGGGATCACTTGATGATTACCTGTTCTGTTCATTCCCTCTGGGGCACCTGGCATTGGCCACTGTGGGAAGACAGGGATACTGGGCTAGATGGACCTTTGGTCTGACCCAGTATGGCTGTTCTTATGAGAACCTCCAAACCACAACCTCCGCTAGACACACACCCTTTCCCTGTGACCTCCTGCCAAAAGCAGTGCATTGGCTGGCCTGCACCTCCACAGGACCTGGGCTGCCATGTCTCCCCGGCCCAGAGGCCAAATACCTATTTAGAGATTTGTTCCAGGATGCCGCTGCCTCTCTGGGGAGCTGTGGATAGTGCCATTACCAGATCTCATTTGCTTATAGATGAACTTCAGGGATATCCAGTGTCTGGGGCTAGATGGGTGTAAGAGCAGGGTGGAAGTGGATGAGGAAGTGGGCAGAGGGTTTTCACAGGATGACTGATGGGGACCAGTTGGGAGAAGGATGTCCCATTGGGAAAACTCAGAAGGCTTGCGTACTTAGGGACCCATGGAGGTTTTGTGCCCATTACAAATTCTAGTGTGAACAACTTGTGCTGCTCTATGTACCTGGCTTAGCACACGTGCGCTGGTTCCCTTGAGTTAGAATGCACAGATAACCCATCAAGTGAGGTGTAAATGACAGCATGGGATTAGGCAGGCTTCTGAAAGAAGAGTCGGGGAACGCCTAGATTAATATTAGGGATGTGAATGGCTTCAGCAGTTTGTTTTAAATTGACGGATAGCCCAGGTAATAGCTAGTCAGCCCAAGCTCTTTGGAAATATTTGTCATTAATCAGAGCTCCTTAATGCAGCTCCCTTGGAAAGGGCTCCAGAAATGCAGTCCCAATTAGAGCAATTGTACTCGCTTTATTAGTTCCTTCATCATGGGCACTACTGCAAACAAGCAAGAGTAGGGATGGGAGAGCGAGATCCTGCTGGTGCAGTTCTAATTCCGGAAGCTGAGGAGGGAGGACCGTGCTACTGGAAATCGGAGGTGAAGTGAGCTGTGGCGGGGAAGCAGAGTCACTCTGGGTTACAGGCCTGAGGCAGTGGTCTCATTGCACTGGCAGGTGGAGGGGGACTTGCACAAGCTCCTCATTAACAGAGCCAGGCATCTGGGCCCCACAGGAGAATCTCTCCGCTTTTATTTTATTTTATTTTTTTTTTAAAAAAACCACCCCAAAGGTAAGTTTCTATCCTTTTCTCTTGTGAAGAGAGAAACCCATGCAGCTTGATTGCTAGGGCTGAAAGGAGCAAGAAGCTGGGCTCTGCTGCTCCAGCTGGAAGCTGGGCATTGGGGCCTAAAGCTGTGTCTTCCCCCGCTGCCTCAACATGCGCTTGTGTACACGGGATTTTCACTCTACTGTGGCAGTGTCCACATGGGATGTCATTGCGTGGAGTCATGCCCTGGCTTGTCCCGCAGTAACTTGCTGTGTAGCCCAGCCATTAACGTAAAATGAGTGAGTGAAGGATCACTCTCGCCTGTTCCTACTGTTTGTTTGCAGGAGTGCCCATGGAGTAGGAGCTAAAAAGGCAAGCTGCCAGCGCGCACGATCTTTCCATGCGCCTCGCCGTTCTATTGTTTGTCATAAAGCCCTACCTCCTGGAGGCATGTGGTTGGGTGAGAATATCAAATTTAATTACAACAACAAAATACGTTTTTTTTTTTTTTTTTTTTTAAGTCCTCCTGATGGTGGAGACAAGCTTGAGAACATGACCCACGTGCAGCCTCAAAACCAGAAAGTGAACAAACAGAGCCCACAATTACATTTTTAAAGTAAGTCACAATTTTTTTAAGGCAGTCACGTGATTTTTGAGGGTCTTGACTCATGGTTTTTGAATGCTTAGTGTTGGCAATACTATGTATACCAAAGAATCTTCTCGCTGACTTCCCCCGCGCATCCCCCATCCTTGGGCTGATGCTGTGCGGAGTTGTGATAATGAAATTAGCTATGGGGTGTATATGTTGGGGGAACTTACCCAGGCTCTTTCCAAACTATTAGGCCTGGCTTGGCTTAAAATTTTAGCCCTCTCTGAGCCTGGGATGCATCTGACTGCCACTCACTCAGGGCCTGGTTTCACTCTCAGGGCAATAATGGGAGCTGGCTCAGACCCTCCGTCGTCTGCTACACCGGGGTGCACCCGCTGCAGCTGGAGAAAGTTGCTTTTGGCTCCCCTGTCGCCTTAGGATCACATGGGGAATGTGCCGGTGAGACAGTGCTGAGGCCTGACAGGTGGGGTCGGCTCTCTGATGGCTATAGACTCAATTAGCTTCCCCAGTGATGGCTGCAGCCAGCCTCCCCATGCCAGTGCCTGCCTGCCCATCCTCAGCAAAGGGCTAGAAAAGCCAATACTGGGAGCAAGCCTGGAGACCCTCCTCACCACCGGTCCTTCACCGGCTAGTTGAGGCCCCCTTGCTCCACCTGACTGCCAAGACTGGCTAGGGACGACGGCCCACAGTCAGAGGATACTCACCTTCCCCAGAATAGATGAGTGTTTCCCTGCTGACTGCCGCAGGGGGCTTGCTTCCCAGCCATCCCACTGATGGCAGGGCACCCACCATGAGGAACGGATGCTAGGTAGGTGAGCTACATAGAACAGCCTACATGGGACGAGAGGAAAGTGCAGGAAATGAAGGGGAGGGATAGAAGGGTCTAGGAGTTTGCATAGAGGAGGAAGAAGGGGAGGGAGATTTTGTTTTTATTGGGGAGGAAACTGTATGGAATTTGCAGGGCTCCTTGGGGTGGAGGGGGCGTCTTCTAGGACATGTCCTGAATCTCTCTAGTGGAGGTGGAAAATGGCAATGCTTTTGGCAGGGCAGTGTTGGTGGCTGGCTTGAGGGGATATCCTTAAACTAGTCCCTCACCTTTCCAGTCATGCTGCCATCCTCCATACACCCTATCTGACTTCTCAGCAGCCTGTTGCTCACTGCTAGGAAACCTGATGAGGTTTCCAGTGACAGAACAGCATGGCATGAACATGATGCAACAATGGCCTTGTCCAATGTTAATTGAAGTCAGTGAGGTCCTGAGCAGGGCACCGAGTCAAGTCCAGTATTCATCCTGAATGCCCAATTGCCGCGTTACATCAGCTGTTCCCATTACCTGTTTGCTCACCCCTCCATCAGGATTAAAGACAAATCACCTTTTTAAGGTAAGCCGTTGGTTTTGAAAGCACCTGTATAATGTTAGACATTATTATCCGCTGTGATGCTGGTAATCCATAAATAAGTAAAGATCTGTGAGAACCCCTGTCTGGGTGTATTTTCAGCCTTTTAACTAGGAAAAAGATTGGACAGGATTGGGATAATCTTTTAAATGCAATTATTTATTGATCTCACTTTGACTCATCCTACTAGCAGGAATGCCCTGCTAACCTATTAGCAGTATTTTGCTTTCAGTCAGTGATTATTGAACAATGAGGAGTGGAGTTTAACAAACCCTTTTCAGGAGTAGTTGTTGAACTGCAGGATCTGTAGAGGGAGGGAAACATGGGGCTTTCCCCATTTCACAAGGAACAGCTTTTTAAAAGTGCATTCACTCATCAGAATAAATTTTATGGACATGCTCCCTTAGGTTAGATGAGCAGTTTTTTTTAGGCCTGGCAGCAGAATGCTTTCCCATTTGGGGGCACTACTGTCCCCCCCAAAAGAACCATTTTAAAGGATTTCTAGACAGAATGCTATTAGGATGCTGAGGGTTGAAGGTATAGCCATTTGACCCCATGCTTCCCTGACTTCTGCATATTGCATTTCTCATGATTATTTAATGTTTATTTTTGCATAAAGCACCATGTATATCTTTGACGGTATAAACAAAGAAATAATCCTTGGTTTCTAAGG
Organism: Caretta caretta; assembly: GCF_965140235.1. NCBI lineage: Eukaryota > Metazoa > Chordata > Testudines > Cheloniidae > Caretta > Caretta caretta. The sequence goes on along the minus strand of NC_134212.1, from coordinate 9,018,820 downwards.
ATAAATTTTCAGCTAGTCCCAAACTGATCTCATTGCAATAGCTGCTCTGCACAGAGATGTGGCTGTAGATCTGTTTTGGACCAGGTCCTGCGTTCCTTACTTGAAATGTACTCTGGCAAAACTTCCACTGAAGCCAGTGTAGCAAATAGGGTCCTTCATGCATGCAGAGCATGTGGTTGGGTGCCCAGCTGCCCTAGCTGAATGCACTAATTAGCTCAACAGCCATTTTTGCTGGCAGGTGCATGTGCAGAAACGGGTAAACTGAAAATGTCTGGGATTGCTATAGATTATGGGGACTGGTGCGTTAAGTGGTGCAGTGGGCTGTGAGAAATGAGATGTTCTGTTGCTGGCCACGTTCATGCTAACATGGCTGCCAGAAATGTGTGTCCAGCCTGTAATGACACTTCTGGAAGTTTAGCACTGCATTTCTGAAATGCTTTCCATTACTTTTTTGTAACAATTAGCTAATGAGTCCCATGTGGCGTGATTACCCCGCCGCAGCGGAGACTCTGCCAGTCTGACTCTTTTGCTCAGAATGGAGGCATGCGTTCGACAAGCACACGGTGCGGCGTTTGCACCTCGAACCGTAGCTATTGCTGGGCTTTTCTCTCCTTGCATAAAGTTTTAAGAACTTGGGACAAAATGAGCGGCGGGCCCGGGTTGAGACTCTGCTTGGGGCTACTGAATGAGGGAGGCCATCAGGCTCAGCCCTGGTCCTGGTCTCAGGGTATGATACAGCAGCCTGTGCGAGGGCCATGCCTGTGGCAAGCACCTCCTTGCCCCGACACCCCCCTCTCCAGAAGTGGGGCTGGTTTTGGGGATAGCACAGGAGTAGGTATGTTGGCGATGTGACATCAGAGAGCTTCCTTCCATCAAGAGAATTTTGTTGAACTGTCCAGATCTTGCCACCAGAGAAGCATTAAAAGAGGCCTAAATACGCCCAAATCGTGGCCCTGTCTCTGTAACACAGACTTGTTGTACAGTGGCCATTCACTCAGCCTCTACATTCCAGCTCCATTCCTCTACATACCCTTGCTGGGGTTTCCATGGGGCCATCTTTCCCCTTCTCTTGGCTTTCGGATTGAGTGCTTATCCTCCAGCTTATTCACAGCCAGTGACCATCCACATCTTGTTTGTGATGGGCATGGCTAGGAGGAAGCCACTGGAAGACCTTTACTCCTTGAGCCATGGCTTGTCCTAGCAGCCCCCACGCACCCACTGAGGAGGGCTGCATGCAGCTTCCTCTACAGCCCACCACCTCTGCCTTGCAGGGCCGCCTGGAGAATTCAGGGGACCTGGGGGCAATTCAGGCATTGGGGGGGCACTGAAGGACCCCCCTGCCGCCAAAAACTCTCATGGAGGCCCCTGTGGGGCCTGGAGCAAATTGCCCTACTTGCCCCCCCTCTGGGTGGCCCTGATGCCTTGCATGTCTAGCCGCAGAGCAAGGCAGTGATGTGAGGGGACCTCTCCCCCGGGAGCTGCACTGGGACACCAAATGGCTGCTGTCTTGAGGGTCTCAGGGCCCACACGTGGATCTGCAAGTGGGATAGTTCACCGAGCAGCCACAAGGCTGCAGGTCAGCCATGCTTTCCTTTAAAGGGAGGGGGAATCTCGCTGGCATTGCTTCCAAACAATGGATATGAACCGGCTCATCCTTTTAAACCTGAGTGATGACTGCAAAAGCTGCTGACTGGGCTACATCATGCCTGTTAGGCAGAGCCCATAGTAGGGGCCAAAGGGGAGCACCAGGAGGCATCCTGCCGGAAGGAAGCAGAATTCCTCTTTTGCGTGCAGAGGGAGCATGCCCATAGGTGCTGGAACTTAGGGTGTGGGGGGTGCTGCCGCAGCCCCTGGCTTGAAGTGGTTTCCATCATATACGGGGTTTACAGTTTGGTTCCATGGCTCTCAGAACCCCCACTATACAAATTGTTCCAGCACCCCTGAGCATGCCTGCATTTCCTTATGTACCCCAGCCCTGCTCTGGGGCCAGTGTGGAGTGGGATGGGGGCCTGTTTCCTTTCTGCCCTCTCTAGGTGTAGGAGAGGAGCAGTCCCTGTACTTCTCTGAATGCAGGGACTGCGTTTCTGCATGGCCCTTTTGTGGGCCCTACAGCTGGGGAGTGGGGAAGGGTTTCTGAGCCCTTTCCCGCTCTGTAATGGCCAGGTCTCTTGACAGATCTCCTGGGGGAGCTAGGAGCTGTATTTATACTTTAATGGCATGCTTCGCTTTTCATTACCCTTAGAGTTCGTGTTAATCCTGCCAACTCAGTGTAATTACAGTCTGATTCCCTGGATCCTTCCTGGGATTCCCTGTGGGATAATGTAGTCTTGGCTTAGACTCAGCACCTGTCTGGAGGGAAACACGTCTCCCGCTGGATCACCCGCGCCACTTCCTGCGGCAATCTACGTTTCCCTGTAACACCTCCTAGCCAAGCCCTGCTCAGCGCGTGTGATTGGCTGGAAGCACTGCCCAGGAGCGTGAGGCTGCAGAATAGCTTTGCTTGGCTCTCTGCAAGTGGGGGGGAAAAAATCTCCCTGGTAAATCTCAATGAAAGACTTGAAAGCTTGGACTCTGAGAGATTCTCTGCCTTTGGTGTTTGCGTAGGGAAGCTCTGATTTCTGGCTCTGTAGCCTTCCCAGTGGAGCAGCGTTATCTGTGTTACCTCTCAGGTAGGATGATGATGACTAATAAATAACGCTATATGAAGGAGGAACCCTATTCTGACTCCCATCCTCACACTGAATTGCACTTTATTGTATGAGTCGTGCTGTTGATCTTCATGGGATGACTCATGGAGTGAAGGCTATTCCACGAGATCTGAGATGGAAATTTTAAAATTTTTCTACCTGGCTTGAGAAATTTGGCTGTTTGTGGATCTTTGCAGGGAAAAGGGGGATGGAATCCTCTTCATCTGGCTGCAGAGTGGCTCCTCCAGGTCTAATGTGGTCATGCTGCAAGGGATGGTGGCTGATGCATTTATACAGTGGTAGACCCTCAAGCCCCAACCTTTATCTGCTCCAGTGCCTTGCATGACCACACACAGGTGCAGCACCCATGGAGCAAGGGAACACACAGGACATGTGTGTGCCTAGCATAGACACCCCTGCTCCAAAAAATAAATCTTGCTCTGCTCCTGTAGGTGAAACCTTGTTGGCCCTCTGCGCCATTGGACAGAGGGGGAAAAGGATTTCTCCCCATGCAAATCCATGATTCTATAATATTTTTGACAGGCTGTAACTTCCGATTGATGCCTTGCTGAGTAGCTGGACAGTCACTATAATATCCATATTACTTGGTTTGCCTAAATCCATGATTCACAAGCTGGAAGAGGTAGGTTTTTGACCTTATGGATGACGATGTGGTGTTCAGAGTTTGTTTAGGGATCATACTTTAGTTAGAAGGCTTTCTGTTGCATCCATCATACGGAGAGACTAAGCTCTTAGAGCGAGCAATAGTAATTTCTTAATGATGTGTACGCAGAAAACACGTACCTGCTCAACTGTTACTAGGCCAGTTCCAACAGCCACACAACTTTTGAGTCCCAGCCTCACTCTTTAGCCCCAGATTCTGTCTCTGCATTCCACTTCTGCAATTTTAAAGCAATGAGAACAGCGCCATATTTCCCAAAGGACTGCACAGATATTAGCTGGTCCTTACAATGCTGCTGTGAGGTTGGTAAGTAGTATTGTCCCCCGTTTTCAGTTGGGGAGGCTTTGGCAGAGGGTAAAAACCATTTTCATCTTTGGGGCCCTCCATTTGTGCGTGCCCAACTTGAGACCGCATGGGCCTGATTTCTAGTGGTACGGAGCATCCCACAACTCCCACTTGTTTAAACTGCAGTGTGTCAGGCTAGTACGTTCAAAAATCAGGCCCCAAATGACAAGACTGAGGCCAAAATTTTCATAAGTACACAAGCGACTTGATCCAAGGCTATGCCATGAGGTGTCAATAGAGATGGGATTAAGAACTCAAGGTTTCCCAGGCTAACGTCCAGTCCCCTTGGCTTCATTGCCCCTAGTGACATTCATAGCACAGAAATGACCTCTACTAAGAGCCCTGTTGTGGTGTTTAGTCACTGGCTCACGTTGGGAGTGGCGTGGAATTGCACCAATTGTACGGGCCGCTAAGTGGCACAGTCCAATCCTGAGTGGCCTGATATGTTGCAGGACCCTCAAGATGGTGTTTCCTTGAGCGCCCCCACGCTCTGTGTGTAGCTGGGAGCTGTGATTTGTGAGTGGCCCTTGTGTGGGGTGTGCAATATGTGAAAGACTTTTCGCCCACGTCCCCATTCCACAAGGGCCATACTGGTCATAAGTGCTTTCTAATATATGCAACACTTGTAAAATGAGCTGATTCAGTCACTCGGTTAACTTGGATTAAATACACTACCTTGGCTTGATAGGAGCCATTTTGGTCTGCCATGTTGTAATCCAGATGTCTCGTTTTTCCTGCTAGACTTGTGCAGTAATCTGAATCTTCAAGAAATTTTTCTCTGAATGCATTTCCAGGCACTCAGCAACTTCTTTGCCTTGGTGTGGGGAAGAGAGAAATCATCCCTGTGCCCTTTGCTCCTTCTCTTAACCCCTCTGTGGGCCTGTGTAGCGTCATTCCAGCTGAGATGTGCACAGAACCCCTTTCACATGTGTTAGAATGCTCCTTCATCTTCCAGAAGGAGTCCACGCTGAATAACACAAAGCAGCCTCCTATCTCCCAGGGCTGAAGCACGCCCAGCCCCCTGCTAATTTGTTCTGTCTAGACAAAAGCAACTAGAATACTCCACAGACTGCTGCTGCCACTGTTGTTTCGCTGGGCATGGTACCTTTATTGCATCACTGGTCCCGTTCATTTGCACAGGACTGCCTGAGGAGTAAAGTCCTACTCAGCGTGAGTAAGGGTGACACCGGGAGCTGGCCATGCATCTGAGTACAGGTCTTCGTTATAAAACTCTTGAATGAGTGGGTCTGTAGGGTAAACACTAGCAGACCTTTCTCTGTAGCCGTGCTAATGGTACCAGGAGTTGTTTAACTGTATTAGCTGTTTCCTTGCCTGCCCTTGGGGGCATCTTTTTGTCTTCAGAGGCTGATGCTGTATTGGCCTATGTTGGGGCTGGGTGCTCTGCAAAAAGGAGACGGAGGCACCCCGGATGCAGGGTATTTACTCTGTATTCTGGGCACACAATGTTGAGAAACATTGCTCTGCTCTGCTCTGCTCTCTACACCTACCAGGATTGCGCCCGGGAGACAATGGGGCAAAAAGGGGATTGATTAGAGCCAAGCATCCCTGTGCTCGATTTTTGGCTCCCCAAGGTGAATTCACAGAGACCATTTCCCACCTAACAAATAACTTGCTCTGTTGCAGAACTAACTACAGACACATACCGGAGGCAGTTGGTAGTGACTAGGAGGGGATTACGGCTGCTCAGGTGTCTATCACCCACTCCCCCCTCCCATAATCTTGAGAATGAAGAGAGTCTGCCTGAGAGAGAACATCACATGTCAATGAAGACAAGAGCGGGTGTTTCCACACAAGTATATGGTATGAGACGACGCAGCAGTTCTCAAACTGTGGGTCGTGACCCTGTTTTAATGGGGTCATCAGGACTGGCGTTAGACTTGCTGGGGCCCAAAGCTGAAGCCTGAAGTCCTACCACCTGCAGCCGAAGCCCAAGGGCTTCAGCCCTGGGTGTCGGAGGGTCAGAATACAGCTCCCTGCACCTGGGGCTGAAGCCTTTTGGCTGAGGCCCCCACCACCGGGGTGGCAGGGCAGGCAGGCTCAGGCTTCAGTCCGCCCTCCTGGGGTCATGTAGTAATTTTTGTTGTCAAAGGGGGTTGTGGTGAAATTGAAGTTTGAGACGCCCTGAGATGGCATATATTCTGTGTGAACAGCCCGGATGCCACAGGGATGGACACCTCAGGGCTCTGTATAGATAATCCCATATTCTATGTGTAGCGTGCACTGATGGGCTGGATGGCTTTATTTTATTTAGGTCTCGTTAGTATTGTCTTGTTTGTTCCCCCCGTCGTTGTTAAACGGGGCTTTGAAATATTCCAGTGGAAAGGGCTGACTAGCTGTGACAGGTTGAAAGGCTGCCAGCGGAGAGTGGAATGTGACGTCATTAAAAAGCACTTTGAGAGAGTTTGTTTTGCTTAGAGGTTTTAAAAATTGCTAGTAAAGCCTGTTGTGTTCCTGCAGAAGTCTGAAAGGTGCTGGGAACTGTCTGCAATCTCTTTGTAACTGAATTTTAGGCCGTGTGCCTAGTTTTTGTGTGTGTTAATGTTAACAGAACATTTGTAGCTTCTATTACCTCACTATTTGAAGAGCTTTCTTACTTCAGTTAGATGTAAGGTAGGCAGTTGGAAGTGATAAGGCCTGACTTTCTCCTCCTGTATTCTGGTGTAAATAAGGGGCAACTGTACTGAAGTCAATAGTTACCTGGTGTAAAATGAGAAGAGGATCAGGCCCATTGTATGAAGGGTACGGTGCTCTTTTTATCCTCTTGCACACACAATCTCCAAATCATCTCAGTATTTATTAAAGGCACAACCCTGCCAGCCTCACTCATGCGGGGTCATGTCTTATTACACAGGACCTCTCATGTAGTAAGATACTACTCCGTGAGAGTCCAATTGGCAGAATCTGGCCCTTAAAGGGCTTGCCTTTTACAGTGATGGGATATTGGGGGAATGTCTTGGAATTCAACTAAGGAGACGTTACCCGAAGCAGAGTCATTTCCGTTTTCCTTTAAAGAGTATTATAGCACCATCTGCAAGGGACTTAAGGGTCATGGTAGCAAACCAATTCAACACGCTCTCTAGTAGCTTAGAGGACTTGCGCAGTCATTGGACGGATGAGATGAGGAATATCACGTAGGAATAGGAAGGTGTTATTACTGCCGTATATGGCATTAGTGACCCACTTACTGGAATGCTGTGTCCAGTTCTGGAGTCCACCCTTCAAAAAGGATGTTGGAAAGGTTGCAGAAAAGAGGTACAAGTGTGGAAAACCTGCCTGACCGGGAGAGACTAAAGTTTGTGAAAGAGAAGTTTAAGCAGTGACTTGATTCCCATCCGTAAGTACTGACACGGAGGGAAAGATTTCTGGTAGGGGAGGGCTCTTTAATATTTCAGAATAGGGCATAATGAGATCCACTGGGTGGAAGTTGAGGCTGGACAAATTGAGCATAGAAAAGGTGCAAATTTTTCATAATGAGGTTAATTAACCACAGGAACGACTTATCGAAGGATGTGGTGAATTCTCCTTCACTTCAAGTCTTTAAATCAATAATTATAATAGACTATCTAGCTCTCATCTAGCGTTGTATGGCTGTCTTTCTAAATGCTGTGCTCTAGCTCTAACAGAAGTTACGGGCCTGATGCAGGAATCACCAGGTGAGGCAGGAAGTCAGACTAGACTAGATGGCACCTTCTGGCCTTAAAAAAAAAATCTATGAAATGTGGTTGGGGTGGCTACAGGGGGCTAGATTGTGTCACAAGAACATGGCCCCTAAGAAAGGGCGACATGTTGCTTTTCCACTCCAGGAGCATAACAAGGAAAGAATTGTGGCTCATGGAGCCACAGTCCCCCTGCCTGTTTCACCCTTGCTTCTGGGTGGAAGGTAGTAACAGGGCTGGATTTAGGGCCAGGCAACCCAGGTGACTGCTTGGGGGCACCGGGCTTGGGGTGCTCTTTTAGTTGTTAGCAACAAAAGGGAAAAGAGAACTTTTTGAAGTAAAATGTTTCAGGTATTCCGTATGTGGGTTCATTTTTCACTAACCTCCTAGAATGTCCTGGACCTTTCTAGAATCTCATGGAACCTTCCAGGCATTCTTAAAATTAAAAAGCTTCTATAGAGGATACAATTTTTTTTTATTTGCTTATATATGTCATGCATAAATACATTTGCACGGTAGGATCTGTAAATCTGTATCATCTTAAATGACTGCGATAAATCATGCATACAAATTGTTTCTCAACGTCATGAAATGGGCTACAAATGCAATAAAAAAATAAGGTATTCAAAAGTTTAACAAATGGAGGGGAGGGGCACCAAAGACGCTCCTTGCCTGTGGCACCATTTGGTCTAGGGCCAGCTCAGGGTGGTAAGTACTTCTCTAGTCGCCTATAATATCTGCAAATCATGACCCCCTTTGCCATACGCTGCCTCAGCTCTGCCTACCCTCTCTTCACCTGCTCCCCAGGCTCCTGCTATGGGGGGCAAGGAGTAGGAGCTGTTCACCTCCTACATAGCCAAGTCCAAGAGGATAAGGGACAAGGGTCTTGATCCCTTTTCTGCCACTGCACAAGTATGCAGGCCAAGGTCTTGGGCAGAGTCTTCAGAGACAGCCAGCTATGCAAGAAGGCCTGCAGGTAGGCGGGCCACTTGTCCAGTTTTAAACTGGGCAGTCCTCCTTTTGGATGGTTTGTCTCCTGTGCAGTACTGAAACAAAATGGAACGTGAGGTTCCGCCCCCGCTGGTGTGACCTTACATCACCATGCATGCGAGGACACACTGGTGGTGGCGGGGCATACCATTCCTGGGAATATGTGAGTGGCCTCCCTGTAGTTCAGGACTGAATTGACAGAGTGGATCTTACTCGTGGCAGAGAAACGGTGCTCACAACATTTGTTTGGTGCCGGGGGGGGGGAAGGGGGATGACTGGAGGAGTCTGACACCAGCACATTAATATGATTAATGACAAAACTTAATTTGCACGGATGGCTCATTCGAACACAAAGGAGAACTCTCAAATGAGAGGCTTTGCAGCAAGCAGGCGACATTGAGGGGATTTCTCCAAGGGAGAGGCTGGTTCTGAGTTAGAACAATAAGGAGTGAGGTTTCAGAAGGAGCAGTTGCTGCGTATTCTATAGATGAGAGTTAATGAGATTTTTTTTCCAGTAATGTCGAAAGTTGGAACGGTTTAATATCGCTTTGCTAAATTATGTGTACACAGTCCAGGGCACTGCCTTATTTCACATCAGCCTGGGACTATATACTATAAAATTGCAATGAATTCCATTTAGGCCGTTTCCGATATCTTAAAACACAACTGTAATTACAGCGAATGGAAGAGTCAAGTGGCTTTGCTGGCACGACATTCTTTGGAAATATGTTTCTAGCCCACTAGGGGGCACCCATGTCCCACTAAAGGAAGGCTGAGCATTGTGAAGTATCTGCAAAGTATTTTCAGACTCTGTTTTTTTTTTTTTAACCTGCTCTTACCCTTTTAATCTGAACTTCGCCTCAGGATGGTTTGAAAGAGAAGTGATCGTATTATCTGTTGCCTTAAAAATACTTGGTTTGCTACACATTAAAAGGAAATAACGCCTATGTGGATGGCATTAAACAATTGCAGACGTATCTGATCAAATGATCTTAAATACAGTGAGAGAAGAATAGATTGCAACACCCCCCCACCCCCGTTGTATGAGTTTTGATTTATTTCAGGAATAAATGCTACATGTTAGTTTATTTCTCTTCACAGCAAAATGTTGTCAGTCACACAGGCATAGCTCTTATGTATGAGGACCTTCCCCCCCCCCCCCCATGCAAGGTGCTGCATTCCCTCAGTTCCCATTGACGCCACAAGGAGGTGCTCTGCACCATTCATGATCAACTATGAAATACCTGGCGCTTATATAGATGCTTTTCATCAGTAGATGGCAAAGGGATTTACAAAGGAGGTCAGTGTTCTTATCCACATTTTACTGCCTTATCCTCCATTTTAGATGGAGAAGTGGAGACACAAAGGGATGAGATGTCATGTCCGAGATATCCAGCAGGTTAATAGCAGAGCTGGGGATAGAACCCAGGGTTTGGGACTCCTCGTGCAGTGTGATAGCCACTAGACAAAATTGCCTGTCATTAGAGTCATAAGGAATGCTTGCTGCATTTAAAATCAGTTCACTGAATCAGGTGGTTTTAACTGGTGGAAACATTTCCTGAAGAATAAATTAGGTTTGGGATCGTTTTGAGAATTGCATCTTTGACACTCCGTTTAGATTACATGAAGAATTAGAGATGAGGGACAAAGTCCAATTAAATAACCTGGACTAATTAAAACAAACACACACAATTTTCTCTAGTAAAGATAATTAGGCCTTTGGCGATTAATAGCTAAATATCCACTACTGGTCACATTTGTTTAGTTCTAGAAATGGGCGGTCTCTCTTTAGGACAACTTGGACATTTTGTTTTAGCACTTTTAATGTCATGCCAGATGTTTTCCAATCAAACCTTAGCACTGAGCATGGATGGTTTTGAAATGTGTGGCCTGTAAAACTTGGACCTTAATCTCTTCCCCCGCCCCCTCCACTAACAAATTGCATATCTTGATAGCTACCCCCCATTATGCTTCATTTACTAAAATGTAATGGTTCAAAATGGTTAAATAAAGACCTTCAGTAGTTTAAGGAATTTCTCAGCTCTCATGCTGACAAATCTCCTTGTACAGTATATGGCATGTGAATTTATTTCATTTATGCAAATTATTTTACAGAAGAAGAGCCTCTTAAGAGATGGGCCATCTGTCTCTGTCTCTCTTCCCCCCCCCCTTTTTTTTTTTTTTAAATTGAGGACATATTGGGTACATTTCAAATTAAGGTCCTATTTATAAATTCTTGGACACCCTTATCATCTTTTAATAGCTCATTATAAAGGATGTTATAAAATGCACTGGTAATTACCTCTTCACAGACGTTAAAACTAGCTATAAAAAGATACTTTATAACATGCAACTATTGGCAGGAAAAAAGCCCACTTTTTTTTTTTTTGTACTTCTGTTTAGTTATCTGCCCCCCATCACCATTAGTGTCTCAGCACCTCACAATCTTCTAATGTATTTATCCTTACAACCTCCCACTGTGAAGCAGGGCAGTGTTTTGCAGTTAAGGAATTGAGGCACAGAGGGGTTAAGTGACTTGCCAGAGTCTGTAGGGGAGCCGGGACTTGACCCATCTTATTCAGCCTTTGCTCATGCTGGTAAGCTTTTACTCATGTGAACAGTCCCATTGGCTTCAGTGGAACTACTCATGTAAGTAAGTGCTCACCTGCATGAATAACGGTTGCATAATCTGTTTCAATGTCATAAATGGAAGCTTAATATAGGAATTAGATAAATTCATGGAAGATAGCCATTGATGGACCTATTAGCCAAGATGGTAAAGGATACAAACCCATGCTCTGGTGTCCCTAAGCCTCTGACTGCCAAATGCTGGGAATGGGCAACGGGATGGATCAGCTGATGATTGCCCTGTTCTGTTCATTCCCTCTGAAGCATCTGGCCTTGGCCACTGTCCGAGGACAGGATACTGAGCTAGGTGGACCTTTGGTCTGACCCAGTATGGCCTTTCTTGTGTTCTTAAGTATTTATTAACATGACAGTAACATATGTGGAAGTAAAAACCTTACGTTCTATGAAAGAACAGTTAAATTGCTGTCAATGTGCATCTAAGAAAACAGGTTGCTTGATTCAGATTCAGTTAATAGATGGATGGAACACTTACTCTGTACAACAAACCATCTTCATTTCACTGGTAGGCTAAAAGAGAATGAATTGTTGGACACCTGTTGTCTTGTACCATGTTGTTCAGGACAGGGAGTTGTCACTGGGTTCTGTAGTACTATTCTAGAGCATGAGGAGACGGAGGTTAAATGGACTTTGCATTTTCCATGTAACATGAGAGAGCTTTACAGTCTCCCCATTAAGTTAGGTTTTGAAATCGGGTTAATGAATAAGGGCATGATCTTACATTACTTACACATCTGAAAACCCCATTGAAAGGGTGCTCAGGGATGGCAGAACTGGGGTCCCTAGAGAGCCCTTCAGACTTACTGCAAACCCTTACTTATGCAAGTATATCAGGGGGCCAATCCTGCAAATTTCAGAGTGCCACCTACTGGTACTGAGCACCCACAATGCCCATGGGCCGGTTATTGCGAAGCACATCTCCAGTGAAGTAAAGGATCTGGCCCATTGAGGCCAGTTGCCATTAAGCCGCTCGCTCCCTTCCGGGATCAGGCTCTGAGCCTGTAACTGGCCAATGAGAGTATCGTTACCTGCCCCTGGCACTGGGGACTGGCTGCATTAGAAATCCAGACTTCCCCAGGAGAGATCTTGACTCGGAAGGTCAGGAGTAATTGTATTGTTTGTGCAATCTGTAAACAAGTAATTGTTCTGCTGCTGAAAGCGTTGCCACACCCGCTGGGTGATGCAAGAACCAGCATTAAAATCTGCCAAGGGGAACATTACTTATATGGAAAACAGGCACAAAACCCAGTGTCAGGACTAAAATCTTGGAATTTCTTTTAACATAATCAGGTGAGGATTTTTTTTTTTTCTATTTTCTTTCTCTTATTGACCTGAAGCAGCTAGTCTCGGCCCCATGACTGGATTGTGGCAATCCCGTCCCCACAAACAACCCCATTCTTTCAAGAAGTTTTGCATCCAGATAGCATGGGGAAGCCTTGAATTATGGTAGTGGCAGTGTCCTCAGTCTTTCTCTCTCTGTTTAGTGACTGCAAATTGGAATAACCCATACTTTGTTTTTCTTTAATCAGTAAACACACAGAGCAGGTTACAATAAAATTCTCTTTGCTTCTAGACAAACCTGCAGGATATATACACTAGTACATTTGAGTAGGAAACCGGTATGACCTAAAAACTTAGTAGTATAGTATGGTATTGATTTCTGAAAGGGCAATGTAAAAATATATCTGTCTAATTTGAAATGGACAAACATGTATCGGACACAAAACACATCAGTCATTCTCTCTTGTATTTAAAAAAAATCCTAGAATTTTTTTAACTAAAGCTGAGAAGTTTGTTTTTTCTTCACTCATATTTATAGAAGAAATTATTAATAAAGACAATAGATCTTTGTCTTCAGATGCCACCTTACTAAAACCTTTCTTGAATAGAGTTGCTGCATTGTTTGGATGCAGGCACATGCCAATACTCTCCATGTTGGTCAAACAAGGAAGAGGAAGAAAGTGATTTAATTTGTAGCTTGTTATCCTGATATTACTTTAATTCCAACAATTTCTATTTTTCTCACTGCAAACTGAACAGCAAAAGATCAACATTGCAAAGCATGGGCTTTCCTGCTCTGAGCATCAGCCACTGAAAGGCACCTGCTAACATGCTTTAATGACCCCAGAGATGCTATGCCCTCCAAAGGAAGGGTGTAATTTTGTATTTCTTAAAAGCAAATTCCTAATTGTTCCCATTGCATAGCAAAATAAGAATAGTGGTGATAGAAGAAAATAAGAAAAGGTCATTTTGATCACTCGGTAGGCAAAGAGCACATTATTGTGAGCGCTGACAAATTACACGGTGTCATATTTCTGATAGTGGAAGGTCAAGTTGAGCCCGGGGTAGGAGAGAGAACAAATATAAACAATAAAAGCAAAGGGACTCGAATTTTTATGCGATGAAATTTTCAGCTCATTATTTTATGGAACACATGTCAATAAAGCTATTAGAGTTTCTCTGCAGAACAATTTCTTGAAAATGCAGCTTCTGGAAAAACACACTTATCAGCATGAGATCTGGTGACTGTCACCGACTAGTCCTGATAGCAGACCCGGAGAATAATGTGATCCATTGTCAAAATGTAGCCATATGCCATCCTTCCGAACCTCTGTTCTTTAGATCCAGGGTGACGCTACTAATGTTGCAGTTAATTCAAAATGGGAATGGTGCAAGGTGTCATAATTGCAACTTGGTTTCAGTAAATGGAGTGCTTACTCCCCACCCATCTCCTACCCCTCCCTACCCTGAAACTGAACGGGGATGGGGGTGTGGATGTGTGATGCTGTCTCTGAACAGCTGGGATTTGGCCAGATGTGGAAATACTGGAGTTCTTCCAGTATTTCTGTTTCAACTGGACACCAAATGCACCAGGAATTTCCCAAGAAAGCCTTTTTAGTGAGATTTCCAGCCCAATTCTGCAGGCACCAGAGGTTTGGGTAATTCCTGAAATGCATCTGAACCTGTGGGACTCCAATAGCCCGTGGAGAGTTTCCCCCTGTGCTGGGGAACTCTTCTCTGCATCCTGCATTGGCCCCACCCACATCGTAAGAGGGAGGAGCGGGCATGACAATGGGTGGGTGGGGAGGTGGCCCAGCAGAATGGAGCTCTGTTATGCCTGCATAGAAGTTACAGCTGCATGGAGCAGCTCTATCTTGCACTGGGGCCAGGTTGCTGAGGAACAGGGAGAGAACAAATGGCTCTCTGCAATGCTTAGGTGGGATGCAGAATGTGCCCCATGGTGTTTACCTGATGGAATAAGAGACTGAAGTCAAAGGGCCTGATCCAAACCTTATTGATGTCAATGGGATTTTTTCCAGGGACGCCGATGGCCTTTGGTTTAGACCCTGAGCAGGACAGGAAGCAGACAATGTTTCAGGTGATCATGGGATCATAATGCCATTCCTAGGTCCCAGAGGGGTGAGGAGCCCTTCCCAATCCCTAGAACTTGCTTGGTGGCTGGGCAGCCTTATGGCTATAAGGAACTACATGTATGATCAAATACTGTATTCATTGTATTTATTATTTTTGAATGGGATGATCTCTGCATAGTTAATCCAGTGATCTTTCAAAACTGCCTTGTAATATTTTCTCTGTATACTTGAAAACAGTTTAACTAGCTCTCCAATACTTTGCTGCCTTTTGACTCTCATTGCATTGTAGATGGCACTGTAAAGCAATGATTTTGTTGACAGAACTCTATTAAACATCACCACTCCAAATTCTAATTGCTGTCTTATCTGGTTTCCTCTGCAGGTCCCCAGAGTGAAGGAAAATTTCTGAAATGCAGAAATGCTTGTTTGTAGCTGCAAATGGGAATTTGGAATAACTGTGAAAATCGCACTGAAATAATTGTGTTTGATTGGAACAAAATTCTTGCAAAGTCCCCAAGGTAAGACAACTTTTTATCTTTGGAATTGGCAATGAAGATTTGCCATTCTGGTTAGCAGTAATGCCCATTTGAATCTGTCAAAGGGAACAGACAACCCTTTAGCTCTCACCTTGCAGGGGGAAAGGGCCCAGGCCCTCAGTCGCCAGGAAACAGGGTGTTGGCCATTCTCTGTGTCCAGACCCCTGCACATACCTGCCCTCTGCAACAATCATACACCCTTATCCCA
This sequence comes from Caretta caretta, assembly GCF_965140235.1. Lineage (NCBI taxonomy): Eukaryota > Metazoa > Chordata > Testudines > Cheloniidae > Caretta > Caretta caretta. The sequence goes on along the minus strand of NC_134212.1, from coordinate 9,003,675 downwards.
CCACCTAGATACTTAGAAACTGCATAGGGGAAACTGAGGCACCCCCACACTATTCAGAGGAAACATTAAGAACAGTCCCGCTTCGTCACATCTCTCCCCCCTTTGAGACCGAACTGAGCAGGGTCACTTTAACTGAAATTCGAAGTCACCAACGTTCCCATGGATGCCCCAACATCTCTCCCGTTCCTTGGTGGGAGTTGCACCAGGCCCTTCCAGTTTCACGCCCTCCCTTAGGTCGGGGGTGGTCGATAGCACTCACATGCCGCATGTGGGAAGGTTTATGTGGCCCGTGCCCTTTTGCCACCCCAAAATCCCCCGGGGGCCAAACTGGGATCGGGTCTTCTCCCAGCGCTCCAGTCTGGAGGGCTGCAATTCGGGCTCTCTTGGTTAAGAGCCTGCATCTTGACCTGGGCCACATACTGTTCACTTCCAGAACTAGCATGGAGACATCCCTTTCTCCACAACCTTGTCTCCCCAACAAGCTGGCCAAGCACAGCCACTTGGTTATAGGACTGTTTAACTTTCTTAACAGCTTTCACCTCATTTTTGAGAGAGTTCTCCTGCTGACATCACCTGCTGCTAAATGTGGTGAAATGCCCACCTCCTATTATTTAGTGTCATCTCACTTCAGTTTTTTTTTTTCTTTTAAAAGAGATCTTTATACTAGTGAGTTGTGGACAACACCTTAGTCATTTTCTTATTCATGCAAAGGTTGTAGTGCTTAACTATACAGGTACAGTTAAATTGGTACAATACCCCCGAGTGGCAATGCATTTATATCCGTCTAAAGGTGCTTTATATTGGTACAGCTGTTTCTATATGATAATGGGAATAAGCTCTGCTGGTATAAGGCATCTTTTATACCAGTATAATTGCATCCATAGGACGAGTTGTAACTACATTAGATTTTGTACCAGTATAACTATTTCATTTAGGGAGTTGATTTGTTTTATTATGTGTAGGCCAGGCCTCAGTGAAAGAATTTGTCTCATATTGGTCAAGAGGGCCTTGAACTGAAATCCTGGATTCACGCCTCCTCTGACCTTTGCAGGGGTTCCATATTCACATCTACAGCCCAGGCTCCTCTCTCTAGATCAGTACATTTAAGAACTTTTTGCCTTTTTTAGAGAGTAATTGCATGATACGGTGGGCAGCAAACTGCTCCTCCCTGCATTGCCTAAAACTTGGCAGGTTGCGGAGGCCAGATTTTCAGCCAAGTCCAGCACTCCTAATTGGAGCCAGATTTTTAAAAGAGCTCAACTTCCATTTAAGCACCTACATGAGGGCTAGGTTTTCAAGAGTGCTCAGCACCCGGCTGCTTTTATCGAGAACAATGGAGAATCAGCTTCCTCCCTCAGTGAGAATAATGGGAGCTGCGGGAGCCGGAGCACTTTACTTAGATGTCCAAATGAGGTAGGAAGAATTTTCAAAAATCTGCATCCTTGTGCCTGATTGTCAGATCTTGGAGACTCCCCTTAACTTCGCCTGGAGTTGTGGGTGCCCAGCAGTTCTGAAAATCAGGCTCCAAATGTTTAAATTCTAAGGGTCTAAGTCTGCTTTCAGTTACACTGTTGTGCGTCTGCAGGAACACCGCTGGCTTCAGTCATGCTCCTTCAGGTTTACAGCAGGGAAACTGAGGTCTGAATTGGGTTAGCAGCAGATAGTTTGGTCTGTTTCCAACGTTTATGCTCAGAACAATTGAATGATCTTGATGACCAGAATAACCGCATATATCCAAGCTACATATTTTGTGTGCACTATTAAACACCGTGCTAATCATGGACTCCAGATCAAGCATTCAGGGGCATTTGAAGCAAGGGAAGTGTGAAGGTGAAATTCTGCTCTCTGTTAAGCAGTGACTCCCCTTCGAAGACTATGGGGATAAATAAAAGAAGGATCTGGCCTATAGTTATCTTGGCAGAGGTAAGCGGATTCTAAAGCCTAGCTGAGTAGGTTATTATTTTTTTTTCTGATTGCCATAGACTTCAACCAGGATCAGGCCCTAGCTGAAAACACTGATTATCCCTCTTACACCAGATTCACAGATTCACTTTAATGGAGTTGCTGGATTCAGACTGGTTTAAGTGAGAGGTGACTCAAACCCCAGACTGATCGGTGGAAATGGAGCTCCTCAAAGTTTAACAGCTGGCCCAGTCCTGAATGAGTTCCACATGGGGAGTACTTCCAATGCATGGCCCAGTGTGAGTCTCCATTTTGTGGGTCTGATCCTCATTTACACCAAGACTCCTTTTACACCATTGTAGCTGTGTAAATGGGAATCAGGCCCTGTGTGTTTCCCCTTTTACAGCTTTGTTTGCACAGCGTAACCACACACTGGCTTCAAGAGGCAGGTAGCTGCTTACGATAGGCAGACATCTCCTTCCCTTTAAAGAAGATCTTAAACTCTTGTCTGGCTGCTCTAAGTATAACTCCATTTTCTTAAATCAGTGGACACTGTTTACTTTTTAAATAGTCACCGTACAACAAAGATGGTTTATAAAAGAAATTTGCGGGGAGCAGCAGATGCTGCAAGGACAGCTGAGCAGGCACTGATCAGTTTACTTTTCACCAGTAAAAAGAAGAGGAGGACTTGTGGCACCTTAGAGACTAACCAATTTATTTGAGCATGAGCTTTCGTGAGCTACAGCTCACTTCATTGGATGCATACTGTGGAAAATACAGAAGATGTTTTTATACACACAAACCAGGAAAAAATGGGTGTTTATCACTACAAAAGGTTTCTCTCCCCCCACCCCACTCTCCTGCTGGTAATAGCTTATCTAAAGTGATCACTCTCCTTACAATATATATTATAACAAGATCATAAACACCCATTTTTTCATGGTTTGTGTGTATAAAAACATCTTCTGTATTTTCCACAGTATGCATCCGATGAAGTGAGCTGTAGCTCACGAAAGCTTATGCTCAGATACATTAGTTAATCTCTAAGGTGCCACAAGTCCTCCTTTTCTTTTTGCGAATACAGACTAACACGGCTGTTACTCTGAATTCTTCACCAGTGTATTTTTTTTTTTCAATCGTAAGATAATGGGTGTTGCTAAAATATATTTACAACAGGCTCTTAGCCTGATGGTTTGTGATATTGCAAAGTACTCCTGTGAGCTGTTTGGGCCGTACCAATATTGCCACTAATGAAAAAGCAGAGAAGGAAATGCAGGAAAGGAAAAAGAGGCAAGTCGTTCTAAATGAGAAAACATGAGATCTGGGTTTTGATGGGGTATGGATTTTAAATGTTTAAAATCAAATGGAAATGCTTTCTCAAGCCGTTATGGTCGAGGTGTCCAGTTCGTGAGGTCTCCTCTTTATATAATTTGTAAACATTCAGAATGTTCGCCCACTTGCGTGATCTGATTAGCCTTTAGCCTTTAGATTATAAAGCCTTTAGATTATATTACTATAGCCTTTAGATTATAAAGTTTGACTTTATAATCGAATAAACAAACTGCCTTGCAATTGCGTCGGGAAAGCTGAACTGAAATCTGCGCCAAAAAAAAAAAGAGGACCATGTAGTTTTGTGGTGTTCATTTTTTTGAGTGGTGGTTTGGTATCAATAAGAATGCTCAAGGTAGACTTTTCCAAATCCCAGCATGCTGGTTAACTGCAGATCAGGAGTTGCTGCTCTGAAAACCGTATTTAGTTCAATTTATGCACATCCATAAACTAATTTTGAATTCGTTTGAGACATTCTCGCATACAGCATTTGCTGAAAAGATGGAATCTAAGGGTACAAGTGCACAGCACACTCTTGGGTACTTTGTATAAATAATACATCATCATAATTCAATTTAAGAAAATGATCACATTACCTTTCCACATGATGAATGCTACTCTGGAAGCCATGGCAGAGGAATGAAAGCCGGGAAGACCTGGGCACTAACCTGCCCTCCATTGGGCCTGATTCTGCCACCCTTACATGGCAATGTATCTTACTCCTCAAATAGTCCCACTGATTTCCTTGGAATGAGCTGTGGAATAATTTGCTACTCAGCATGAATGAGAATACAGGAATCTGACCTTTTATATTGCAGCAGTGCTGTGAGGAGCAGTTCCCCAACACCTTGATGTGGTAGGCAATGCTTGCAAAGCAGATTGCGGCCAGGTTTCTACCCGGGCTCAGCCCCCATTATTCTCAATTGGAGCTGTTGCATACTGAGTCTTTTGTAAAAAACCCAGCTACTTCACTTAAGTGCCTAAATGGGAGCTGAGCTTTTATTTTGAAAATGTGTTCTGAAAATTTATTAAATCATAAAGGGATTTTCCTGTTCTGTTTCTGAATCTGAGCTGGGTCCAGTTTAAGACCTCACCTGCTCAAAGTAACATTCAATCTGTAGATATTTAAATTTAATGTTGCTTTGAGTGTGCAAGGTTCTTACTTTTAAACCTCAGATTCACAGAACCTAATGAAGTCACTAAGAACGTACATGGGTGTGTCAATAACCACTGCAGCGCTTCTAATGATGAAACACGCTTAGCAAGGAATTGATCCCAACCCAATTGTGAATTTGATTTTTGTCAGTATTACCTGGTAATAAACCATTTCAATCACTCGTCGGCATCTTTTCAGCTTTCCTCTTCCCAGAAGCATTTTTACACTGTTCCCTAGTTATATTGTTCTTTCACGCAGCTGCTTTCTTTTCTGCCTACAGGATGAGATTCTGTGCCAAATCAATGCTGCTATCTCACTGGCTCTTTCTGGTCTATGTGTTAATGGTGTGCTGTAAATTGTTGTCCGCCTCTAGCCACCATCCCCGAGGGCACACAGGTAGGAGCTTTTAAACTCATTACATGCCACTGAGACCAATTAATAACACTTGCAGAACGTTAGAGTCCACTTTTTAGCCATGGATAATTGATGAAGCTGTTGACAATGTGTTATAATCAGTGTGAAAGGTTAAAATAACAGCAAAAAAGAGTTGTAATTTTATGTAGTGCTGTTCACAAGGCAGTTTTGGAGCAACTTCACAGTTGTTAAGATTTTGGGACTTTATTTTTTATCATTTTCCTTTTTTTTTTAAAAATCTTAAACAGTTATACGGATAGTTTCTGTTAATGTAGGCCCTTATCAATGGAAAGATTCCTATTGGATCAGGCCCTTAGTGCTACCCGAGTCAATCCTTCCATTAAATTACCCATACCCTTCTTGTTAAATTAATCCTTACTGTATATTATCCATTTCCCTAGCATGGGTATTGAGGCAAACAGTGAGAAGATATGATTTGAATCAGAAGAGGAAGTTGCTTTCTTGCTATGTTAGATGGTAGCACTCTTATCTCTAAATGAGAACCTCAAGTCTGGCTCAAGTCTGATTCCCAGACTTGGGCTCATTCCCAGTGCTAACTCTGCTGTTCAGTACTAGAAAGTGGAGCTTCATTTGTTAGAGGTTCCATCTTTTAGGTGAAACAATACATTGATGTTCTTCCTAAGCCTCTTCCAGTGATTTGTCCAGGTGGAAGCTAAAGGATCCCTGTGTTCTTGCCAAAACCTTCTCTAATTAAAACAAGTTCCAGCAACCTGGATTTGAACTCCATACAGCTGCTGTATTTGTCTACATGCTCATGCTAATCAGCATTGTTGCGTCTTGAAGAGTTGTACAAAGCACTAACTTGGATTTGTACTATAAATAACAATCAGCTGCCACCCAGGTATCACCTGGGGTTCTCCAACATGTGAAGCCTCTTTATCAGGCTGCTGTGTGTTACCTGGCACTGTTTTTGCAACTTGAAAACATTGAGTGCACTGATTGATTCATGAGCTATTGCAATTTAACCTTTCTGTTGTTCAGAAAAGGTCTCAAGCTCACTTCGATGCCTGGAGTAGTAGGATTTATGGGAAATTAAACAGAAAAGAAACGGTAAACATTAGTTATTTGAGGGCTGATATTTGCTGGGGAAAACTGACATAGCTCCAGTCATGTCAGTAGGAATGAACTGATTTACACTAGCTGTGGATACGGCCTAATATGTATGGTTGGATGTAAATCTGATCTGAAACAGACGTGATAGCTTGGTAGTACGTGTGCTGGAAGTGCTTGGTTGCTGCTGCTTGCACCAACTGATAGATGACCTTCTAATTAGGTAAGACACACTGTAAAACGTTCTGTACCTGGCTAAAAAGTTTCAGCACTACTTCAGTTAATTGAACATCATAGGATGATCTAGTGCTACCCTTGTCTCTCAGGTAGTCCTTTTCCTCCTCTGTGGAAATGGCTCACATTACAGGGGAAAGATTGGTTACAGACAATTGCACATTGACCAAGGGAAGGATTGGATGCAGACAATTGAGTGTGGCCTCTCCTGAAAAGTCATTTCTGAGCAGTAGGTTCCTGCTGACACAACAGTTGAATTTTCTTTCTAGAATGCAAGAAAATTAGCAGTCGGAAAACACGCTTCTATAGATGTTGTCATTCAACCAAGAATTCAATCACAGCCTTGTAAAAATTAGCTTTTTCATGCCTTTTAAACTGCACTTTACAGACAATCCCAAGGGAAATACCTGTGACAGGAAGAGAACATCTATTATGTGTATGCATGATGGGTGTTTATGAAACAGTGCAAATTATGTCACTTTGCATGTCAGAATACTTAATTGCATATTTTGAGTTGACAAAAAAATTCTCTCTCTCCATATCAAGCAGCTATTGTAGAGTATAAGCAACCTACTTGAAAATTACATCAATCTGCTTAAGTGGATCACTCTTGGGTTGGTCCAAGACACATACAACTAATAGACTCTTAAACTTTTGCTTTTTATGATAAATTAGGCCAGAATCTGTGGTGCGAACTCAGGCAGAGCTCCCATTCAACTGGAATTTGACCTTTGTTTTATATAAGACTGTATATTTAAGTGATTAAACTTATCTATTAGTACAGAAGCAATGACCCAATTCTTGGGTGGAGGTCTAGGAAAACATCGATAGGCTGCTTTCAAAGTGGCTGGGAGAAAGTGTTAACCATGGAGGCACTGAGAGGGCATAAGAACAAATTCAACCTTTCATCTCAGTGCAGAAATCGTCCTTCGCCCCTTTGTCAAATAGCTGCAGTGTGTCGTTCACATGGGGAGATAAGAAATATGTCTCACTACAGTGACATTACAATGGAAATCTGAGCAAAAGTTAAAACTGCACCATCTGTGTTCTGTGTTCGAGTTCACTGTACACCAGGAATGATCGAGGGGAAGAGACTCACAGATTAGACCTTCCTTCCCGACATTCTGCTCCCAAAGAGCTGTTCTTTAGTTCCAGCAACTTCTGAGGATTTTGTACCTTCTCCCTCCAGCCCCAAAACAGCACCACTGTTTTACAAAAGTGATCGTGTAAGAGGAACCTTTTGCCAGTAGGTAGTAATGTTCAGTCTCCCTTTTAAGAATAGTTTCACTTTAACAGGAGTCCACAGAGCTTGGTCTGGATAGACTCCAGAAGGAGAGGCTGCACACCTTCTGAGAAATGCTTATGCACACTGAACAGGTAACATTACAGCATGTTCATAGTATCCCCCAGGGGCCTAGCTTTTCAAAAGAAACTAGTGGTTTTGGGTGCCCAGTTTGAAACACCTTAAAAGGACCTGACTTTCAGAAAGTGCTGAGCATCCACCCCTGAAAATCAGGCCCCCTAAAATGTCTCAAGTTCCCAAAGCACTGGTCACTTGTGAAAATGTAGATCCAAATACCAGTATTATTACTGAGGAAGGTGATTAACCCCTAATGACGGGCTGGTAGGATTCAAGCTGGAAAACCCTGTTAGGTTCCCCCCCCCTCCCCTTTTTAAGACCCTGATTCAAGGAGAGACTCCCATTGACCTCACTGGTGTTTGTATTCTTTATGGCCCAGACCAAGTTCTATAGCAGTCTCACCAATACTCCGCTTGCACGAGTGACTCTGTCCATAAGAAGCCAGCAATCAGCAGAATGCTGTCAAAGTGGAGAAGGTATCCTGGAACATCTTGTCTGAGAAATAGGATCTAGGCACTACAGTAATACTGTCAAGGTTCCTCCCCCTCTCTGAACTCTAGGGTACAGATGTGGGGACCTGCATGAAAAACCTCCTAAGCTTATCTTTACCAGCTTAGGTCAAAACTTCCCCAAGGTACAAAATATTACACCCGTTATCCTTGGACTGGCCGCTACCACCACCAAACTAATACTGGTTACTGGGGAAGAGCTGTTTGGACGCGTCTTTCCCCCCAAAATACTTCCCAAAACCTTGCACCCCACTTCCTGGACAAGGTTTGGTAAAAAGCCTCACCAATTTGCCTAGGTGACTACAGACCCAGACCCTTGGATCTTAAGAACAATGAACAATCCTCCCAACACTTGCACCCCCCCCTTTCCTGGGAAATGTTGGATAAAAAGCCTCACCAATTTGCATAGGTGACCACAGACCCAAACCCTTAGATCTGAGAACAATGAAAAAGCATTCAGTTTTTTACAAGAAGACTTTTTTAATAAAAAATAGAAGTAAATAGAAATAAAGAAATCCCCCCTGTAAAATCAGGATGGTAGATATCTTACAGGGTAATTAGATTCAAAAACATAGAGAACCCCTCTAAGCAAAATCTTAAGTTACAAAAAAGATACACAGACAGAAATAGTTATTCTATTCAGCACAATTCTTTTCTCAGCCATTTAAAGAAATCATAATCTAACACATACCTAGCTGGATTACTTACTAAAAGGTCTAAGACTCCATTCCTGTTCTGTCCCTGGCAAGAAGCAGCATACAGACAGACAGAGACCCTTTGTTTCTCTCCCTCCTCCCAGCTTTTGAAAGTATCTTGTCTCCTCATTGGTCATTTTGGTCAGGTGCCAGCGAGGTTACCTTTAGCTTCTTAACCCTTTACAGGTGAGAGGAGCTTTCCCCTGGCCAGGAGGGATTTCAAAGGGGTTTACCCTTCCCTTTATATTTATGACAAATACGAAGACTAGAAAAGCCAAGGGTTAATCTTTGCACCCTCTCTCTCTGTACTGCCCCACTGCTCTGTCTCCCTTTGTTTTGCAAAACATCCTTCACTGCTGGAAGGCAGCAACACAGAATAGACTGTCCAGATACAATGCATTAAAACTAGAGCTCCGCGATCCTGATCTTGACCCCAACATAGAGGCTTGGGCTTGTTTGTAATTAAAATAGTGTAATCTGTTTGACGTACATTTCGAAAACATGCTTTAAGACAGAGGTAAATAAGCAACAAGCAGGAAGAAATATCATCCCTATACTGTGCTGGAATGGGGTGGGGCCACTTTTACTCCAACAAGGTATCGTTTCTGTCTTTGTTCAGCAGTCCTAGATGGCAAGTTAGAATGTGTGGAATAAATGCTTTCTCAGGTAACCGCTAATTTATAGGCAAGATTTGCAGGTCAGTTATTTTTTGTTCACTGCCTCTATCACAAGCCAACTGAGTAGCTTTGGCTTTCTTCATGCTGTGCCTTGTTCCTTTACTAGCTACCTGAAGTGCTCCCACCCTGGGTCTGCTTGCAAGTGGCTGGGTAGTGTGACCAAATAATACTTGGCTTGTTCTTACCCAGCAATGGAAAATCCGTGCTCTGAAGCCCGCAACCTTCTCTAGCGACTCCTTAAAGCAGAGCCCTGCTCTGTATGGTTTACACAGGAACAGCGATTTATAGTGAATGCAAGGGCCAGCTTTCATTTGCAAACTCTGATGGGGCAGGATTGTACTCATATTGATGACCATTTTCTGGGATTCCACCAGTGTTCTACTTTGCATTTTTTAAGTGATGCATGAATAGGGAACACCAAGATATGTAACGGCTTGGTTTTTATACAAACCATCTTAATGAATAATACAGGAGACATCGAAAACAAAGACTCTCCCTTCTTGCTTGCTGGGCTTAGGGAAAGAAGTGGCTTTTTCAAATGTGCTTTCCCCCCTTCTCGCAGTGCTTTCCTGGGAGGTGTTAGCTCTGCCTAGCAGTGGGACCATCAAATTAAGTCCTTCGTCCGCCATGCGAGAACCTCCTGTCATTTAGTGTGTGCGAGTGTTGTATGTGTATGGGCAGGGACCAAAGAGCTACCGTTGATGGACTGGCAGACTGTCTGCAGCACCAGAAGAGAATGTTTGGAAAATCATATCTTTAACCAACCCCCTTTCTGTTTAGCAAACCAAAGCTGAAGAAGCAATCATCAGCCTGGCAAAAGCTAGTGTAATGCACGGGCAAAGTGTGTACTGTCCCCCTCTCTAGTGGTTAGTTAAGTACAAGATAATGGCCTACTATAGCTGACAGCCTAACTGCTATCAGGAGTTAATGGGTGTGTGTGTGTGTGTGTGGTGTTGGGGAAATATTACATAAGTAAAGTAGGGTATGGTTTTGGGAATCTGATCAGAAACAGGGGAAAGAGTAGTGTAGCAACACAGTAAAAGTCTGAAAGAGTGTGTGTGTGTGTGTGTGTGTGTGTGCGCGTGTGTGTGAGAAGGACTGGATGTTGTTGGGGTGGATTAGGGAGCCGAGTGGCAGCCAGCAGAACAAATGAAATCTTTGTAACCAGAAGGGCAAAAAACAGAGGGTCATTCCTTAAGCACAAAACTGCAATTTGTGTTTCAGTGTATATGTCTAACAGTGTTTGCTCTGCTGAGATTCCTTCTCATTCCTATGAACTTGAAATGTCATTGTCACTGAAACTGAAATTCAAATGTATCTTTCTAGTAAGATCAGTGAGGGACATTCTCCTCTCTTGATCATGTTTTTGTATCAGGCTTTTTTGCTGCAGACTCAAGACAACAGTTCAGCTCAGCCATGAAGACTGTCAACTTCATGGGTGAAATCCTGCTCCCATTGAAGTCAGTGGCAAAACTCTCATTTGACTTCACTGGTGCCTAGACTTCACCCTATGTGTTTGATTGAACACCTTAGATTGCAAAAAATGCAGTCATGCAATGCATGCCACCAACAATGCAGCTTTCTGGCAAGAACCCTCCTGCTGTGGTTCTCCCCATGACATTTGCATGTATGGGGACAGTCGTCGTTCCAAGCTGAAGGTGCTTTAGTCAAAGTGTACTTCCAGCAGCCTTTCAGTTCCACTAGAGGGCCCTGTGATGCTAAAAACCAGCTCTGATAATGCAGAATAGCAGACAGGCAGGAAGCTCTGTCTCATGATCTAAGTCATAACTGTGCATTTTACTAATTAGAATTGTGAGCCCTTTGTATTTCCATGAGGCAGACATGGTTAGTGTACAATATGCTTTAGCCCTTTGTTCTATTTAGCTCCTCTTATGTCTTAATGTTTTATTCAGTGTTCGCAAAAAGAAAAGGAGGACTTGTGGCACCTTAGAGACTAACCAATTTATTTGAGCATAAGCTTTCGTGAGCTATAGCTCACTTCATCGGATGCATACTGTGGAAAATACAGAAGATGTTTTTATACACACAGATCATGAAAAAAAAAATGAGTGTTTATCACTACAAAAGGTTTTCTCTCCTTCCCACTCCACTCTCCTGCTGGTAATAGCTTATCTAAAGTGATCACTCTCCTTACAATGTGTATGATAATCAAGGTGGGCCATTTCCAGCACAAATCCAGGTCGCGTTCCCCTCTCCCGGAGAAAACCTGGATTTGTGCTGGAAATGGCCCACCTTGATTATCATACACATTGTAAGGAGAGTGATCACTTTAGATAAGCTATTACCAGCAGGAGAGTGGGGTGGGGGGAGAGAAAACCTTTTGTAGTGATAAACACTCATTTTTTTTTTCATGATCTGTGTGTATAAAAACATCTTCTGTATTTTCCACAGTATGCATCCGATGAAGTGAGCTGTAGCTCATGAAAGCTTATGCTCAAATAAATTGGTTAGTCTCTAAGGTGCCACAAGTACTCCTTTTCTTTTTGCGAATACAGACTAACAGGGCTGTTACTCTGAAACCTGTTGTTCAGTGTTTGTTTTATTACACTGCTACCAAATATAAAGGTAGCCGCAATATGAAGTCCTGGCTCTTCAAGTACTAAAGTGCGAAAGGCAACTCCGTTTTAACAATAGGATCCCTTTACAAAGACAGAGTTCTCTGCGGGAAATTTTTTTATGAGCAGAAATAGAAGGAAAAAAACCTTGTTCCTATTTTCTGTAGTGTTTATTCATTTTGAATAACAATAGGGGCTTGGTACGCAGAGGATAGATTTTGACAAAGACTTCATTTTGGATGCATGGGTCTGCTACCACTAGGAAGTAATTCAACGTTAATTTGGTCTTTTTATAATGTGAAATATAGCCTCTGGTGTAGTTTTCCACAAAAGTGCACTTTCGCCTTGTGGAATGTGATCGTATGTGAATAGACTTGTGTATTGTAAAAACCCAGAAAAAATTAGATTAACTGATTAATGCAAAGCTTTTGCATAACGTGTTTCAGGATCCTGAAAAAAATACTGTCCTTTCTCAAAGGAAGGGGGGCTTTCTGAATGATTGTCTCATTTAACATACACACGGCCAACTACAGTGTAGCAATCTGTGTAGCACGAGGCTGAAATTATGCTCTTTCCCACAATATCAAGGTGACCTTATTCTAAAGCCATTGGGAAAAGCTTGTGAAAATACCAACTTATTTTATTCATTTTACATTGACAGCGTCATTTTTTATAAGCGAGCTATCTGCAATAAATGATACAGCCTCACATCTCATTGACCAAAGTCCTCACCAAGCGGGTTTTTTTTCCTCTTTGCCTGATCTATTTTTTATAACTGTTTGGGCTTTTTTTAAAAAAAGAAAAAGCTGTAAAAGAGCAGGATCATGCAAATATGAAGGGAATGGAAGCAGTTTCTTCTGTTGCACTAGAAGGCTGGTGTGGCTGGAGCCTGGACCTGCTTGATAAATCAAAATCCTCAGCCAGAATGGAAAGGAATCTCCTCTTCAGCATTCATATGAGTGAACTGAGCATGGTAGCAATGGAGCATGAGGGGGAGCAGGTTTTACTTCTTGGATGGTGGCTGGCACTCATGACAACCTTGTGAGGTGTGCCGGGGAAGTCAACCAGTCATTAATGTGTCCAGTATTTCTAGTGAAGACAGAACTGGGGAGGAAGGAAGGTTCTGGGGCCTTGAACTGGAAATCGGACAATTCCAATTCGATTCCTGGCTCTTACAGGCTTCCCAGGTGACCTGTTGCTTTAATTTAGATGTTCTACATAGGCCCAAAAGGTCAAAAGTTTTAACATGACCCTGTCACTGTCCAGCATTAAACCATTTTAAACAAGGTTCAGGGTTTGATATACAGAGACCTCAGGGCTGCTTAGTACCATGGCAAAAATACCATTAAAATAATTTAAACCTTTTATTAAAGATACAGAAAAGATGGAAAAAGCATTGACACATTTCAAATGTAAAGTATGCCTTTAGGCTTTTGTTTAAACCATATCCTAGGTTTCTGTTTCCTTTCCCTTTTAACTGGAGAGGTTTTGTAAGGAAAAGTGGCTTGTTTGACAGTCTTTGAGATGGTAATACCTGTCCTTTCTGGGGAAAGGAGGAGAAGTGAGTTGGGATGGGCTGGAGCTTGTATCGTTAAAGTCTGATTCTGTTTCCTGGAAGATAAAACGAGATGCACGTGGAAGGGGAAAGAAAAGAACAGTGAAGATAGTTACATTTTCTATCTTTGGTGTTGAGTCTCACATGCAGCCTCGCTGCTGGAAAACCACAGGCACTGCACAATGTCTCATCAGCCACTTCGAGACCTGGCGAACTTGTACCAGCATTGGGCTGTTTAGGGCATTGCTTTTAGCAGCCTCTCTGGTCACCGGCTCAGAGAAGCATTGCAAAATATACAGTCTTGGGTGGCTAAGCCAGTCTCTGATTAGACTGAAGGCCAAAGGAGAAGGATAGGAAAGAGAAGAAATAAGATGGAGAAGAAAAAGTACTCTGTGTGTGAGAGAGAGAGAGAGAGAGACACACACACAGTCTCACATCCCAGGTGGTGGTTGGGATTCATCTTGATCCGGTGGAACTGGTGATGTCATCACAGTCCCTCTCTTGGCCTGGTCTGGTCAGGACATTTCTTGAGACTCACTGTATACTCCTAGGGACATTCTGTGCCAAAACACTAAAAATCCCACACACTATTTTTAAATTCTGCAAAATTCTTCAAATTTTATTCATCAAAATAGCACTACATATTCATGCAAGTTTCAATTATTTGGGTAATTTATTTCAAAATACCTGTCAGCATGTATGTCTGTAACAAGACCGACACTCACAAAAGTTTCCCCCAGGAGCAGAGAGTTAAAGAAAACCCTATGCCAACCTAGTTCCCATTTCTCTACCCCCTCCCCCCAGAGCCTAGCCACAAGGCCCCCCTTCCCCAGATACCCACACCCTCTCCCCTCCAGAGCCCATCAGTGCCCCTCTCTCCCAGCCCAGATACCCGTCCCCTCCCTCTCCAGGGACCCAGAGGGAGAAACAGCCTGATGCTCGCTACCAGGCTTGCATGCAGTTGCCCGCTTATCACCCTCCGTCCCTCAGGGCATGCTGGGAACTGCAGCTGCCAGGAACCCTCCCTTCCCCCAGCAGTGCCTTCTATGTGTGCGCTGGGCTCTGCTGGGTCTAGTGGCCCCTAGTGGCAGCTAGCAGCACTGCAGCCCATTTCTGTGGGGGAAAGGGAATTCCATGCGCACGTTAATTTCTGCAAAATTGTGCAGTGGTGCAGAATTCCCACAGGAGTATACACTCTGCTCTGCCTGAGGGGAGAGAGCCTGCCCCACTCCTACCTCCTCAGAAACACCCAAAGCCCTGCCCTTCCACGCTGGGCGTGCTACAGTAGCAAGCGAGCGGGACAGTGTGTCACTCTCACACGCATGACTGCCCATCTTTCTCCCCCACACTCACCCCAGCAGTGATTTACCTTTCTACGAGCTGCTCCGGGTGCCCAAACCAACCTGCCTGTGCTGCCAGGAAGGGATATGTGACTACTCTTGCTGCTTCCTTTTGCTTCCCCATCAGAAGTCATTTTTCTGTGGGAAAGTAAAGAAATCTGTGGGGGACATGAATTCTGTGCACATGAGGTGATGCAGAATTCCCCCAGGAGTAACTGTAACATCATTGAGCCTTTGTCATTCTGATCCCAGCATCTCAAGAGATGATGTGGGTGGTACTCATGTTAGGGAAACTCACTTCTTCCCTTCTTTTAGTCAGCAATGGTGGAATAGCTCATTCCCTTATTATTTCGTCCACCAATTAGACCTAATTTCCAACACAACAATTTTGGTTAATTGAATTTTGGTTCCACGCTTTGTTTACCAGACTGGATCTTAACCCAGTACTTCAGTTATATCAGGAGTCTCTTTGTTTGGAGTAATTCAGGTTTTCAGACTCCCTTTTCAACACTTATTGTTATTGGTTATTGTGACATGTTATGAACTTTCATTCACTTTTTACAGTGGCGCTCACAATGAGGGTAAATTTGTAGGCTCAATTATAGCAAGTCGTTTAACCTCTCTGGGTGAAATCCTGGCACTGTTGAAGTCAATGGGAGTTTTGCAATTCCTCCATGCCTCAGTTCTCAATCTTTTCCTTGAATGTCAGGTCCCTTTCATCCCACTGTGTAGTGTCTGTTTAGATTGTAAGTTGGTCATGGCAGCAGGGACTGTCTCTGCCTATGTGCCTGTACTGTGCCTGGCAAAGTGGATTTCTGAGGTTGGTTGGAGTCTATAGGTGCATCTGGAATGCAAATGATGATGATAATGGTAAAGGGTATAATATTAACTTAACCGGAACTACAAGAAACACAACTGGAGATTCAGCTGATTTTGCCTTTCTGCCGAGTGTTTGGAAATTATTGTACTTGTAAAAAGTAGGATGAAGGAAATCATCTAGATTAATGATTAACAGGTCAAAACTTTTCATTAATTAACCTGGGGGGTGGGGGTGGGGGGCGGGAGGGTGGTTTGTCTGGAGCCTAGAACGGCCAGGGAAAGGGGCTGAAGACCCTTTCACTTCTGTTTAACTAGTTTGAATTCAGCCTAGTGGTGCTCAGTGTTGGCCATCAGAACACTATCATGGGGTTCAAAAGGGAGCTAGATAGATTCATGGAGGATAGGTCCATCAGTGGCTATTAGCCAGGATGGTGTCCCTAGCCTCTGTTTGCCAGAAGCTGGGATTGGGTGACAGGGCATGGATCACTTGATGATTACCTATTCTGTTCATTCCCTGTGGGGCACCTGCCGTCGGCCACTGACAGAGGACAGGATACTGGGCTTGATGGACCTTTGGTTTGACCCAATATGGCCATTCTTATGTTCTTAACAGTGTTTGGTAGCCTGTGTCTATTGAAATCCGTCCTTTTGGTCCAGTTCCCAGTGGACAAGCATTCACCTCTCTCACTTCACCAGTACGAAGGGCCCACTTTGGCAGCTTTGTAGCTAGTCTCCACCGAGATGCCCAGGACTGAGTGGAAAGGAGAGTGAACCTGTAGAGGTGATCTCTTCAGGTCTGAGCACGTTACGGGGTAAGTAGAGAAGCTCTGTATTGCCAATGCACATGTTGCGGCTCGTCTGTGGATAGAGGACTTCACACTCCAGAGCTGTCTGTCTGATACCTCTCACTGAAGTTCGTACAACCCAGAATATTTGGGACAACAACTCTCAGCAGAAAAGGTTAGATTTTACAATATGACCTTTATTGAAGAGCAGACCAGTCATTGTTATGGAACTCGTAGCAGAGGTACCGACTTTCTAATATGTCGGTGGGTGCTCGAACCCTGGCTCTGCCCCAGGCCCCACCCCGCCCTGCCTCTTCCTGCCCCCGCTCCACTGCTGTCCCATTCCACCCCCTCCCCTGAGTGTGCCTCTACCCTTGCTCCTCTCCCTCCCCCCAGCGCCTCCTGCATGCCGTGGAACAGCTGATTGTGGTGGGCGGGAGGCACTGGAGGGAGGAGGAGGAGCTGATGGCCGGGGGGGGCTGCCGGAGAGTGCTCAGCACCCACCATTTTTTCCCCCATGGGTGCTCCACCCCCGGAGCACCCCCAGAGTTGGCGCCCATGACTCAAAGTGCAGTGCGCTGCAAATCACTGCTGTGTGGAAGGATGGAAGTTGCTCTAGGGCCTGATTCGGGTACCCATATTCATGCTGAGTAGCGCTTACCTGAGTAGCCCTGGGTTATCGAATAAGGGCCTTAGAATGAACTTCAGAATAGGACTCTGAAGTGGCACTTAAGTGTTATGTAGGCCTTGTGCGGCACAGGGATGAATTTCACCCTGAACAAATACCAGCCTACAGTCTGATAACAAATCCATGGAAATCAATGAGTCTTTTCATTGACTTCAGTGGGTTTGGATCAGGCTCTTCGCGACTGTCTGAATATTTCTTGTCCTGACCTCTGTTTCTGTAAACCAAAGAATAGCTAATTTATAGCGGGTGAAGCTGTCAACAGTTCCTTGGCATTTTGCTTTGGTCAAAGAGCCTCTCCCAAGTGCTGCTTTTCAAAGTGAAATGCAGCTGTCTGTTTTTTAGTTTACTGCGGTAATCTTGCATTCTTTCAGAAAAGTGACAACCCCTGGAGGACAGTGGAGTCTAAATGGGGAGATTAAGCATGTCTTGTTGGGTTCAGCAGGGTAATCTCTTCTCATCAGACTGGAAATGATATCCATCAGCACAAGAATGGATGCCACGCTCAACATTCATTATCTTCCTGGATAGCAATCTTTAACAGTACTCGCTAGAATACAAAAAAATTATGAGCAGGCAACTCCAGGATCAACATTTCTATTACCTGGTATCTGACCCACCTTCCTTTGGGGGTTTCCACTTTCATTTTCCTGCGGGGGCATCATCCACGTATCAGTGGATCCAATGATGTCCATTGCTGTCATGGTTATATTAGAATTTTAAGCCATACTGTTTGATAAGTAGGAGGAAGAGTTTCTATTTGTTAGTCTCTAAGGTGCCACAAGTACTCTTTTTTTCTTTTTGCGGATACAGACTAACACGGCTGCTACTCTGAAACCTGTCATTAAGCTTTTATGTACCTCTTGCAGTATTTCATCAGCATCTCTCCCCATAATCCTCCTAAAGGCAATCTTCTCAAAGGGCACCATGAGACCCCCATAAGTGCTATGGAAATATATACCCTACTTTTATTTTCTGCTTTGAGTGATGACGCGAGTCGCTAGTATATTCAGTAGGTCACAGGTAAGGCTTCTGGTATGGAATGGCACAATCCTCGTCATAAGGTATTTTCGTTATGTTTTTGTCTTTGATTTTGTTTCCTGTTATGTTTGCTTGAAGTCCTGCTTGGCAAAAATAAACGTACTTAAAAGATTTAACGTAATCTTTTGTGCATGAGGGCGATCAGCTAACAGCACAGACTCAAACCCTGAATTGTGCAAACTGCCATAGACCATCTACTCCACCTACACCCTTGCTCGTGTAAACTTGTGTGTCTCAAGAGAAGCTCTGGGGAGTTTCTGATGTGCTCAAAGGTTGGACAGTGCTGAGACTGGTAACCCCATTTTCAGTTGTGCACTGAAGTGACATGCCTAGTGCATCTCTTAGATTCTGTTCTTTTTCAGCCTACATTTTCCACCCCCCCATGACTCAAGTCCCGTTTTTCAGCCTACTTTTTCCAGTTCTCCGCCCCCCCGCCCATGGCTCAAGTCCTGTTTTTCAGAAGAATATTGGCTCAGCTGTGCCGAGCTTTGCACAGGCTGTAGAGAGCACAATGAGCCTTCCTCATGCCTCCCGCCCTTGGGCAGCGGCTGGAGGCAGCATAAGGAGTTAAACACAAGGACGCAGGCTCGAATGTTAGCCTCCCCAGAAAGAGCCAAGCTACGTCCCTGCCCCCCTTCACATCAGCTGTTGCTGAAGAGCCAGAAATTGAGTCCTACGAGATCTTTGTTGGATGTCAGACAATGGCTGATGCAGCAGGTTCAATTGCTGCGGGACACCTTTGAAGGAGCAAAGACCATGCTTCTTGTAAATCAGCCCCCGCTGTGTGCACCCATTCCCCACTGTTTTACAGTGTCACGCACACAGTGTTATTTGAAGGTGTCATAGCTTTCTTTGTTCCCTTTTATAGAAGTCCTCGGCAAGGTCCAGTTGGTACACTAGGCACAGTCTGAAAACGCAGGAGCATTTGGACCC
This sequence comes from Caretta caretta, assembly GCF_965140235.1. Classification (NCBI taxonomy): domain Eukaryota; kingdom Metazoa; phylum Chordata; order Testudines; family Cheloniidae; genus Caretta; species Caretta caretta. The sequence goes on along the minus strand of NC_134212.1, from coordinate 8,984,594 downwards.
ATGTGATTACAGTTCACATGAACAGTAACTTTGGGAACATTCTGATTTGTGCTTTTTTAAATGACAGAGTAAATGTCACCAATGGAAGTGATGATGAGTTTCCTTCAAAGACTTGACATTTTTGAAGTGGTGGGGCCCTCTTCAGATGAGATGCACCATATAGTCTCACTGGCATTTGTTGTCCTTTTCAGATACCTTTCTCTCCACCCCCCCCCCCCCCCCAAAAAATCAGTTCATTTGAGAATGAAAGAAATAAAAAGGTAGAGTAATTTGGCATAGTGCAACTGACATCACATTGCTCCAGTGATTTACACCAGCTGAGGAAATGGCCCAAAGTCTGTGTACATAAATATAGATGTATCTTTCTCTTGCTAAGTCATCTAGCTGTAACAAAAGGGTTCAAATTATTCAGTTTTTCTCATCCCAACTGTTGTGGCTGTACAGAGGGGGGCCTGCTGGCTTCTGACTCTGTTCTGTTTGGAGTTGGTGTTGCTAGAATTCTGAAAATTCACGTTACCTGCAGTGATTTTTTTCCTTTCAGATTTTTTTTACATTTCTAAGACTCTTGCTTAAAAAACAATACCATGATTGTGCTGGAAGTTGACTTTTAGAGATTTCCCCAGCTTGGCTGTCTGTCAGGATGAGCTGTCTGAGTTTGGGAGTGCCCTCTCTCTTGGAGATTTTAATAACTTCCTTGCATTGTGCTCACCTCTTTGATTTTTATCATTTCATGGAACTGGGCAAAGGAGAGGGAGAGATTACAGTAATTTTTTCCAGCCTGCCCCCATGCTATGTTTCTGTGTCTGAACTATAGAAGAAAGCATTTGTGTGGTATTTCTGTTGGTAATACCGTGACAGGGGTGTGGTGATTTTGTTGTTGTTGTTCGTTATTTCCACCGGAAATGCAAAAAATGCCACCGAAGGCAGACATTCTGTTGAAACAGTGTGAAAATGCTGGCATCAGCAAAATGCAGTTTACTCTGAGTGATGTCCCAGTCCCCAAACGAGGAGCCAAGATGATTAGTCTGCAACATACGAATAACTCTGCTGTGCTGATGTCAAGAAACATCCCTTTTATCTGACTGAATCGCATGCTAGTTGTGCCAAACTAAACAGAGATATACAGTTTACTGTGAAAGCATACCCCCCTCCAATGGGAAGAATCCACCTAAATAGTGGAACAGTGACTATCAGTGGGACAAAAACTAGAAGCATTTATCCAGCTCCCACAAAATGTGGAGATTTGGATTAGCTGGGACCTGGATCAGAACCAAACCTGGTTTTGGTTTTGCAAAACCACTCCAATTTTTGTCTGATTTCTAGCAGTGACCATATTAGGCAGTACCCGGGCTACAGTACTTCGTAGACTGAAACATGGGCTTCTTGACACATTTTTCTAAGTTTCAAAACAGCGTTCTGACTTGAAGAAAATAAAATGCAACACATACACATGCACCCATCATTGGAGGATGAGCTCCAAGGCCAACATTTAGCCATGAATGCCTAAAGTAAAGCACCAGATTTAGGCTCCTAATAAATGGGTTGACATTCAGAGGTGCTGAGTACCCAATGGACTAGATGTAGGTGCTCAGTACCTTTTGAGAATCAGGCCACTTGTTTCAGTGCCTAAGGAAGATGCTGCTTAAATGCTCAGTTCTAGAGAGAAACATTTTGGGGTGGCATATTCAGCTTGGCCCCAATCATGCAAAATGCTCAGTATTTCTTGTTTACATTGTGATAGCTCCTCGGAGCCCTAGTCATGGACCAGGATCCCATTTTGTTAGGTGCCATTCAAACACAGAACCAAAAAGTTTTCCTTACACCAAAGAGTTTACAGTCTAAGGGGATGTGGGCAGTGCAGACATCTGCCAGCAAAGCTATGTGGGTGCAGGATGTGAAGAGGTATGATCCCTGACTAACACAGCTGGGTTGGCAAAAGCCCCCAGTGCAGTTTTACCAACTTATTTTTGCCAGTATAGTTTTTCACTTTGGGGGTGGTGGAATAAGCTATACTGGTAGAAGTGGTAGGAGCACTTTTCTGATAATGCTATACTGGTAAAATGCTCCTGTTTTAAACATGACCTGAGTAAACACTTGTCCATGGGGTAACTTTACTCACGGGAACAGATCCACTGTGCTCAGAGACTACTCATAATAATAATAATGCCTACCTACTTATAAAGCTCTTTTCATCTGTAGCTCTTTAAGTGCTTTACAAAGGAGGTAGGTATCCTTATTGCTCAGATGAGAAAACTGAGACACACTCAGGTGAGTAAAATTATCCATGTGCATGTTAAGTATTTGCAAGTTCAAGGCCTAAGGGATGAGCAAATTGGATTAGGTGCAGAACTGTGCCCAAGATTTTTTTAGTTTGCCTTGTCTTGGACTTTGCAGCTTAGCTCCTGTTTATGCAAAGTATAGACCAATTGCTTAAATAACATCACCAAACTAGTTTTTGATAGCTGCATTTGCTGGCTAGCTGCTCCAAAGCTATGCAAAATTCCAGGCTGACAAATGATTGGTAAGCGCCGACTGAAATTATTTTCAGTATTTCCTAGGCCTCAGTCCATTAGCTAAGTTGGCCAAAAGGCCATGAACAGAAATGGTATTCTTGAAATATTATTAGCATTTTGCAGTGAATGCTAACTACTTACGTTTACAGTCTATTACGTTTTGCTCACTGTATTTTATTATGGAATGTGACAGGGGGACTCTCAGACAGAGTGTTGTGACATAGTAAATAGTATTAGCAAGTATTATTTTATGCCCAATCAAGGAAAAACTGAGTTGTGAAATGATGAAACCAAGCAGGGAACAGACAATGCGGTGGGGGGGGAGGGGGAGGAGAAGAACAACAAGTTTTTGGTGCTGCTCTAGCAGATGGTTGTAATAAAGAAAGCGGACATTGCTAATCGCCAGACTGTGGTTTCCCCAGGATGGGAGTGTGTTGGAGAGAAGAAAGCAAAGCGCCTCAGCTTCTCTTGCACTTCCATTGCAGGGATTGGCACAGCTGCTGAGAGTCTACTCCAGTGGGTAACAATTCATCTCCTGCAGGGGGCCTCTACAAGGCCACCTGTCACTTAAGCCCCATTCACGGTAGTATTGAAAGGGTACTTGCCCTGGCCCCCTGCACAGGGGTGATTTCACCTTCATGCCTGTCAGCACTACTCCTCGTTATTGCCCATAGCGTCGCTAGCCAGCTCCAGAAGAGCTGGGCAGAGGCAGGGCCGTGATCCAGACTGCCCACTGTACCAACCAGCAGAAATGTTGGTTAGTGCCCACTGAACCCCCTCAGGTGCGACACCCTGGCCAAAAGGGCAAATGCGATCCTTGGATGAATAACCAGAAGAATCTCAAGTAGTAGCAGAGGTAATTTTACCTCTGTCTTTTGTATCTGTGGTGTGACCGCTGCTGGAATGCTGTGTTCAGTTCTGGTGTCCTCAACTCAAGATGGATGTTGGTAAACTGGTGAGGGCTCAGAGAAGAGCCATGAGAATGATTGGAAAACATGTTTTAGAGTGATAGACTCAAGGATCTATTTAGCTTAACAAAGAGACGGTTAAGAGGTGCCTTGGCCACAGTCTAGAAGTACCTGCATGGGGAGCAAATATTTGATAATGGGCTTTTCAGTCGAGCAGAGAAAGCATGATCCAATGGTTGGAAGTTGAAGCCAGACAAAATCAGAATGGAGATAAGGTGTAAATTTTTAACAGAGAGGGTGATTAATGATTGGACCAATTTACCAAGGGGCATGGTGGATTCTCCATTACTGGCAATTTTAAAATCAAGATTGGATGTTTTTCTAAAAGATCTGCCCTGGGAATTATTGTGAGGGCAATCTATGGCCTGTGTCATATAGGGGTCAGACTAGAAGATCACAGTGGTCCTTTGCACAATGGTCCCAGAGTACTTCAGAGGCAGTACGGTTCCCCATTGCTCCTAATGTAGGGGTCAGTGCCTTAAAATTGGGTCCTAAAGCAGAGTTGGGTTCAGTAAGATTCTCGTTCAGATGCTCTGATAAATCCAATAATCTGTTTTTAAGTCTGAGACCCTTCTTTGCTTTTAGCTCTGGAGATGCTGTTTGGCTGGGGAATGAGAGGCAAGTTTACAAGAGAAGGTATTTTCTGTCCATGCTGGAAGGCAAATGGTGTAGAAGCAAGGAAGTGCACAGATCTAATCCTCCTGCTGCTGGTGCATTTATTGTAGAGTTTTGTGTGTCACTAGAGGAGTTCTAGGCTGCAACTTGCAAGTATATATTCATTGCAAATCTTATTTCAGAGCATTCTTTTGTAATGTGTTCCTTAAATATCAGACTGTCACTTCTCTCCACGCTTTGGGGTTTTTTTCTCCTCTGTATCTGATTAAAAATTGATAAGTAATAAACTAAAAAAAAATTGTCAACGGTGCTGTAACATGCTGTAAATAAAGTGTAAAGGAAAAAAATGGATGAAAATGAAAGACAAGGGGATATGACACGCACCGGGATAAACACTGAACCTTGAGAGGAGTATTGGTGTATAAAGAATGTCATCCAGTTCCAAAGAGCTCTCTTGTGCTATGAGAGCTACTTGTTGTTTTTTCTGCATAAATCTGATGACATAAACTATCCATGCTGTGACAGAGAGAGAATGTCAAGCTGATTGATAAAGTGAGCAGGACATGACAGTCTGCAAGGAGGACGAAAGGCAAAAAATCATTTTCGGTGGAGACAGGGTCTCATGATAATGTTTAGCGCTTGATAAGCGGCTTGAGGATCAGAAATCAGATTTAAATTACTGGGTGATGAAATGAGATGGAGATAAATAGGTCTGTTCTAGTGATTACATCCCCTCTTGACTAGAATCAGAGATTAAATAATATATTGCACTTCTTCAGTTAATTCCATTTTCCTGTTTTCAAACAAGGGTTGGAATCCAAAACAATTTTAAGCAATAACCCACTGAAAATGTGCCAAGACAAAGATGATTTTTCATGTTACACACTGTAGCAATCTTGTCTGTATAATGTTTATATGCATTTATTAATTACTGGCTCTTTGCTATTATAGAGCCATCTTGTTAATGTTTATTTTTGAGAGGTTTTTTTTATAAACCACAGCTTCGGTAGTAAAATCCAAGACATTTGTTTACTGACCATAAATTGAAAAGCTCTTCAGAAATATAAACTAATTGGACCGTAGTGCTGTAAGAATTAAGCATGCTGTTGGGGACCTTGGGCACAATTCTCTTCTCGGTCCAAGTGACACTGAACACAGGAGTGGTGGGGCAAAGGCAGGTATAGGCTACACTTGCAGATCCCTGCCCTGTGGCTGACCAAGGTCTAGTTTGGTTTCCAGCAGCCTCAGGGCTGCTCTAAATTATGCTTAGCTGCCCATAAGCCCAAGGGAATATTCTAGAAGCTAGGAGTTGCTGGAGAGTAGAGTCACTCTGGCTGTGTTTCCACATCTCCAGGAATGCCCCCTATACCAAGAGCTTCAAGGGGAGGGAAGCATAGAATCACTGTGCTGGCTTTACATTACTTGGGACTTGTCCTTAAGCAGAAGGAAATCCTGTGTGACCAGGTAAGCTGGCTTTATAGCCCCTTTGCACCACGGTGAGTGGAAGGTTGTTCCTGGGCTGAAAGTCCAATGAGCATGCGAGGGTCAGGAGTTGGCAAGCTAAGGGGTCAGCGGGCATTTGGGATCCACCACCAAGAGAATCTTGATTGCTGGCTATTGTTTGGGAAAGTTCCGACCATGACAAGAACAAATGGAGGTGGGACTGTTCCAAGACTGGATGCAATGATAATTTTAAATCTGTTGTATTTCCATAACACATCTTATGAAAGTATACAAAGGATAGGGGTGGGAGAATAACACACAGGTGCAGCAGTGTTTTACTGGCAAAACCATGCTGAAGTTATGGCCTGACAGATTCATCCTCATGTTCTAGCCTCAACATGAGCGCCGCCCCCCCCCCCCCCCCCACACACACACACTTTCACATGATTTGCTGCAGGAATTTCCACATGTTGATGCCTTGTTGTAAAAGCCCATTAACATCAGGAATTTACCTTTGTCATAGATTGTTCTCTGGCAACTTGTCTTGGCTTTAAATTATCATGGCCTCTGTTTCATTATTCACCAGTAATGATGTGGATGATGAAAATGTAAAGCTGTCATTTATCAATTCAGAGGCCTTCAGTTACCTACCATGGGGTGTTTAAGTAGAGAAAAGAGAGAATCAAGTTTTAGTATTTTATTCAGCTTTGTTGTATTTCAGAGCCATGGAGCTTCCAAGTATTACGACAAGGCAGAGACAGGAATTTAGGACCAAATTTGTAAAGGTATTTAGGCACCTGAAGATGCGGATAAGCACCTAGTGGTATTTAGATATTTACAAAAGCCTAAGTACCTAAAGGTGCCTAAATAGTGTTGTAAAACTGGCCCTTAGAGCTCAGAAACTGATATTTTCACTTGGTGAATTTAGGTGCTTTACAAGGATACGGTACTTAGGACGGAGGCTTTTCATTCTCCTAATTCAGGGGAAAAAAGATATATTCCCAGTATTTCTTATGGGTTCTCTGGGAGGCCTTGCCCCTGATACACAGATTAATGTAGAAAACAGCCTTTTCTTCCACTTCATCTTTTAAATTCTATCCGTCTATTCAGGCCAGAAAGGATCATTACTATGTTACAGGCTGATCTCCTGTATAATACAGGTCATAGGACTTTGCCCAGCAATTCCTGCTTTGAGCCCCAAAATCTTATCACTGCTGAAAAACACATGGGATCAAAATGTAAAGAATCAGCAGAGCAACTCTCACAGGCAAAGGACTTCTTCCATCATAGCACAATAACAGTAGACAAGCGCAATTATATCTCATTAGGATTCTTTAGGAGCTGACTTGTTCTTTATTCCTCTGAAAGTGACAGCTATGCTGAGTTTTGATGGCAAGATGCACAATAATTTTCAGCTAAGCATATGACAAGAACCCACATCCCATACCTTATAGTGGTCAGCCATCTTTACTCACTGATTTAAAAAAAAAGTCATCTTCACCACTCGGAGGCAGTACAGGAATATAGCAACATGTTATGTTCAGCTTCTTGGCTGAATAACATACAGAGCTGTCCAATTTAGAACATATTTCCCCCAACGTTAAGGGGTTTTGTTCCTATTTAATCTTCTATACTTTGTCACTCTGCATCCATGAGACACAACAACTATCTAATTTCCTCTGTTGCATCTGAAAAAAAAAATCCCTGTACTAGTTGTTAAAAGACCCAGGTGGCTGAGTAACTACATAGTACATTAGAGATGTACCAGGGTGAATTTCATGGGTCATACTGCAGCAATGAACAGTCCAGACCATTGAACATTCAGGTCAGAATTTTACCTGGAAAGATAACTGGCACTGAATATGAACGTTTCCCCTCTGGTTTTTATTAGGCTATATCAAAAGCAATTAAAATATGCAGGAATTTACTTCCAGATAGCTCAAACAAATAATTTAATTGATCACCACTTAAAAATTATCCCCATCTTAGCTGGTTTTGTAAATATATTTGCCCTTCAAAAGTCCCATTGTTGTTTAGAGCAGCTTCAGCATGTATGTGGTGATTTAAAAAAAGCAATCTACTTCACTAAAATTTGTAACAAAATTTTGTATTGCATTGCACATTTGCAGCATAAAATGTTTCATAGCTAAACATCAAGGTTTTATGGTGTAGTTTTGTGCACACGCTCCTTCATTTCAGAGTGTTTGCATTTAAATGGTGGCCAGCTAGTCTCTGAAGTTAACAATCTATTAGAATGAAAATATGGGAAATTGACATCAGTGTTGGTGCTGTATTTTCAGTCTATTTGTTTGTACAGTCCATCTAGCAGGAGGGGAGAGATTCACGTAGTAAAGGCGCTCTCTGCAGTGTGATAGATTTGAAGTCTCCAGGTTCACGAAGGTGAGATTTCTGAGAAATGCAACATTTGGGAGTGACCCTAAATCAACAGCATGAGTTTTTTTTATAATCCTTGGATTTCTAGTCTCCTGACATCTGTGGGTCTGGTGACAATGTGTTCTCCTGTATTCTTGATTACTTTGTAATAGCTGTGGTCAATTTCAATTCATGTTCATATGAATATCATACTCTCTATCTTTGGAGTTGGTTCCTAGTTTAAGAAGAAGTGATCTTATTTTTCCAGGGCATCTGAAAATGGTATTAAAGAGTCCAGTGGATAGGCAGTGCTATATATTTCCAAGCAGGGAATACAAGTTTGAATCACACCGTTTATTTCCCCCTACAGGCAGCAGGGCCTCCATGCTGTGCAGCCGGGAATGGAGAGTGAACTGTGATTCTACAGTAGTTCTAGCAGGACCGTTAGGAATCCCAGCCAGAGGGTATCTGTTATGACACCAGGCGAGCGTGTATAGATCAGGGGTAGGCAAACTTTTTGGCCCCCACTTTGGGGTTCCGAAACTGTATGGAGGGCTGGGTAGGGAAGGCTGTGCCTCCCCAAACAGCCTGGCCTCCTCCCCTATCCACCCCCTCCCACTTCCCACCTCCGACTTTCCTCTTCAGAACTCCTGGGACACCCTGCCCCTAACCGCCCCCCCTGGGACTCTCACGCCTATCCAACCCACCCTGACCCCTATTCACACCCCCGCCCCCTGACAGGCCCCTCAGGACTCCCATGCGTATCCAACTGCTTCCTGTCCCCTGACTGCCCCCTTACTATGCCACTCGGAGCGCCCGGCTGGAGCCAGTCGGAGTGCTGGTGGCATGGTGAGCTGAGGCTGTGGTGGAGGGAGGACAGCAGGGGAGGGGCCGGGGGCTAGCCTCTGCGGCCGGGAGCTCAAGGGCTAGGCAGGAGGCTCCCATGGGCCAGATGTGACCTGCAGGCTGCAGTTTGCCCACCTCTGGTATAGATAGTGAAGTGAGGGGAAGTTATATGAATTTTCTCCTTTAGGCCTGTACAATTAATTTGGCCCTTAATTTCATGACAAAACACATTCTTTGCAACCTATCTCCAAACTTGCTTGGACAGATGGAGATAAAAACCTTTGTGAAATTTATTGGTGTGTGTAGTAGCCACATACACTGGCTACATAAATTATTTTGTACTGCGCTATGGAAATCGCGGCTGTCAGGCTTATAAAATTGTCAGAGCTGTTTGGGTCCTCTGGTTAGTTTAAAAACCCAAAGGTAGAAATCTCTTTGAAGGAGGATTTCTAGGAATAAAGAGATCTCTTAATTAGGGTTAATTGTGTCATCCAGCTAAGGTAACTGGTTATCCGTATTAATCTAGCCCTGCGATTGACCCTGTGGGAATGGTGCTGCTGAATGCCCCAGGTAGCTGATGATGAACGAATGCACATGTTTTAAGGTCCAGGGAGAGGACAGTTGGAGTCTATTTTGCTGACAGGCACACATGCGTGCGCACACATATAACTTGGGAGTTTTAAGGGCACACCATAACTGTCGACTGGGATTCCCCTTGTACATTTGCTAGAAGAGGATGCAATTGCACATCTAAAGAGATGATTAATGTAGTTGAAATAGTTATGTGAATGGGTTGCTATTAAGTAAGATCCCTATGTTGGTGTCATCTGCTGTGCAGCAGGAATGTTTGGAGCTTGGGAAGGATACTCTTTTGGTTGCTGTCATAAAATAGCTTGTCCTCCTCGTGTCCGGCTGATGTATTTCATTACAGTTCATTCTGATGTAGGATGATAACTCTTCTCAGGTGATCTAATGGCTAGAACAATCTGACGAATTCAGGAGGGACCTTGAATGTTTGCATGTCAGACCAAATGGGTCTGTTGCAGAGCAAAACTGAGAGCAGTGGTCTGCCATTTAGGGGAGGGTGGAGGGATCAGTATTCGGGCAAGCAAAAGCTTAAGGCAATTTTCAAAAAAACGTGAAGAATCAGTTAAGTTTCAAAACCCCGTAAATTATAAACTTCTGAGTGTTACCCAAGCTAGATGAGATGGGGAGTTATTTAACATCAGGAAGGTTGGCTTCCTTTTGCGGACGCTGGCACAGGTTTAGGACTCAGGCTGGCAATGGAAAGCTAGCTGAAGCAGCTATGACTGCTCTGTAATTTCAGCCTTTGTAGCATACCTCTCGAGCGAATACCTGAGCGGTCGACTTATCAGATCTCTTGATTTCTGCTCAGGTAACTGATTCTAGTGCTATACAAACTCCACGGCCCACCTGTGCCACCACTGTTTTTCCCATATAAAAGCCAGGCCCAATGTTAGCGGGTAGCAAGCAGAGCATTTGCCCAGGCCCCAATGCACACAGGGCCCCCAAAGCTCCGTTGCTCAGGCTTTGGCTTCAGCCTGGGGTGGTGGGACTCAGGGCCCCAGGGATCAGCCTTGTGCGGTGGGGCTTCTTTCAGCCCTGGGCCCCAGCAAGTCTAATTGCCAGTCCTGCTTGGCGGCCCCCCCGAAACATGCTTGCGGTTCCCCAGGGGGCCCCAGAGCCCTGGTTGAGAACCACTGACTTAGGTGCTTCTGAAATCCCACTTGTCGAAATCTGCCCCCTGTTAGTTGCTTTGATTATGCTAGTGATGCCACTTTTCATTCCAAAATGACAGGGAAACAGCGATGGCAACTTGCCTATCGCATCTTGTTCGTCATGTTCAGTGCCAAAGCTGTGAAGTGTATTTTAACAGTACGCCATAAATAATTTCAAGATGGTAACACCGTAACGTTGGAAAACAAGTATTTAGTTAGCCAAACCAGATGACTGCAGTGCAGTGCACTGCTCGAGAAGAGATGCACTTTCATTCCTCAGTCTCACGTTTGAATCCCAGCAGGCAGAAAGGAAAAGTCTACCCTTGAAATCTGAAGGAGGCTAATTTGAGACGTCTTGTAGCTTTCTTTGTGTAACGGTTCTAAGCATTCTTGCCCCTCGTGACCTAATTATGTCACCTGCATGCTGCACAACTTTGTGTTTGAAGCAAGACTGCCACAAGGCATGTGAGCTTTGTAGTGAAATTCCCCATAAATTGGATTTCGTCTCTTTGCTTCACTATGAGCTGCTGACTTCAACAGTTTACCAAAGGTTGGAAGCTCAACTCTTTTCGTTTTGTTTTGTTTGTTCCTTCCAAAAGGCCAAGGATGTGATGATAAAACCCGTAAGTCTTTTTAATCGTTACCGTGTAATTAGAGCTCAGAGAGGCTGGAAAAAGATGTCCTGTGAGGAAGCTATTTTCCTTTAAAAAGCTCTCCGAACATGTAAGTGAACCTTGATAGAGCTTTAGGGGAAAAACAGTCGTGGAAGTTAGGGAGGGAGGGGAAAAATATCCAACAAAATCAAGACTTACATGTGCTATTTTTATTTAGGGCTGGAAAGAAAAAAAATCTCTGGCACCACTCGGACTCATTTGCAGATAAAAACAATTGAATACTAATTATTTCGAAAACGCCTTGTCAGAGCAAGAAAGACTGATTCTGTAGCCCAGTGGGTAGGGCCCTGATACGGAAGATCTAGGTTCAAGTCCCCGTGTCCTAACCACTACACTAGTGGCTATTCTGGGGTGGGGGTGTCCCTCCGATTTACTGTGGAAACATTTCAATAAATTCTTTGGTTTAGTCTCCGTGTGGGACAAGAAGAACATTTCTCACCGAGCGCTAATATTGGCAGCTTTCTCCCTTTGTTTCTCTCCACTAATCTCACGATCTCTGAAGTCTTAAGCATTTGAAGACAATCCTATCAGTGCTTATATCCCTGGTTTTATTTCACACCTTAGCCAGCTTATTTCAGCTTTACATGCAGATAGCTCTGTTTTTTCAAATGAGGTTAGTTATTTTTGTGGGGGTTGGGTTTTACATTTGTTTTCATATGAAACACATAAAACAAAGCCCCTGAGTGACAGCCCTGGAGAACGACAGCTCTATTTAGTCAGAGTGAAGGGTTTCCCACAATGCCTTGCTGATGTACCTTAACTCGAAGCTGCCTCTAGCAATGAGATGGAGGTGTGATTCTACCTTTGCTCTCTCTCTTTGTGTCCATTAAACCTGGAAACTGGATTGAGACTGATTTCCCAAAGGGCCAGAAGATCGATTAGATATTAATTTTTTGGTTGCTACTGACCTGAGCCACATTTGAATCCGGTGAAAGGTTCTAGGTCCCATTGCCAGTTCCTGGAGCCATCCAGTCTCCTGCTGCCTGGTTTTCAGGTTGTAAAATTATTCTTTCCACAACACACACACCTAACACATTACATTTTAGAGAAGCTGAAATAAACAGAATTTAAAGTTTTAGGGCCAGATCCTCAGCTGGTGTAAATCAGCCGAGCTCCTTTGGCTGAGAATATGGCTCATAATATTTTGAAGGAATGCACAAAGGTGCATTGATCCAGATTGATCTTTGATCTTTCATCTGTCATGAGAGATTCTTGGTTCCTGTGAAAGTTGTGTGAAATCTCCATTATTTGTTACGTTGTGAACAAATAAAGTTATTGCACCAAATGCTGCACAGCACGAAAGCACCAGACTATAAGGTCTGCAAACTGAACCCCTAAGGGTATGTCAACGTTTGGACCAGGGGGGTTGAGTCCTAGCTCAAGGGGACATACTCATGCTAGCTCTCATTGAGCCAATGTGCTGAAAGTACTAGTGTAGCTGCAGCAACTAGTGGTGGGCAGGGTTAGCCGCCCTGAGTACAAACCCGTCCGGACCCCGGGCGTACTTATGTGGGCGGCTAGCCCAAGCCTTGTGTCATAAATATAAAGGGGAGCGTAAACCCCTTTAAAATCCCTCCTGGCCAGAGGAAAAAATGCTCTCGCCTGTAAAGGGTTAAGAAGCTAAAGGTAACCTTGCCGGCACCTGACCAAAGTGACCAATGAGGAGACAAGATACTTTCGAAAGCTGGGAGGAGGGAGAGAAACAAAGGGTCTCTGTCTGTCTATATTCTGCTTTTGCCGGGGATAGACCAGGAATGGAGTCTTAGAACTTTTAGTAAGTAATCTAGCTAGGTATGTGTTAGATTATGATTTCTTTAAATGGCTGAGAAAAGAATTGCGCTGAATAGAATGACTATTTCTGTCTGTGTGTCTTTTTTGTAACTTAAGGTTTTGCCTAGAGGGATTCTCTATGTTTTGAATCTAATTACCCTGTAAGATATCTACCATCCTGATTTTACAGAGGTGATTCCTTTACCTCTATTTACTTCTATTTCTATTAAAAGTCTTTCTTGTAAGAAAACTGAATGCTTTTTCATTGTTTTCAGATCCAAGGGTTTGGGTCTGTGGTCACCTATGCAAATTGGTGAGGATTTTTACCAACCTTTCCCAGGAAGTGGGGTGCAAGGGTTGGGAGGATTTTGGGGGGAAAGACATGTCCAAACTACATTTCCCAGTAAACCCAGTTAGAGTTTGGTGGTGGCAGTGGATATTCCACGGACAAAGGATAAAATTAATTTGTACCTTGGGGAAGTTTTAACCTAAGCTGGTGAAAGTAAGCTTAGGATGTTTTCATGCAGGTCCCCACATCTGTACCCTAGAGTTCAGAGTGGGGGAGGAACCTTGACACCTTGCCTGTGCGACGCGACTATTTTTAGCATGCTAGCTCAATGAGAAGTAGTGCAAGTATGTCTCCTCGAGCTGGGGATCACGCCCCCCGCTCCAAGTGTAGACCTATCGTTTGTCACAGGACTGCTTAGGAAACAGTGGGATTGCCACTTTAATATGTTTGTCCTTAGATTTTAAATCAACAGCTGTTTGTGGAATAAGTACAAGATTGCAGAACTTTAAAATGAAAACCCTGGCTGTTTTCCCCCAAATATTCAGTTGGGCCAGAGATAAGCTGTATTTTTCCTTGGCATATGCCAACATTTGTGTGGCTTGAGTTTTGCTGTGCATCTACAAGAGATCACTGAGCAGCAGGCCAGAAGGAACTCAACATAAGCATCGGTTTTGCAGAGAGCTTCTTCACCATGCCTGCATGCTGTAAGGTATGACAAATGAAAAAGAATGCAAGGGGGTTGCTGTATCACTGAACAAAATTTCATTAACTATCAGTTAAAATGAATATCAAACCCTTCCTTCTCAGCTGAAGACTCAGCAGTTGGTATAATATTGTTAAGGAAGAAAGGATGTTCAAGTGGACACACTGGGCTCAGCTGGCATTATCTAAAACTATGATTAATATAATTGATACTTCAGGAGGGATTTTAGGTTATGCTGCTAGATTTCTTTCCTCCTATTGTGGGTCTAGTTCTGTGGTGATTCTTTTACAATGATTATCTTTCCCTCTTTTTTTTTTCTTTTCTTTTTTTCTTGTTTAATATTTTGGATGTCATCCTTTGTCAGCCATACCGTAGATGGACTTAGGAATGTTTTCCCTTTTAATTTTGTGCTTTGCTTTGAGTCCTATGTGTTTTATTAACTGGGTTTATTTTTGCACTAGTTTTGGGGGTGGCAGCTACAGGCTTCATTAACGGAAGTCATCTGTCCCGCCATCCTAACCAGAGGAAGAGGCTGAAGACAAAAAGGAAGGATAGACTGGCTTAGTAGCAGAGAATGGCCAAGGACCTGCACTAATGATTTGTCAGCTCATAGGTGGACAAAAGGGGAAAACCAGTTTTGAAGATGAGGGTCCCGATCCAGATCCAGGAAAGCAGTTAATCACACACTTAACTCATATATTGGAGGATCTGGGACTGAGTGATCACTGAGCATGACAGTTACCTGCTTAAAGTTAAGCATGTGCTTAAGTGCTTTCCTGGGTCAAGAGGGCACCTTGTGCATTCATTTACATTAATGCAGAGTGGGTGTAAACACTACCATTAGGACAGGGGTGGGCAAACTTTTTGGCCCGAGGGCCTCATTGGGGTTGCAAAACTGTATGGAGGGCTGAGTAGGGAAGGCTGTGCCTCCCCAAACAGCCTGGCCCCCCTCCCACTTCCCGTCCCCTGACTGTCCCCCTCAGAACCCTCCCTGCTCCTTGTCCCCTAACTGCCCCCTCCTGGGACCCCTGGCCCCTAACCGCCCCCCGGGACCCCAACCCCCCTGCTCCCAGTCCCCTGACTGCCCAGACCCCTATCCACACCCCCATCCCCTGAAAGGCCCCCGGGGCCCCCACACTTATCCAACTCCCCCTGTTCCCCGTCCCCTGACTGCCCTCCGGGACCCTCTGACCTTTATCCAACCCTCCCCCCCCCCGGCCCCCTTACCATGCCAATCACAGCAGCATGTCCGGCCACTGCGCCGCCTGGCCGGAGCTAGACATGCTGCCGCTCCGCTCGGCAGGAGCGCGCAGCCCCACTGCCCAGAGTGCTGCCCACGCGGCGGTGTGGCTGCGGGGAAGGGGGAACAGCAGGGGAGGGGCCGGGGGTAGCCTCCCCAGCCGGGAGCTTAAGGGCCAGGCAGGACAGTCCCACGGGTCGGATGTGGCCTGCGGGCCATAGTTTGCCCACCTCTGCATGAGGATGTTTTCAAACTGCTGTACATTTTAATTCAGTATCTCTCCCTTGTAACCCTGTGGTATGATGCAGTATGCAGATAGCTGAGTAAGAGGAGGCACTAGTTTTCAACATGAACAAGTCCACTGGGTCATATTAACCTCCTTCAGTCTCTGTGCTAAATAATTAAAATAAACGAGGTAGTGTTTAACTATATGCATTTCGAGGGTTTCTGGAAGAGCTTGTTAGTTCAATACCCTAACATATTGTCTTCAACCTTCCTGAGCTCCAGGATGCCTTATTAAATATTTAGTGAATATTGCTGAAAAAGTCAAGATTTGCCTCTCTGTTTTTGGCAATTGATATTTTCAAATGGCTTTTTTATCCCTTAAAATACTGGCCACATATAAATAAGTAGCTTTCCAAATTTGTCAATACCATATGCCATAAAGGAAGGAAGTCCAGTATTTTTCATTTTGTTAACCTAGATCTTGATAGTACAGCAAGAACAAATACTCTCAGAAATCTTTGTTAGCCAGTCTTTATCCCTGACTTACTGTAAAAACCTATCCAATAACTTTTCAAGTGATTGATGTGACAGCAATTCCTTCAGATAGAAGCAAAATATGTGTCAGTTGCTGACCATGGTTTGAAGCTGTCGATATCTTTCTGCTCGTTTCCAAAGCAGTCAGAATGAGATTAGCTAATTGAACAGTAATTATCTGTATTCACTGTTGAATGGTAGTTATGGGTGACAAGTGCTTCGTGCTTGTGAGCTAAATATATGCATCAAATAATTCAGAATGTTACATTTTTAAAAGTTAAGGCATTACCCTGCACTAGTGACATCACTGACTTCAGAGAGCTTAGACTCGGGCCCTTAGAGGTGAAAATCTTGCAAGGGAAGAGGGGAAGATTTTTTCTTTATACTAAGCGGTTTTGCTGTATAACTGGGCACAAGGTAGCTTAATGGATTAAAATGGCAGCAGTGATCTTGTGTCTTGATTGCAGTGAATTAGGGGCAAGGCAAAGACCTCTAGGAAAGGATTTTATAGTTGAGCCCCTGCTACAGCATATTGGATAGTAAACAACAAAATAATTTATCATACCGAGCCCAATGGCATCTGACAGTTGCTTATCTCTGCTCGGTGCTGGTGAAGGGGCAAGGCAGGACATAAACCAAATTGTATCTGGTCTCCTGGCTTCTTACCGGGTGAAGTTAAGACCATGTCTCTTCTGCCAGTTACTGTAAAATACTCTTTTTTTTTTTTTTCCCTGGTACTGGTGCCTCATCAAACTCTTCTTGCTGTTCCATAGCCCCAAACTGAGGTTGAGATGCATTTCCTTTGTTTGGATTCTCAGTTGAGAAGTCAGGTAGGGCAAGGTGAATATATTTTATGGAGCTGTACAGAGAACCTTATGAGCAAAGATATTTTCTGTTTCTAATGTTAAGCTAATTGATTGTCTGCATCCCTTGAAACATAAACAAGCCAATAGTCCAACCCTCCTCAAATGCTTTAAATTACCCTTTATATGCTCTTAAGGAAGGTACTGGACTGCTATCATGTTGAATCTAAACATAGGTTATATTCATTCTAGTATATTGCCAGGTATCCTTATTCCGGACCTTACCTGTTCTTCCAGCTGTGCATCGTGATCAGTCACAACATGATGATTGCTACTGTTAACAAGGAAGAGTGAGGAAATCCTGTAAAAGAAGACAGTCCCACTTTTGACAAGATAATTCAAGGGAGGATATGTTCTGGTGTTTCACTGAAGTGCCCCCGTGCTCTACATGGTTTAGATTAGCAGTTATCTGTTACTTTTGTTTTTTGGCTGAATTGCTGCTTTGAATTGACAGACACTTTAAAAGTTTATCTAAAGAAAAGACCTACCTGTAGTTGAAACTGTCGAGTGTTTAAAAAATTATTCATTTCAGTCTCCTTTACCTAATTTCCGTGTCTTTCCTAGCTCTAGATGACTAAGCATTCCTGATGAGAAATTTCAATGATTTTAAATAATGAAAAAACCCCCCAACTCATGCTTTACAGATGCTGTGTACTTTTTAATTGCTGAATACAAAATGTCTTCCTGCAGGGGATAAACAACACTATTTTTTTTCTAGTACATTGAAAGTAGCTGTCAAATTTGCTGCTGAATAGCATCTCTGATTCAGTGTCTAGTAGTTAGCAAAATTTAATGAATACTTATTGCAGACTGCAGTGGCTCCCAGTAGGAGGGTTGCTGGGTTTTTTCTTTTTGACCCACTTCGTTGTTTGTTTTTTATATTCATTCAGTTTTGTGAAATACCCCTATTGGTGTCCCTTCCATAAATTAAAAAAAAATAAATCACACCATGAACATAGACAAAAGGCTACCCATAAATAAATCCACCTCAACCTAGACCCTCCTCAGCTACTTTAGAGAAGGGGAGCCTGGGGGTGGAGGGTAGACTTTATGGCTGACCAGAAGGTTAAGAAATCTGGACTAAGGCAGGGAGGGAATTCCAAAACCTGGTTCAGAAAAGGAATACAAGGATGATTCAAGGTCTGGAAAACCTGCCTTGTCGTGAGAGACTAAAGAAGCTCAATTTATTTAGTTTATCCAAGCGAAAGGTAAGAGGTGACTTGATCATGGTCTACAAGTACTTACATGGGTAAGATATATTTCTGTTACTAGAAGCCTCACTAATCTAGCAGAAAAAGGCCTAATGACAGCCAGGGGTTGGAAGCTGAGGTTGGACAAACTTAGACTAGAAAGAAGGCTCCATTGCTCAAAAAAGAGGGTATCTGGAATAAGTTACCAAGGGACCGTGGTGGATTCTCCATCTCTTGAAGTCTTTAAATCAAGACTGGCTGTCTTTCTAAAACAGCTGGCATAGCTGAAATAGATGTTATGGGCTTGATGCAAAAATTACTGGGTGTGGTTCTGTTATGCAGGAGGTCCGACTAGCTGATTCTAATGGGCCCCTCCTGGCCTGAAATTCTAGGAACCAAGGACCCCTTTCGGAGAATACTCTGCCCAGAGCTGCTGCTTGTTTGTACAGAGGAGGCTCCCACACAAATGCCTCTGCTGATCTCGGGCTGGGCAGTATATCACAGGGAGAGAAATGCCTCTCTGGTAACCAGGTTCCAAACCGTGTAAGGATGTATTAGTTGAACCCAGCATCTTGAGTTCTACCTGGAAGCATGTGGGAAGTCAGTGCAGATTACCGAGGGTTTAATGAGCTCCCAGTGTATAACCCCTGAGTGAGCCGGCTGTAGCATTCCATCCCCAAGCATAGCCCCAAGTAGAGCTCATTCGGGCAATCTGATCTTGAGGTGACAAAGGAGCGGATACTTGTGGCAAGGTCCGCGTTGGAGAGAGCGGCCCACGCTCATCTTGCCACAAATGGGAAAAGTGCTTTTTGCTACAGAAACTAGCTGGGCATCTACAAGCAGCCCACGATCTAACCTCCCCTCCCGCCAAAATAGTGGGGCACCGAGATGGTTCAAATAGCTCCCCACAGCCCACCAACATTCTCTGTGGGAAATGCTGGAATCCAGCAAGGAAATGCAATTTGAATCTCCCTGAATCATTGCATCAGATGGGGCTTCTGAACTCTGTCCTGGAAATAAAGGAGATGGAGTGGCTGTCTGGTTAAAGGGAACTAGAGAAGTCTCTGCAGGGAAACCCTAGGAAAGCCAAGCTTAGGAAGAAAGCCTGAGATTTTCATTATTGGTATTTGAGCTTCCAAATATCTAAACGGCAGGGAGGAGGTTGTGTGTGCACTAAATAGTGTGCCAGATCCTCAGGTCCTTGATTTCAGGGCCAGTTCAGAAGCCAGGCCTATGGGCTGCTCTAAATTATGTTGGCTGGCCATGGCCATGCCTCCTGTACTGCATGGTGCACGAAGTACACCACAGTAGTCAGTTACACTGGCTTAGTTGAGGACTTGTCTGTTTTCTTCTCCCTTGCACCATCCATCAATGCAAAGGGAGGTGGTTTGGGGCCCAGGATCCAGCCCGGTGGATGTAGGTTTCCCAGTGAGGTGGATTACTTGGTGGATTATCATTGTCCTTGTGTTTAGCGACAATACCAGTTTTATGTTCTCACTCCTCGAATGTATTAGCATTAAAACTGACATGCAGGGATGCAATGGATGAAGCTAAAATGATTATATATAGCTGATCATAGCTCAGGTATCCCAGGACAAGAATTTGTAACTGCTGGGAACAGGTTTGGATTCTGACCCATTCTCAGTGAGGTAGTAATTTAAATTCTTCTTAGTGTAAACAAAATAATTGAAGTGAAGTACATAGGCAAACTTCATTTTTATAGGCCATGCCCAAAGGCCCAATTCTATAAGGTGCTGAGGCTCTTAAACCTACACTTTAAGCCAACGGGAGCTCTTCACCACTGAGCACTTCGCCAGTTGAGCCCTAAATCCATCAAGATGTAGCCTTTTTAAACTGAGCCGGTTATGTAGTTTCAGGTGGTTGAGATTAAACATGTATCATTATTTTCTAGATTCTCAAAATACAGTATGTTCGGGACACTTTCTATGGGGTGAAAAAACTGCTTTGAAAGCAACCATTTCTGTGCTACTGTTGTGGAACACAGCTGCCTTGTGAAAGCTTTTCAACTAAGGCCACTGCCAGGGCTTGCATATTTATGATCACCCCAAGCCATCTCCTGATCTGCCACTGATCTCAGAATGAAGAAGAATCATAAACAGAGCCTCATCACAGCAAAGGACTCACAACATTGTATATCCGGCACTGTATTTTATTGTTTTAAATCCAATGACTGGTTTGTATCTATGTCAGAATCGTTCAGCCTGTTCTTCTCTCTCAATCCCCCCCCACACCCAGCAAGGGCAGGAAAACCATGAAGGGGGAAATTTTACTTTGACTTCTGTGTTGTAATATTTATGCTTTTAGAAGCAAGAACATGGAAACCTACGTCAAAATTTTCTTCCACTTTATATCTACGATCAGTGAGTGGCTAACAATATGTCAGCGGGAAGTTTTGAGGCCATATATCATATATAAGATGACAAATCAGATAAAAAGCTTTTGCAAAGCCATTACTTTGTCAGCAGTTTTATGCTGAATGTTTTGCCAGTTGCCTAATAACAACTGAGGTTCTTATTTAATAAGCTATTAGGTATTTTTTACACAGTGATATTAAAGTGCTCGGGTTTTTTAAAAACACAGTTTGGCATTATAGTTCCATTATTTAATCTCCAGTGACTGGTAGTGTGTACTCCAAAAATTAAACTGGATGTTTAATTTCCCCCAACAGCAAGTCTTCTAATTTCCTGTGTTCAGAGGAACGTTTTATATAATCACAGATGCAGTTGCAAGGGGACTGGATGGCTTAGGGCATTAGTAATAAGATACAGAGCCTTTCACCTCAAGGTCACTGTTTCTAATCCAGATCTGATTGGAGGGATTGCGAGTACCTTCTGACAGGTGTTTGGTGTGAAATGAGCTGAAGGTCTCAGTACTGTTAGTGAATAGATAGCCCCATCGGAAAAGTCACCATCACAGGGGCTTTCTTTTTGGCAGTCTCTTCTGGGAGGTTCTGGGATGAGTGCAGATAGACTGGAAACTACCCTCTGGCCTGTACAGGACACAGTGCTTCTGCTGCTCATAATTTTGGCAAGCAGCAGTGTGAAATTAACAAGATTCTGGACAGATTCACTGCTGCTGTTCAGAACCTTGAGGGCAGCCGGGGGAACGGTCCAGAATCAATGTTACTTTTCTGTGGCTACGGCTACTACCGCTGCTTGGAAAGGTGATGAGTGGCGGTAGGGGAAGGAAGTGAAGTTATTCATGGGGGAAGGCCCATTAAGTAGAGGCTGTTAGAGACCTAGAGTGGCAGAAGTGCCCCAGCGTGGAAGCTCTGGAGAAGGAAGGGGTTAAGTGTGTGCCTGAGTGAACAGGAGGAGGAATGGTACTCTTGGGGAAGCCTCACCTATAAACACCACCTTGCCCAACTGAGATGCCAAAACAAGCCTAGTTCAGAGCAGTGTGTGTGTAGGTCTTCATAATATGAACCTCCATCTTTCTTGCAGATTTTGATCAGCGATAAAATCATTAACAAAGTTGATTGCACCTGCTGTCATGATTCAGCAGTAATTAAACTGCACTTCATGCAGGTCTCAAGCACCTGCAAACCAGATGTCTTGCAGAGACCCGTTGCATTCTGCCCTCTATTACACGGCGGCACATCTGTCAGGAGCAGGGCCTTTTGCTCGCTTCCCACATCAACCCTGCTTCAGCAATGAAAATGAGGGATTCCATATCCCATGACCATTACCCCCTCATCTACTCACTTAATCCAAACTCTATCCTTTGGTGCATTGAACTGGGATAAGGTACAGAGGGGCCTAGTACATTCTTAAGATGCCTATAGGTCTAAGAACTTGGTTATAATTAATATGACTTGGCTTGCAAATAAGGTGATAGCCAGTTTAAGATCAGGAAGAAGTATCCCAACCATGTTAACAAGAATTTGATATTTCTTAATGAGACACAAGCAACAGGGATTAAAACA
Source organism: Caretta caretta (assembly GCF_965140235.1). Taxonomy (NCBI): domain Eukaryota; kingdom Metazoa; phylum Chordata; order Testudines; family Cheloniidae; genus Caretta; species Caretta caretta. The sequence continues at coordinate 8,962,663 of NC_134212.1, read as the reverse complement.
AAAGAAAAAACAAAACTGGAACAGTTGAGCTCATCTTTTGAGAATGTGACCAAAGGGAACATTTTGAGAGCTTTTTTTTTTTTTTTGGTAACGTGCACAAATTACAATGGAAAATGACCATTCTAATTAGAGGAACATCTTTGTCGAAAGATAGTGGAACTAATGACCACTGAACGAGGTCACCTTTAATCTTATTCTAAAAGGGGAGATGGCAGGGCATGGCTGTTAAAGTCAATGGCTCTTCGGGGAGCGTGAGCAGCACTGCAGAAGTTAATGGTGTGCCCTCTCACGCCACCTGTGGCTGCTACGTTCTCCTTCAAAGCAGCCGTCGAATGTCTAACAGTTTCAGAAATGACATCTGCTTCTCTCCCCTAGTTGTTTCCCTCACATCTGCAGCGACTGTGACAAAGCACATGCTCCTCTTCGTTCGCCCTCATTGCTCTGACCTTTCCTGTGGCTCATTTTTTATGCTTTGCCTCCTTAATGGCTATTAGCAAGTGCAGAAATGAATTAGAATAGTCTCATTAGGGTTTGGGGAACATTCACCTGGTGAGAAGCCCAACGTTTTCTTGAAAAATAAACGTTCTTCAGAGCGGAGACACTCACCAGCGTGCTTTGAAAATGCCATTTCCGTGCAATTTTTCTGCCTCCTCCCCCGTATGCTGAGTGTTTTCTGCTTAGAAGGAGCCGGCCCTGTTTTCTTCAGCAGGCCATTTCCTGTTTTTCACACGCTCCTTCTAGAAAACTCTCCTACTCCTTTGCATTTCAGTGGAGACCAAAATCCAGATATTCAAAAATTTTGTCTTAACCGCTGTGCCTGTAGCTGCTATCGCTGTGGTAACAACTGACCTGCTGGCTACTGTTGTACTGTCATTGTTTCCTGTTACAAACGTAGGTAGAAGTAATCACAGCTGCTTGGCTTCTGAGATGAGTTTGGCTGCTTCAGCTCAGTTCATAGCAAGTGGATTTCCACATTATGGGGGCAAAAAACCCTCCTAAATATTGCAATCTGCAATAGTTGTCCATCTTGGCAGTGCTTTTAATGAAGAGAATAAGGATTGAAATGCCATACTGGCTTTCCCCAGAAGCGATCTCTCTAGCCCAGGCGTAAGGCACAGGCTAGCGAAGCTTTCTACGGTCTGTTCTTGTTGCATGGATTATGGAGGTGCCCTGGTGACTGTGTAGTTAGGGTGGGATCCACAAAGGGATGTAAGCATTGCAGTGCTGAGTGTCTATTGTTCAGGCTCCTAGAAAATCACAGGAACACTCCTGCGATCCCCAAGGCTGAGTTAGGTGCCCAGGCGCCCTGTGCCGTGAGTGGGGGGAAGAGTGGGGGTGACAGGCAGCTAAGGATACAATCCAGAAAAGCTAGCTTAGGTGGGCAGCCACCTACCATGTTAGCCTATGGGAGATGCTGCTCAGAGGGGTGTGTGCTAAGCCCTACCTCTCTCTCTCAGAAGTAGGCGCCTTTGTCAGCTTAGTGATCCACAAACGAGAACCTGCTGCCTCAAGACAGGATGCTTTGGTGCCTGAGCTGGCTTTTGAGAGAGGGAACTAGGCCCCTGCCTTACTCCATGCAAAAGAGGAGGGCAAGGAGCAGATCTTACTTCTAGCCCAGTAGGTAGAGCATTCATCTGCAATGTGGGAGACCCCGGTTCAAATCCTCCTTCTCTGCTGGTGAGGGAGAAAGGATTTGAAGAGGGATCTACTACTCTCAGGAAAGTGCTCTAACTTCTTAACTATGGGATATTCTGAGGTGGGGCCCCCTTAGCCTCTCCTGTTGAAGCTGTTGCACTCTGGATAAATAATGAAAGGGTGGTTAGAACAGGGGGACTAGAGCTGGGGTCTCCCATCTCCGAGGTGGGCTTCCTAAGCACTGGTCAATCCGGTTCTCCCTCTCTCTTTCTCTGGTCCAATGACCGTTGTAGTATTTATCCACAGTGGAATAGTCTGTGGAGAGCAAGTGCGCCTGAGAATGCGAATGACTCATTGTTGGACAGGGTCTCTTTCAATTAAGAGGTTGAACTTGAAGGCCCCGATGCTGAAGTGTTCTTGGTGCAGGACCTGAGAGTTAGAGAACTAAGATGCCTTAGAATTTTGACCTATCAATGTTCTGGCAAAGTCTCTTGTGTTCCGAGTGGGATCTGTAAGTAACTACTGCCATCTGACTACAGGAATAACACACATGCGTGCTCACACACCCACATGCATATATGTAACTTTAAATGGTGCCTTCTTCATAGAAAGTTGTATTAACCCATCATATTATCAGCCTGGGAAAATATCTGATACATAAATATAGCTTCAAGAAATATTCATTACTGCAACTTGCCAAATGAGAAAACTACCAAATTAGGATACAATGTACCGCATCGTTAGAGACGGCAGGTTTTTGCACTGGAAAATAAAAATGCAGTTATTGGTCTAATCTATGCACAACTCTGGTTAACACTAAGGGACTAATAAGGGGAATCTGGCATTTTTCTGCGACCAGGAAAAGAAAACCCCAGAAAAGAAAGGAAAGATAACTGTCAGGCAGCAATCGCGGCCCATCCCTGTCTTCCAAAACCACCTGCAATGTCTGCTAGTGAACCTGTGGCTCAAGGATTGGACTCCTCAGTCACCAAAGGACCCATGAAAAATAAAACATGTGAAAGAGATCAGCCTCGACCTCGAGGGATTACCAACGAATAAGGGGAATAGAGAACCATTAATTATTTGTATTACAATAGTACCTACATATTGAATTGTTTTAAGGGTCCTTTTCTAATGCGTAAGTTTGGACATGTGCGGAGAGGCTGACTATTGGCCTAGACTTTTTTTGGCCTGGATGTTGTTGTGTTTATAAGTTGCTATGTGGAATAAAGGTGATGTTTTTTAAACCAGGGTGTGCGTAACGTATCTATAGAATGTTCTGCCTGAAGTAACTGCGGGGTGGGTGGGAAGACCAGTGGGAAAGGACTGGAAATTTTCAAAAAGTCCCTCTGCAGAGAAACTGGTCAAAATGACCTGGCCAAACTTGCACAAATATGTGTAATCGATCGTGGTAAACCAACCAGAAAAGAGAATAACAGCACAAAAATAGCTTGGACAGCACAAACAGAAAGTTGATTCATGCATATTGCATGACGTACGTAAGATACTTAATATTCATGATATTCAGTGGTGATTGGAAGAGGAACTAATAACTATGTAATTTGGATGAGTATAAATATGAGAGAGAGATTGTAAGGGCTGTCAGAACATCCTAGAATAAATCTAACATGACCTGTCTGCTCTCCAAGAGAATGGTAAATTTACTTTTTCTGTACGTCTGTCATTTCCTACTTTAATAGTAATTATAATTTCAAGGAATGCTCTTGCTTAAAATACAGGTTTGACTTAAACCTGAGTGTGTACCTCTCTCACAGGCTCCAGCTGAGGGCAGGGCTCATTGCGCTTGGCCCTGTATGTACATACAGACACAGCCAGGTATTAAACCTAGATCTCCTGAGTCCAGTGCCTGGACTACATCATCATTCTTTCTCAGACTTTAACTGAACTGAAGCACTGAAATTTTCAAGAATTATTATTCAAAGACCAGGCAGATAAAAAGGGACGGTTGAGAGGATCAAGTGCTCTGCAGCTTCTTGGGAGAATATTTTTACATGGCTCTCTCTCTTTCACAATTGCAGAGTGGCATAAAATACGATGCAAATGCAGCAGGGGGGAGGTGGGTTAAAAATAAAAAGCAGCAATAAAAAATGGCTGTTTCTTTCTTCAGTGTGCTTGAAATTTCACTCGTGCTTTGCACTTAAAAAAATGTACTTGCTAAAATATCCCAAGTCCAAATAGTTGTATAACCAAAACGGAAGCTCTGGTAGATAATAAAACCTTTTAAAATGTTCTCATGCCACTCAGAATTAAAAACGTATTTGCGCTGTTTAGTTTCATGACCTATTATTGCTTAGCTGGCAATTGGATCTTAAACTTAGACTATTCCAATATCATGCTTGTCTATTTCATCAGAATACACCCAAGACAACCATGACAGCTATATAAAACTTGTTTTAAAACAAGGCAAACTCTGAACATCATTAAGCAACAATGATCAAGGCACAGGGTCTTTCCCAGAGATTTTGTTGGTGGCCCTCTGCCCAGTATGTTAGCCAATCTGATTTCTTGTAACATCTCTTTACATTCCAGTCACCTTATATTTTAATAAGTGCCTGTTGTTTTAAAATGTCATTTCACATTTCCCAGCCAAATGTGTCCTACTCATTCACAGTAACCTCCACCAGCTCTTGCTTTTCCAGGAACCAGTTCTGTTAGTGGCATCACATGGTTTGTAATGAACACAAACCAATTAACAGTGAGAAGGAATTACTGTTGAAGCTGTTCTTTCCAAATAAGAATAATAAAAGGAGAAATAGGAAAAGAAAAACCTTTATACAACCCCACCTTTTAAAGACAAACATCACTCTTAGATCTTTCATGTGCAGAATCTCACATGATGGCTAAATAGTGAGTAATTATTTATCTACTTTTCTGTAGAGGATCTCCAAGTTAATAGGACTGTGTCTGAATTTGGCAAACTGATTTTATTTAATAGGTGAAATACACCCTCGTATAAAGGACCAGCACAGGTTCTTTGCACTGCTTAAATTCCATTTAAATACTATTCTGAGTGCTTCAGAGAGATTTAATTAGCTCATATGCCTTGTGTGGGCTGTCTGAGTTTCACCCCTCATACTTGGAGGCTACGGGGCTGATTTTCATTTAAAATTAAGGAAATGTTTCTTTCCAAATGTGTTCTGTTTTCTAGCACGTGACATAAACTTAATCTACAGGTAGCTAAAGCAATAACTTCGGAGCTAAAAATGCTGTTTCACACTCTCCAAGCTCACGTCATTCCTGTCGCCTGGAGGATGATACATTTTGAATTAACTAGATTAATTGTTCAATGCAATAAGGCCAAAACTGGCCACTTGATATCCCAGGTGACGGGGTATCCAAAAGGCTTGATCCTCAACATTTGTTTGGTTAAAAGAACTTAATTTCCTTTTTGTGTTGCAGAGAGCCATATGTTTCACAAAGGAAATAACAGGTATGCAAGAGGCACATGATTATGAATAACCTAATGCTCATCCATTGTATATGATCTGACCGGGAAGTGGATGAGTGGTTATATGTAGAAATAAATTATGAATACTACATCAAAAAGGGGGGAAGCTCACATAATATATATAAGCATATTTTAAAAGAATTCTCTGCTGTATCTTTGAATGATACAAAATTTCCAGAACAATCTGAGACCATCACAAGAATAAAACAAAAATCAAGGATGTCTCTGAGGCTGATGGGTGGGATGGGTGAGACTGTGATAGAAAAATATGGGAAATCTATTTGATGATGGAAAAGAGCAAATGTATTTCTAAGCCTTTTCATCTGCCTCACTGCAGTTCTCTGTTTGATTTCAATGATGTTACACTGGCATAAAAGTGGAGTAATTTGGTAGTGAACCAGACCCAAGGAATAGGATCTGTGCTTTTATATGAAGGGACTGCTTTCCTGCTCTAGTCAGATATTGCTTGTATCTGTACATTAGCAGCATCGTCCACTTACTTATATTAATATTGTCATCCTAGCATTTGTTTTCACTAACAGGTGAATTAAGGGGCTATAGACCCAGTCCATCATGGTACTTAAACACTGAATCCAATGAGACTACTTGTGTACTTAAAATTAGGCCTCTGTTTAAGTAACTTACAAAATCAGGACCTCCATACTGTATTCTGTGTATAGTACGTAGCCACTTCCATCAAGGTGGGTGCCTTACCCCGGGAGCTGAAGAGTCCTCCAGGGTGCTAGTCACATTCCCTCTCTCTTTCACTCACGATAAAAGTGTGAAAGAAGGGGCAAATAACAGGAAGAGGGCTGCCTATATATATGCTAGTGAGTGAATGGTAATGGGCCATGGGGGAAATATTGATGCAGTGTAGAGAAGAATACTGCTTGTTTGCTACAAGATAGACTGGAAAATGCAATCCTTTCCCTGCATTCCTTCAGAACCACATGTTCACAGAACTGAAAAGAACTGGACTAAGATGTCAAGCTCCAGACAAGAAACAGTTAGCACCCGTGTACTCTGAGGTGCAAGACACTTTATGATCTTAGAATTCGTTTATACAAATGACACACGTTTTGGGCCAGACTGATTACTGATACCTGGATGAGGAAAATCCGTATTCATTAACTTTAGCTCGGTACCAAAGCATGCAGGGTGGTTCATCTTCTAATTCTTCATTTGCGTCCAGGTCACTCTCCAATCACTGTCCTTTTTTGTGCAGCAACTTTCCCCGCCCCCCAGCCCCCCCACATTTGCAACACCTGCTTCTGTCACAGCTGTTTTGATTTATCGACCACTCCGATTTAATACTTTGTTCCTTGGTGAAGTCTTGGAGCTCGTGTCTGATCTAAAGTCACCTACACTACTTATTTTAGGGGATTTTAATCTCCATATGGATGTGCCCTCTGACACCGGCCAAAGAATTCACTGTACTACATGATTCACTCCAGCTTTGTCAGCACGTCCATGCGTCTGCACATCTGAGAGGTCATGCTTTTGATTTGATTAACTTCTTGGGTCTCTTCTGGCTTGCCAATACATTTCTAGATTTATTGTGCCCTTCGGATTCCACACAAATAAGTTGCTTGTTTGAAGGGAGTTGTCACCTCAGCTCATCACTTCCAGCCCAAAATGAGGAATGTGATCAGCGTTCATTCTCCAGCTGGAATTTTGCAATGCTGGCTTGTTGTTCTTTGCATGTGCTTGTATCATTTACCCTGCATGACCCAGGGAGTGCAAATATATTCGAGGGAATGAAGGCTTTAACGCTTTGAGTCTTATTCACGTTGTGGTTTGGGTTAAATCTTGGTGTTATGGGCTGCCGCCTTTCATTCAGGATAAATGTAATGAACTGGCTGAAAGAATAGCAGTAGCATCTAAAACCCGGGCACATGGAAGGCTTGAGAAGAAGCTGAACTAGGGGGCCCGAGGGGTTTCAGATGAAGGGGTTTGGTTTGGTGGAGCTGTTTCTGTCTGAGAGCGTGTGAGAGAAGAGGAAGTGAAAGTCATAGAGTTTAAGGCCAGAAGGGACCACCAGATCATCTATCTGGCCACCAGACACCACCGAGCACCCAACCCTAAACCCAGCAACCCAAAATATTACAGCTTACAGGAGACTGAATATGTGCTCCAGATAGAGAATAGAGACCAAGTGGCCAGAAGGCAAAGCAGACAGCACTGGGTAATGTGGCCCCGAGAGAAGGCTAAGAGAGGTAGGCTTGGGACATGGGGAGCTGGCTGGAAAGGCAGGTATGGAACAGTGACCAAAGGAAGTGTCTCCTGCTATTTGATTTCTACTGCGTTCAGGGAAACTAGACTTTATACATAATTATTGTAAATAAACAAGACTGCATCAAAGAAAATAGCTGGTTCTATCATCAGTTTCTGCTCATAGTGGAAACAACCTGCATAGCCCCAAACTTTTGACTAGCTGCTCAAGGCAAAGGGGTTAACAATATAAATGCTTTGGGACTCAGAAGTCCTTAAGCATTGAAATCAGTTTTTAAAATAAGGAGTGCACCACATCTTTGCTTGCTTGCTTTGTGTAGATGATTTTAGGGCACCAACAATCGTGGTAGAATAGCTGGGCAGCAGCTATGTATTTAAGGAGCACAAGAACAAGGAACAACAGACTTAGCTCCTTGCTGTTTGGAATGGCCATTATTGCCTAGCTGACGTTTTTTGCACCACGTTGTCTTTTGTTCATTGTGTCCAGGTCATTGTTAAAAGGCCCATCTTAAATATTTACCCTGAAAGCAGCTGGGCTTGAGCTCATTCTAATCTCTTGTGGTGAGGTGCTCCTTAGTCCAGAGCCCTCCTTTGAGACTAGCATCCTGAGACTTTCACACTGGCTCTCATCAACTTCATAGCTCTGACGAGTGAAATTGGACACAGTTAGGATGCAGTGGTGATCGTTAATATAGACCTTCTGCTTTAGTCCTTTTACAGCTTGGTCACAACCCAATCTGCGGGAGCTCCCAGTGGCTTATTGCACAGTCACTCGGGCTGGACTCCCCACCCCTCACCCTGCTCCAGGGGGGGCATTGAGTGTCCACAACTGCGATGCCCCGCTCTTATTGTGTATGCTGGCCACATGCTGCCCTTCCAACCACCCTGTGCTGCTGTGCTCATGTTCCGGCCACACCCCAGGCCAGGGCCCACCTCCTGGCCTGACCCCCACGTGCCTCCCTGACCACAGCACCCTGGGTGGCTGCCCAGGTTGCCTGTCCCTCAGAGCATCCCTGAAGGCTAATTCAGAAAATACTCTGGGTGCAATGCTTTCCTCCCATTCTCGGGGAGGGGAATCTGGTGCTGTGTTGCGTGTTTTCTTCCCTGGGAGTCGTGGGGACCTTCTGCAGCAACTCCACATAGTTGGGCCTATGCAGAGTGGGAGGAGGGATTCTCGGGGTAGGTACATGGGAGCATCTGCTAGCTGCAACATACTTCCTTTTGGGACTTGGTGAATTTCTGAGCAGAAATCTGCAAGTTAGTAGTGCACCAAGCAGCATCGAGTCCTCTCCTACAGTGCTTCTCCCATTTGGAGGGCGAGTTAAGGCCTATGTGAAGAGTGAACTGTCCATTCTAAGGGAGCCAAGATACAAGTGAATAGGGATTTGGTGGCCTGCATAGGTGCCCAGTTTCTGTGGGGATGGAACCGCGGGTCGCACAGGGTTTCACACCTTGTCTTCTCTGCCAGGTATGAATGCCCTCCTCCCTGAATGGAGGTGGCCAAAGAAACTCCCTGAGGAGAACCTTGCTCTTGATCTGTTACCAACAGAATGTATCCCTTCTTGGTGATTTCCCCTGTTGGCATGCCAGGATGTAACTAAGGGCAGTATTTGGATTGCAGCTCTTAATAGGGGAACAACTGTGAGTTCTGAGCATTTTTATAAGAGCGCTAATAGGGGCTTTGCTCTTCAAAGTCTGACTCTCTAGAGATCGCCTTCCCCAACCCCTCTTTGCAGTTCACTCTTTAATGGCTTTCCTGATGTCTTCTGGCACAGAGTTCACTTCCTATGGTCTTCAGTCTTTTAAAATTCTTTAATCCCTGCTTCTCTATTGTGTTGGCTTCCCAAGAGTGCATTGATTACAAGATATTTTTGGGCTATTCATAAGCTGTTCTGTCCTTATGCTGTAAGCCGTGCCTTAAAAGCATGACAGGAAGGTTTCTTATTCAATGCAAGATGAAGATTAAAATGTGCAGAAAAGTGGAATCCCCATTCTTAAGTTCCTCCTTCCTGGGGCTCTCTGCCTTTGGGTGGGTGCAATAGGTTTCAATAGATCTAGGCAGAAGAATAGTCTGTTTGAGTTGGTCGTTAGTTTTGTGGGTTTTGCTAACTCTAAAAGCTGCACCACAAGTTAAAGACTCAACGCTCCAGGCTGCTGAGCTCTCAGGAGCGGAGTGTGGAAAGCCGGCAAGCTAACCCGGAGTATCGGGGGGTAGCCGTGTTAGTCTGTATCCACAAAAACAACAAGGAGTCCGGTGGCACCTTAAAGACTAACAGCTTTATTTGAGCATAAGCTTTCATAGGTAAAAACCCCCCATGGGGTTTTTACCTATGAAAGCTTATGCTCAAATAAAGCTGTTAGTCTTTAAGGTGCCACCGGACACTGAGTACTGAGCATTCGCTCAGCACCTGTTCACAGACATTTCCTTATAGGTAGAAGAAAGTGCCTGCTGCTCAGCAATCAGCGTAAATACCTTTAAAGATGTGCATGGATGAGCAAAAAGTAGGCATGACCATGAGGATGGAGAAAGAGCAATGCAGTGAATGCAGATGATGCACATAGCAGACATCCTCTGGCTTTTCAGTGACTTCCACTGCTAAGTGGGAGGAATGGCTTTACCCCCCAACGAACTAAAGAGCTGCACTAAGAAGAGAAGGGGCAATCAAGAAGGTCTTTTATTCCACTCTCAAAGCTGAGCACCCTACCTTTACCAAGAGACAATTGGAGGATGTCTTTCCTAGCCTTCTTGAGCAGTCTGGAAATATGAAAAATTGTATAGTAATGTAGTTGTGATGCTGGCAGACCAGATGCCAGCTCATGCTGAAGCCCCAGGTCAATTCGCTTGTGTATTAGTACAGATTAAAGTAATTGTATTTGTAAACTTCATGAAAACGAATAGGTTGTTACTTGCATTGTTTTCACTTATTTGTATCCTGTTATAATGTAGTAGCAAGTATTTACATTGTGCATACCCCTGTAAGTAAATAACGCACCAAATGCGGAAGAAGCCTTGTGGAATGCAAATTAAGAATTTTAACAGAAGAGTGCTAATTTGAAAGCAAGTGGTCATTGTGTGTGATGATCGGAGGTCAAAGGCTCTAAATACATTCCTCACTCAGTGTCATCAAAGGAAAAGACCATGTAGGTAGTGACAGTCAGCTTGTTTTCCGTGAGAAGAAGCTATAAGAATGGATTAAAAGAAAGATCCTTTATCTCTGGACTGTTTGGATTCTAACAGGGCAGAATAACTGAATGAGAAGATGGAGATCCCCAGAATTATTCTGGGTAGCTCTGAGAGACTTTTGGGAAACTGGCAGATTACAACATCTCTGCTACCCTTTGGAATTATAGACTGTGACTTATCTGTATATATATTTTACCTGCTTTAACCTCTCAATAACTCTCATTTCCTTTTCTTAGCTAATAAATCTTTAGTTAGTTTACTATAGAATTGGCTACCAGTGTTGTCTTTTGTATAAGATATGGAGTACCGATCGATCTGGGGTAAGTGACTGGTCTCTTGGGACTGGGAGCACCCTGACGTGATGTGATTTTTGGTTTAAGTGAGCTTTTATCATAAAGTCCAGTTTATCTGGGTGGCAAGCGTGTCAAAGGGGGACTCTCTGTGACTCCATGGTAAGACTGGTATAATGATCCAGGAGTTCACATTTGGTACTGGTTGGGTGAAATTTAATTGTAGAACACACCACCAGTTTGGGGTGTCTGCCCTGTTTTCTGACAGCCTGCCCTGAGGTAGGCACTCACTATTGTGAACTACTCCAGACAGAGTGACAGTAGCTACCAAGCCAAGGTACAAAATTCAGTTTTGCTTTCTGCAAGTGTCCTGTTGTCACTGAGCACCAGCATGGCCTAAACCCTGCACTTTGCTAACATGGTGTCATGGCTGTAAACTCCACACACATAATCATTTCAAAACAGGTCTTATTTTTTTAGGCTGCATGCCTAAGGCTGAATCCTGCTTGTCTTAATTAGATGAATAGCCCCATTGGCTTAACAGGACTACTCATGTAAAATAGGCAGGATTTGACTTTTAAAATGTATGTTCCTTCAGCTACATATTTATTGTTGGATATATTCCATCCATATGATATACAAATCTGTGAGGATTTGTATCTCTCAGCATAACAGGTTAGCATCTTTTCCTAGTCGTTAATTGCTGGACACCAGATGCTAAGCGTTGATGTTTCGTATATAGTGCATCACAGATTCAAATATGTACATTTATGTAACGTATGTGTACCAATTCTTGATTTTTTTCCTCACTCTGTTTTAAGGTATCATCTTTTTGGGCCCAATCTAGGCCCTGATGTTGCTCAATTAAAGACAATGGGAGTCTTGTCATTGACTTCAATGAGCACTGGATCAAGGTCTTATTACCTATAGAACATAAGACTGGAAGGGACCATCTCAGTCATTGAATTCATTCTGCTGCTACTGCAGACAATGGGAGTTTTTACATTGATTTCATTGGGCATTGGATCAGGCCCTTTGTTTGATTCTATTTAACAATAAATAAATAGCTCTTTTAAACTAAAAACAAGCTTCTATAAAATCTTGCAGATCTTCAGGCTTCTGTTTATTGTGGCTAAAAATTACTACACAGAGAAATTATGTAGAACAATCGTTTGGAATAAAGTGGTGTGGCCAGTTTCATTCTTTATTTTATATATTGACTTATGGAACATCTACTGTCCTAGAAGCAGGGTTTTTATTTATTATTATTTATTATATGACTATTAGGGACTTGCATGAAAATACACAGCCTGCCAATAAATCTAATACGGTAACTATAAGAGAGATACTTTTATGCTGTGTTCAACATTTTTCATTCTATAAAATGCCTTATGTATTTTACTGTGGTCGCATATTTTGCTTAAAACAGTTGTGTGTGTGTTTTCCCCCTCTCTGGAAAAAATAATACATATATTTTACATTTTGAGTCTCCAAATGGAGGAGTAAATTTCCTTTTTCAGTATTATATATATCTAGTTTTCTGTCTATTAATATTGTTCTACATACCAATTTGACAGCAGAAATCAGACATATCTCCCACTGGATTTGAAATACTTGTGAAAGCAAAACACACACACACAAGGAATCGAAATAAGCCAATCTAATTAAAAAAAAAGTTTAATTTTTTTATACTCTCCATGTGTGAAAAACCTCCTTAGAAGCTTAAATATAATATTCCCAGCTTTGCTGATTTTTTTTCTGTGGCTTTCTGTTTTGCAAACTCTGGGCTGGATCCTGGGTATTTTGCACATGCAAGTGGAAAAACTCCATTCATTTCAACAGGATGTTTTTGCGTGAGTGAGCAGAGCAGGATTTAGCTCACTGATATTTGCTGATGCATGTTAATAGAGAATGCATGTCTGCTTTGTGCACTGCTGTCTTCATGTGTTAACTAGAGATGGGTCAAAACTGCAAAGTTCTGCTCTAGGTTCACTTTCCCTAAATTTAGGGGTGTTCAGATCAATGATTTTGATTCAATTGATATTAGAAATAATGGACAGGCACTAAAGGCCTGATTCCGATCCGATCACTCACGTTGAATGTTACCTTAGGGGTAGTTAAAGTCAGTGCCTATGTGTCTCTCCTACACAGTCCCTAATAAGGGGCGATTGAGAGGTAGTAGGATGGCTCTGGCCAGAGCCATGCTGTAGGGTAGAGCAGTCACTGAATGGCAACGTCTTAATATGACAAGTTCCTTGGAGCCGCCTTGTGGTGTAGTTAAAATGCACCAGGGCATATTTTTCCCATTGTGGACAATGTTGTTTTTTTTTTTTTTTTCAATTTGCTGGCACGTCATGATCACTTAATAATCAAACATATTGTCACTGAGTACTAGTGGACAATGGGGAGGGAATTTCTTGGCAGTTAATTGGGGAGCTAATTCATCTTGGCCCAGATGGTCATTAGCTTTTAGGAACTGTCCATGCTACAGTTCATTACTGCTACTGACTTGTGAGCTTTTCTGTGGCTGGGAGAACAGAACAATTCTCCAGGGCTTGTCGCCAGAAAGTTCTCCCGCTTTTTTGATGTAGCTGATGTAGTATTTTGTACGGTCTTCGTCTAGGTTTCACTTTCTTTTTATTTAACCAGGCCTTTGATACTATGTACCTGCTTACACTTATGTGTGCACCTTGCATTCTTTTCAGACAAAGTCCCAGAGCTGCTTTGATGGCAAATACTTTCCGACTCTCTGCCTCATCTTTGTGTCTAGCTAACTCATTAAAAAAATCTTTTATATGGCATTGGTAATGGACAGGGTGCTTTACAAACATAGATAAGACCCATCCAATGCCTTTAAGACCCTGTAATCTAAATAAGACAAGACAAACACAAGGCAAGGCACTTGTCAGCAGTTCAGGAGATTGAGAGTGTGGAGATAATTAATGATGAGAAGGGGAGAGGGATTGTTTGAAGTGGTGGTACTGGGGAGGAGTTGGAAGTAGTGGAGAGCGGGTGCTTGGCAGATAGGGAGAAGGAAATCCTCCCCTGCATAGTGGGGGACTTGATAGGAGGCATGAAGATAAGTTGGGGGAAAGAGATGAAGGGGAGAGTAAGAGAGGAATTGGAGGATGAGTAGGGGGAAAGGAGAGCAAGGTAACATTATCATAGATGAAGGCAAGGAGCTTGAATCTGATAAGAAACAGGAAGCCAGTGGAAGTATTTAAGCAGGAGAGTGATGTTTAGATGTATTTGTAGATCTCTCTGTCTATATCATCCGCCTGTCTAGTCTATCTAGTAAACTTGTCATTCTCTCTATGCGTTTATAAGGGCTGGCTAATTGATGGAGGGAGGCAGATAGAAAAAACAAGCTCTGTTATGATGAACTAATCTGAAGTAAATATAACATGTGATGTGCAAGTCATGTGCCTGATCCTGCAGGGGGCACTTTGTGCCTTCCTTTCCAGGGGCTTCAGCGAGAATCAAAGTGGCTCATCGTTTTGCAGGACTGTGCGTACTCTTGACACAGTAAACTGCTACATTTTCCTTGCATTGATTCTCTTTTGGCACCATGACAGTAATACCCCTCTCCCGCAACACTTCTACCTCTCTGATTTTTAGGCCACCACCAAGTCAAGCAAGGAACGTGTGAGGTCGTCGCAGTGCATCGTTGCTGCAATAAGAACCGAATTGAAGAACGGTCGCAAACAGTCAAGTGCTCTTGCTTCCCGGGGCAGGTGGCTGGAACAACAAGGGCCCAGCCCTCTTGCGTCGAAGGTAAGCAATCTCCCACTCACTCCTACTGCTCTTTGGCTCTCTGAGATGTTTAGTCTCCTTGATTATTTGACTTCTTGCTGTCTAGAAAGCATAATCCTTCCTTTTGTTAATTTTGGAAACATCTCTGTTTGTTGATGATGATGAGTGCGCATAAATCTTGGTGTAATTAATCTCCTTAATATATGTCTGTGCCAATAAATGTCTGTTCATTTCATGTCTGTGCCAATAAAACTTCTTAGTTTTTCCACATAAAAATTGTACTTTAAACTAGCCTCAAAACTACACAAGTCAAGACATTTTGAGTTTAATCATTAACTCATCCAGTTGCCTCTAGACATAGCAGCATGGCCATGGAATCATTGGGATGTAAAGAAACCACTGGCTGGTCATCGATCCAGTACTTCGTAGCCATGGGCAAGCAGATTAGTACTGGGACATCTGGTTTGTGTGAACTCTCCTCTAGGCTGGCGTAATCCAGCACCCTATATTGATGATGAGCATCTGCACTGGACCCCCATGTGTCTCCTCTGGCCTATATCCATTCAACTTTTTGTGCATTCTGACCCAAATGAGATGGTGGGCGAAGAATCCCAAGAGAGTTGATTATGTACCATTGAATTGGATACCACAAACAGTAGGTGGCACCCCTATGATCTGATAAATGCAAAAGCATAGTACAAACTGATCTAGTCCATCACCCTTGCCTTCGGGTTAGTTTGAAGAACTTTACAATCCATAGGCACAATGGCACAGTTTAAAGATAGATTTACAGTCTTCAGTTTGTTGGGACTGCTAAATATCTCTTTTTTTTTAAAATAATACTGGACTAGACTGATTTATAAATTAAAAAGTTATGAAAGAAGAAATTTTCTCTTGAGTTGAGATTTTATAATGCAGCCAGCTAGAGTGAATTTATGTAGCTGAAATATCTACCCCCAAAGACTCAAATCTATCTAAATATTTCATTGTTTGTCTCCGAACACACATTCTGCTTCTGGCCATGGGATGTTTTTATGTTAGGAAATGGCTAATATAAGTCTTCATTGGCTTCTTTGTCAGTAAGAATTAAAAGGATCTTTATGTATAAAAGTCTGTGAAATTTACATTTAAATTGAAATAAAGCAGAAATTTTTTAGTAGTTTACTGCTAATTAATATTGACACAGAAATCACTGTCCTACATTTTTGTTAATCCACAAGTAAGATACTTATCTTCTGTTTTCATTGCTTTTCTCACAAAATCATGACCTTTAAAAGTTAAATATAAAATACCCTCGGTTTCTCTGACTTTCTATAATGTTTCACTTTAGGAACAATCCTACAGATAAATGTAACTGTCTGATTTTAGTACTTACTTTTACCTATTTATATGTTTTCTATTTCTGAGACCCTGTTATTTTATTTAGGAATTAGATTTGGCTTGATGTCTGAAATATCTTGTAATGCAGGGGCACAATTCAACCTTAATTTTTCAGTTTACTGAATAATTTTTCCTGTAGAATCATATGCAGTACCGGTACCTTTTATGTAACATTCCATGCAACAGTTTTACTGTTCTTTATGGTGGATAATAAAGTTTAGACATTTATGAAAATATACTTTAGCGTTACAAAGGTAATACTCTCTGCTTTCATGACAGAATGAAGTGCATGGTGCAGTGGAAGTCTAATTTATTTTGTCAGAGCAAACACTTGCTGAAACAATTTAATGACTTCTTTTCCTTCAAGTGTGCTTGAGATTAAATAAGACCAAACATTTAGAATGCAAGATTTTTAGTTATAAAAGCAGAAGCTCTTGATTTGTTTCCCCCTTAAGGTGATGTTTTAATATACTTTTATGTATTTTTGTAAGTGGATGACATTTTATTCCTCTCCTGTTGCGCAGAACCCATAACTATCTGCTCACAGGCTCAAAATTAGATTTTTGACTATATACACAGACTTCTGAAAGCCTCAACAGTGCAAAAGCCAGAAAGAGATAATGTTCAACATGGCCCGACTTGTATAACTAATTATTTTAAATATAATGAAAGAGATTCATTATTCTTTTTCCAGAGATTGTACCAAGGTCAAGAAGATTTAGTTGGACCACATTCTGCATGAGAGTTAAAGGTCTTGTTGAAAGCGCAGTGTTACTGGTGACATTCTAACTGAAACAAAGTGTAATTTAGAGTGCTTATTTTGAGTGGCTTTTTAAGGTATCTTCTTTTAAACTTAGCTAATGTTATTTATATTCGGGTAGCACACTTCCCTTTGTGTCAAGCACTCCGTATACATGACATAATAATAATATTTAAAAGCCCGTTCCTGCCCCCAAATTCTTGACCATCTATACAGCCATAGTAGGAGAAAAGTGAAATACAAAAGACTTGACACACAATTTCACAGTGGGGTCCTGGTCCAGGACTAGGTCTCCATATTACGCCAGAACATGAAACCCTTGTTCAACCTGATGAATACTTACTCACATGATTCGTCCTATTGATTTCAGTGGTGCTACTCGCATCAGTTCATGTACCGTTATGTAAACAAGGGTGATACAAATGGTATTAGTTCAGGAAGAATTATGATGCCAGAATGGAAAAAATCATTAAGGAAGAATAGGAAGCCCTTAGTAAAAATACCTTAAATAATAATAATCCCTCTCTCTTACCTAGTGATTTTTGTCTATAGATCTCAAAGCACTTTACACAGGAGCTCAGCATCATTATCCCCATTTTACAGATGGGGATGCTGAGGCCCAGGAAGGTGAAGTGACTTGTCCAGGGTCACCCAGCAAAACAGTGTCAGAGCCAAGAATAGAACCCAGTTCTCCTGAGTCCCAGTCTATACTTAGTAGTCTTTGTAATGGACATAATTTCATGCAGACTGCCCTAGGGCCAGGTACCCCAGGCTTCCAGGATCTGTGGCTCTGGTGAAGGTCTGCCATGTGGACTATCCTGGGGCCAGGGATCCCAGGGTTTCTATTTCTGTGGTGTTGGGATTTCTCTCAGGTTCCCAAGGACCCAACTCGACTCCGGACTCCTCATCAGGTTTCATTGTTGGCATACAATCAAACTACACAGAGCTGATCAGACTCATGGGTAGGGGTGGGTACAGGGCATACCACAAATTCAAGGAGTACAAATATTCGTTACTTTATATAAAAATGAAACCTATATTGACACATGCGTCTTCCATTCTACATCATATTGTGAACTTTATGATTGGCCAGGTTATTTTCAGGATCAATTCCTGTACATATCATCGGTTGTTCACCTGCCACATGCACACAGCCTGTTTTGTTAGTTTCCTCCTTGTATTTTGTTAGTTTCCTCCCCTTGTGCTTATCTTCCTTCTACACATTTGTAGCCATTGCTTCTGACCCAATTATTTCTTGCCCCTGTTTTTATAGCTTATCTTGTTCCTGCTCTTGGCTACTGGGGCCACTCATACTAAGTACGGCCTACACATGGCTCTTGGACAGGGCTTGTGGGGTTTCCAGGTTCTCTGCCGTGGAACCAGGACCCTGGAGGTCCTGGAGTAGGTTTCCAGGGTCTGTAGTTGCAGACCAGTCTTGCCATGTGGACTGCCTTAGGATGGGGACCGGAGGGCTTCCAGACTACTGGGCCAGTTGCTACCAATTCCTGAGCTGACCTGAGAGTCTGGAAGCCCTGGGGTCTGAAATTAACATTCTTGTCAGTTGCATAGCTGCTAGCAGCATGAGACTTTCTTGGCTCTTCAGCAAATTGGGAAATTATACTGGCTCCCGGGTGGAGTGTTGTTTTTTTTTTTTTGTTTGGTCTTTCTCTTGTTTCATTAACTTGTTTCTTGACCAGATCCCATTGAAGTAAATGGGAGCCTTTTCATTGACTTCAATGAGATCTGGATTGGGCCCTAAGTGACCTTTGTTATTAAGTTCTGTGTGTTATGGCTTTTGGTGTAAGTAGGCCATGAAATAGGTTTTTAAAACAATAATCCTTATGGCATTTGGAGTAGAATCATAGCTCAGCTGGGTAATTTGAATTTTTAAAATAGCTTGGACAGATGTTAAAGAATATCACAGAAGGTCAAATTAAAACAGCAATCTTACTACAGGAATACTGTATGTTAAAATAGAGTACAATATAGTGAACTGGTGGGTCAGACTTAAAAATACATTCAAACAAACATGGTGACATTTAGGGCCAAATTTTCAATGAGGCCTCAGTTTTGTGCTAATTCATAATGGCCATGTATGCACGTAAATTTGGGATTATGCGGTCAAGGTGAGTGCCCATGTGCATTTTGTGTAGACCTGGATACTGCATGTTCGCTCTAGAAAATAATGTCACTACAGAGTTAGGCATGGAAACTTGGTACTTCACTGGTCAACGAGTGTGGCAGTCACCTTAGCTGCATAAATATAGAAATGAGGCTTTGGGTGGGACACAAACTGGGAGTGAGAGAGATGGAATGCCACAATGCAGCCTGTCCACAGCAACTATCCAAACCCACAGGCTGGAATAGTGTCTACTGCTGCTCAGCATACCCGCTGTAGTGTATTAGGACCTCTGGATATACGTAGTCATGGATGCTTTGGGTCTTTGCTCAGCTCAGCTCTAGCTACCAATGTGCATTGGCCTGGTTTTGACAAGCACAGAACCCTTTTTACAGAGCACAGGGCATGCAGAGGTCCATACATGGTCAATCCATCCACACCGCCACCCTGGGAATCAGGGGATACAGAGTGCCATAATGGAGTTATGCTAACTTACATCTGCTGGGGATCTGCCCCTAACTGTTATGTAGAAATTAAAATTTGCCAAACAAATCTGGCGAGGTGAGGAATTCTACCAACGTGGGGCTAATTGGAAAACACCTTCTTCTGGAATGTGCCTGGAGAGGCGAAGGTTGGTCAGAAGATTGTTGGCAACTAACCATGTGCTACAGAAAGGAATGCAACATTAATTAAATCCTGGGAAAGCCTTAAGTGCCTTGAATGTAAGAAATCGAGCCTTAAATTGAATCCTCATTCATTTTACCCAATCTCATTTGTAAAATGGGTCTAGTAATATTTTCTGTGTTGTGAGGCTTAATTAGTATTTGTAACATGCTTTGCACTTCTAGAGTCTTTCACCCAGGGAACTTAAAATGTTGGTAGTAGCAGAAGTCAAAGTAGCTCTCTAAAATGAAGAGTGGAAAGGTGTATTTTCCCACCAAACACAGGAAAACCCCTCTGGTATTCCCTGGCAGAAGTACTCTTAAAATAGGGTGCAGGGGGGAAAGAGTATTTTCCTTTAAAATAAGGCATGGGGGCCGTATATTTTTATTCCATGTTCATGATAGCCAACTTATTACATTTTTTCTCACTAAGGTCATTGCACTTTGAGTACAGCAAACAAGGAACCATCTATTTGTGTGTACGCGTATCGTATACACAGAGAGAGAGATTTTAGTACTGAACGCTATTGGCTAGATTTTTGGTTTTTGAAAGTTTTGAGCAAAAAAAAAAAAAAAAAGGGAAGACTATTCCCCCCTGCCCTGCAAGCCTCATTTCCCTGGGGTTCTTTGAGCCTCCGAAGACAGGCCAGCCGCATGCTTTGAGAAATACTACTGTCAATAAATTAAGCTGCCAAGCTCAGAAGAGAGTGCAGAATATGAAAGGAAGAATTTTTAGTAAACAGTGAGTAAAAAAAATAAGAGAACCTGCATAATTGCCTAGTGTTGCAGCTGTAAGATGTGATCAGAGCTATAGAAAATTTGGTTTAGTAAAGGTCAACTCCTTGTGCTATGAACAAGCGGTAAACACTTAAATTCAAAGTGATCATTATGACATTTAGTTTTCTCCCATTTCCTTTGTAGAAATAAACTTCCTTAAGTAAGTACCTAAAGCTAGGATGACAGACACTACCAAGAGGATAAAGCATTAATAATTCTTCTCTGTGGTGAAGCTACCTTTCCTAAATGTGTTAAATGTATCTCTAAGTAAATCATCACAAGTTGAACTATCCCTCACCCAGGGCAATACACTATTTACTAGTAATGAAATCTACTATCACTTCCCTGCGGAGCTGTGTCAGCAGATTTATTCCAGGTAGGGCAGTCCACAGTCGATTGGTAGATGTCACGCCAAACTAGTCTTCTGTTCCCTCAAGATGTTGGTAGTATATGAGATTAGTATACTCAGAAAGGACGGTGATCAATTGTTCTCTATGTCCGCTAACGGTAGGACAAGGCTTAAGGTAAGTAGCATAATCTGAAGCAAGGGAGATTTAGGTTAGATATGAGGAAAAACTTTCTATCTATAAGGATAGTTAAGCTCCGGAGTAGGCTTCCAAGGGTTGTTTGGAATCCCCATCGTTGGAAGTTTTTAAGAACAGGTTAGACAAACCCCTGTCAGGGATGATCTAGGTATATTTGGTCTTGCCTCAGCACCGGGGGCTGGACTAGATGACCTCTCAAGGTCCCTTCCAGCCCTACATTTCTATGATTCTATTTGAAAAAATAGTTACTGAAACCTCTCCAAGAACTCTTCAATTTGGTAAGGGGAGGAGATATTTTAAATCACTCCATGATTCAAACAGTGATAGGGACAGCAAAAGTTAAGTAACTATTTCTATGAAGAAGAGTTTAGTCTAAAATCCAGCCTGAGAACTTTCCTATTATAGTAATACAGAATGCATTTTTCAAATGAGTAAATGTGCCCAGAGACCTAAGAAATACGGCACTACAATATAGACATTATGGACCCAAGAGAATCCTGGCATAAATTGACATAAGAATTGGTGCGATACTATAGCAAAGAATTGGTGGTTTGCTACATCAGATAGAATAAAATATATTAAGTATATCAAGAAAGGGTTTCACTTTTCTGAAGAAAGGTATCAACACAGAGCAGAAACCAGCCAATGAAAGAAAAGAAATTGGAATATCATTGAAAAAGAATCACAACTAGAAATGAGCTGAAGTTGAAATATTTGGGCCATTTAAGAGCTTGCAGGTCCAATGTCTGATTTACTCTTTGGTGCTTTCAGTTAGTGGCTGTGCTGGCTTTTTATGGAATAGGGTACTTCTGGAAATTATGGGCCTGATTCACTGTCATATTTATTCCGTTTTTACACCATTTGAAATCCGCAGAGGTACTCGGACGTAAAACTCTAATAGTGCAGGGGTGAATCAGGTTCTATATTGCAGTGTTATTCAGCTGGCATTGGAGATTCATTCCTGAAGTATTGCTTTGAAAGGGATATTCAATCAGGTGTTGGAAAGGGGTTGAGAGGAGAATATAGGTTGAGAACACAAACGAAAATAGCCTCACATTTAGTGATGCCCAGTGTGGGTTAGTCTCAAAACATATCATGACCAATTAATTATAATGGTTGCTCTCAGTACAAAAAAGAAGCTGGATAGAACAATGAAAGAAAAGAAATAATTGCACGTGTACATGGAAACTGGGAGGTTAATAGAGAGAATCTGTGCTCGGTTAGTGAAACAACTTTGTACTTAGAAATACATGCTTACCTAAATACATGTAGCATGCAAAACAAATCAGAATTTTGGCAAATAGCAAAGATATAAAACAAACTGATCAGCTGGTAATAAACTCAGAATGGAAATGATCTCTAAAGTACCACGATGCACAGTTAAGTTTCATTCAAATTAGTCAATCAATAATCAATCAGCTGGAGTAGAAGCAAATATCTGGTGACAAGAACCATGTATTTGTTCATTTATATATCCGATAGGTTGAATGGAAAGTATCAAAAGTCAAACTGTTATTCCAAAAAGGTATTTTTCAGTCCACAGATGCCTCTAAATGCCACCTAGACTGAAAGAATACCTTCGAAAATAAGTAATTGAATCAGCATTTCAGCAACTGAATCTTCCAGTGTCAGCTTGCTGTTCGTTAACCTAATTTGACGGTTGCAGCAGTAGGAAAGTACCTTTGGACTAATGAAAAATTGTTTATCCTTTACATGAAGTAAACTGTGTTATTTTTGTACATCTCTTTAGAACAAGGTACTTTGTTAAGTATGAAGTTCAGTATTTTGTGCACATAGTAAAATAGTGCAAAGGAACGAAATCAACATTTGTCGCTTTATTTTATTTTGCAATCCACGTTAGATTATGTAAAATTGCAGACCCATGTCTTCCAAATTGTTTTCTGTGATTTGGTTAATCCCACCTACAGTACTAATGTTAAGTCAGGAACGCATTGCAAAAGTTTGTAACATTTTGTGGCAAAATATATCTGTTGTTTGTTTGCATTAGTAAGAAGTCACGGCTACTTTTGTAAAACTAAAAAGCACAGTCGGAGACCAATTGTGTTGAGTAGAAAATTGTTAAATCTGCATAAAGTATAATAGTCTACTGTAAGAGTTACAGGATGCAATTGAAAGTAGATTCTTAGTTAACTATTCCTATGCGGTTTTTTTTCAATGGTATTAAAATAGAGTCCCCACTTCTGGGTCTTTGTTCTATGTGAGTCTCTGAGAGAACTCTTGTAGCTCAAAGGTCTGAGCCATTATATTTTCTTACCCACTGACAGAGCCGCTTCCAGCCTAGCACATACATCCAGGTTAAACATTTACTATCCTGCACTCAACAGATGGACTCCATTTGAGTGTACACTTTTCATAGCAAGCACGTGTGATATTCTTATTAGCTGCTGCTGTTCTTATTTATTAATTGTATTACACTGATGTGAGCATCATCTGCTTGTGCCATTTACTCTCCATCTTGTCACTAGGTTTTTGGGCCTATCAGCTGTGGCTGGGTTCAGGGCTCCCTTGGAAATCCATTTCATTAACAGTTCAGACCAGATTGGAGTGGTCATAAGGAAGTAATTGCCAGAATTCTTCCCAGTCCCTGCATGTCCTGCTTGGGATGATAGTTCTTTGGTTAGAGACAAGACCATGAGCCATGCCCAGTCCATCACAACTGGGAAAGAGATGGTACCACTTCAGCCCCAACCTCCTCCTGACCATGTCAGCTGCAGGGTGTGAGGACTGAAGCCTAACTATGATCCTTACTGCCATTCTGACACCTGTTTGTCTAGCTAAGGTAGTTTATCACCATGATATCTAAGCGTCCATCTCCACACCAGCATCATGGAACCGATATCCTGTCTATCCTGAGACATGGATGCAGCAGTTGTGGACAAGTAGTACTTGGCTACACACTTCAGTAATGCTCAGCAGTGGGGTGTGACTTCTAACGCACACCAATGTGCTGCGCACTAACCGGCCTGTGTCCACCCTGGTGGTGTGTACAAAAATCCCCTCGTGCCTGCTAACCTAATACTAGTTTTGGTGTGCATTACTGCACTGTGTAGACAAACTTGTAAGTGCTAACATCCATAGGCAAGAAGCCAGGGCAACTTAAACGTTCGCTGGCTAGCATAAATAACTCAACTCAGGGAATTCAAGGGGACTGCAGTACTCATGCGAGTAAGGGTTTTAGAATCAGGTCTTTGCAGACTGGTTAATCATGGTGAATACATTTTCCGCCGAATGGATAAATGCGAGATTAAATATAAAAAGAACAGGACACTATAATTTTTAAACAAATAAGTGGCTCACAGGTCACTTTCCTGTAGCTGAAACGATCAACTGAATAGAAAAGATTGTGCTCTGTTTCTGTTTCTAGCCTCCATTGTCATCCAGAAGTGGTGGTGTCGCATGAATCCTTGCCTGGATGGAGAGGACTGTAAAGTGCTACCGGACTATTCAGGCTGGTCTTGCAGCAGCGGAAATAAAGTCAAAACCACAAAGGCAAGTACAGAGAGCGTGTATATTTAAAAGATATGCAGTGTTGTTGTAGCCATGTTGGTCCCAGAATATTAGAGAGACCAGGTAGGTGAGGTGATATCTTCTATTTAACTGGCTGAGAGAGACAAGCTTCCGAGCTTACCCAGAGCTCTTATCCGTGTAACCTTGTGTCTCTCACCAACAGAAGTGGGTTCAATAAAAGATATTACCTCACCCACCTTGTCTCTCTATATTTAAAGGTGACAGTCTGGTGACAACATGCGCTCGTTTCCATTGCCCCTGCTCCGCAGTTAGCATCAGTCTCGCCATCTTCAGTGTTGGGTTTTTTTAAAACAGTGATGTGTGTGGTTGCTCCCAGCTGGATCTTAGCTGAGGAGCAAATACTCCCCTCTCCAGCACCTAGCTTGATTAAATTAGCTGGGTGCTATACTGATCCGGCAGAGGGCCGATTTAGGGCCTGCACATCCCTAGCACCTCTCTCATTCTCAACGGAGGAAGGGCTAGGATCCTCCTAGTGGGTTATCACGTGGCTAGCTCTGCCTCAAACTCAAAAGTCTTCCCAGAGAGCTGAGTTTTGCACCGCATGGGGGTTAGCATCTCCTGCACTGTCTCCCCAAAATCCTGCCCTCTCATCCCTTTTCGGCAGGATGTCACCAGTGCCCTACGGCAGGAGCAGGATTTGCCCCTTCTGGCCGGGCTTGGTCTGTCCTGAGGACAGATTGCTGAGCATGCCTTATTGTGCCCGTCAGCAGAGAGGGTCATTGTCACGGGCAAATAGTCAGGCAAGCCCACCAAATTCATTTTGGGCCCAACTCTTCAGCCTTTGATCGGTGAATAAACCATGCTGCTGTGAACAGTCCCCTGGAGGTCAGACTGTTTGCGTGAGGAAGGACAGCTCACTTGTATTGATAGCAGGATAATGACCTTGACTTGCAAAATGAGACTGCAGGGCCAAGATTTTCACAAGTGGCTGACTAAAGTTTGGTTCCCGACTCTGTGGTTAGACACCAAAATGAGTGACCTGACTTTCGAAGGTGTGGAGGATCTGCACTGATTTCTGAGAGGAGCTGTAAAGCTCTCTGCACCATGGAAGGTCTGCCCACCAACTTAGGGGCATAATTGTGGGCTTACCTTCAGCTGCCCATTTTTTAATGTCTTGGCCAAGGTCTTAGTTAGGAAGCCCAGATTCCTAACTAATGACCACTGACTGAGGCAAATATCTCATCCCTCTGACTATTTAACAAGCTAAAATTAATTCAAGGAGCTAAGATTTGGCAACACATAGTGGACTGTGTGGCTAAATACATTGTGAAAATAGCAGGCAACAACCTGTAAAGTTAAATGGTTAGCCTTTGACCCCTCTCCACATCGCTTCAAATTGAGAATGGATTCGGCTGTTGGTTATGAGTTAATAAGCAAATGTTGCTGCCAGATTCCATTTGACAATGACTGTTTCACACAGTAGTGAAAGGATATAATAAATTCTATATTAGATCAGAAAAAATTAAATGTATCAGGCAAATGTTATGTGATACTGTGAGTAGTCATTAGCTGGGGGATAACAACCCAGATCCCATGATGATGGGCTAACTAAATACCCAAGTAGAGAGGTACAATTCATAGTCTGAAAAACACTGCTGCTGTTTTCAAGGTTAGAGTAATTGTTAAAAATTAATATTTGCGTAATACTATAGTCCTGGTAAAAACATATAAATCATTGCCATACCCCTGCCTCCCGCAGCTTACCATCTCTGGCCCGGATCTTGCAATTGACAGTCCATATGTACAGTGCATTGTAAATTGCAGGATTGCGGGGGGATGGGTCCATTCCTGTGAGTTGCTAAGCTCCTACTGCAAACTGCTGATTATCTTCCATCTGTGTTAAAGTCCATAGAAGTGGCGTGCTCTCATGGGATCAGGCAGTAAGTCAGACATGGAATGAGGAGAGATGACTTCAAACAAAGGAGTGAGCTGGAGAAAGTAGAAATTATATATAGGAAGTAACAGAGCTACCCCCATTGACATGAGTGAGGGATCTAGCTCTATATATCTAGTAAAAGGCAAGTTAAAATAATTTTTAAAAATTAGGCACGGGTTAGGTATACTCAATGGCTTTAAAAATGAACAAAGGAAAGGGTTAAAAGGCCAAACTAGGAACATTGCCAGGATTAATAACATAAGGGCTGGTGCTGCAAGCACTTCAATGCATTTGGTTTCCTTTGCTCCCACTGATTTCAGTGGGACTGACCAGGCATCTGAGTGTAACTGCTGACGTTTGTGAGTGTTTGAAGGGCCTGGCTCATAAACAGTGAAAAGAGGCAGCAGGAGCTTGGCGTGGGGCAAATTCAGCAGGTGCTGTTTATATTATTATCCCTAAAATAAAACACCCTGCAACCAGCAAACGAAAGAATAGGCTAATGCATTGTGATGGCCATGGGGATGTCTTCAGAAAGGCAGAGTGGGGCAAATCATTCTGCCTTCAGTTAGACCTGTGTGAATTCCTAGACCTACCCAAACCCATTGGGGTCCAACTGAGGGCAGAGTTTATCCCTGAGAAAGCTAGTGTTGTTTCGTGAAGCCCCTCCTTTCCTTGGCTGGGGCGTGGAGTAAGTTCTGCACTGTAGCAGACCACTCTGGAGGGACATTTAATGGAAAGGGTATGCAAAGAACAGGTGCACGTCACTTGTTCTAGCATATTTTAAATATAAGAAATGTTCATTGTAAAATGCAGTGAGGGGAAAAAATTGTTTTCTTAAATGGGCAGATGTGTGAATTCATATATTGGCAAATACTTATCGATAGAAATACAGAGAGATAGGTATACTGGAATTAATGCTCTGATTATGCTGTGTGCATGCTTTTTCCCTTTTCCACTCCCTTTGGAATTTTTTTCTCCCTCCTTTTGGATGGTAAACTCTTGAGGACAGGGACTGCTTTTCTATAAGTGTATGTCTAGCATCCGCCACAATGAGGTCCCTAATTCTGACTCAGGACTTTGGGCACTGCTTTAATATAAATACAAAGATGAAGAATAAGTAGCGTTATGTTTCAATGTCACCTAAGCTTGGGATCCTCTTGAACCAGTGACAGGCTGCATTTCCTTCTGGGCACAAGACAATAGCTTCTTCAAAAGAAAGGCCACCCAATGAGCTGCCCAGCAATGCACATTTCTTAGTATGAACTCTGATAGATCACTGCTTCTTTGTGGTTATTCTGTTTAATGTATTTTGCGTGCGGACAATGCAGACACGTTACTGCTTATGCTCTGTATTCATATACATAGACACATCGATATTAAAGTCAGAAGGGACCATCATGATCATCTAGTCTGACCTGCACAACACAGGCCACAGAATCTCACCCACCCGCTCCTGCAATAAACCTCTCGCCTATGTCTGAGCTATTGAAGTCCTCAAATCGTGGTTTAAAGACTTCAAGGTGCAGAGAATCCTCTAGCAAGTGACCTGTGCCCCACGCTACAGAGGAAGGCGAAAACCTCCCAGGGACTCTTCCAATTCGCTCTGGAGGAAAATTCCTTCCCGATCCCAAATATGGTGATCAGCTGAACCCTGAGCATGTGGGCAAGATTCACCAGCCAAACATACAATTTGCTTACCCATCCAGGCCTTTCTGTATCTATCTATGGTGCTGCATTCCTTTATCAGGAGGTAAACCTGTGAGGTGTACTGTGTGAGGTGGGACTATGAATGCAACAGTGCTAAATCCCCAGTAGTAGTGACATTTCATTTAGCACTGCAAAAAGACAAAATCTCATAGTACTGATCCCCAAGTTGTCATGACACTATCATTGGTTTTTAGGATTCTGCCACTTGAGAATAATTCTCAAATAATAAAACTTTATTAATCCAGCCAAGACTGACTGGAAAGGTATAAAACATTTTATGTCCTTGATTAATTTATGCATATACAGTAAATTCATTTGTATTACTGCTTCCAGCTATCGTGTAGGGCTGTTACAAAAAATTATGAAGTCTGGCACTGCAGTTTCTAAATAACTGTGTACAGTAGAAGATTTTACTGTAAAATAAACAGGTTGATTTTACAATCATTACTGTCCTGTGGGAGAAGAATTATGTATGTTGTAATCAGCGATCAGGATTTTTTAAAAAACGAGTTAAGTAGAATTGACAAAAATAGCACTTCAATGGACAAAAATCTTGATTCCCCATTAGGCGAGTGGTACTGAAACTGGACACTAGTTGATATAAAATAGGAGAACATAGGAATAGCTGTATCTGATTAGACGAGTGGTCCGGGTGACCCAGTCACAGCAGCTGGCTGAATGCTTCCGAGGGAAAAGTTATAAGAAACCTCTAGATAGACAGCTCTAGAATGACCTGCCCAAAGGGGAAGATTCTTCTTAATGCCCACAATTTAGTGGTTGGCCTATGTCTCAAGTTGTGAAGGTTTAAATCCATTCCAAATTTAAAAACAAGGTTTATTTAATCGATTTACATGTTTGATTCCTTTTTGAAGCCTATAAGGTCTTGGCCTCGATGATAGTTGGTGGCAGGGAGTTCCACAGACTAAATATGCATTGCAGAAAGTAAGTTCCTTTGATCACTTTTTACGTTGACTTTCAATTTCATCAAAATAGTAGCCAGACATGCAGTCTGAGACACTCATATATTTACTGTGTATTTATAGATGTAGTTACAATGACTAATCAAGGAGAGTGAAACAAGTAAATGCTTCTTTCTTGGAGTAATTGTCTTGTGAAGTCAAATAAAAATGAATGGAATACTTTCTGCCCATGTTTATATTCATCAAGGAAAGCAGACCAACAGAGCTGTTTTAAAATACATTTTAGTTGTGATTAGAAACTAGATTTTTGATGTGCTTAATTGCTGACCAGCTAGCTAGCAATTGAAAAATTTCTGGGAAACTTAACAGGGAGTATATACATGTGTTAAACTTCAAGCACTGTTTGTAAAGATACAAGCACTTACCTGGGCAAAGCAACATTCTCAAGCAGGGCTTCATCTCCTCTGAACTCAGGCATCTCATTTGCCCCCACTGTCCATCATCTCAGTGTCATTCATGAGTCTGAGGATTCCTTTAACTCCCGTGTCTGCAAATCTGCCCATCTCCCTCTCTGGAAACACTGTCTGTGTTTGCCACTGCCTCAGCTCCAACTCCTCTGACCTCCTCAATGCTTCCACCTTCTAGTCTGGACTATTTCAACTCCTTTCTCCAAGGCTTTCTCAAGTTGCCCTGGAGAAAGCTGCTGCCCACCTTCTCACACAGATATAGGAGCATGTCCACATTGACTCACAGAATCAGAGAAATGTAGAACTGGAAGGGACCTTGACAGGTCATCTAGTCCAGTCCTCTGCACTGAGGCAGGACTAAGTATTGTCTAGACCATCCCTGACAGATGTTTGCCCAGCCTATTCTTAAAAACCTCCAATGATGGCGATTCCACAGCCTCCCTAGGTAATTTGTTCCAGTGATTAACTATCCTTACAGTTAGGAAGCTGTTCCTAATGTCCAACCTAAACCACCCTTGCTGCAGTTTAAGCTCATTACTTCTTGTCCTCTCCTCTGTGGTTAAGAAGAACAATTTATCACCCTCCTCTTATACACTTAAAGACTGTTATCACATCTCCCCTCAGTCTTTTCTTCTCCAGACTAAACAAAGTCATTTTTTTTCAATCTTTCCTCATTTTAAAATAATTTTTGATGCCTCCTCTGGATTTTCTCCAATTTGTCCACATCTTTCCCAAAGAGTGCTGCCCAGAACTGGACACTATACTCCAGTTGAGGCCTTATTAGTGCTGAGCAGAGGAGTGACTTCTCATGTCTTGCTCACAATACTCCTGCTAATACAGCCCAGAATGATGTTTGCTTTTTTTGCAACAGTATTACATTGTTGACTCCTATTTAGTTTGTGATCCTATGACCCCCAGATCCTTTTCTGCGGTACTCCTTGCTAAGCAGTCATTTCCCATTTTGTATTTGTGCAATTGATTATTCCTTCCTAAGTTCAGACTTTGCATTTGCCCTGATTGAATTTCATCCTATTTATTTCTGACCATTTCTTCAGTTTGTCAAGATCATTTTAAAATCTAATCCCATCCTCCAAAGTGCTTGCAAGCCTGTCCAGCTGATATCATCTGCAAACATTATAAGTGTATTGCTCTGTGCCATTATCCAAATTATTTATGAACATATTGAAGATATTGAATCTCTAAACTCGACTAGTTTCCATTGCCCATGTCCAGAATCCAGTTCAAAATGACCCTCCTTATTTATGAAACTGCACAGACTTGCTCCGCTGGCCTTACTGACTCTCTGTATGTTCTGTCTCTTTTCTGCCTCACATTCTTTACTCACCTAGCATCAGCCTCCTCTCTGAGGCCTTACACATGATCGCTCTAGCGGTGCAAGTGCCTTCCACTCTGCAGCTCATGCCTTCCAGAGCCCTGAATCTCTCTGCGTCATTGACGCGCCATCTGGTTTCCACATTTATCTGAAAACCCGTCTTTTCTCCCTCCCTAAACCGCTAGGTTGGCTCTCGTGCTTTTAGTGTTTAACTGTGCCTCATGTTGTCTGGCTCTGTAAAGCATTCTGGGATATCATTTTAAAGAAAGGTGCTATACAAGATAATGCCATAGGGAGAGGTTTTCAAAGGCACAAATGGCACGCAGGCATCTTATTCCCAGGAAAAGGGAATTAGGAGTCTAACTGTAAATATGTGTTTTTGAGAATCTTTCCTTCTATTGCCAAATAGCATTGTACTCTATACTAGTTTATATGACTTCTGGTTACATGCAAGTAATATGCAATACATAGATATGCTGAATGTAATGTAATCATTTAACATGTGTTCATCTAAATAATTTCTTTGCAGGAACAAAACAGTTTTATCACCATTGCTCTGATAGTTTCTATGTGTGTAACTCTCTCTCTCTCTCTCTCTCTCTCTCTCCTTTTGTAGGTAACACGATAGCAAAGGATAAACCTGTGTGTCATTGCTGGAACAATGGGATTTGCAGCTGTGGTCCTTTTCTATTTTACATAGTCCCATTTTTTCCTGAGAATACGGTAGACTTTACACTTCAAACTTACAAAATTAGTGAGCTTAGAAGGGCAATACTTCTTTTGACTATGGTGGCACTTCTTGATGCAGGATTTCCCCATGCAGAACTATACACTTTTAATTAAAAAAAAAAAAGGGGGGGGGGAGGGGAAGAATTTTATGACTCTACTGAAAATACACTTTGGATTCTCCAGGATCCTACACCTGCAAGCAATTCATAGAAACGCAGACCTGTTCTTCTGAAGCACATCAACTATAAGACTTTATTTACGGCACTGACGGCTGTGAAATCATTTAAATGATTTTAGATCTTTCAAGTAGCTTGGGGGAAGATGGTTACATTAGAAAGAACCGGCATAAATTCATTAGAAGGTACCATCTATCATGTAGTACAATGGACCAATGTAAAGCTGGTCTAAAAGCTAAATGAACCTAAGGGATAATGGTGGTAAACCATGTCTCAATGCATTTTCAGCTGTGATTTAGTAAATATTGGTAATGTATGAAGGTGAAAAAATGACTCTCGTAAATCAGTAGCATTTAGCGTATGCCATACGTTTTTTTACAATCTGTGCAATTATATTTATTTCCGTAGATAGTTCCAGCTATTTTAAATTTTACATTCATAAGTGGCAGTGAGGGAATGCAGGGAAGAGACTAAATCTGAAAGTAGATGCAGATTTTATTGTCTTAAATAAATCCGTTCTCTAAGGGAATAACAAAGTATAAATATTCCTTGCCTCTTTGATTCAAGATATGGAAGAGAATTTAGCCATTAGCTAGAAATATTCATTCAGATGCTTCAAAACAAGAGCAGAAACTAGAACTGCATAAGGAAAGCTTACTGGAAGAACGGTAATCTGTTTAGATTTTCATAGCGTTGGTTGTATTCTAATAGGTAACTTACTTAAAATTCATAAGTCCTAGATAAAAAAGGGATCTTCACTTTCAATTAGTTCTAGTTTATAATGATAATAATTAAGTGTCCACTTCCTTGACAGACTAAATTTTCAAGCTGATATACTTTGTGACACATCATTGTTTCATATTATTTTAGATGTATCTCATTCTGCTTTTCTTACTTGCCTGACTGTTACACTTTTTTTTGTCATCAGACTTCATAAATAGAACTGTAAAAGGAGGTGCAGTTGCAGTCCGTCATTTCATGGTTACATCATTTTATGGCTTCAGGTGCACTGGGACAGAATTAAATGCAATGATGCAGACAGATATCATGCAGATGAACTGCTACTAACCCAGCTATTGAATACATTGTTATGCTTTATGTAAATATTACTGTAATAACATGCAACTGGTTTTTTATATATCCAGAAATGCCAAAAAATTGAGACTGTTGCACTAATTTAGTTCATTGTGCACAAGCTTTCTAGCTTATGGGAAAAATACCATCAACAATGTGAAGCTGTTTAGTTTGTTTTGTTGGAGTGAGTATAAATATTGACCCAGTCTTACTCCCATTGAAATCAATGGAAAAAATCCCTTTTGATTCCGGTGGGAGGAAGAGCAGGCCCTATATTTTGATTTTGGTCTCTCACTTTTAATTATGTCCTTTGATCACTGCTGAGATCATGGTGGCTATTGTATTTGTTAATAAGTAAATGAGAATTTTTCTGCTACATGTTTTGAAAGCTGCATAGTTATTCCACCTAACAGCCTTTGCCCCTCGAATGGACTCAACATTTTGATTTTTTTTCATTGTAATTTAAGAGTAAATTTAAAGAATCACCTGAAGGATTTAAACTATTTGTATGCACACATGCCCAGTGATATAGTTTTAAGTGAAGATTGTTGTTACTTTGTCATGGTAGCCTAGGCTTGATTATTATTTATCTGTTGTGGTAGGCACTGAACATACGCAGAATAAAACACTGTCCCTATTTGAGAGAGTTTATAATCTAAATAGACAAGGTGGACAAAGGCTGGTAGAAAGAAGCTACTCTCCACTATGCCTGATTTGGAGCAGAGGCTCAAACACAGGTTTCCCACCTCCCAGGAGCTTGCCCTAGCTCTCAGGCTACTGGCTAGTCAAGGATGGGTCTCAGCTTGCTGGCTTCTATGAATCCCTTTCTTAGGCACCTAGCTTTCCCCATGCATTGTACGGGGAGAATGGGCAGCTGTGGATTCACTGGGCAGCAAGGCAGCTAAAGTATGTCTACACCGTGTACTCCTGGTGGCGGCCCATCGAGTATGTGCACTGCACGCTCACATAGCATGGGTCTAAATAGCGGTATAGATGCTGAGGCACTGCATAGGTGAGTGAAGACATGCCTGAAGCCTGTGGGTATATACCTCATATGGCACTCTATATGCCTAAGCAATCCCTCCCCCATCTACACCACTATTTTTAGCAGTGTAGTGTCCTGCTACTTTCCGGCTCCAGGAGCCTTTCCCTGCTGCTTCGTCCTTCCCAGGGCCTTTCACGGATGGGTGAGGCTGCATACTGCTGTGTGGACAAGCCTGCTTTTCACTGTGGCTTGTAGCTACATGTACACGCCGCTGCCCGTGGTGTGCAGCGTAGACATAGCCAAAGAGTCAGGCATTGCAATGCTGATGCCTAAGGTCTGTTATGGATCTAGGCCTAAGTGACTTGCCCAAGATCACACATGGTCAGTCGGTAGCAGAGCTGAGAATGGAACCCAGGCATTCTGTGTCCCAGTAACCACAAGGTCATTCGCCTTCTCCATGGATGGAATAAAGGCAATACAGTACCTTACATACCTTGATGCAGACATACTGAAGATAAGATTTCAGAGCCACTAAAGAGGAAGAAAACAATGACATAAGTTCAGTAACATAGGTTATGCAATGTACAGCTTGCCTTCCTAGAACATCATCCTATGATAATGATTTTATATTTATAAAGCAGCTTTCTTCTCAAAGGATCTCAGGTTGATATACACCCTTTCTGGATTCATTGCACATACTGTAATCTATCTAGCTTTAGGTATGGTGCTGCCCCTTCTTCTAACACCAGTGTCCCGTTTCCGACATCAGCATCACCCCTCTGCTGGGTGGTAGAATTACAGGGCCTTACAAGTCAGCTTCCTACCGGAGGAGAAAACTATAGTGCAGAGTCTGGGTATGTTCTAAATGTAACTTGGTTTATTTACCTATATACACCTATCCTGGAACAGAGATGGTCACAAACAGCATGCAGGCAATCCTCTCTTCCAGAAATCTCAGCCCAGACTGCTTTGCTCCTAGGAAGCTACTCTCTTCTGAGAATTGTCTCCAAATATAGACAATAATGGAGAGAGAAAACTCTATCTGCTGCAGCATCTCTCAAAAGGACCACAGCATATTAAAAACATACAATAATACAGCATTTCTTCACAGACTAAAACCTTGCTCACACACTAAGAAAAATATATGTAATCTGTAAGACTGTTTAATAGTACCATCTGGTGACTCTCACTATAACAATAGGAATCACTTCAGTCACTACTGAAATACAGCAACTTCTGCACAAAACATTTAAACTGTTTGGTAGCGCACATCAACCCTATGAACCATTTTGGACTTGAAGTGAGGAATATAGTAGCCAGCAGAAACTATATGGAGCTTTTGGGTAGGCACAATGCAGTTGCTTAAATTGGAATTCAGAGAGACACTGGTATTAGCATATGTACTCTTGCACAATCTGTAATGGTATAATTAATGTCCACTAAGCAAACAGCTCATCTGAAAGACAGTACCTGCAGCAACATCCTCAAGCACCAGGCCATGGCCTTGATCTGGGTAGACTCAGAGAAAGGAGTGCTCATCTAATTCCTGTGGCACTTGACTCCAGCACTTCAGGTATGTCTACACTGCACTGTAAACCCTGGGCTTGTGGACTTGGTCATTCCAAGCTCATGCTTGAGCATCCACACTGCATTATAAACCTCGGTTTACAATTGCTGGATGCAGGTCTCACAGCCATGCATGTCCACTCTGCACTATGCAGCCCTTCTGACTTGAGTCTGCAGCTTGACCCGTGTCCACACTGCAAAATGACCAGGGTTGGACCTGAATCACAGTGGTACTCTGACCCACCCCTCGTAGCAGGGTTCTAGCGTCTGGGTCTGACCTGATTGATGCGTGGACAGAAGGGAAGTTTGGGCTCAAACTTGAGTCAGAGCCTGGGCTTAAGGTAGGTCTACGCGGCAATAAAAAAAGTGTCACTGAGTCGCAGAGCTTGAGTCAGCTGCCTGGGGCTCGTGGAGCTTGGGCTACAGGGCTGTAAAATTGCAGTGTAGATGTTTGGGCTTGGGGCTGGAGCCTGGGCTCTGAGATCATCCCCCTGTCGCGGGGTCTCAAAGTCCGGGCTCCAGGCTGACCCTGAATGTCTGTGCTGCAGTTTTATAGCCCTACAGCCTGGGACTTGCAAGCCTGAGTCAGCTAACCAGGGCCAGGGGTGTCTGTGCTGCCAATCTTTTATTGCAGTGTGGACACATCCCCAGAGGTCTCTCTTGTCCAAGTAGAGACGCTGACCTACTCTGCCTAACGTTGGAGATTTGACTACAGTACTTCTCATTGCATGGAAGCAAGGTTGCTGAGATCTTCAATCTATTTGGGGTGCTTGCAGTATATATTGAGCTCCACTTGAGCTGTATTAACATTTTAGCTTAGGGATCAGGACCCCATTACAATGTTGGGGCTTTTGGGCATTGCCATAATATAAATAAGTATAAAAGGGTAGGATGCCCAAAGTGCCTAAGGATATGTCTATGCTGTGATTAAAAAAAACCCGTGACACCGAGTCTCTGACCCCAGGTCAGCTGACTTGGGCTTGTGGGGCTTGCTCTTGCATGGGTACGAATAGCAGTGTAGATGCAAGGGAGGAGGGTCTCAGAGCCTGGGCTCCAGCCTAACCCTAAATATCTACACTTCAATTTTAGAGCCCCACAGTCCGATCCCTATGAGTCTGAGTCAGCTGACCCTGGCCTGCCAGGCAATGCCACGGTCCTTTTATTGCAGTGCAGCCCTACCCTAAGTGATTTAGGAGCACATGTTCCACCGATTTTCCAATGAAACGTGGGCTCCTCTGGGTATGTCTACACTGCAAAAAAAGGTGTGTTCTTAAATCATGTTAACTCACCTGTGTAACCCTGAGGTTAAAATAGCTGGGAAGCACAGCAACTTGGCTTTTAAACTTGGATTAGCAGCGTGAGTTAAAACCTGTAGGGGAACCTGCGTAACTGAGTTAAAGGCTGAATTGCCGTGTCTTCCCTGCTAATGAATCCAAGTTAGCTAACCCAAGTTAAGAACACTCCTTTTATTCGCAGTGAAGAGACACAGTCGGCCACTCGTGCACTTTTGAAAGTCCCACCCAACATTTAAAAATTGTCTTTTACAAGCTAGTCCCCTTAGTCCAGTTCCATAAATGTAGGTGTCAGCTCCCACTCTTACTCATTTGGATGGAAATTCACATAGGTAATGGTTTAGAATAACAGCCTCATTAACGTGCAAGAGTTGTTTTGCATTTTATAAAGCCCTATGGCTCTATTATTGCTATGAAGACAAAGTCACCACAAGAAGAAATTAATTACTGTTAGAACACTTCAGGGGCTGTTCTACCTCAATGCGTGTGTGTGTGTAACTCCCGTTAATGCTAATGGAAATTCTGTGCACTTGAAAGGAGAACAGTTCAGTAGTGTAATCACGTGATTACAGCACGTGACACCAAATGATATTCAATGAAATCTTGCCACAGAAATCAATATGGGCTACACTGAGCTTTTGGCCCAGCCCTGGGCAAGGGGAAGCGCTCAGTTGTACCACACTAGGAGAACGCCAGAAAGGAACTGTGTTCCTGCAGAGAAGTCGGATATTACATCCTTTTATTGGGTGCAGGTTACTTCCCACTTCACATTGGCTCAGTGGCATAGTGGGAGTGGATGTGTGTGTGTGGGGGGGAAGGAAGAGTGACAAGGCTCTGGCCTCTCCATCCGTTACCGCCCCCTTCCAGCCCATCCGGTCAGTGGGTGGAGGAGGGAGGATTGGGCATGCTCTCCCTGCGTGGCTGAGGCTTTCTCGACCGTATACCTACACAGTCCTATGGGTGTGTGTTTTTATGATAAAACACATTTAACTAAGACACTGCCTGCCGAGTTGTTGTAACGCAGGGGCCTCTAAGGATTCGGCACCAGCACTGCGCCTTCTTCATTCAGCGCAGGGTGAAGAGGAGAAAGCGTTTAACTCCCCTCAAGGGGAATATCCTAGAGCTGACTACTCCCCATCTCAGAAATGCCGGAAGGAAGGTGTTGGGGCCAACAAGGCATGGGGCTCGCCATCGAATGGGAGGTTTGTTTCGTTACAGATTTTGGCCAAACCGTGCTCACACTTGCAGTTGTGACTCTGTGGACCTGACTGAGGTGGCACAATTTACTAGAAGGCAGAATGTGACCTATCGACAATGACAGGGACCAGTTATCCCCTCTGTGCTTTGATCTAGGAAGTGGGGGAAAGATCAGTAACTCTGCTCACTGGTTCCCCCACCCCCTTCTCTTATTGGCTGCAGAGGAGACATCATGCGTGTTCTCTGCAGTTGCTGGTAGAGGGAGTCTCCACGCTGAACCAGCAGGGAATTTCCTTACAGAAATGTTCTCTGACATGAGACTCCCTCCATGCTTACAGGCTTCCACCTGTTTGGGAAGGGTTTGGCACAGGCATGGATAAGGAACTAATAGGAGCATGGCAGATGGTGGGAGGTAGGGGCGGAGGAATAGTAAGGGGGTGCTGGTGGAATGATTCAGCCTCAAGAAACAACATGGTCTCAGGAGCACAGATCTTTCTGCTTGTCCTTTGCCTGAGCTCATGATTTAGCCCATAGTAATTATCCAGCGGGATATTCTTTTGATAGTCTATCCAACTACAGGGGTCACATAGAGTAACTGGGCACCTGAGACTTTAGTAATCTGCAAAGCTGCACAACTCAAGCAGTCATCAGCATTCATCTTCCAGGAGCAATGAAGCTACGCCTATGAACATCACCGAGAGAGAGTGCTGAAGAGCTTTGCAACAAGTGGAAAGTCATCCCAACTGTAAGATGTGAAAATTAGGAACCTAATTCCCATATACATAATATAGCCTCTCTCCAGCTGCATATCTATGCATCCCAATGTATACCTCCAATGAATTTCTAGTTTAGGAAACCAGTGGTTTTTTTTTTTTAATTGCTACATTTTACAATGAATATTTCTCTTATTTAAAATTCACTAGAGCAGCTGATTTGCAAGCAAAACAGACTGCTGTTTGCTTACTCTTTAAATTGTGTCCCTCAAAGTAATCTACTGCAGGGGTAAAATCAATGTAAAATGCATTACTCTAAGTCCCAGAAAAGTAAAGTAGGAACTTTGTGAAATAACATTGACATTCACAGGGCTACCCTCCACCCTCAATTAGACTCGCACAAACCCTTTGGAGACTATGAGTTCACACAGGTTGACGTGAAGGCAGAATGATTTGTCCTACTGTATCTTTATGAAGACATCTCAGACAGTGGAACGCATTAGCAGGTCCATTAGGAACGTTGTACAAAAGCTTCATGAGCAGGTTTACAGGAATACGGCACTTCTGTTCTATTTAGGGCCCCATCCAAAGCCCTCTAGGTCACTGGTAGTCTTCCCGTTGCTTTCAATAGATTTTGGATCAGGCCCTGTATGCGGCAGAGCACGAGTGTCTCCCGGCAACATGTTAACAATGAACTGATGCTTTGTTAGCAAGGCCTGATGCCCGTTTGTAATATTTGAAAAAAATGTAGTCTCCAAAAGGTGGAACTGTTATAACACAAATGGCGGAGAGGTGCAAATATGGAATTCAGGTCATGTTAAGAACTTCAAATAGGACATGAGAAAATTCTGTGTATTTACCTTATAAAATTCAACCTTTCCTATAAGGTTTTTGTATTTATGTGTGTATATATATTGGTAAATATTTGGAAAATGGTAATATTGTGGTTATTCTTTTACAGTAGTCAAATGCAAATCATTGCAAAAGGGATGCAGATTCTTTCAATGCTGCCTTGCAAGATCTTTTTTTAGTAAGTTTAAATAAAGCAAAACAGAACTTAGTGTATCCCTCCAAACATGAATGGCCTACCTGATAATACCAAATGCACACCTGATCTCTTGACATACAAATCGAAAATGACAGATGCGCTGTCAAAATACAGATCTATCAAATTCATCATGTAAATCTACCCACAGATGCTTTCCAATAGCGATCTAAGGGGAAACAAACATTTTAACTTACAGAGTAACCTTGTAAACAGGAACTTTTTACAAAAGACTGGGATTAACAATTTATGAATTGTAACAGGATCATGCAGAAAAGGCTACTTAGCATTGATTTTTGGCTGTGAATGACAACAAAGCCAGTCTCCCTGTTCCCATAATACAGTGCTCTGTTCTAATGTCTGGTTGTATAAAGATTCATAGGCTATTTGCATGAAGTCATGTCAGATTCTGCATCTTTCATGTTATTCATTTCATGCTTGCTGTCTCCTCACAAAAAGCCGTAGATTTTCTTATTAACATTCTGGCTCTGATTCCTTGAAAGGGAACAATCTCAGAATCACTTTAGCACACAGAATTTTGCATTGAGGAATGGCTCTGTAATTAGGTTTGCATCAAGTTTTGTAGTTAAAGCGGGGATTACATCTCTTTTCTTATGGATGAATAATTTAGTATATCCTCCCTAGATTTATAGCACTTACTCTTTGTGAAGAGAAGGAACTTTGTGAGAAGTAAACTTGTTAATTAGATTATAAATAATGGTTATCACATGGGAACCGTAAGAAATGTCTTCAGTGAGTCTCATGGATTTTTAGGTTTTTCTAGCAGCAACCAACCAACAACTCTTAATTTTTCTGATTTAAAAACAAAACCCCTTTTGACGCTAGCATCATCTGAGGCAGAGACTACTTTAAAATTTGTTCATGAGATAATGTTTTGATCTATTGATAGTGTTTATCATGCTCCTTTCTGTCTACTCTGCAATGTGTGTCCTCCAATAAATTTGATCTCAGATGGAGGCCTCAGGATCTCAGCTTTCATTTAACACAAACCAAAGATGATGTTTCTAGCCTTCATGGCTGTGAAGAAAACTCTGTAAATGTGAATAGATTGGAACAAGTGCAATGTTGTTTGGCTGTTTCTGTCTTTCTCCCTTCATGCCCAGCCCCCAGAGTTGTATCCCCCAGGACCTTCCCTATCACAGCTGGTTATCTCCTAGGGATCCCACACCCAGCAGGTTAGCCCCAGGGGCAAGACAATCCCGCTCTCCCCTCTCACCCATTGCGCCCAGAGGAATGAACGTTGTGGGAGGTGGTTGGCTTTGTGATCCGGCCGTAGGAGATGAGCAAAGACGTGCAGAGGGGGCAAGAGAGGAAGGGGATTTTTGTGGAGAGCCACCGGACTGTGTAGCAGGCCTGTGCTGAGGGAGGGTTTCAGTGACTGGGTGCTGAGGCAAAAGCATTTTATGGGCCCAGTGCACTAAGATAGGCCCGCAGCCTCAATCACACTTCTCCCAATCGCCCCACATCCCTGACCATCCCCTTCTCCCACCCCCTCACGGCGTAGCCTACCCCCTCCTTAGCATACCAGGGACAGAACAGGGGTGTGCGTGTGGGAGGGGTGAGCACAGATGTTTGGGGGCAGAGGGAGTGAAGTGGAATCTGTAGAAATATACAATAGTTTACTGATGGGCTGGTGAAATACTCGAGTGGTGGCTCCTTGGCCTGTGGCTTAGGGGACAGGCACGGCCACATGAGAAACATCACCCCCCACAACTGCATGGCTGTGTAGGTGAGTCCAGCACGTAACGGACTCAGAGTCTGGACTGCATTCTCCCTCTTGGTGTGCTGGCTTGCGGCATGATTCAGCTGGCTAGCGGCACTGTTGCTGTCCAGTCTGTGAATGAGAAACTTTGTTGTCTAGTGCTGTCAAAGCTGGAGCTTTTCAACACATCTCCAAGTCTAAGGCCTCTTTCAGAGCCTTTGATGTGGCTTTAGTTAACAGCTCTGATGGGGCCATTACAGTCCATCAGGTCAATCCAGGACCTGCTCCATTTGTGGATCTAAGGCGTAATGGACTGATGGCTAGTTTACCAATGCTGCAGTCCATTTAATCACTGCAGATGGGATAGACCTTCTGGCCTCTTTCCAAACCATTAATGTCCACTGTATTAAGAATATTTCAAGGCAGTTAAGTTCCCAGGTCATTGATCTGATGTTCCACAAATATTTGGAATAAAGTCCTGTCAAACACACTCTGCAGTTGAGTCAAGCCAAATTATCCATGCTCTTCAACGATCTTTTCCCTGAGCAGTTTTGAACTTGAAGAACTTCTCTGGAGACTCCAGAGGCTTTTATGGAGCGATGCCAACCATGACATGCAAAGCCTTGCTCAGCCCGCCTAAGACCTTCTTTCTGATGGATGAGTAGCTCATCAAATCTCACCTGGGCATTGCTAGATCAAATTCCTTCCTCTTTTAAACAAAATGCCTTCCTTCCCCCCACCCCCATCGCAGTGCATGGGCTTCTGGACTAGATCATCGGCTACACTAAATAGGCATGACTGCATTTGGTGCTCTTAATCCACATCTGCCATAAGAATTATTTTTTTATATTAAAATTTCTCTTTGTTTTTCAAATAGCCAATTTTTCTGGTCTACATTATGGGGTATCTGCTTGTTACATTTCATTTAAAAAAAATTTGTGAGGGAGAGTATCACCAGAAAATCATCAATGCTATTTTTAAAGTAACCATAGGTTTTAAAACTGGCCAAATACCGAGTTTTGATGAAGCTGTAGGCTATTTTCAACTCCCTCCTAGTTTGAGATTTGTAATGTCATTTCAGAAAGCAGCTAATTTTAATCCAAGGTTCATTTTGTAGCTCCTAGTCCCCACCTAGCAACTGCAATCCCCTCACAGGACCAGGGCTACTATGTAGCCAAAGATATGCAGGTTTCTAATCAGAGAAAGGGAAGAGAGAGTTTCATCCACAAAGGTTTCTCACCTGAGAAAAATGCTGGATTTTTCCCTAAGAGTAGCCACAGTCCTGTGCCTGAGGCTGAGTTTGAGTTTAAGTTGTATGGTTTGTTTGTATAGTTAAAATTACAACCCTCTGAAAACTGCAACCTGATTACATAAATGGAAGCAGACCCTTAAATATAGCAAATGATATATTAATAATATCACAATTATATTTTATATTGGATGATCTCAGACTGCTTTATGAAGATTAATTAAGCCACCCAACACCCCATGAGGTAGGAAATTATTATTATCCTAATTTTACAGGTGGAGAAATGAAGTGACAGATGTTTGCCCCAGGTCACAAAAGAGTTGACAGCAACAGCCACCAGATCTCTTGAGGCCTAGTCCTGGGCTTTAACCACATACTTTGTGTCCCCTTAATGCTTACCAAATGTAAACTCTGCATGAATGATCATGCGTGTAGGGTTTCAATTATTGTTTACAAGCAACTGGATTCTCTTTGTTTTATTGCTCATGATAACCAAGGAATTTAAAAGCCTCTTGAATGCTACTATGGCAGAGTGAGGTTCAATTGATAGAAACTCCTAAACTTTACAAATAATGCATTTTGCTATTCAAATAGATTAAAAAGAATGCGTATTGGAGAAAACCATTCAGAAGAGTGCTTGCTTCTTCAAAACAGCTGTTGAGGCATTATATCGGGTAAAGTGTCAGTGTAAGGCTTGCCCG
This sequence comes from Caretta caretta, assembly GCF_965140235.1. Lineage (NCBI taxonomy): Eukaryota > Metazoa > Chordata > Testudines > Cheloniidae > Caretta > Caretta caretta. The sequence continues at coordinate 8,919,555 of NC_134212.1, read as the reverse complement.
CTGTTTGGCTGCTGAGTTCACATCTGATATTGATGTGACGTAGGTATCCTGAAAGTACAATATACATGAGGCTGCTAAGTCACTGGTATTGCTCCAATGTGTCCATTTCTCTGATCATCATATCAAGTCACTGTGTCACTAATAGCATTTTAGTTTTTGAACCTGCAAGGATTTTTGATATTTTACCCTGTGGTGTGAATAGTGCAATATAATTGATGCTATTGCTCTCCAATTCATGAGAAATTAACAGTCCTAGTCTCATCCTCTGAAGGTCTGATTTGTGTCGGTGGTCAAGAGGTGCTTAATGGATAGATTAGCCCTTACCAACTAGCCCAGGAGTAGAATGTAGGTCACACGGAGGAGTTGTGCTGGCTCCTTCCAATCTGCTCCTGGCCCTAAACCATTGATGGCTCAGCCACCTGGGATAAGAGGCAGAGCCAAGTTTCCCCCCATGCTGCCCTCATTTGCATGGCAGGGAAGTACTGAATGCACAAGCCCTGTTCTCCCCAAAATGCCTGCAGTGGAGAAAGCAGACCATGCTGGGCAGGATCTTAACACCCCTTACAGCCGTGCACAGTCACAATCTGTCCCTAAATTTGCTCAAAATTCTGGTGTAGGATTAGAAGGCTGTTCACGGAAGGTTAATACACATTTCAGACATATTCAGCTGCCAGGAACCTTTGTTCCCCTCTCTTTACTAAATAGTCAAGGGGGGATGTGTTAAATTTGCAACATTTATTCAATTAGGAAACCTTCCCCTCCTAAAAATACAGAGTCCATTGAACTGAAAAGGCCAAGGTGTCCTTTCTTTCATTTCATCATTTTTGCAACACAAGGTTGAGTCTCTTCTTTGGCCCTGCAGATCATTTTGCAAATCTTACAAAGTCCTTGAACATCCATTATTGTCATATATATATATTAGCCACATGTGAATTTAATCACCCTTATGAGATCGTGCCATGGGTCATGGTCACAGAAGCTATTTCCACTGGAAATAATTACCCTCAGCTGCAATATAATGTGATGATAGAATTATTTTAAAGCTGGGTAGCTGCCCCATCAGCACTTGTCACTACTCTAGGTATTTCTAGTATGTCTTGGTGTTCTATTAGCATACTATAGCATTGGTGCAATGAATATTCTTGCACGCATTGGCACCTATGAGCAACAAACTAACATGAGATTTATTCAGAAGGAGCGAGTTAACATTCCCAAAGGTGTGTATGTCTGCAACATGCATGAATTCTTTGGTTCTAACCTCACAACCCTTATATTGAGAACACCCAGGAAAATAGTCCCATTAACTGTTCTTTTGTAGAATGGGGCTATCTATGAAAGTGTGCCAATAACTTCTATATTGTGAATCCAACTCTGATATTCTATGATTCTATGACTAAATCGTGAGTTCTCTACCCCTCAAACAGACGCCTCCACTGGCTTCTGTGTGTGTGCCAAATGAATGATGGGCGCATCCCAAAGGACACCCTGTACGGCGAATTGGCATCTGAAAAAAGACCCAAAGGATGCCCAAAAATCACGTTTCAAGGACATGTGCAAGCGAGACCTCAAAGAAATGGACATGGATGTGGACAACTGGGAAGATCACACTCAATACTGCAGCCTTTGGAAACAAGAGCTTAACAAAGGTCTTGGGAGTTAGAGAGGAAGCTGTGCATCTTAGCAGACGAGAACAGAGCTCACAGAAGGCAGATCCCAAAGCGTTGAAACACCACCTTTAAATATGACAGATGTGGCAGAGATTGTCTCTCTTCAGTGGGTCTCTTCAGCCACGTTTGCGACTGCCATAAAACCAACTGAGTAAATTCCTTACCTCTCAGGGGTGCATACCCATGGTCTTTTGAGACTGTGGGATGCCTATTACTACTACTCAACCCCTAAAATGTCCTCAGATACAGGAAACACAATGAAACTAGTGTCAGAATAATTTCTTCAGAACTATGTTGTTAAACATGCTGGGGAACTTAGTTAACAGGTTGTACAGACTAAACAATCCCTATATAAGAGTCAGGAAAGCATCTTTCTTCAGGAAAACGTGCTTAAGTCCCCTGCAGTCAATGAGAGTTAAGCACAGGCTTAAAGTTAAAGCACTTGCAAAGTTCTTTCCCTAATCCTGTTTTTATAGCTGAGCATATAATCCAGAATAGCTCACTTTTTAGATACATTGTTAATAGGTATTTACAAAATATTTATGTATTTCTTTAAATGTGTAAAACATGATGAAAATCCCAGGAGGCACCTATCTGCAACTTTAAGCACCTAACCACCTTTAATTTCTGGCCCCGAGTGCCTAAATGACTTTTGAAAATGGGACATAGGCATTTTTGAGAATTTACAATAATTCAACCCATGTTCCTCTTTGCCATCACCTTTTTCATTCTAGTCCACAATTCATATTGTTTCAAATAAGTATACATTGCTTGATTCTGCAACATTGAACTCAGTGGGAGCTACACCATTGCATTGCATGAGAGCAGGATCAGACCACAATTGCCTAAACCGAAAGCTAGGGAAGGGTATGTGTTAACAAACTGATGAGCTGGGTGACGTTTGCACCAAGAACTGGTAGAGGAATGTAATTTTATTCCATATTGCAATCTTCCCCCCAAAAGCACTGTTTTAATTCAATTACATTTGAAGCAATTATATAGAATATGTGACTATAAATTAATATTCCTACAGCAGTTTGGTTTTGTAATTAACTTGTTGGCATAAAAGTCATTATCTGATAACATCCAGGAATGGAGAAATTTGCTGTCTAAGACAAATAAAGAGGTACTCATGAGAAGCTTACCTTCAAATGAGCACTTCTTTTGTTTCATGGAACAATGCGATAGCTTCCTGGGCAACTGAAATCAACCTGCTTTGTGGTTGTGTTTCGAATTCTAGGGTTTACAGGTAATAAATGTTTGAGTCGAACGTGACAAAATGCAGGCCTCCCAGTGCTCGGGGAAAAGATAATATTTTCAGCCTCAGCTGGTGCATTCCATAATCCTTTATTAAAAAGGCCTGCCACACACTTGCTCAACATGTGATGGATTGTACTCGGATTAAAACTGACATCCGACGAAGTCACAACATTTTCCTTTCTTCTAATTAAAGAAATGGAAACCAAATGAATATGAAGGGCCTCTAAACAGCATCGTGGTGCAGGGTGGCAGAAATTATTGTGGTGCGTCTACGATCACCAGCCCTGAAGTTTACAGGACGAGGAAACGGTTTGACCTAATGTTCTGGCTGTGCGTGTGTTTAACTTAAATCGTAGGCTTTCCGTGAAAGGGAACTGGCATTGTTTAATTAAGAGCCTCTCGCTTTTCAGTTCTACCTTGACTTCTAATTCCAGCGTGAGGTGCGGACACATGGCACTTTGTCTTTTCAGGGTGCAATTAGACTTGGTAATGCAGCTGTCCGGTTTCCAGTGTCAATTCCTCCAATGACAGATGGAGTAGCCTTAGAACCCCGGCGGTACTTCAGACCATGAGAGCGGAGGGTCTTCACTAATAACTAGTATGTAGCGAGGAAATCATTATCTGCTAACAAGTCTGCGATTGGGGATTTACACGAGCATGGACTACTAGGAGACTTCACTCCGGCTCCAGGTACAGGACTAACATAAAGAGAAGTGAAGCTATGCAAAGCCTCTTACAAGTTGTTTATGGGCCACATTCTGACACCCTTACTCTGGTTGAATAGCACCTTACTCCGCAAGTAATAGTTCTTGGCAGCATAAGGATCTACTCAGTGTATAGGACAAGGGGTAGAGTGACACGATCTTGCCCTTTAAACATGGTTGTTTACAAACAGTACAGAAAAGATTTCAATATTTGAATTCCTTAGATCCCCAAATCAGGTTTGGGGCCCCACTGCGCTAGGCCCTGTACAAACACCTTGTGGGAAACAGTCCCTGTCCCAAAGAGCTTTCAGCATAACTAGACAGAACAGAGAAAGGATGGGAGTAGGGAAGTATTATTATCCCTGCTCAACAGATGGGGAACTGAGGCACAAGGAGATGGAAATAGGACAGAAATTTGCAGAGCCTTGAAACTGAGCATGAGAGGTGTGAACTTGGTGCACCAAGAGACAGTGAAGAAACTTGGGATCTGATCCATCAGCCACTGAAATCAATGGAAACAACTCCCATCGAGTGCACTAGGGTGGGGGTTGGGGTCCTGGGAAAGAAAAAGAGGGGGGCACACAGTCAAAGCCAAGGAAGAGGAGGGTAATTGAAGCCATTGAATGTTAGCTACCATAGGCTGAAGGGCCTGGAGGGAGGTGAGAGGCAGGGAGATAGGAAGGGAGGAGGTTATGGTGCTCTTGATGGGAGAGAACCATGGTGGGAAGCCAGGGATTTGGCAGGGGGACTGAGAGGAAGGGGTGGGCATTACACATGTGACAGAGCAGAAAGCGACAGGAACTGGGGAGAGCTTGGACATGTGGGGAACTGGAAAGGGAGGAGTCCAGCCGCCTGTGGGAGTGGCAGGGAGGGTGGCAGATCTGAGAGCAGCAACGGACAGACTGGGTGCGTGCACAGGGCTGAGCAGGAGAGAGGCCTGGTGAAACCAGCCACTGGGTTTGTTTGGTTTTCAGAGCGTGTGCTGTGCTGGAAGCCACTGGGAATGCGCTGCAAGAGCGAGGAGAATTCTCGAATGGCAGAGTGCAGGCTTTGCTCTCTGCCGGAGCCAGGTGAACTGCGGTTCCCAGCTCGCGTGGGTCACCATGCTGCTGAACCTGTAGCTAGTCACAGCAGGGTAGTTCCACACAGTCTGAGCAGCACCATATTTGGGTGTTGCTGTCACAGCCCCTCCGTGGCTGCACAGGGGAATAAAGGGAAGTAATTCCCCGCCCCTCACTCTGACTCCAGCCTGAGCTACGCTTTTGATGACCCCCACTGGGTCTGCTCCCTATCCCCTTTCACACGGGCAAGCAAGCGACTCCTGGAAAAGGGTGAGAGAATTCCCTTCCCAGAGCATGGGGGCTCGGGAAGAAGTTGTGACTCTGAGTCACATTCCCTGATCTGCTCCCAGGGCAATGCAGCTACCTGCCATCCCTCATTCTCCAGGTGGGTTGTAAGGTCACGGCCTAGCCCTTTGTTAGTTCTAAAATCACACTAAATTACCATGGCCTGAGCCACACAAAGGAGCTTTATCGCTGTATCATACCTGAGCTGGGCTGCCTCTTTGGGAAGGCTGCATGCGACTCTGATTGGCTGGAGACCCAGCGAATAGGGATAGCAACACCTGTAGGCTACATGGGTGTTATGCCCACAGAGGAGGTGACATGCTGGGTTGCTCAGCTGTACTAACGAGAGAGCTGGAAGATGGGCCTAGGCTACTCAGCTCCCATTGACTTGGGACCCCCTGGGATATGAGGACACTCAGCAGTGCACCTCATAGGAGGGAGCCCTGAGGAGATTTTCAAGCTCAGACTGACCTCCAAGGTTGTCTGAATAACGTATCGGAGCACTAACTCACTGTATAGATGAACCCTTAGATACCTATATGGCCCTCATTACCATGGTATCTGAGACTCTCACACTCTTTAATGGGTATTACCCTCACAACATCCCTGTGAAGTAGGGAGCTGCTATTGTCCCTGCAGATGGGGAACCTCGTGGCGAACCAAGGCACAGAGAGGCTGACTGACTTGCCCAAGGTCACACAGGAAGCCTGTGGTAGAGCAGGGAATTGAACCCGAGTCTCCCAAGTCCTTGACTAGCACCTGCACTGTGGGACAATCCTTCCTCTAATGGGCTCTGGTCTGGTCTGAATTTGGTGTCAGGGATCTGACTGGAAGACACTCTGGGATTTTTAGAGCTGGAGCTTGGTGTTTTGTGTATCCGATTCAGTTATGGCCTTTTCCTGCTTTGCTATGACATTATATTAAAAATGCAGATCCCTGTGGCACATTATTTGCCAGCTCTCTGTTGTGTCTGGAGATACAGGACTCCCAAATCCTCATCAAGAAACTGTGGATATTTTCCTAGCCCATTTACTGGAGGCTTGATAAATTCCATTGCTCTATTCTGCACTTAGCTCCAGATATAATGTTAGACTTCTAAATGCCTAAGGCTTTATCTAAGCACAAAAGTTGTAAATTTGTACTGCTGTAACTATACCGGTATAATTAAAGAGGTCCAACTCCTACTGTGGACACAGTTATACAGGTACAAATGTGTTTTTTTGCTCGGTAAGGGAAAATTAGCTATCCCGGTATAAGGCACCTTTTAACTTGTATAATTGTGTGCATAATGGTATAAGTGATTCATTCCCCTTCCCATATAGGAATAAATTAACCAGTGTAAACACATTTATACTAGTATAACTGTGTATACTGGTATAGCTATTTTAGTTAAAAAAAAGAAAAATCACACTGCCACCTGAAATAATGAAATTAGTACAAAATCTGTGTGTCAACCAGGCATAAATTAGTTTTTGAAAATGGAATATAGGCACTTTTGAAAATTTTCCCCATCGTGTCTTATTAATGTAAGAAGAAGCAGTGCACTCAATATGTTGTCTTGGAGCAATACATATTTTTTAGGAATACATGAAACAATGTTAAACAGAAAAAAATCATGATTAAAATAAGTTCAAAGGTTTAGGGAAACAGAAATGAATGTGGAGTTAAAAATGGAACATGCAGTAAAAATAGAAAGCTCATTGCAAATAAACCCATTCTCAGCTTTCAGGTTTGGACACTAATGCACTGAAAACAGATTATTGCATAGACAGTGTCAGACATAAAATATATTAATCTGGTCAGAGTATACTAACACACATAGATTTACAATCAGGTGCATTTAACTGCTGTTCTCTTTATTAATCTTGATTTACAAACTCTAGCCTTTGAAACGAAGGATCAGAAAAGAAAAAATAATCCACAGATGCATTGCTGGGATAACTCACTTTCCAAAGAGACTCTCTACCTTAAGCTTTCAGTCATATCCTTTGCACCTTTAATTACTGAAAAGTCCTTCAACTTGTCTATTTAAGGGCACAATATGATAAATGTGAGCTGTTGCCCGTGCCCATCTGGGGCACCTTTTGCATAGCTGATGCCATGTATATTTGTTGGGTCTGCATGGATTCTTTCTAGTACCACACGCACCCTGCATGGCTTCCTGCTGAGTACCTGATACCCACAGAAGAGAGGGGTCCTGTGGCAATTGATAACAAATGAAGAGCAGCAATGACTGAGTGTCACAACCTCATCGGACAGCAAGCTTCTGAAAAACCCAGTAGCTGCATGTGTCATATTTTCAAAGTTCCTGCTTGCTCTATCCTCAGTTTTGAAAATTTTCCTGGATTTTCTCCAGACTTTGAAGGTTATCCAAAGCACAGTGAACTCAATATCAGTCTTTCCAGTGGGTTTTGGATCAGGACGAAATTCCCTGCTCTGCATTGAATTCACACCCTTTCATGTCTGCTTTAAACTAGATGAGTAATGGCCATCATGACTGGGACATGGGGGATCGAGTCCAATGGCTGGAGCCAGAGTCAGGAGCTAGGAACTGGAGTTAAGGGTCAGAACTATAGTCAAGAACCAGGAGTTGAGCCAGAGGTCGGAGCTGGAATGAGGAACGTGGAGTCAAGCTGGGGGTCAGAGCCACACAGGAGCAAGCAGGGACAGGGGTGGGCTGGGAACAAGGCAGGCCACAGGAGTGTTCGCAACTGCACACAAAAGTGTTGAGCCTCCAGTGACCTGCTGTTGAGTTTAAAAGCAGGCCTGTCAATTGGGCAATCTTACCTCAATCCAGCTGAGCTCATTACTCTGCCTATAGGCTGGGCTGGCTACCCCATCGTTCCGTAATGACCCCGCGGGATGCGGGAAGTCTGCAAGAGCTGCATTCTTTCCACACAAAATAACCGACTGTTTTCATTGGACAACACTGAGAAAAATCAACCGTTCGGTGCTCCAACGTTTGACACAGGAAAGGTGATGCCACCCTGGACGTCCATTGGCCAATGCGGCTGATGTGGGCAGGTGGTAAAATAGCAGACCCACCTGCTTACCAAAAACTCTAGTTGAACAATAAGAGGAATTAAAAAGTGGTTCTTGTGGGGCAGCGTGACCTGATTGTGTGTGGGCTGCACAACCTCCCAACACATGAGAAGCCTGGGTGCGTTAGATGACATTCCCAGTTAGTGCCATACATGTTCGGATGACCTTATTGACAACTTTTCTTGGGTCCGGTGTCTGGACTATGCAGTTTGGTTGAGCAAGCCCTGCTGGCTGTGATTCTGTTGTGTTGTTAGTGGAGAAGGAGAAAGCTTCTTTTGCCTCCTTTTCTTCAGTGATGTGGTCCTGTAAACATTATTCATGTTGCTGGCAGAGGAGTTCAGAATATTTGCTCTGTGCCGTTGGTGTTCTAGCTTTCTGCCTGTGTACCTCAGCTGCCATAATTCATCCGTGAACTATGGTAATCTTCATCTGTGTTGTGGGAGTCGATGACTTGGGACCAAGGGTGTTGATGGCAGTGGACATCATATGATTATACTGTTGTACTAATTTATCGGCCCCTTGGCCTTACATTTGGTTGGCTTGTTCTCTGAGGACCAGCTGAAAACCTAGGGAGTTCAGGAGTCTTCAGGAGTGGACCAGCTTTGGTTGTTCACTGCTCCGGTGGGAAAGCTCTGATCTCTGCCTGGATGAGGTGGTGGTTAGACCAGGAGAGTGGTATGCTGCTGACATCTCCAATAGCCATCCCACTTCTAAACATTAATGAATCAGGGCCCAATCCTGCAAACATTTACTCAAGTAACCTATCTTTACCTGAATAAGGAAGGATTATGCCTGAAGACAGGTTTTGTAGTTATTAGATTAGATAAGCATGAGCAAAGGACAAAGAGAAATGGCCCCATCACTCCAGTTTTACCATTCACTCCAATGGGAGCAGGCTTGGGCCAATGTGAGAATAAGGCAAAAGAAAGCCGAAGAATAAAAGGGTGGAGGTGGATTTAGTGATTCAGTTATATGAGGGTGGGTTTCCTCTCAAAGTGCATGTATACAGTGACTGTATAGAGGAAAAAAGAAAAGGAGTACTTGTGGCACCTTAGAGACTAACCGATTTATTTGAGCATAAGCTTTCGTGAGCTACAGCTCATTTCATCAGATGCATACTGTGGAAACTGCAGAAGACATTATATACACAGAGACCATGAAACAATACCTCCTCCCACCCCACTCTCCTGCTGGTAATAGCTTATCTAAAGTGATCACTCTCCTTACAATGTGTATGATAATCAAGCTGGACCATTTCCAGCACAAATCCAGGTTTTCTCACCCTCCGCTGGAAATGCTGGAAATGGCCCACCTTGATTATCATACACATTGTAAGGAGAGTGGTCAGTTTGGATGAGCTATTACCAGCAGGAGAGTGAGTTTGTGTGTGTGTGTGGGGTGGGGGGTGAGAAGACCTGGATTTGTGCTGGAAATGGCCCAGCTTGATTATCGTGCACATTGTGGGGAGAGTGGTCGCTTTGGATGGGCTGTTACCAGCAGGAGAGTGAATTTGTGTGTGTATGGGGGTGGGGGGTGAGAACACCTGGATTTGTGCTGGAAATGGCCCACCTTGATTTTCATACACATTGTTAAGGAGAGTGGTCACTTTGGATAAGTTATTACCAGCAGGAGAGTGAGTTTGTGTGTGTGGTTTTTGGAAAAAAAAAGAGGGGGGGGGGAGTGAGAAAACCTGGATTTGTGCTGGAAATGGCCCACCTTGATTATCATACACATTGTAAAGAGAGGTTTCAGAGGAACAGCCGTGTTAGTCTGTATTCGCAAAAAGAAAAGGAGTACTTGTGGCACCTTAGAGACTAACCAATTTATTTGAGCATGAGCTTTCGTGAGATGAAGTGAGCTGTAGCTCACGAAAGCTCATGCTCAAATAAATTGGTTAGTCTCTAAGGTGCCACAAGTACTCCTTTTCTTATTGTAAAGAGAGTGGTCACTTTGGATGGGCTATTACCAACAGGAGAGTGGGGTGGGAGGAGGTATTGTTTCATGGTCTCTGTGTATATAATGTCTTCTGCAGTTTCCACAGTATGCATCCGATGAAGTGAGCTGTAGCTCACGAAAGCTCATGCTCAAATAAATTGGTTAGTCTCTAAGGTGCCACAAGTCCTCCTTTTCTTTTTGCGAATACAGACTAACACGGCTGTTACTCTGTATAGAGGAATACACTCTAAAACCCATAAAACGTGGTGCAGGCAGAGGGGATGTCAGGTGGATTATTACTTTGACAGACTCAGGAGACCAGAGGGCAGGCACAGCCTAACAGCACCAGATAAAATAAAATGCTGACAGCTAGCCAGGGCTCCCCAAGTGTAGAAATGTTAATACCCCAAGGACACCACTTCTTGGGTAGAAATGGTTCCTCCCTCTAGCCAGCGTGGCTGAGAATATTGCAAGGCACCCCTAACGGATGGATAACGTTTTGCTAATCCAAAAGCAGCGTTATCCATCCATGTGCTCGCTCTACCCCTGTGAGGCTGCATGATTTCCAAAAGGAGCTGCGTAATACCTAGTCTGAGTGAGCATACATTATATCATACTGGCGCGCATCAGGGTTAATGTTCCATACCATGGCAATCAGGCCTGGGCCCCCTTCATCAACGAGAAAAAATAATGCTATTTAAATCAAGCCTTGTTTTTTGCAGAAGGAAGAGGGACGATTGTTCTTTTTATATTGCGGGGGTGGGGGGAGAGAGGGGAACCTCTTCAGTGAATTCTTCTGAACACGTATATTGCACGTAAAAGTGAAATAAAGGAGGCAAAGTTTTGTTTTTCACCTGAGTGCTGTAAAATGGGGAATGCAAGCATGTCGTGCTCCAGGCTGCTTTCCTAGCAAGTTATGACAAATACAAGCCTCTGAGGAGATGGTGTAGTTTGTCAAAAAGAAAATATTACACAGAGACATGCCATTAATTTTTTAATAATTGCAAGATGTGGGTTTTTGTCAGCAGCAAGAGGTACGCGCCGTATCTTGCTGTCTAATTTGATGGGACGAACTTCAAAAAAACAAATTAAACAATTTTCCTTTCCACCGAAAAGAGAGACAATTAGCTTGAAATGGACTAGACAGGATAAATCACATATCCAGCTATTTCAGTGTTGTGCAAACAATTTAGGGCTGGAAGGGACTTCAAGAAAAGTTATCTAGTCATCCCCTTGCCTTTATTTGTGGTCCTTGCTGCTGAAAGTCCTGATCCATAGTTGATCCAAATGTTCCATTTGCCACTGGGGAGGGGTCTGTGCCCGCTAGCCTCAGAAGTGCACGCTCCACACTTTTGAAATATGGTATGTTTTCCTAAAAGGTTCATGATAGCATATGGGGGGAGGGATAGCTCAGTAGTTTGAGCATTGGCCTCCAGGGTTGTGAGTTCAATCCTTAAGGGGGCCATTTAGGGATCAGGGGCAAAAATCAGGGATTGGTCCTGCTTTGAGCAGGGAGTTGGACTAGATGACCTCCTGAGGTCCCTTCCAACCCTGATATTCTATGATTCAACCCTTTTCCTTTGTGCAGAAGCTTCCAGACTCCACTCTGGATTCTCAGCAGGACGGGCAATCTGCAAAACAGGTTCACATAGAAAGAGGCACCTCCCGTCTTCTCCCAATGCCAGATTTCCACAGGTATTAAAAGAAGTTGCATGTTGAAATCTTAGGGGGCTGTTTAATCTATACTCAGGAAAAGAGTAGCCACATGAGCAGCTCTGGCTTCACATGAGGCTGTCCTCTGGAACACAAGCTCCTTGCAGCCATGGGTAGTTGGTGACTCATTGCTTCTCCAAGGGTGAGCACTGGTACAGAGTATCAGAGGGGTAGCCGCGTTAGTCTGGATCTGTAAAAGCAGCAGAGTCCTGTGGCACCTTATAGACTAACAGACGTATTGGAACATAAGCTTTTGTGGGTGAATACCCACTTTGTCAGATGCATCCGACATGCACCCAACGAAACGGGTATTCACCCACGAAAGCTTATGTTCCAATACGTCTGTTAGTCTATAAGGTGCCACAGGACTCTTTGCCGCTTTTATTGGTACAGAGGCTCTCTGTATATCTTAAACTCTGTGTGTGTGTGCGCGTGTGCCCAATTGCTTGGTATTGGGTTATCAGTGTATGTATTAATTTCACCCCAACAGCTGATGTAGCTCCCTTAAGTTTTGACATTTTTCATTCTATGTCTGGCTTGAATTTTCACCCCAAAATAAACACACACATATACAATGGGGTTAATCCTGCCTTCAGGTAAATCCTGTGCAACCCCTTGATAAAGGCATGGGAATGCCACCTGCTGTCCACATGACCTGCTTCTAGCAATTGTTTAATTATTTCAGTGTAATCATAGTTTCAGATCTCAGGATCTTTTCAATTTAAGTCTGACGGAATCATGAGGTGGATCCTAAAAAAATCACAAGATTGGCCCCACAAATCATGAGATTTAGAAAAAAAATCATCCAACCATGGCTTTTAGTCTGTCCTTTGATTTTTTAACTCCCCTTTCCGCCTCCGGCTGTGTGGGTGTTTTTCCTTTAGAGATTGTGACACTTTTGTTCTCTCGGAGATTTAGCTCTGTATAATGTATAGATAGGTAGAAATGCTGGGAAGTCTAAACTCTGATTTGTACCCTAGCAAAACTTACAGGCAGGGGAAAGAAATGTTTTACCTAACCTTAGCCTAGTGCTTTTCCCAAGCCTTTTACAAAGCCAGAGTCCTTCCTCAGTGTGGAGAGTGCCATCTGTGGCTGATGAGTGTCTCCTTGCTGGAGAATGCAGGGGTTATTTTAAAGGGAAAGTCCTTTGGGAAATTCCCTGGTGGCCTATAGTGTATATGATGCTTTTGGGTGGCAACTGAGACCGGGTGCCCTTAGGGTGACCAGACAGCAAATGTAAAAAACTGGGACAGGGGGTGGGGGAGTAATAGGAGCCTATATCATAAAAAGACCCCAAAATCAGGACTGTCCCTATAAAATCGGGACATCTGGTCACCCTAGGTGCCCCGCTATCCTGGTTCTGTGGGAATGCAGGGGCTTGGGGGAAGGCTCAGTTCCCATCCTGCCCCCTGTAATGTTTCTGGTATCAGAAGCTGCTTCTGTTGGAGAGAATGGTTTCAAAACAGTGAGTTTTATTCCCACTGTGTGGTGCTGGAAGATGGCTCCCTTCAGTTTCTAGATGGAGGAATTTGCTTGTCAGCTTGTGTTCTGGAGAAGGATTTGGGTTTAGAGATGTCCCCAAAGAAAGGTCCTGAAGACAAACTTGATGAATTGGGTACCGATGACCTGGAGAAATTAGCTTCTTCCAATGTTTATATGACAAATAAGCTAGAGGGAGCCTGAAGGGGACACTCTGAAGCTGCTTTATCCCAGTCATGTTTCCCTGCTGCTGAAACCACCATAGAAAAACCCTTTTAAAATGCCAGTATGGTGGGAGGGCGGGAACTCATCTGTTCATTTTAAATCTGCCAGGTCTTGAAAGGCTGTGCTTGATAGACGTTTCTCTGCTATCAAGGCTCTTGAAAGTAAATTTGATGCCTGCTGTTTCCCAGTGAGAGCACTGGAGGAAAACGCAGCAGTTTGAAGGGTCTGCTAAAAATCTTGAGGAAAACACAGCAGGGCTGCCACAACAGGTCAGTCCCCAAAACCCAACTGGGAGCTTTTTAATAGGGTGATTCAACTGGAAATTTTGGAACCTAATCTTCAGAGATGGAGGAGGAGAATCCTGGTAAAACTTGCTTCTGCAGATGCTTCTACAACCCACAGGTGAGTGTGTGTTACAAGCTCCCTTCTGTGGCTGATCCACAGAGGATGTGTCTGTTTCACAGCCAGCTGGAGCAGTTTAGTGCAGACTCTAGCAGCTAGTACTTCTTAACTTCGGAGGTCCCCAGTTGGATCCTTTGTGTGCTGGCCACCAACACAGCAATCATATTTCCTCCAGAAAATTCTTAATCTGCCTTTGTAAACAGCAGAAGCCTTTACAGCTCCTTTTACACGTAAAGCATCTTCTAAAGCTGAATCAGCTTTTGGTTGTGTCCTTGCAAGAAAGTGAATTTAGTTGGAGAAAAAGGCCACGTTGTGTCTGAAGTCTGGAAGACTTGTCTAGTGTTTGTGAAGTCATGCTAGAAAAATAAAGCCTAAGTTTTTAGATCCAAACCACCCAAGAGTGCCCCCTTTAAACACAGAAAAACAATTGCTCTCTAGTAGATGGATAGGAGCCATGTTCTTTCTGGATGGAGTTTGCTCTTTCACACAGTGGGTGAAAAGCATAGAAAAAGAATGGTGTTGAATTACTAGGGAGGGCACAGAAGGGAGAGGGTGGTGCCAAGGGGAGCTGGTTTATATCCAGTGTAAATTGGGAGGGATGAAGATGGAAGGTAGGAGAAGCATGCGTTGTGTGTGTCGCTAGTGATCTGACAGAACTTAACAATATGATGGCCGCTACAGCTCATGTTATATGCCCCCTCTGAATCCCAGATGATGAATATGTAAGCATTAAGTGAAACAGAGGGGTACTGTTATGCCCACTGGACATTTGATTTTTCACAAATATCCACACCTTCCCATCCCATCTCCCCACTGCATTTTCCACTGAATGCATCCGATGAAGCGAGCTGTAGCTCACAAAAGCTTATGCTCAAATAAATTGGTTAGTCCCTAAGGTGCCACAAGTCCTCCTTTTCTTTTTAGAGATAAGCTAGTTCATTTTAAGCAACAGTTCCACCTAGCCCTCCAACATTTTGTTTTTTAACCATCTCTGGACTTTAGTTTTGACTTGGAAGGAAGAATATGGGTTTAGTGTGATTTGAAAAATATAGGTAAGGGTGAGGCTCTGACTTTTGACCATCAGCTTTCCAGCTTGGGGGTGCCTAATTCAATTCTCTCCAATTGGACGCAGTATTCTTCTCTTTCTGTCTTAAGCTGGTGGATAGTGTTATTGTGTTAAACCCCTCCTGTTTCATCCCAAAGGTACACTTTAAGTATTTAGCAATGGGATTCAGATTGTTTTACACCGTTCGATGACGTTTTTAGAGTGCTTTGGCATCCATGTGGATCAAACCTGCTATGTAAACACAAAGTCTTCATTATTCTCAGTAACCCAGCTATACAGCAGTTACCCACTGTAGGTCTTGATGCTAGTGCATGTGTGTGAAAGTATATCACCAAAAACTGACATTTACATGAAACACTTGATATTTTCCTGGGGAGCCGGGGGGAATCAATGCACACCACCCTGCGCATGTACACTGCTCTGCACTGCACTGCACACACAATGGAGCGTGTGTATGATTGTGTGAGAAGCTGGTTAGAAGACACAATTGGAATGGCCATAGTGGAGGAGACCCAATGGCCATCTTGCCCAGTTTCCTGTCTCCCATAGTGACCAGCCCTACATGTTTCAGATGATGGTGTAAGAGCCCTGCAGAAGGCAAATGTGGGATAATCTGCCCCCTAGAGTGGACTGAACTGTATAAAACCTCAGTTTACTAGCCCCAACACCCATCGCAACAAAGAATGACTTTTACAAATAAGTGAGAAATACAGTAATCTTTGTCTTCTTTGTAATCTTTGGTTTCAGAGTAACAGCCGTGTTAGTCTGTATTCGCAAAAAGAAAAGGAGGACTTGTGGCACCTTAGATACTAACCAATTTATTTGAGCATAAGCTTTCGTGAGCTAGAGCTCACTTCATCGGATTGCATTCATTGCATCCGATGAAGTGAGCTGTAGCTCACGAAAGCTTATGCTCAAATAAATTGGTTAGTCTCTAAGATGCCACAAGTACTCCTTTTCTTTTTGTAATCTTTGTAATCTTAAATCTGAATTTAAAAACCAGACATTTTCTATTAAGTGGCTGGGAGTTTGGAGTAACTAAAATACTGTTTTTTGGGCAACAATTGACATGAAAATAGGCTAAACAGAATTATTTTAATCCCCATGCTCCTCTTAAACAAGGAAATAATAGCAAGAAAAGGGGGGAGGGATAGCTCAGTGGTTTGAGCATTGGCCTGCTAAACCCAAGGTTGTAAGTTCAATCCCTGAGGGGGCCATTTAGGGATCTGGGGCAAAAATTGGGGATTGGTCCTGCTTTGAGCAGGGGGTTGGACTAGATGACCCCCCGAGGTCCCTTCCAACCCTGATATTCTATGATTCATAACTTCTCTGAACATCTTCTATGATGCCACTTCTATGAAAGGTCAAACTGCCATCAAGAAATGTGCACAAAGGAAAGGGCTAACTTTGTATCATTTCCCATTCTTTCCCCCTCATTACAATGACAAAGTTTGTATGAGAATTTGGGCGTCTCATTAAATCTAGGAATTATAGCTGTAGGCAGTTCATAAAGTGGAAATTGGGACCAGGTAGGACTCTAAATTTGCATACACACCAACCCCACCCTAGTTTAATTTGCATTTGATTTGCATGCATTGTGGTTTGATGAAATCCCTGCTGTATGTTTGTGGGGGGGAGGGGAGGTTATGTCATTTTGTTCATGATTTACATGACTTTTGCTTTAAGTGCAATTTTATAGTTCGGAAGCATCCATGCAAACTTAAATTTAACATTTACAAAACTGATCAAATAACGCATGGCAGCTGTAAATATCCAATTCTCTTTGTAAGTAAGTGTAGTGTTCATGAAAGATGACAGGCTAACGGCACTGCAGATGGAAACCCTCTGTTCATCAGCTAACGGCGTGCAGTATGATAAAGACAACTTCAAGCTTCGCTGAACATTGCTTCATTAATGTCCTTTGCTCTCACTGAGGGGACAGTTAGGCTGCAGTCACACCTCTGATGGCTGTGTGTGCAGACATACGTGAGCTAGCTTGGATCTGTTAGCTCAACTAATAATAGTAGTGATGCTGCTAACAGCAAAGCCTGGAAAAGGGGACCCTTTTACACTCGAGCTGGGACCCTGCAGTCGAGCTGACTCACTGCTGCTGCGGCTTCTTTGCAGTGTAGACGTACCCCGAGAGGGTGTTTCAGGTGTCCCACCTGCACAGACATGTAACCCCTCCATTTAAGGGTTGGAAGCTTGTGTATCCGTGCAAGGGCTGATCTCGCAACCCTTGTCTGATGTAAATGGAAGAGATTAAGATGGAACTGCCCCTGATTTCATTTCCCGTTGACTTAGATACCTAACTTGATAGGTGCTTTTGTAGATCCTGCTACGTGTCTATCTGCATCTTTAGGCACTGAGACGCCCTGGATAATCTTGCCCAAAGAGTTCCATTGATCCCGTGTTAAAAGGTCCTACGTCGTGTAAATAATTTTTTTCTCCTCCCCTCACACGCGTAAGTCTCATGTTGTTGCTGCCTTCTCTGTAGTGAAGAGGCAGCTCCCTCCTGGACTGACTGGCTGTAAATCTTCGCTTGGCCAGGGGACAGCGCTATCCAGCAAAGCAAAGTGCTTCTTTTGCTTCCCTACAGGGGCAGCCCACTCTGCTTCTACAGCAGCGGTGGCCAACCTGGGGCTCCGGAGCCACGTGCGGCTCTTCAGAGGTTAATATGCAGCTCCTTGTCTAGGCACTGACTCCAGGGCTGGAGCTACAGGTGCCAACTTTCCAGAGTGCTGGCGGGTGCTCACTGCTCAACCCTGGCTCTGCCACGAGCCCTGCCCCGACTTCCCACCCCCTCCCCTCAGCCTGCCATGCCCTCGCTCCTCCCCTTTCCCCGCCAGAGCCTCCTGCATGCCACGAAACAGCTGATCGGGAGGTGGGGGAGGGAGGGGGAAGGTGCTGATCGGCTGGGCTGCCGGTGGGTGGGAGGCACTGGGAGTGGGCGGGGGGAACTGATGGGGGGCTGCTGATGTATTACTGTGGCTCTTTGGCAATGTAGATTGGTAAACGCTGGCTCCTTCTCAGGCTCAGGTTGGCCACCCCTGTTCTATAGTGCTTGCAGCTCCGGCTGGGCATGAAAACTAGCCCCTGGCCAAGGCTATGTGTTACACTGCCCGTAGGTTGCCATGCCAGGACACTTAGTAACTGCCTTGAAAGATCACCAAGCTGCAGGAGGCGGAGCTAGATAATAACGTGTCACTCTGGGAACCTGGCTTGAGTCAAAAAGAGATGAATTTGGTTTCAGTCTAACAATAATACTGGACACTTGGGGCTTGATGCACAAAGAGGACTTAGATGCCATGGTGCAAAACCTAATGTGTACATGCCCTGGTGCCGAGGGGTGGGGAGAGTCAGGTGCCTAAGAATGGGATTCACAAAACACGCTGAGCAGGGAGCTGCCTAAGCAAGCCCATAGGAAATGCCGAGGAGACGGTTGGTTCCTAATCTCTGCCCCTCAAAGGGAGTCACATGCCTAACTTTGGGCCAGAGGGCGAGGTCTAGCTCCACTCAAGATCGGACCCTCTCCAGCAGTCAGGTATAGAAATTTAGGGGACATAACTGGGGCAAACTTAGATGTCTAGGGACTGTAGGTGCCTACAGGGTTAGGCAGGGGTTTTGATTGTCTGCATTTTGGATTTAGGCACCTAAAGTGGAAGTTTGGCACCTAAACCCCTTTGTGGATCTAGCCCTTAGTTCTAAGTGTTCAATACTTTGAAAATGTAGCTCTTGCTGCTCTTAGTTTCCTTCACTCCATTGCATTCACGTGTGAAACCAAACCCAAGCCTTTCTTAGTCAATGCTTTTTTATCTAAATTTGCTCAGTCTACTGATATTCTCCGTGGATTACAAATCAGTGACAATCTTCCCTCCACCCACTTTTGCTTGACGTTGAAAGAGCCACGTACAACATGCATCAGCTATGAAAAATGCCATGCAAGTCTTAACTCTGCATGTGGTGTTGCCTAACTGTCAGCTCCCTGGTGTTGCATGAAAATCTGGCATTGCAAAATTGGGATAATCTAGTGCTTGAGGATAAACCTGGCCAAATGAGTGCTTGCATTAATACTGGCCCTTCTGTACACTGTGTATATTTTTGCAGCGGCAAAGATCAACAATATGCATTCAATTTGAATGGCTGTTATTTTAGATTAAAGAAATTAATGCTAGAAAGGAAAGCTTCCAGGAGAGAACACAGCTATGTTTCTATACCTAAGAAGCTGGCCTGGTGTGCTTGGCTGATGGGCCAGAGATAGGTGCCCCCCCTCCTCTCAGGATCCTTGGCTGTGGACCGTTTACTAGAGCTAGACACCTAAGCCAGCTCAGCAACTTAGGTAGCCCATAGCCTAGCAGCCAAAACCGTCTCCCTGTCTCCTGTGTACACTCAGTACCTCTTTCACACTCCCCGGACATTTTCCTATGCCTCCAGATGTCTTTTGTGCTGACCCCCTCTATTGGTGCATGGCCTGCATCCAGCCCTCCAGCTGCAGAGTCTGAGAGGCAAGAAGTCTTAGGCAGGGCTTGAGCATGCCTCCAGGATCAGGCTTCACTGGCAATATAGATGTTACCCTGCCTACTTTGAGAATCCCACTTCCAGGGCTTTGGCTTGAGCTAGGACTCCAAGTATCTCATTAGCTGTGAGGCAGCATCAGGGCTGAGGTGGCTCTGTGAATGCCGACGGGTGCAAACTTAGGCTCCTAGGGAACTTAGGTGGCACCTCAGTGGTGGCTTTGAAAATGTTAGTGGTGCCCAAATGGCGGACCTAGGTGTGTCATGAGGCAGGCAGGCCCAGATCCCCAAAGGAATGTAGGCACCTATCGCTCATTGAAATCAATGGGAGTTAGGTGCCTAAATCCCTTTAGGGATCTTGGCCATAGTTTCTCTGGCCCAGATCCTCAAAGGTACTTAGATGCCTAAGTGTCACATGGAAATTGTTACCTCACCCACCTTGTCTGTCTTAAGTGTCACACAAAGAGTCACACAGGGAACTGAAGCCAGGTCTCTAAAGACCCCGGCTAAGTACTGTACCACCCATGTTTGTGCCTCCTTTAAGATACAGCTGTAGCTCCTGACAACAAAATGGCTGCTAATTGGAATTTTCAAAAGCATCTATTGATTTTCTTGGGAGTTAGGCACTTAAACAGCTTTGAGGCACTTGGCCTAAGTAGCCCAAATCTCACTGAAAGTCACAGTTCTTAGGAATTTAAAAGTGAAGTATACAGAAAACACAGACATCTCAGTGTCACAGCTAAGTACATCAGTCACACTGGCCACCAGCAGTTTAGCTGCAGAGACAAATTAAGATTTACCACCAAACCTTTGGGATCCTATTGCAAAAAACTCCCGCTTTCCCTAGATAGCTAGCTGTGGGTAGGGGATTTGGAGTCACATGACTTGTTGTCATCTCCTCCATCTAGGGTGACCAGACGTCCCGATATTTGGGGCTTTGTTTTATAGAGGCTCCTATCACGCCTCACCCTCCATCCTGATTTTTCACCTTTGCTATCTGGTCACCCTATCTCCAAACCCACATCTTTGGGACATCTTATGAGATGACCTGAACTGAGTGGGGCCATACTGCACCTTCTCTCCCATGGTCCTGTGCTGGCAGCGATCAACTGCATGTTGTGACACCCACTACTCATGGTGATTCCAGGTCCACCCAGGCGGTAGGGTTTCGATACAGCCTTAATTTCCCCTTGTTTACCGAACTGTCCTTGGCATTTGCAGTCGCTGTCTTGTGCAATGATAGTCTCCACCTGCAGAGATGAAGTTAAACTGCCCTCTTGCCTGCATCTGACTTTTTCACACAGCACTGTGTGTGTGTGTGTGTGTGTTTGTGTGTGTGTGTGTGAGAGAGAGAGAGAGAGAGAGAGGGTTTGAAAGCAGCTGAAATAAGGTGAATCATTTGGGATTTTGCAAAGAAACAGGAATGTGCAAAAACCACGCTCCCCTCCAATACCTGACAAAAGAATGCAAGCTACCAGGTCAACCAAGTGACATATCTAAAGGGGCGAAGAAGTGCATAAATACGCAATGGAAGAGGAAGCAGTGGGGGAGAGAAAGCCTATTCTGATTTCAAGTTTGTCTCTAATGTTTGCAAATGTAGTTTTTCTACTAAGGTACCACATATTGCCTACATTACATGATCTACTACCAGACAGCAATGTAGTTTATGACTCCTAGGAGAAGAAAATCATAATTCACAGCCATTAACAAAAATAACAGTGCTTTCACCCAGAGGAGCTTTCCTTAGAAAGCCTGTACAGACGCTATCTAACCTAATTTAAGCAATGTCATGAGTTGGAACAGATCACTATCAAGTCTGTCATGCTTGTCATAACATGGCACTTGAATAGAAGACAGCCCTTCCCAGGAGAAATTCCTGCTAAGGAACTGTATTATTTAATGCAGTTTAAAGATTCCTTTAAGTTTCAGAGCCTGTTTATTTGAAAATTGCTTTGCTAAAAAGCAACTGTTAGCTTGGTTTCATTTAAAGTGAGATGAGCTTTCAGTGTACATTGATAGAGACTTCTCTTCTTCCACGTTAGCACTAATGAGCAGTTGCAAAGGGGCGAGCTGATGCAGCATAGCACAGCACACATCAGATGGATGGCATTTGTCACATACTTTCAGGGGAGCTGGGAGTTGGGATTTCTGCGAATTATATCATTAGTGAAAATTGTGAAGGGATGCTGTCACATTGACAGTCACATTTCCGCCTGAAACGATTGTTACAAGGAACTGCCAAGCTTCCTATAATGGGATTAAAGCACACGACATTTTCCCCTTTCTATTTTTCAGCATGTTTACTCTGTCCATGAGGCAGCATGTTATGAAGAGTCAGTTTCTTTGTTCTGTCGCTGGTGGATGGTCCTTCAAGATGGTGCTAACCATCAACAGCAGCAGCAAAGCTGAAACTGCTGAAGCAGCAGGCGGAAGTTTGCATAGAGAGAAGAGGGTATTGTGAGGACTGTCTGTCTTCTGTAAAGAACCCTTTAAAAATGAACTGGGGAGCAAAAAAACCCTCATCAAATGTGTTTAAAGGAGATTAGGGGGAGAACCCCACCATATAGTCCATCCTTTATCAGCGTAACTCCCCCCACCCCTTTATTCCTCTTTCTTTCCCTCCATCCTTCTTTTCCTCATCACACTTTCCCCTCCCTCCTCCTCAGTCACTGCCTTGCTTGCAGTCACTCATCACCTCTTGTCTCCCCCTTACTCCCACCTTGGAGTATATCAAATGTAATATATATGTACAGAAAATATAATTTATGTATTATATTTAATCAACAATTATAAATAACGTTTGACAACCGTCAGTCCCCATCACTTTGCTGACTCATTATATCCCTTTCCTCCCAGCTTTTGTCTCTTTTCTATCAGACTATGCTTTTTAGCAGCAGGGATCATGTCTTCCTGTGTGTCTGAACAGAACCTAGCACAATGTGGCTCCAGCCATGACTGGTGTTAGGGGGCTTATTCCTTCACCCACTTACTTCCCTGGTCCTTCTCGCATGAACAGAGAGCAGCAATACCCGAAGTCCAAAGGTGCAAACAATTCGATGTTTATTGGGGTGAACTTCCAGCAAGCATGATTCCAGTTTCCTTCCTTAGTATCCTCCTTCCCAGCTCTGACACCACAGAGCCTTACACCTGTGTCCCTGTTCCCATTCCTACCCTTAGCCAAACATGATTCCAACTTCCTTACTCCCATTCCCATTTCCCCCTTTAGCAAAACATGATTCTAATTTTCTTACCCCCATTCCCTGTTCCCATCTCCCCCTTTAGCAAAACATGATTCCAATTTTCTTACCCCCCATTCCCTGTTCCCATCTCACACACCCACATGCCCACCCCCACCCACACCCACACCCAGTCACTTCCTCATTGACTACAGATTATATAGTAAAACTTGAGTTCTGCTTAGCTATACCTTAACCAATCATTTTCCTGAAATTTGACTAACCAATCCTAACATATTGTAATATGATTATGTAACCAATTATATCCCACCACCTTAATTAGTTTACACCCAGCAAAATTAATTATACAGCAGACAGGAACAATCACAGAACCAGACAGAGATTATACAGACAAACAATAGCAGAGTGGGAACTACAATGACAAGACAACACAGAAGTGAGGATTTCACATCCCAGCTATTGATAAGTGAGTTCTTGCCAGACTGGATGCTATCAAACTAAGAAAAGGAGTACTTGTGGCACCTTAGAGACTAACCAATTTATTTGGTTAGTCTCTAAGGTGCCACAAGTACTCCTTTTCTTTTTGCGAATACAGACTAACACGGCTGTTACTCTGAAACCTATCAAACTAAGTTTCCTTTTACATTTTCTAGGCACTTCCCTTTCTCTGGAGGTGATAGGAACTATCAGGACAGGATTGTATTCCTAACAGCCGAATAGCACCTTATTTCAGTGTGACTAGTTTGGAATGTGAGGATGTGACTGTTCGCTTCCCAGCTTATGGCTGCCTCTGCTGCTTAGCCAAAGGCCTTAGCCTAAGAACAGGGCCTCAGACTGACACAATAAGAGAAGGCCCTTACACCAACAGACAGTGATTTTGATTCTTTCTTTTATACCTCTATCACTAGCCAAGTGATAAGAATACACCTAAATTCTTAGAGTATAGGCCTTTATAGACAGGCCTGAATATCTATATCCTAACAACTGGGTTTTTTGGACGCTGCTGCAATACAACTAATAGACCAAATGAACTGCGGCCTCCTGAAAATCAATCCCTTGCTTTAGCAACCGATTATGTTTCCTCTCATTTAATCTGAGAACCAGGAAATCTATTTAAATCAAATATGGGGTCAAAATATTTGGAAGATAGCTTGGATGTATAGCTAGACCAAGAGCCTAAATGGGATGAAATCATTTAGGGCCTGACCCTACAAATACTTACACATGAGTAACTTTACTGATGTGAGCAATTCCACTGATGACAGGGTGAGTTCTCAGGTGGATATATACACTCACATGTGTATGTGTTGCAGGAGCAGACCCCTAGTGGTTTCTGATTTATAGTTGATCAATTTTAAGTATTTTCACAAAGTCCATACATCAAAATAAATTTCCTTTGCCAGGGAATTTCTGCGCATTGCACTTCAGCCAAATGCTGGGTTTCCATTGTCACACGTTTTCATACACCATTTGCTCATTTATTTTTGGAGTGTATGTTGGCGTATTTCATGTCAAAGCCAAAGTGTGGGTGTAATTCACACCATCACTCTTCTTCTTTTTTTTGTTATGAGCACATGTGGGCTGTCCCCATTTACTGTGGCTGCTTAGTAACCCACTGTCTGCAATCACTTTGGCAACACATCATGGCGCTTCAAGATCTACTTCTTCATCTCTGTGAGTAGCAGATGAATCATATAGAGTTTATGTATAATACAGTTAAATAGCAAAGGAAAGATAAACTAGTTACATTAGACAGGTTTCAGAGTAGCAGCCGTGTTAGTCTGTATCTGCAAAAAGAACAGGAGTACTTGTGGCACCTTAGATACTAACCAATTTATTAGAGCATAAACTCAGCCTAGACCAATCCACACAAGTGGTCCATTTCCTGGACACTACTGTGCTAATAAGTGATGGTCACATAAACACAATCCTCTACTGGAAAGCTACTGACTCCTATACTTACCTAGATGCCTCCAGCTTCCATCCAGGACAGACCACACGATCCATTGTCTACAGTCAAGCTCTAAGATGCACTGCATTTGCTCCAATCCCTCAGGCAGAGACAAACACCTACAAGATCTCTATCAAGCATTCTTACAATACCCACCTGCTGAAGTGAAAAAACAGATTGACAGAACCAGAAGAGTACCCAGAAGTCACCTACTACAGGACAGGCCCAACAAAGAAAATAACAGAACGCCACTAGCTGTCACCTTCAGCCCCCAACTGAAACCTCTCCAGCGCATCATCAAAGATTTACAACGTATCCTGAAAAATGATCCCTCTCTCACAGATCTTGGGAGACAGACCAGTCCTCACTTACAGACAGCGCCCCCAACCTGAAGCAAATACTCTCTAGCAATCACATACCACACAACAAAAACACTAACCCAGGAACCAATCCTTGTATCAAAGCCCGTTGCCAACCGTGTCCACATATCTATTCAGGGGACACCATCATACGACCTAATAACATCAGCCACACTATCAGAGGCTCATTCACCTGCACATCTACCGATGTGATATATGCCATCATGTGCCAGCAATGCCCCTCTGCCATGTACATTGGCCAAACCGGACGGTCTCTACGCAAAAGAATAAATGGACACAAATCTGACATCAGGAATCATAACATTCAAAAACCAGTCGGAGAACACTTCAACCTCTCTGGCCACTCAGTAAAAGATTTAAGGGTGGCAATTTTGCAACAGAAAAGCTTCAAAAACAGACTCCAACAAGAAACTGCTGAGCTTGAATTAATATGCAAACTAGATACCATTAACTTCGGTTTGAATAGAGACTGGGAGTGGCTGTGGCATTCCACATATTGAATCTATTTCCCTAAGTTAAGTATCCCCACACCTTCTTGTCAACTGTCTAAATGGGCCATCTTGATTATCACAACAAAAGTTTTTTTCTCCTGCTGATAATAGCTCATCTTAACTAATTAGCCTCTCACAGTTTGTCTGGCAAATTCCAATTTATCTGTATGTGTGTGTATATATATATATATATATATATATATATATATATATATCTTCTTACTATATGTTCCATTCTATGCATCCGACGAAGTGGGCTGTAGCCCATAAAAGCTTATGCTCTAATAAATTTATTAGTCTCTAAGGTGCCACAAGTCCTCCTGTTCTTTTTACATTAGACAGATTCCTGAATACATGACATGAAAGCAAGACTAAATATATTAATGAATCATCTTTTTTTAATTTACCTTCATCCCCCCCTCTTCTCTTTGCCAAGTTCATTTTGGTTTTTACTTATATCCATTAAAAAAGTTTTACACCTTTTCTTCAAATTGGTTAGTTGTCAGGGGATGGCTGAAAAAGGAAACCAGATGCACAAAATGCTATTATTCTTATAATCATTTATTTATTTTATTTATTAATTTTATTATTATTATTTTAATTTGAAATGAAAAACCAATAGATTCCTATTTGCTACCTTTCGTTGATGGTTATCACAGGATGCCCCTGGAAACTTCTGAATCTTGCTAATTTCCAAAATTTACTTAAAGAAAATTCTACCCAACCACGTGGCAATGGGGTAGAGGCTGATCACAAGCCTACTGAGGTTCATGGAAAGGTATTCTGTATGGTCCAGCCTTCTCCTGGACAGTTCAGATAACAAAGGTTTGTTGTCCTGTAAAGCAAGAATATACAGCAACTTGCCACCTTAAATTGAGTTACCCACACAGTTCGCAACACTGGATTAATTTTAATTAAAGAATGAAGTTTATTTAACTACAAAGAGAGATATTTTAAGTGAATGCAAGTACTAAGGCATTAAAGTCAGAAATGGTTACAAGAAAAATACAGATAAAATGCTTCCTAATACTAAATGTAACAAACCAGAACTGATTTAAGGTGAAGCTCTTACCACAGGTGCCCAGAATCATTATTGACCAAGTTTCAGGTCAGGATATGCCCCCAAAGTCCATAGGGTGTTTTTTTTGTCATCTTAGGTGGAAAAGAGAGATGGATAGGGATAGAGAACTTTGGGTGTTTTTGTCCTTCACTTTTATGGTTCAGACACCCTTTGAAATGCATTTTCCTGAGCTTGACCCTAGATAAAGTTCTTTCCAGCTAAGAGCTAGGAGACATCAAGTCTAGTGGGGAAGAGGTGTTGTGCTGTTTCGTTTCATCTGTATATGCTGAAATGGAGCTTTCCTTTGTCTTCTTTCTTCCCCCATCTTGCCGTCTGAGGACTCTTTTTACAGCTTATATGCAAATTGAGGTGAACACACGTCCCTTTGTTTAAGACAGTCTTGCTTGACCAGTTCTACCTAACTGGGGCTATGTGAGTTTGAACATGTGCCTTTAACATAATATGGGGGGGGATTTCATAACTTTACACACAATTGTTGCTACATACATTTCACCCTGACATTGTTGATCAGTGAGTTGTTAGTTTTCAGATGATACCTCACAAGGCATATGTTGTATAAAGATTATTACAATAGTGTGTAGGATGCAAATACAGGGGTGCACTCTGTCATAGCCACCCCTCTAGAGTCGTGTCTCAGGCCATATAAGCTAATAGCAGTCATGGATGGGCCATATGCTATTGTAGACCATCACATCATACCATCGCCTCCATAAACTTATCAAGCTCAGTCTTAAAACAAGTTAGAATTTTTGTCCCCACTACTCTCCTTGGAAGGCCATTCCAGAAATTCACTCTTGTGATGATTTGAAACCTTTGTCGAATTTCAAACTGAAACTTATTGATGATCACAGTGGTCCCTTCTGGCCTTGGAAGCTATGAATCTATAGTTCAGGGCTGAGCCACAAGGCTCAATCTGTCTGATGAGTTTCAGTGAAACCCTGCTTGGACAGTGCAGAACAGTGCTTTAATTAGCAATAGGGAGACATTTATAGATGCTCCAGGCATCATGTCTGCATTAGGACTAGTAGGGGTGTAAAAAAAAATTGTCGATGCATTTTTTTGACCAAAAGTGGCTTTTTTACCAAAATGAAAATTTTTGATTGAAAATTTTCATTTTGATTTAAATTTTCCACTTAAAATAAAGAGCAAAAAACCCAAATGTTTTCATTACAAATTTTGATTTTTTTTTGGTAAAACGTTTGTTTTCAGTAACAGTTTTCAGTATTTGGGTTTTGAAAACCAAAAATGTGTACTGAAAACGGTTTTCAAAAAACCAAAAATGTTTCCACTTGCAGTTTGTGTTGAAAAGCTGAACAATTTTTGCTGGGAATTTAGGAAAAAAAATATTTTTGGTCTCTCTCACAAAAAATAATTTGTATTTTTCAACCAGCTCTAATTATAATATTACAGTAGCACCTAATTCTAGGTACTGTACAATAAGTGTACTAGAATAATAGATGGTTCCTGCCCCAAAGGAATTAGAGTCCAAGCAGACTGAGTTCAAGCCATGCATTGATATCCTCAGCCCTCTCTGTGACTAGCCTGGGAGTGCCAGGTGCGGAGTACTTGTCAGGACAGTTCAAGGGGCTCTGTACTGGAACTGTGTGAAGCTGCCTATTTCTATGGGATATATGTTCAGAAGGAAGATGACAGCTTTTCACCTGCAAAACAACCTTTCCTCATTATACAAAAAAAAATATCAATATGAGACACGAATAAACAAAAACAAACAAGGCGTTGCTTCCCCCAAACCTGTACAATATGATATTTGACCTCTTCTTCCAGCAGGGAGACTTCCTCCAGTCTCATTGATCTGCTCTGTTCTGCTTTCACATTTAAAAGTTCTTTTGCAGTTATCAGCTGAGTTAAAATGTCAGAGGGTTTTGATATGATATGTACCCTCTGGAGGATGCCAGTATTTATTTTTAACATGTGTGTCTCGTTTCCTATTTCTCTGGCTCGTTGAATTGGTTCTAAGTATTTGGCCAATGGAAACAGATGGCAAGCTGTGTCCCAGGGTTACTCATCTGATCCCAACCTGTGCTAGGTTCTGCCCAAAAGGACCGAGAAGCAGGGATGGGCAAACATGTTTTGCCCTAGTTCTAGCCCTCTCCTACTTTGTGGAGGCTCAGATGTGATATTGGGTTGGCATCCTTCCTGAGATAGCTGTAGAAGGAGCAGAGATGGGAAACAGAGAGCAAAGGAGTCCATTATAAAACTAAGGGGAAAGTGGAAGAGAGAATGGGCAGAATGTAAATCGAGTGCAGAAAGACTGTGAAAAAAGGGGCAGAGAGAAGAAGAAATTAGAATGAAAAATAAATATAGGAGGCCAGATCCTTAGCTGGTGTGAGCTGGCACAGTTCCCTTGGTGTTATACCAGCTGAGGGTCTGGACCGGCATATACTGTAAATCAGCCACCCGCTTGGCCCTGCCTCTCTTGCTTTGAAGGATGGAGTGTTTACTGGCCTTCACACAGAATCCAGGCTTCCCTTTTACTAGCAAATCATGGTTAAAATAAAAAATAAATTATTATGGGAAAAATGAGTTCAAATGTCACACACAAAAAAGGGCTCAACAAACTCTTACTGTGCTTGTGACTCTCAGGTTGGCAAATACTTCAGACTCCACAGGATTTATCCAGCCACACTGATAAGCATCAAAGACCCATTTTTGCTGCTGGAAAAATATAATTTTCTCTCTGTTGAAATACAGCCAGTGATTTTCTTGTAAGCCTTTAAGTTGAATCCCTATGGAAGCATGATCTGAGACGGTGATATCTCCATTCATAGTGGATACAGTCTCCCCACCCACCAATTTTGTCAATAGAATAAAAAGGAAACTTTCCCCAGATATTTATTAGTACCCATGTATTCTGGAATCCAGATTTTGGGCAAGATTTGCAAGATAATTTTAATTAGCATAGAGTTATGCTAATTTAGACCAGATTAGGATCTGGCTCAATGTATCGAATTATCCTTTGCTTTTCCCTTAATGTACGTTGACGCCAGGAAGCCACATTTTCTAAGGACCATCAACACATAAGTGAAACTTTTCATACATGTGTGCAACTTTTACAATGCAAACACAAACATTCATTGGGCGCTCTTTCCCACAAGTAACATCTGAAAAATGCACGCACATGTGTTTACCATACCAACATTATGATTATGCCAAGAAAAAGGCCATATTTGGAAAATCTGACTCTTTATGACGAATCTGCTTTCCAAGATTCCAAGTGGATGAGGCCATAGACACTAGTCTTTTCAACTTATTTGCAGGACCCACCATGCCTTTTACACGCTCAGGTGAAATTCCAGTCTCCCAGGTTTACCTAGTTTTAAGGTTCATCAATATACCTCAGACCAAAGTATTATTAAAGGAACACCAACCAGACAGACAATGAGGTACATTTACAGAGCTTTACAGATCAATGAATGTACTATTAAACAAAATCTTATGATTCAATGGACGAACAAAATGGGAATCTAGCGAAGCTCTTATCCATTCAGGCCAATGTGTTTTGTCATTGAGCATAGGATCAAGCCCTTAGAGAAGAACAGGATCGCATTATATCAAAGAGGTCAAAGAATTTTGACTAATGATCATGCTTTATTGAAATGCACTATATGATTCTGAAACGTTCCATATACATCTGGCCCTAGTCAAACTAGCTGGAGTAAATAATAAACTTTCAAGCTGGCAAGGAGATAATGAAGAGGATGCATTATTTTGAGGCTGCTGTAAATTACACTGTACTGGGAGGGAAATGAGCAAAGAAAATGGTGGAACTGGTTTACTTTATGGTCTGTGTAGTTGGAACTACACATGTAAAACCTGCTCCTGAGAGACATGAATCTTTAATAGGCTCTTGCCTGAGTTCCAGATGCACGTTAACATCAAGGAAGAGGAAAAGAAGAGATGAACCAACCGGAGAAGAATGGTTTAATCACATATGACAAGTTGCTAGAAAGACTAACCTCCCTCACTCTATTGATGGTGGTTGTAGCATTGAGGCTTGGACTGACCATAGAAAGAAAATGCTTGAACATAGACAAGGACAGATCGGGGCACAAAGCAAACCTAAGAGCAAAATGTTCAGAATAACGGCAGTCATGAATTAGCATAATATTGATACGATACTTGTCATTCAATTAATATTGTAGTATGATTACATGAACTTTTGAATGGATTGGTCATGTTTTATTTAGCACCTTTAAAAACTTTTGTCCCCTCTCATTTTCCTGAGTTCAGTTAAACCTCTGAGCTATTTAACTATATAACAGTATGGTGAAGATGACAGGTAGTTCAATAACAGTGTAAAAACTCTGAGCCAAATTCTCTGCTGGCCTAAATCCATGGAAGGTAGTGGAGTTACACCCACAGAGAATATGGCTTCTTGTCTGGCTATACTGCTGTATTGGGGTGGAGACATGCTATAGCTAATATTACAGAAGTAACATGAGTCCTTAAAAGAAATATTGAATGTTCTCCAGTACTGTTGGTTCATCCTTTGTATCTTTAACACAAACTACAAATGGCTAAACAATATCATCAGTGGTCAATATTGGGAATAACTAGGTTGAAAGAGATCTAAAGCAAGGTCTGAATCGCAACAGCCTCTGTATGTTATTTGGCAATAAGTAGGCTTCCTCATCTGTGTTCCTCAGTTTCTTTTAAACAGGGTTTGGGAAAAAGAGCAGGGTCCTGAGCCTTGTGCAATCTTGTCAAATTAAATTTTGAAGTATCGCTGAAGCTACTGTAAAATTGCAGGTAAAATAAATCTCTATTCCGAATTCAGCACTTTTGACAAGGCAGAGCTGGGGCTCTGGGGGGCTATATTATGCTGGTGTCGAAGGACAGTGTTGCGACTCTCAAATATGACACAGTAAAGGCCCTAAACACGTAATTTTTTTAGTTTCTTTGCAAAAAGCAGCACATGTTAAAATGGAGGAAATAGACCTTTCCAGTCATATTTTAATTCAGGACTCCACTGCACAGTGAGGAACTTCAGGTTGTCTATGCTAATTCAACTAACATCACACATTGATGACATTTTCATCATCTGGACCCAAGGAAAAGAAGCCCTTGAGGAATTCCACCATGATTTCAACAATTTCCATCCCACCATCAACCTCAGCCTGGACCAGTCCACACAAGAGATCTAGTTCCTGGACACTACAGTGCTAATAAGCAATGGTCACATAAACACCACCCTATACTGGAAACCTACTGACCGCTATTCCTACCTACATGCCTCCAGCTTTCACCCTGACCACACCACACGATCCATTGTCTACAGCCAAGCTCTATGATACAACCGCATTTGCTCCAACCCCTCAGACAGAGACAAAACACCTACAAGATCTCTATCAAGTGTTCTTACAACTACAATACCCACCTGCTGAAGTGAAGAAACAGATTGACAGAGTCAGAGGAGTACTCAGAAGTCACCTACTACAGGACAGGCCCAACAAAGAAAGTAACAGAACACCACTAGCCGTCACCTTCAGCCCCCAACTAAAACCACTCCAGCGCATCATCAAGGATCTACAACCTATCCTGAAGGATGACCCATCTCTCACAGATCTTTAGAGACAGGCCAGTCCTTGCTTACAGACAGCCCCCTGAAGCAAATACTCACAAGCAACCACACACCACACAACAAAACCACTAGCCCAGGAACCTATCCTTGCAACAAAGCCCGTTGCCAACTGTGCCCACATATCTATTCAGAGGACACCATCATAGGGCCTAATCACATCAGCCACACTATCAGAGGCTCGTTCACCTGCACATCTACCAATGTGATATATGCCATCATGTGCCAGCAATGCCCCTCTGCCATTTACATTGGTCAAACTGGACAGTCTCTATGTAAAAGAATAAATGGACACAAATCAGACGTCAAGAATTATAACATTCAAAAACCAGTTGGAGAACACTTCAATCTCTCTGGTCCAGAGGTGAAAGTAAGCCGGTAAGCCCTGGTATGGCGTACCGCTAAGAGCCGGTGCACCATACCGGGACTGGCTTTCCCAGAGGGCAATTTAAAGCCCTGGGGTAGCTGCGGCAGGGATTTAAAGGGCCCCGGAGCTCCACCCCCACTACCCCCCCCCGGGGCCCTTTAAATCCCCGCTTGAGCCCTGCGGCCCGAGCCCTGGGGTAGTGATGGCGGCGGCGGGGCTCTGGTGGGGATTTAAAGGGCCCCGGAGCTCCAGCCATTGCTACCGCCCCAGGCGAAGCCCTGGGGGAACAGCGGTGGGGCTCTCGCAGGGATTTAAAGGGCTGGGGTGGTAGCGGTGGCTGGAGCTCTGGGGCCCTTTAAATCCCCGACGGAGCCCGGCCGCCGCGACCCCAGGCTCGGGCAGCAGGGCTCAGGTGGGGATTTAAAGGGCTTGGGTCTCTGGCACCTGATACCATAGTGGAGCCCCAGACCCTTTAAAGCTCTGCCAGAGCCCAGAGCCCTGGGGTAGCGGTGGCAGCCAGGAGCCCCCGGGTTCCTCAATGATTTAAAGGGCCCGGGGCTTCTCTGCGGTAGTGGCAGCTGGAGCCCTGGGCCCTTTAAATCGCCCCCGAGCCCTGGGGCTCCCAGCCGCCTCTGCAGCTGGTAGCTTGGGGGTGATTTAAAGGGCTCCAGGCTCCCAGCCGCCACTACCGCAGCAGGAGCCCTGGCCCTTTAAATCTTGATTTAAAGGGACCGGGGATTTAAGGCCCTGCCTCTTCCGGTTGAGGCCATGCCCCCTGCTCAGGACTCCGGCGTACCAGTAAGTCCTCTAACTTACTTTCATCCCTGCTCTGGTCACTTGATTACAGACCTAAAAGTCGCAATATTACAACAAAAAAAACTTCAGAAACAGACTCCAAAGAGAGACTGCTGAATTGGAATTAATTTGCAAACTGGACACCATTAAATTAGGCTTGAATAAAGACTGGGAGTGGATGTGTCATTACACAAAGTAAAACTATTTCCTCATGTTTATTTTTCCCCCCTACTGTTCCTCACACATTCTTGACAACTGCTGGAAATGGCCCATCCTGATTATCACTACAAAAGGGGTTGTTTTTTTTGTCCTCTCTTGCTGGTAATAGCTCACCTTAATGGATCACTCTTGTTATAGTGTGTATGGTAACACCCTTTGTTTCATGTTCTCTGTGTATATAAAATCCCGCTACTGTATTTTCCACTGAATGCATCCGATGAAGTGAGCTGTAGCTCACGAAAGCTTATGCTCAAATAAATTTGTTACTCTCTAAAGTGCCACAAGTACTCCTGTTCTTATTACACAATGGGACTCTTTGTCCCCCCTCTAGTGGTTAGTTCATGTACAGAGCTTTACGAGTCTAATCCCTGCTACCAATGACATATTCAGGGGCATCATGTTTTGTGATAGTGAGGGAGATGCAGATTGTTTTGTGTTCCTGACATATTCATGCCAAGCTGTAATTGTTTCTCAGCTAGATACATGGCATGGAGATGGATAATTTATAGCTTTTAGCGATAACTGAGTACCTATAACAACCACAAAAAGGAAAATGTTAATATAGGTCAAGGAGGAGACAGAAATAGAGAATAACAAAAGGGTGAATACTGAAGAACATTTGCTTTGTAAGGGGTAACAGTTTCAAAAGCAGCCAAGTGACTTAGGCACCTAAGTCATTAGGCACTTTTGAAAATTTTACCCAAGGATCCTTTGTAAAGGTTAGGAAACTTTCCTCACTTAGATCCTGATCCGATGTCCAGTGAAGTCCGTGGAAAGACCATCCTTGATGTCAATAAGCATTTGATTAGGCCCTTACCTTCTATTGAATTGCTCCAGTTGTTGTGATGGGAATTGGGCTGGGTGGAATGCCGCTGGAAGTGTCCAGCATGCCTGTTGTCCAACTTCTTATGAGGCAGTTTAGTTTTTATTTAACTGAAGCATATTAGAGTTGTGTGGGAATCAGAATTTCCATTTCATGGGGAAATTTTGTGATTTTGAAATGTTTTCATTCCAAATCATAATGAAAACAAAGAATTTTTGAAATTGCCCACAAGACAAAATTGGAAACAACTCTTTTTGCTAAAATCAAAATATTTTGTTTCAGTTCAGCGCTCAATTCTTTGTTTTATATTAGCTGATTTATGTATTTCATTCTGAACCATATCAAAGTCACCATTCAGTGCTGCATATTCATTTCCGTTTATGTGAGATGTATGCAATGTTCCAGTGATATACTGTACTTTTCAAGAGTTAATTTGTTCATTTCAATGTATAATGTATCCATGGACTTTCTGAATTTTTAACAGAAAATATGATAAGTGGATTATATTATACAACCAAGGAGTTGTAATAGGAAAACACTTCTATATCATCAATTTTGTACTAACCTAATACAAAATGATATTAATATATGAATCAATAGGAGAAGTAATATAATGGGATCCACATGGGAACATGAGGCTGATGTTTATTAAAACTGTTTACTTCATTTTATTCATTTATTTGATATGCAGCTCAGCTGCTCTGAGTGAAATTATTTCATTGGACGTTCACAAGGAAATCTTACACGTATTTCTTGTGACAAGACGGGTGAGGTAACACCTTTGATTGGACCAACTTCTGCTGGTGAAAGAGACAATAGAATTTGGTCCAATAAAATATACTTTTTTGCAGCATTCAAAAATTTAATAAGCTATGTAGCTATCATAAATAAACCCCTACAGCAATATGGTGTCCTCTGAACATAGAAGTACTCAGAGGCTTTGGAAATTAGTTTCTTTATATGGCCACGTATCCATAGTTAAGTTGAAGTGTCCTATGTGGCACATTCAGTTTAAATTATGTGCTGGGAAGTGTGGAATTAAGCAACCTGCTTGCTTCTGCGAGCCTCAGTCCAGTTCAGTCAGTCAGCCAGTCAGTCAGTCAACTCAGTGGAGTTGTTTGGTAAAAGCTGGAGATTTTGACAACGGATGGGGAGGAAAACTGACAGATATGGTGCCCTTGAAGGTTTGAATTGGGTATTCAGGAGGCAGTTGAGACTTTTGGTGCTGCGGAGAGGATGCTTCTCCTCTTTTCATCTCCAATTTGAGCAGGTATAGAGGTGACTTTAAATTTGGGGGGGGAAATAGGGATGTTAAAAGTCCTCATTCCTCACCTCAGCGAATGGCTGCCTCCCTGCCCCAATATCAGCCTCTACCTCAAAGAAAAAAAAAGACAACTAAACAAAATAGCTTGAGTTTCTGCTAAAACGGTCTGTATTCAAAAGGTTAATACTGACTATTAAACAGTCATTATTAGGAATCAGAGTCAACACACCACCAGGGCTCACCTGTAAAACAATTTCAAGGTTCGTCCAGTTTTCTTGATGTGAAGCAGGAATTAAGTGAGATTTCCATACTGGAGATAACTCCCTTGAAAATTATTAGAGGTCGTCAACCCAGGTCAGGGGAAATAGGAACCAAATTGGAATGGACATTTTTAGATGTAAAACGGTTCAGCTAATTGTTTTTTGCATTATGCTTCATTTCCACTCACCTCTATACTCTGACTTCCCACCAAAAGTATTTGATACCTGTAGTTCCCCTGTGGTTTTGAAGTATATGTAACACTCATTGGCAGGGTGTGTGTCCTATCCCCATCTAGTGGCAGACCCACCAGGAGATAACAGCCTGCTATGGTTACCAGTGAATGGAGTGACTCTTTAGCACAAACATTCTGGTGGTGAAGCTCCTGCATTCAAACCCTGCAGATGACCAGGGTTAGGGAGTGTCATGAGGCATAATACTAGGATTGTTAAAACACAGTTAGAAAGGTTGCCTTCAAGACATTTTTAGCCTTTCAATGTGTCTGGAAGCAGGATGGGCAGGAAATCTTATGGCAAACTCGATTTATGCAAAATTTTCTGTCCAATTTTGCCGCCCCAAGAGGTCTCATTGAAGGAGTTTGGATAAACACTCAAACTTTGAGGTGCTTGTTTTCACTGAACCGAAACTCTAAACATCCTGAAGAGCTCCCATCACTAAGGAAGATATATTGTCTTAAGGCCTGATTCAAATCCCATTAAAGTCCTTGGACAGTGTCCTACTGATTCCAACAGGAGCTGGAACAGCCCTTTACTGAAGAAACAGGCATAGGCCAAACTTTAATTGGGAACAACCTGCATGTCAATTTATCCTCGGAGAAGAAGGAGCCTTTGATGATGAAACTGTTTCTTGGGATTAGTTATTCCTAGGGAGTATCTCAACGTGAGTGATTCTTACATCTCTGCCATTGAGAGAAAGAGAACAATCTGATCAAGAACTGATGGCATTATCTGGCAAGTTGGAGGAGAGGTTGCTATTTCAACATATTTGCATAGCAGTAGGGAAAGTCCTTCACCCTTTGATTGGGTTTTTCCTATTATTCAATATCCTGCAGCACAGTACTGTTTGCTTAACTGGGTGGACGGTGGGATAAAAAATTATAAATAAGAATAGTCAACTAGTCTTATATTGGGATTAGATGTAAAACTGCTGCAATGTAAAACAGCCAATGTCTTGCTTATGGTCAGATTAATAGACCATGGATCCAGAGTTTTTACATTTTAATCTTGTATAATTTCAGGGATGCGGGAAACTGTTTGGTATTTGAGTAAAGGACTATGTCCTGAAAAGCCATCAGGCAGAGAACAAATGGCGGTAGGAGTTGTAGAATAAATGCTTCTTCCTAACAGTCCTGCAGAATGAAGAGATATGATGCACAGGAGGGAGAGGCTGATTAAGATACAAAGGGAAAAGGAGCATAAGTCTAGCGTGTGATAGAAGGAACGAGATGAGACATAGCAAGTAGGAAGACAGGCCCCAAAAGGAGACCAGTCACTCACACATTGCTCAAGTGGTCCTGCTTGTTCTTTGGAGCAGCATGCACAAACTTCTGCTCAGGCCCTACCCAGGCAAGTGGCAAGTAAGGCTGGGGAGGGGTTGAGTGGGTAAGAATGAATCAGGAGGAGTGATTATCAGTGACCCTCAGTCTTCCTCCTGGAAGAATCACTGCATGGTGGGGATGAAGCAAAAGATACATCTCGAACAAAAAGTCTCACAACCATGTCAGATATTTCAAGCTTTGCCAGTAGCTGATTTTTAAAGAAGGAATATAGAGCCTGATCCAAAGCCCCCTGAAGTTGATGGAAAATGACCTATAAAACCGTTGAATAGAGGAATTGGAACGGGAGTTTCCAACACCAACTGTACCATGGATGGACAATGTTTAACATTATTGAATAGGTAACTAATTTGTAGCAAATTTTTTTCCTGCCTTTAACTCTTTCCCACCAAGGCCACCCTGACTGTCCTATCACAACAGGAGAATTTGAGAAAACTGGGAAGGCACTACTATTTCCAAGAAGTTTCTTAAATCAGCATAGTTTCAACATTGTAATAACGCAATCTTGTTGCAATGAATTTTGATGGATATTTCAGCTGCCTCAAGATTTGGTTACCAATTCAGGTTGATCAATGTAAATGTATGCACAGAACACCTTCAGTATGATCTTGATCGGCAGAACTTTGCTTAAAAACTGA
Source organism: Caretta caretta (assembly GCF_965140235.1). Taxonomy (NCBI): domain Eukaryota; kingdom Metazoa; phylum Chordata; order Testudines; family Cheloniidae; genus Caretta; species Caretta caretta. Next base: position 8,881,563 of record NC_134212.1, on the reverse strand, counting down.
TGTAACAAACATAAAGCATTTTAAGCAAAAACTACTCAGAAACACACAACGTTCTGCTTTTTACAGTTATTTTTGTAAATTGTCTCCCCCTTCCATCTGCCAACTAAATGCTCTATGTTAATAAACAAACTTCAGCTTTGGGGCTGGGCGAAGTTGCTAATTTTATTTTAATTTTTGCTTCTGGGTTGTCTGTATTATCACCTGTTGGTCATAGTACAGGATTCAGAGCTAGGACTTGAAGTCTGTAGTTTCAGCTGTGCCACTAAACTGGACAAGTCCTTTAATTTTCCAGTGGGAGTTGTTCAAATTCATGCTCCCTCTCGCCCGCCCCCCCCCCCCCCCCCCGGTTAGAATAACTGTAAAAATAGTGACTTTTTGGATGACTTTTCCATTTTAAAACTGGGTTGGTCACTTGTATTATATGGCATTGGCATACATGGTGGCTATAATTACGTCTAGTTGAAAAATGAAAAACTAGTTATGCAAAAAGTTTCAAAGTTGTTTTCACTTGAAAGTGTTCACAAAGGACCTATATGTTAAAACAAATTTTGAACTTTTAAAATAAAAATGTTTAAATAAAATGTTATTCCAATAACCATTTTGATAACCATTTAAATTACAATTGTGATTAAAAAGGTCAAACAATTTTTCTTGAACAACAAAAATTTTGGTCAAGGTTGTCAATTTTTTGACAATTTATTGCATATTGTGGCGTGTAATATTTTCATTGTATGAAACATACAAGCTCTGGTAACACAACGAGTGTGAAAAATCACTCCTGGATCTTTTCTGACTATTAGAACTGGCTGGGAATTTTCCATCAAAAAATTTTTTTTTTTATAAAAAACTTTGACTTTTGTTGACATTAAATGGTTTGTTTTTGGTTGGGTCAACTTGAATCGAAACACTTCAGTTTGTGAAAGTGAGTTGAAACAATAAGTTTCAAATCCGTTCGGCATTAATCCATGTTTGCCAGAGCTGCTGGGGCGTGCTGTATCCCATGCCTCCATTTTCCCCTCTGGGCCAGACTTCATCTCCCATCATGCACTGCAGTCTTTCCTCTGGTAGAGTTGTCTATCATGGGAGTCACATGACCTCAATACATCATGAGAAATGTAATCTGGCCAAGGACCCTGACCCACAGTGGAGAATTGGCGCATGAGGCACCCAAATTACTACGCTCATGAGGTAATGAGGCAACTCAGATGGAGGCAGATTAAACCGAGCCCAAACATTTTGACGTGCCAAATTAATTTTTTTGGGAACTTTTTCTTCAATGCAAATTTTCAATATTTTGACTTTTGTCCCAATTCAGGATGACAACAAATGTCAAAATATTGTAATTTCCACAGGACAAAATTACTATTTTCAATCACCTTTAGTGAATATCATCAAGATTACTGCAAAATTGAGGATTTATTTGCTGCTTGATGCAATTTGAGGCGCAATCACTGGGACTCTTTCCATTTACTTCAGTGGTTTTGGATCAGGCTCTATGGTCATTAGAGCCAAATCTTGCTCTCTTTGCTCATGCAGATTATCCCACTGGAGCTTGGTGTTTGCAATATCGAGAGTAATATGCTAACTAACCCATGGCATGTACTTCTCTTCATGGGCCTCACACTTAATGTTTTGGAAAATGGAACAGATGATTTTTGTGAATACTTAAATGAGAATAAGTAGGGAATAAGTGCATCACGCTTTCTGAGCACTAACTAGCTTGTCCATGCTGCAGCTTAATACCAATATAGCTGGGTACACTAAACGGGCCATGCTTCTGGGCTGCTAAAAAAATTAAATGGAAAACGCTACATATTTTGGTGTCTGAAATAAGCATATGAACTTTGACTTTCATTTACAGATCAAATGATATTTATAATCATAATTAACCAGCCAGTGAAGTTATCATAATAGCATTCTGCTCAGTAATTCTTGGTTGGCTACAATGTTTTTAGATTTACTATTACTGCACACAATGAGATGACCTAAACCAGAGTTTAAAGCTAGAAATAAGCTTAAACTTTTGTAACAGCAAACCACACAGTTTATCAGGGTTGTGTAGAAATCTTGATATGGGCAGGTATCAAAGGGTTCAAACTCTAAAACATTTGAGCTTTACTGACTGTCTTAGCCCATTACTGCCAACAATAACTGAAAAAAATCCCACCTTAAAAAACAGAGTACCTCCCCCACGGAAAAACAGCCTGTATTTTTATGGCACTTTCAGAATAGCAGGCATTTGCTTCAGGATCTCTGACCCTGGCAAAAGTACCAAGACCTGCCACCTTTCCAGTGCTATTCAGCTGGGTGTAATAGTATCTTCAATCCAAGAATGGATACATGTCACTTGTAGGTCATGGATATATAGTGTGTGGAATTCTCTGGCATCCATCAGGACAAAAGGTACTGTAGGTACTCACAGTAATATTAATCATACTGGATTGTTACATAAAAATGACTTTTCCCTTTGACTTCTTTGAAAGTCTTCTGTAATTGTGGCCTCCATTCTCAAAGGCAAAGACAAATTATGAGGTTGAAAAATGGTAGTTTACCATCTTTTCTCTCTATTGTGTGACAGAAGTATTCAAACAATGCAATGCCTGAATTCTTGATGGACACGCCAGCCAGAACTGTGACAGGGCTATAGTTGAGCATTTCCAATACATCCACATTTTATCACTTGGCCATTTTAAAATTGCATCGGGTGGAGTACTTGTCACAGACAATGCCAGATCCCTATTGTTTTCACACAAATAAGGCATTAGACTGCAGACTAGATTTTACTTGCCTCGCCAGGTATAAATCCACTCACTTCATTGTATTTCCAGTCTGTGTACTGATCAGCAGATTCTTGGAAGTAAAAAAGAAACGCTCGCCAACACCAGCTACACTTGAAAAGCAAGGAAACAAATAGAAAAATAATGTAGGTAAATGCAAAAAATAGCCTGGAATATTTTGGCCCAGGTTACAGTCCTGTTGAAGCCAATGTGGCCCAGATCTTCAAAGGTATTTAGACTCCTAACTTCCATTGAAGATCAAAGTTTGACTCTAAGAATTTAAAAGTTTCATCTGAGGAAATCAAAACACTTTACACTGTTGATTGATTAGACCACTCAGCAGGTCTTTGTGGTAGGTAAGAAGCATTTTTTCTACCCATTTTACAGATGGGTATTCTGAGGCAGAGTGTTATAAAGGGGCCCTTAATGTAAATGTGAATTAGGTTCTGAAGCTCTAAGTCAGGTATATACTTGAAAAATTTTGCTGGCATGGCTATACTGGCAAACCCTCCTCGAGTAGGTGCTGCTTATACTGATTTGGTGAGTGAAATAAGCTATATTGGCAAAAACACTTATGTCGGTATAACTGCGTCTACACTGAGGCTTTTGCCAATGTAAAAACACTGCAAGAAAGTCCCAGCCACCAGCCAACATTAACATTTGGGAAAAAGTTTCCCATGTAGACCTAGCCTAACAGAACCAAGTATAGTACTGAGGAGTCCTAACTCCTGCCTAACCACCAGACAATGGGTCAGATCCTCATTGACTTCCCTGGAGCGAGGCCAATATATCTCAGCTGAGGAGCTGACTCAATAACTTCTACACCATAACAGGGCACCTGCATTTTTTAAATTCTTATTTCCATTGTAGATTGGCATTTGTTTTCCTCCAAGCAGGGGTGGGAAGCTTCTTGATCTCTTGCTGAGTCCAAGGTTTCCCTCTGTTTTCTTTCTGTCTTCTCCACAAATGCTCTACCTTTTGCTGATAGTCCTTTCCTACAGAGGAGTTCAGATTAAAAAGAAAGGCCTTGTATATTACATTGTAAATTCTTCAGGGTAGGGATAGTGTATTCCTACGTGTTTGTACAACACCTACCACAACAGGGCTTCAGTGCTGAGTGAATCCCCTGAGTGCATCTCCGGGCAGGCTACCAAAATCATAAAATAATAGAAATGTAGGGTTGGAAGGGACTTCAAGAGCTCATCTAGTCTAGTCCCCTGTGCTGAGGCAGAACCAAGTAAACCTAGACCAGCCCTGATGGAAGTTCGTCTAACCTGTTCTTAAAAACCTCCAGTGATGGGGATTCCATAACCTCCCTTGGAACTTAACGATCCTTGTAGTTAGAAAGGTTTTCCTAATATTGATTCTAAATGTCCCTACTTGTAGATTAAGTTAAATACTTCTTGTCCTGCCTTCAAGTGAGCTGTAGCTCACGAAAGCTCATGCTCAAATAAATTGGTTAGTCTCTAAGGTGCCACAAGTACTCCTTTTCTTTTTGCGAATACAGACTAACACGGCTGTTCCTCTGAAACCGGAGAATTATCGATCATCCTCCTCTTTATAACAGCTGTGAATATATTTGAAAACTTTTATCAGCCTCCCCCCTTTTTTTTGGAAGCCCAAACATGCCCAGTTTGTTTTAACCTTTCCTCATAGGTTAGATTTTTCTAAACCTCTTATAATTTGTGTTGCTGTCCTCTGGACTCTCTCCAGTTTGTCCACATCTGTCTTAAAGTGTGGTGCCCAGAACTGGACACAGTATTCTCGCTGAGGCCTCACCAGTGCCCAAGAGAGCGGGACAATTATCTCCTGTGTCTTCCATGTAACACTCATGTTAATACATCGCAGAATGAGATTAGCTTTTTTTCACAACAGCATCACATTGTTGCCTCTTATTCAATTTGTGATCCACTATAACCCCTAGATCCCTTTCTGCAGTTCTAGTGCCTAGCCAGTTTCCCATTTTGTAGTTGTGCTTTTGATTTTTCCTTCCTAAGTGAAGTGCTTTGCACTTGTCTTTATTGAATTTCACCTCACTGCTTTCAGACCAATTGGTCAGGGTCATTTTGAATTCTAAGCCTGGCTGGCAAAGTGCTAGCACCCCCCCATCCTAGCTTGCGTCATCCACAAATTTTATAAGCATACACATTTTACAAACATATAATAGGAATAATAAAGTCTGAGCACTTACAGAGCACTTCCTATCCACGGCTGTCAAAGTACTTCACAAAGGCGGACAAGTATCAGTTAGGTTCCCACAGGTTTGAAAGTGGCCTCTCATTGTCTGAGTACCCAACAATGAGACACCAAAGTGTCTACATTTGGGCATTGGAAAAAAAAAAGGAAGACACACAAAATTATGTGTTATTTTTGAAAACAGGACCCTAAGCGACTTGCCCAAAGTCACATACCACCAATCACTGTCAGTGGCAATAAAACTATCTGTGTAACTCCCAATCTCATGCCCTTGCTACTAGACCATGTTGCCTCTCGTCAAATGAGCTTCTACAGAGTCCCTCAATGTTTCTTCTGAATCAGGGGGCGATGTGGGGCACCAGAGAGAAACTTTGCAGCATACAGTGGGGATTCTGAACTCAGAGCCCTATGGGGATGGTAATAACACTGTTGGCTTGGCCAGGACTGACTCATTTTTGATTGGATGTTTTATGCTTGACTGCAAGTTTCCTAAATCTCCTGCTGGCACCACCTAATGCTCCCTTAACCAATGTATTGCATGGTGAATTTTTAACCTTTCAGAAACCAGGCTTCCCCTCTCTTGAGGCACATATGTCTAATTTTCTCCTTTGTGTGTGTGTGTGGGTATATAGCTTTTCAGAAAACATAAATAGATAAAAACCGAATCAAACGGGCAGCCCAACTGTGACGCTAAAAACCCAGCATGTAGCTGCTAAGCACAGGCTGTCTGAGCATTTTGTGCAGAGCCCAGAACTTTTGGATTTCGAACCCAAATGTCACTGCGTTTTAAAAAAAAAATTGCACATTCTGAGCCTGGTCCAAAACACCAGCTGCTGGTACGACCGCTGCGGCTTCAAAAGCCATGAGAAAAATATCCCACCGGCTGTGAGCAGCTTTGTGGCTGCCACTGTCCCAATTATAGGTTTGCTTGAATGAGGTGGTATTAGCACAATTCTAGATTTTTTTTCAGGCTAAATAAATATGAAAGAGAAATTTTTAATGCCCGACTTTTTGCCTTTTCTCCTCACGCTTCTTTTTGGGTGGCAAAAGGAGTGTCAGACTATGCTGCACTACTGCTGCAGTTGTCATAGCCAGTGCTGCAGCCATAAAAGCCCAGATGCTGTTGTGTTATCTGACTTGCAGCCTGCAGTAGCATGGTTACTGCATCTGCTGGTCCCTGCTGTTACAGAAGCAATTATGTTCACCTGTCTGAAATCATAGGAATTTGGACAGCAGTGGTGCAAGGTAAGCTGATTTAGGCCTGGTCCCTTCTTGTCAATGGAAGACCTCCAGGAACAAGCCGGGAGCTACAGGAAATTGGCATGGTTGATTTAGTACAGTGGCATTCTTCTCTCCACCTTACTGCTGGTCCAGCGACGCAGCACTGTCTTTGGGAGCTGCCGTCTTTCAGATGAGATGATAAACTGCAAAAACTGTTTCACATCTTTAATGATCATTTGGCACTTTTTGCAAGATGAGGGTTATTACTGCTCTGGCTTTATCTTTAATTTGGGTAATTAACAAGTAGAATAACTGCTCAGTGAATGTCTTCTATTCTTGTTTACCATTTACATTATACTAGTGTCTAGAGGCCCCACAGGGCCGTCCCACAAATGCAGACGCAGTCATTGCCCTAGAGAGTCTAAATCCCCAAAGCTATAAATAGCAGTCTCCAGAACACAGCCATGACTTTGTAGAGCCCCATTAACTTCAATAGAGCTCTGTATGCATGCAAATTCACTCAGACAAAATCAGTTGCAGGGTAAGGACCAATAACATCTGGTCGACCATGATCTCATATTCATTCATTGGTCAAGACTGTTTGCCAAATATGGTTTGGATGCTTTTTACATTCCTGGCCTAACTAAGAATATTTGAAGTTTGACCTGTGTTGCTTTTGTTGTGATTAGTCAGGTGGGTTCCTTTGTTCTTCTGTTCCTTGACTGGATGAGTGTGCAAACATGATGGCTCTTTACCTGCCCTTGCAAATGTAAAATTCCATTTTTTGCAAACATTTTAGCAGTAAATTCAATCACTTAAATGTTTCTGGAAAGTGAACGTAACTGGGGAACCAACATGTCTGAAAAGAATCCATTTAAAGAGGCAGATCAATCTTTCATGGACCTTTTTTTGGCATTATTCAGGCTATCTAAATATAGTATTTATTTATTTTTATATTATAAAAATTTATTTCTTGCCCCAACTGTTGTATAGCATTGCTGTGCACTTTTAAACTGCTGTCACAGTCCACCTAGTGATAGCAGAATTTTAGTGGTGGGTGGTGTAATTTCTGTATGTTGTATAAGGATGCTTTGGAATTAACAGAACTTTGCAAATGCAAGTTGGTATCATTCACAAGCAAAGGTATTGCATCGCTATCAAGAGGACATCTGAGCTAAGGTCTGTGCTTTACATTCTTGCTGATGTTACCTTGCCTGTGTGAGATATGCCTTGCTGAATGGAAGTTTGGTTCCTTCTCCAGGAACCTGGGGATGTAACAGCAGCTGTTATAAATACTGTAAATCCCAAACTGCCAGATGTATGACAGCTAATAGTTTATCAGCTTTTGCTTATCTGAAATTTCTTAAACCATGTCAGATACAATGACAGTCAGCACTGACTTCCTACCAAATAGGTCAGTAGGAAGCTTCAGTCTCCGATTGAAGTGCCAGATGTGTCGTCCATGATGACTTAGAAATGTCCATTAAGATACAGACCTCAGGTGTGAAACAAGACAAGAAACAATTGCAGCAGCTTTTGAGAGTAAAAGTAATTTCGGCTATGCTCACCTGCTTGCTCATAAAAATAACCAATACAATTGGTGATATGATTTCTTTTGATGGCCTGCCTTTTTCTTTGCTGGAAGATACAGGCTTTCAATGTCTGATTAAATGTTTTTAGGCCCAGAACATCATTCTAACCGAGAACTCTTTTTGCAGGATTGTAATGCCATCTATTTTAGAGCTATGGGAGAAATGCCTACCCCAGATTAAGGGCCCTAATCCAGAGAAGTGCCAAGTGCTTCCTGGAACAGTGACAAACATGTTCAATGTAGAGAGGTATCGGAAATTCATACCTCATAGGCCTAGCACTGCACCTTGTTAGACTAGGCCCTAAATCAGGTAATAGATGGAATCTTGAAACAGTTGGTTTTATTCTGTGCCATAATACTTAGGCAGAACAGGTTAAAAGTGGAATAAAATGACACCCTATTCTGAAACCGCCTGATATGGTCCTCTATCAAAGCTGCATTTCTGTCTTCTTTATTTGAAATCTGATACCCAAAATAATGAAAAAATCAAAACAAAACAATAATTTCCAAGAACAAACAGTAGGGTTAATTTCCCATTTTCGTTCTATGCAAAGGTATTCGTGTGCAGTGTAGATGCATCTTTAGCTGCCCCGACCTAGTCAGTTTAGTTCACGTAACCAGCTACTCTTGTAAACTCATACCAGACAGGACCAATAAGCAGGAAAGCAATCATTCCTTTATTGGGACCATCTTTAATCCAAAGTAATAACAAACTATAGCCCTGCACATTGAAGATGTTCAGAGCCAAAGTTTTATCAGGACTTTGCTGCTCGGACCCCCAGTTTGTTTATTTGTTTAAGCCAAAGGCTGTTGCATTGACACCTGGCACCAAGCTCCTGCAACCCAAGTCAAGACATTATCTGTTAATTGGGAGGGGAATATTTTTTCATGAGTTCTTTATTGTGTCAAGGTCTCCCTTTACAATGCCAACAGGAGAGAACTAAATAACGAAATGTGAACGCTGTATTTAGATGCCACAGCACGCTGTTATAACAGCAAAGAACTCAGAAGTGATGGAACCCAGCTAATTCAGGTTAAAAAAATTGCATCTTCCTGCTATTCTATTTAATTATCCGGCTTGATGTCAGCACTCCACTCCTTTGGTTTCAAAATGCTGATCTTGCTGACATGGTTTCCAGTGTAATGAAGGTGGTTGCTGGTGTAATTTTGTTTTTCCCCACACCAAGTTGAAATATATTGAAAACTGCAAAGCGAAGAATCAAAAGTTGGGGCTGGAACTTTTGGTTGGTTTCTGTGCATTAATGAGACATGTACCACTGCATGGAGATGATCATGGCTTGAGTGTCTCTGGGGAAGCTGGGCTGCAGAATCGCTGGTACTATTACAATTTATGATTCTTCGGGAAACCACTGTGGTGAAAGGTCTGAATTTTCTTTTAGCCAAAATACATCTATAAATATAAAATTTGTCTCACGGTCTAAAATTCATAATCCACTCACTGCTTAGCTGCTGTTGGAGATGGTCTTTAGTTGCAAAATCTACATTCAGATTTTAAAATACTCTGCGGTATCTCTCTGTTCAGGGCTTTTCAAACCTGGGAATTTGGTCTGGACCAGTCTCTAGCTGTTAAATTAAATAGTTCAGCACATTTTTGATAAAGCTCTTACAGCAAAGACCAGTGCTTAATTTGTAATGAAAGAGGTGCCGGGGCTCAAGCAAAAATGACTCTGTGTAGGTACGAATGATACTCTAAAGTCCTCCTCTTATGTAACTGGATAATTTTATACTTCAGAGCAGCAACAGTCGAACCACAAAAGCAAACAGGAAGATAGAAAGCTATGTATAAATAAGTAAATGATCTATGGCATAAGAAAGAAAAGAAGACTGATGTATCTGGGTTGTACTTCAGCACTGTGATGCTAAATTATGGAGAAGGCCCCTCTAGAAGATGAGCCAGCCAGAAGGAGCAGTGTTTCAAGTAGCCATAAAGGAAGTGGTGGGGTAAACAAGAATGTTTTGTTTCCTAACCAGAATGAAGACTGAGGAAAACCCAAAATTCCCTCAAAGGGGGTGAAAGAAAAAGCCTTTCTTTGGAGAAACGCACACATTCTAGTGTAAGGATATGAAATTCCAGCAGAGTATTTCCACAAGGGTAGAATATTAACCAGGGACTAGAATGTCCCATCACTGCCAAGTGTGCAACATCATGATCAAACTGGACACAAAGCATGGATTAAGTGTAGTCCTAGATATTGGCAGAAGAGCAGTGAGTCATGTAATGCTAATACCGAGCTGTTGCATTCAGAGCTGTCAGTTTCAAGAGAGCATGATTTGGGGTTACCTCTTTCAAAGGTTCAAGGTGCTGCTCCTCTTTCATACTTCCAAACCACCTTAGAAATAGAAATAATATTGTCCTTTTCCTGCTTGAAACACAAGGCTTGATATTCTCCCCCAGAGCTGCTTAATTTGTTTTGAGAACTCTATCTAATTTTTATCCATATTGTCGTCCCCCCCCCGTTGAGGCCATCTCTGTAAGAAATCTTGCAAATACATTACTTGTTAGAGAATTTATCTCATCCTGGCTAGCATTAGGCAAGTAGGACTGTTCCTCAATTCACTTGGAGTAAAGAAGAGAATGGCATCAACTGGATTTCTGTGTATGCCTGAAATGAACGCAGAGTCATCTGGTATTGGATTTAATGATGAATTGCCAAATCCTTAAGGCATTCAATCAGTCCCATATAGAACTGTTGTGGGTTTTTAGTCTAATTTTTTCGTCTTAATTATTGACTACAGTTGAGCAATTTTGTATTCCCAGTGTCATTAAGGCCAGCTTACAATCATGCTGTTGCAAGCTGTCAAATGAAGGGCTAATTCAGTGATGTATCTAAGTAGCCTTTTTTTCACCCTCCAAACAAATTTCCTGCAGCAACGATCTATTGGGTCCAACAGGTGTGTGACTTAACTCTTTTCTGTGGACCTAGACTTTTTGTTGTCTTCAAGAGGCTTCTCTGGTACGGTATGTTCAAAATCCAGGGACTGGTGGCAACATTTGTCTCCTCTTTAAATTGAAGTGTAGTAC